>NC_042616.1:71089236-71689236 GCF_901001135.1 Rhinatrema bivittatum | reverse complement strand
ACCTTCTGGTCCAGGTGATTCCTGCTCATTAGTTTGTCAATTAGCCCTATTCCAGGTTCACTGAAATTTGTTTCAGTTCCTCTGAATCATCTTTTTTAAATATCACTTCTGGCATGGTTATCTGTCTACACGATAGACCCCTAATGTCGTCCTCTAACTTTTAATTTGAGGAGGGAACCAGTATACCTATGTGAATGAAACTAAATCCCCACTCCACTGGATGTAAACCATTATTTGCGCATTCCTAATAGACCATCATAATAGGCGTCATTGTGTGGCAATCCATGCCTGTCAATCACTCTGCCTTATATTTAATCATAGGTCAGTCCATATACTTTTTTTAAGGATTTTTTGGTGCTATAATTCTGCGTGTGAAAATTACTTAAAATGTCCTCTGTACCATTGACACCTTTAGCCAAACATATTATCTTCTTAGTATTTGATACTCTAGTACTTAGCTTTGGGTTGTAAGATCACAACTCCTGCCCTCAGTTCTCCAATCGGATCATCCAGTAATGTGAACAATACCACATTACTGCATTAAAGCCCAACGCTGTACAGGTTTCGGACGGTGTCGTCCTTCCTCAAGGGCAAAATTCGTTACTGCATTAACATGGCTCTCGGCGTTTTTTTTCATGCATGAAGCATGAAAAAAAACGCCGAGAGCCATGTTAATGCAGTAACGAATTTTGCCCTTGAGGAAGGACGACACCGTCCGAAACCTGTACAGCGTTGGGCTTTAATGCAGTAATGTGGTATTGTTCACATTACTGGATGATCCGATTGGAGAACTGAGGGCAGGAGTTGTGATCTTACAACCCAAAGCTAAGTACTAGAGTATCAAATACTAAGAAGATAATATGTTTGGCTAAAGGTGTCAATGGTACAGAGGACATTTTAAGTAATTTTCACACGCAGAATTATAGCACCAAAAAATCCTTAAAAAAAGTATATGGACTGACCTATGATTAAATATAAGGCAGAGTGATTGACAGGCATGGATTGCCACACAATGACGCCTATTATGATGGTCTATTAGGAATGCGCAAATAATGGTTTACATCCAGTGGAGTGGGGATTTAGTTTCATTCACATGGTTATCTGTCTTACATCTTCCTCAGTAAAAACCAAAGAAATCATTTCATCTCTCTGCTATGGCCTTGTTCTCCCTTAGTGCCCCTTTTACAGCTCCATCATCTAATGGTCCAACTGACTCCCTCACAGACTTTTTGTTTAGTTATGTCCTTGCCTTCCTTTTGGCACAATTTATACTATTTAAATCCTGTGCAAGAAAATTATTTGTTGCTTTAGTAGATTTTATTTTGTGAGTAATTTTTTTTTATTTTTTGTGAACGTGGTTGAAATTGCTTAAGCTTTCATGAGAATCTTAGACTTAATGCAAATGCACTACGAGCACAAAATACCAACAATTTTATTTTTCTTAGTTTCTAAATTGAGTCTGGAGTGTGTTTTCTATCATTCTCTCCTTAATGACGTGGTAGAAGTTCTCGGTTATAAATAACAATGCTGTTGACACTGTTCAGAAACTGATAATCCTCATTAACACTTCTTTGCTTTTTGGAATTGTTTGCTATTGTTGACAAAACATAGTTAATATTACAACAGATCCACTCTGGTGTAGTCATAGCTTCTGCACTTAGCCCTTCAGTCTTGTTTATAGTCTCCAGGCTTCCCAACAAAACTGATTCAATTCCGAAAGCTTGATGTTGGGCCTTAGTATATCAGATGCTAGGTCACTGTGTCCTTGGACTTGGTGATTACACAGGTAAAATACATGCTTAGGGGAGGGGATAATATAGAAATGTGGAATGGAGTTGAGGAATAGCCTAGTGGTTAGAGCAATGGGCTATTAACCAGGGAAAGCAGGGTTCAAATCACTCTACCCTCCATTGCCTCAGGTACAAACAGATTGTGAAATACCTGAATGTAAACCACTTTGAAGCGTTGAAAAGCAGAATACAGATCAAATAAAATAAATGATGGCAAATAAAAACCTTAAGGCCTATCAAGTCTATGCCTTTTACTTCCTGCTCCCGTTACTCTGGCTGTCCCCTCACTTCTTCACAAGTAGGGATCCTCTAGGCTTTCTTAGATTTGGTTTCTGTCTCTACTACCTCCCCAAGGAGCCATCCCATGCAAGTTCCATGAATATTTTCTGATGATGTTCCTGAATCTATCTCCTTAGAACCTTGTATCATAAATTCTTGTTCTAGAGCAGTGGTTCTTGAACCTTTCATGGGGGACTTGTAGCCAGTCAGCTTTTCAGGATATGAGCAATACATATGAGGTAAATCCATGTAGTAGAGGCAATGCATTCAAATTTAGCTCATGTATATTCATTGCAGATATCCTGGAAACCTGAATGGCTAGTGGACCTCCAGGACAGGCTTGGGAAACACTATTCTAGAACATTCCTTCCTCTGAAAACGGCTTACTTCTTGTGCCCCTTTATACCCCTTCTGTCTAAGGTATACATATTTTTAGGTCCTACAGCTTTTGCTGTAGATCCAATATTCTAGATACTCACAGCAAGATCCAGGGATGCTACAGATGGGCTGAGCTGAAACACTGTCACAGTGTACTCTGAAACTAGCCTGGATCAGGAGAAGCAAAGTACTCAAACATGGTTAATATTGTAATAAGTAGTCACAGCTTCTGCATCTAGTCTTTCAGTCCCATTTATGGTCTCCAGGCTTGCTGGGGCAAGACAAATGAAACTCCTAAAGCTTGATGTTGGAGTATCATAAGACCTTTCTTGTATGAATAACTATCGACCAGTCTTCTCATTACCATTTTTAGCAAAGGTAGTAAAAGCAGTATTACATTCACAATAAATGAGTTTTTAGAAGATCATTTTGTACTTGACAATTTAGTTTTAGGAAACAATATAGCACAGAAACATTACTATTATCAACCATAAATTCTGTGCATCGAGATTTTGACAAAGGAACCAGTTATATAATGGTACTCCTAGACATCATCTCAGCATTGGACACTATTGATCAAGTACTTTTAGCTTGAGTGGTCAAGCTTGGCATTTCTAGTAATGTATCTAATTGATTTTAGTCGTATCTATCTGAGCGTTCAGCAAGTACAAACTGGTTCAATGGCATCCTCTTGACAGCAGATAGTATCTGCGATTCCACAGCTTTGTCAGCCACATTGGTTAACATTTAGCTTGCTCCTTTCTGTAATCTGTTGGCTGGTTTAGGTGTCTTCTATAAACTGCTGATGATATACAGTGCAGTATACCTGTGAAATCTTCATGGACTGCTAACTTTTGACTGTATCACATTGTCTTCGATCAAACCACGGCTATTCACTAATAAGCTTACATAATATTGCAAACATCAAAATTTTACTTTTGGCGTGTTTTCCAATGTATGATTCACCATTGACATCTATTTTTGAGTGCAATCCCATTAATTTGGCAACACATTTGCAATTTAGGAGTAGTTATTGATACAAATCTTTCACTACGTCCCTATATAAAATCTTTAATCCATACAGCCATATTTTTTTGTAGGCTCTTGACCTCATGCAGTTAGATTACTATAATTTGGTGTTCCTTGGTTTACACACAACTGTGCTTTTGAGCATTCCAAATTATATGAATAGTTACTGGTAAATCAGTTTGAGCATTTTATGCCTGTACTCAGTTCACCCCACTGGTTACCTATCCAATTGAGAATTTGTTTAAGTCTTCTGTTTGGGTCAGTTCTGTGCTTTGGATTAAGCAGCCTTCTCGTGCACTTCTATCTTCTCAAACCTGGCCTATTAGAAATACCTTTGCAATCTGTTCATTTTGGCAAGTCATGGGAAAGGGCTTTTTTGTTTGCTGGCCCTGTATTTTGGAACAGCCTCCCTGATTCTATATTGGTTGCTTGAAGGCACTGAAAACTTTCACTAGACTTCCTGGTGTGAAGTGTAGGAGATTGCCTGATTAGATGGTTTGCAGGATAGTGGAATCTCTCTTCAGGTATCCATTTGTTCTTGCTGTTATCTGCCTTGCTGTTTGTTTTAGATAAAAACCCAAACAATAAAAATATATCTGCTTTTGTTCCTTGGCATTGATCTTTGATACATGTTCTGCACTATACATTTTTAAAAAATTAAATTAAAAATACAATAAACAAGATAGAACTAAACTCAGAGGAAAGCAATGCAGAGAACCACTGGGAAAATGAAGGGCATTTCAACAATATTTGTTGCTTTGTCCCCAGAAGCACTAAAGGCATGCTGTCTTTAAAATTCATTCTGTAAAGCCAGAGATCCATTATTGTAGACTAGTACTTGAGTTGCTAACAGCCACAAAGCAAATGTAAAATTGCAGAAATACTGAAGCAATGACTATCTCCTCCTTCCCCCTTGCATATTGAGAGGGATTTGTGATTTGAGTTTTTTTTTTCTCAAACCTAGGCAAACAAGAACACTACCCATGAGCCATTAGGCTGCCTTGTTATTGGATATACCAGATCTGTTATAATACAAATGCTCCAAATGTTTTTCATTTTTAACTGCAAAAACGTAGACATGGTTTAAAAAAAAAAAAGTTGAAGTCCTGACAATGAAAATAGAAGGCCAACTTTATTGAAATTTAAAAAAAAAAAAAATAGGGAAAATTTTGGGAGAGACCTCTCTGGGACTTGGAACATTAAATACACTGGTCTCTGTTTTACTTTTATGCAATTTGTAAATAGTAGTAACAGAGAAATAGAACAGGAGTTAATATAGATCTCCAGGACCTCTCTTTCAGCTTTTCCCCACAAATATATTTTAGACCCATTTTAAAAATAATCTAAAGGCATTCTGAGAACTCACTTTTTTAGTATCTGGCTCCTTGAACAAGGTTGAATGAGCTGGGTCTCGGCATTCAAGCCCTCGCAGCCACAAGAAAGCGTTTTTCAAACCCTTGTCCCCAAGAACCCTCCAAGAGGTCTGGTTTCCAGAATAACAAAAATCTGCAAATTTAACCCAGTTATATTAGTATGTATGTTCAGTATTCTATCTCATGAATACTCATTGCGGATTGCCAGAAAAACCGGATCAGTTGGGAGTTCTCGCAGACCGAATTCCCGCTGCATTTGAATCTGGAGATTTCCCATGCAAGTACTCACTGAGTTCACCCTGCTCAGCTCCTGGATTATCATGGGGTTATGTGCCAAGGTGGTGAAGCTAAAGGCAGGCATGTCTGGAGTTGTTCTTTACAACCATCCCTCATCAGTCTTCAGCCGTAGTTAAAGAAAACCAGTGAAGTAAGTTGGATAGAACTGGTATCTTTTTGGAAGGTTAGGTGAATGTTTAAAGATGCCCGCTTTCAAGACTTTAGGGAATGTAATTAGTGCAAACAGCTGGTACCTCTAAACAATTTCTTGCTTTTAGAAGTGTATTGCCTTTGCCCAGCTGTTTTTTAGTTTTCTTTTAATGTTTTATTTTGGCATGTTAACAGGCTGCTCCATTATTTTCTGAAATAGGGAATGGATCTCAAGGTTCCTGCTGCAGCTGAAGATGTCAGACCCCGTCTGGGCATACTTTACAGAAGTCCATGTTCGTATACTGCATGTGTCCAGTCTGCCTATTTGTCTAATTACCATTTGGTTCTAGAAGAGACTACGTTGGGGAGCTGGTTACCAGAGCTGAGTGTTTGTTTCCATGTGTGGTGGTGGTGGTGGTGTTAGTTTGCCACAATATATTAGGATTACTGCAGCTGGAGGCTGGGCTGCTTTCTTGCAGATACAGATATTAATTTTTTGGAATGGGCGTGTGTGCACCATGTAATAGCTGATGTGCTGTTAAGAGTGTGGGAGGACAAGGTATACATTAAGAATAAAAAAAAAAGACAAAATAAAATTCTTCCTCAAACAGAGCATCGTTAGACGATCACTGAGCTTGGAATTAAAGTAGAAAGTTGTCCAAAATTAAATTTTTTCCTGTTTGATGGCTCCTTGTTCCCCTACACCACTTCAGACATGCATTTTACGTCTGACTCCCAACCAAACCCCAGAATCTCATGAAATCTTTTGATTCCACATGAGTAAAGACTGTGAAGTAATGGGACCTGGGCAAGGTTAGGACCGCTCAGCAAGGAGCTATAGTTTTTCTCTCTTTTCCTGCTTTGGTGTGCTTTCTGTCAGTGTCCTTGTAGCACCATACTCCTAGGGGTGACATGGCACAGTCAGAGAGTCAGGCTTGCGCTCGCTTATAGTTGTGGTGCATCAATAGGGATATGCAAATGATAGCAGCAGGACTGGCCAATCTTGCTGGGCTTTGTCAGTAGTGTAGCACACCAAGGCATGCAGTCTTTCAAATTTATATTAAAGTGAAAAGTTACAATGCTAATTCCAACTATCCCTGTCAACTGAAAAGCAGGTTAATACAAACAAAAAACACTGAAATGTCTGTATGCCAATGGCAGAAGTCGAAGTATAAGATGGGAGCATAAAGAGTGTATAGCAGTGAATGATGAAATAGACATAATTGCATCTGATGGAAGGAGGAAAATCAATGGGACAGTATACCGCCGGGGTACAAACTGGTAATAAGGAGGATCAACTTGATGGGGGTGGTAGCACTTTGTCTGGGGTAGCATAGAGTCCAAAAGGATAAAGATCCTGCAAGAGAGTAAATGCACAGTAGAATCTTTATGGGTAGAAATCCCATGTGTGTTGGGGAAAGAGTATAACAATATATTATATATTTAATGGCCACCTGGCCAAAATGATGACATGCTAAGAGAAAATAGGGAAGCTAACCAATTTGTCTATGCAGTAATAATGGGATATTTCAATTACCCCAATATTGACTGGGCAAATATAACATCAGGACATGCTAGAGAGAGAGAGTTCCTGGATGGAATAAATGACTGTCATGAAACAATTAGTTACCCTGTCTCACCAAATTCTGCATGCCACTAAGAATTAGATCTAAAATAGCTTCTTCTCTCATCAGTTCCTGAACTATGTTGGGGCCACTTGGCAATAGTGATTATAACAACAAATTTGAATTAATAACTGAAATGGGGACAATAAGTGAATCTGCAGCTCTAGCACAACTTTGATAATATGAGGAAAATAGTTTCAAAAGGGAAAACTTTTTTTCCCCCCAAAGTGCAGCTACAAAGGTTGAGTATACAACAGGCATGGGCATTGTTTAAAAATACTGTTTTAGAAGTGCAATC
This sequence comes from Rhinatrema bivittatum, assembly GCF_901001135.1. Taxonomy (NCBI): domain Eukaryota; kingdom Metazoa; phylum Chordata; class Amphibia; order Gymnophiona; family Rhinatrematidae; genus Rhinatrema; species Rhinatrema bivittatum. Next base: position 71,682,038 of record NC_042616.1, on the reverse strand, counting down.
CAGATGTATTCCACACATTAAGAAGGGTGAAAGGAAAGCTAAATGACTGCTGAGAAACTTACTCTGTGCTTCTTTCAAGCTATCCTGGGCATGCTGAATTTTGCCTGTAGAGTACTTGCTATTGGGCAGGTTTTTCTAAGGAGGCTGGCTGCCACCACAGTGGGCAATTAGTAGGCTGCATTACTTTGTTAGGGTGACAAAGGCCATACATGCAGACATCGTCATATGGGCATCTTTCCTAGATTTCAGTGTTGTGTCCATTTGGCAAGGGCAAATCTCCATCCAAGATTTGGACATACTCTGATACCTCAGTGGGTTGGGGTTTTGGAGTATTCTGTCAAGGGGCATGGTGCACTGCCCCCTGGCCAGCCATCTGGGAAGAGGAAGGGTTAACCTGGAACTTCACATTTCTTGAACTGTTCTCTATCTTGGTAGCCCTCATACTATGGAAGGAAAGATTGAGGAACAAGCATATGTTTTGGTGTGACAATCGAGCGGTGATCCAAGTTCTAAACACAGTCCTTCAAAATGCTCCAGAGTGGTTGACTTATTAAGGGAGGTGGTCCTCATAGGGTTGCGCATTAACATCAGTCAGAGTGCGTCATGTTTTGGGGGTTTGTAATGTAATTGCTGATTCCTTATCTCATGCTAAGTGGGATTTGTTTTGTAAGCAGGTATCCACAGCAAATGAATTGGGACCCTCAGTTATGGACCACTTGTGGACAATTGATCTCCAACCATAAGGGACCTACTGTGGGGATCCTTGGCTCCTGCCACATGGTCGCGTACTGTAGATGCTACGAGCACATGATGGGATTTTTGAGGCAGCACAGCTGGGTTACAGGGCCAGTGCTGGAGGACCTGATGATAAAGTACATCTCTTGTTTTGCCTGGCCTTCTCACTGGCCACCTTTGCTCTACATGTAAGTGAGCTTGTGGCTTCTGCCAAGAACGACACGGGTGCTGGTGGCATCCTGCTGTGAAATGTGATGTACACAGCTCAAATGCTTCACATAAGGATGCACAGGATAAAAACCGATCAAGCAGGCAAGGGTGCAATCCTCTCCTCGAAGCAAATCGAATCATGCGTCACATGTCCCATGCAGAACATGAAGTATTTGGCCCTCTGGTGGCATGCATTTGCTTGTGTCTGACCAGGTCCCAATGACCAGACACCAGTTTTCTGCCGTGCTTCGATTTGCAGGAACCAAAATGGGTCTGTATGCCCACACCTTCAGGATCTGAGCAGCAACCAGCGCAGCACAGCTGGGCTTTACGGGTTGATACCATGCAGCTAATAGGGAGTTGGAGGTCTGCTGCAGTTATTACTTGTCAAGTTGGATTGAGAAAGCTCAATTACTCATAATACATAGCTTTTGTTGTAGATTTGAGACTGATTCAACGGACTGCATGGATTTTCGGAAAGTCATTCATTGAGCTGCCAGGAGGGCATGCGATCGCGTCTATAGACTGCATTTAGGATTGGCGCCTCGCAGGTTGATTGTGACATGGATGGACAGGTGAGGTATGCACTGGGAGCAGGGAATCATCTGCTGCCTCCTATAGCCCTCATATTACATCTAGAAGGGGCAATGATCTGGGCGACCTATCGAGCAAACAGTTGACTAAGAGGATTAAGGTTGACTTGACTGGAGTAGCATCCTGGTTCCCGCACATTCATATTTTATGGTCCGATACCATTCCACCCCCAAAATTGAGCGATTGGAAGCTGTGGAGAGCGGGGAACAAGGTCAACTGCCAGATCGGCATTTGGTTTTGCAAGCTTGGAGGATACCAGATGTGGCATGGGTGGGCGGATTGTGCAATGTGATGGCATGTACAGGCCTGACCAAGTTCATTTGTCAGATATCTGCTACAGCAGGCGGCTTTGGAGGACCTTTTCTGGGGTGGGGTCATTGGCCGCAGCTAAATGGTGGGAGGCATGAATCAAGAGCAGGTCCTACCTCATGTATATGGTAGGTACCCGAGCCGATTTTGGGGGGGGGGGGGGGGGGTTTCAGACGTGGTGCAGGGGGCATCACAGTCCAGGTCAGTGGTAGATTGGCGCCTTGGGTGGCGCATGATCAGCCATTGTTACACCTCGGTAGGCCCTCTTGCTTGGGGACAAGACAAGGCCGGGTTAAGATGCTGCCTTGCTTGGTATAACCGTGAGTGGCAAAAGTGGGGGCATAGCTAGTTTTTGGCGATTACCATCTCTGCTCGGGTACAAGTTGTCTAAGGGGAGTACGTTGAGTAAACCCGCTGCCCTTTTTTTTTTTTTTTTTTTTTTAACATCCGATTGGCATGCCTCTGTTGTAATTTCATTACCGTGGTGTCTTATGTAATGGTTCTGGCGGGTGGGGAAGGTACGTAGCCAGGCTGACACTTGTTGCGGCTGCTGGAATTAGAATCCAAATATTGAATTTCAGCAGCAGTCTTAAGATCTTTCTTTCCCACTTTGCTAATTGTGACTGTCTCCCTTCAAAGTTTCACTCCAGCTGCACTCTGAATCCCTTTCCATGGAGTCAGTGCAGCCCATACTGATGCTAAGACAATTGTCCCCGACGCATGTACAGTACTCACTCCCATATACAAGTTTTTCCCCAACACTGCTGCCATAATTTGACATAAACCCCCCTCACCCGGCCCTGACATGGATACTGCCATCCCACAAACACAACGTGTGGCATGATCTTTGCTTGGGTTTTGTTGTTGTTTTTTGTTTTTCTTTACACTTGTCAATGTAGAGAAACTGTTTTTAAACCGCATGCTGAAAGCTGTTGATATAGAATCTCCTCACAGTTCATCTAAGGATAATCCTCCCTGCTGCTGGGATTTTTTTTTTTTTTTTTTTAATATAATCCCAGTGGCACTGAGGCAGCCCCCTTTTAATAGGACTGCAGTGTAAAATGAGAAGCAGACCATATACCAGCGCCTGCAGTCCCAGCAGGGGCTCGCGCTCTCCCTCTCCCCCAATACGTAACGGTGTCATGGATGCTGCACCACACGTGCAACGAGATGGCAAGGTCTGCTCCAGCAAAGCCTGCTTAGGAAGTGCATTTGTCCTTCACCTGTTTGGTTTCTCAGCTGCCCAGTGGGAACTAATGGGGGCGCAGACTTCTGCTAATGCCAACCTGAACCCCCCCCCCCCCCCCCCCCCCCCAAGGTTTTCATCCCGTGACGAGAGTGACTAGAAATGATTTTATTTATTTTTGGATGGTGTGTGTTACATTTGCTTGTCGGGTTCGTCTGCCTTTAAAGTGCAGGGAAGAAAACCTTTTTTGGGTATGGTTTTCGATGCCCTATTTTGTTCCGTAGCAGATGCATAGTGCTGTAAAAAGCTCCATGAAGCTTATCCTGGGGGACACTTTTTTTCATGCAAAGAGAAAATCTCCTCTCTTCCTTCCTTCCTTCCTACCACTTCAGATTCTAAATCCTGTAATTCTGTCATCTGCTTTTGTGAACAGAAGGTTTTTGGGGTTTTTTTTTTTTTGTTTTGTTGCTGCAGTTCTTCTTGCTTCATTCTTTTCAAACAATTCAGACTACCCTTATTACTGATTTTTATCCAGAAAGTCAGTGGGCTTGCAGGAAATCATAAAAATTATCGCGATGCCAGACTAGCTCTCTTAAGGAGCGTAGTCTTCTAACCTGGCATCATTTTTGTTTATTTGATTTGATTTATATTCCTCTTTTTGGCACTTAAAAGCTGATTACTTACAGGTACCCTAGGTCTTACTCTGTCCCCAGAGGGTAATCTAAGGTTGTTCTCAGGCATATACTGCCCCTCCCTCCCTCCCCCCCTATTATTGTCTGCTTTCTCCTTACTAAAACTTCATTTTATGTGATGCCTGTTAGAGAGCGACATTCTGCATTTCCATGAGAGCTGAATGATGCTAAGGCCCGGCTATAGCTGCTTCCATTCACAAATCTGTACTTTAATACATGTTATGCTCTACTTACTTTAATTCTATTACTCGTATTTAATTCTCTACCTAAATCTGGTTCTAAAATATTAGTTATGTGTAACGTTTATAAGGTTTGGGTTTGATGTAAACCGGCGTGATAAGAATCTTTGTCTTGAACGTTGGTATAGTAAAAAGATGTAAATAAATAAAGCCGCTGCTTTTCTTCCATCCATGGATTGGGGGCTTCCCCAAGTTGGTTTACATCATTCTAGTTTTATTATTTTCAATGTGCTGAAATATATAACTGTGAATAAGACATGCAAAAAGTTTGAATGCCCTTCTAGTTGAGTCATTACTTTTTCATTTTAAAAATATAAATGAAGCTGCTAATAAGACTTAAAAAGTTGTTGACTGACTTGTTAGACCATCCTTTGCTCAAGTGAAGACAATTCCACTGTTGCACAAATAGTCGGACTTTGCTAACCTCTCAGGTTGTGGTTGCTGGTCTGGTCTACTTTAAACAACCATAGATTCATCTAACTAAGCAGTAGCTGTCTGAGTATTTGAAAATGGATATGATACTCTTACAAAGCAGCAGGCTATTTTAAAAAGAAAAAAAATAATAATCTCTAAATGCTCTTGGATTAAAATCGGAAGAGGAGAGCAAGGATTTACGACCTTAAATGTAATAATATCTGTAAACAGTGATTTCTTATATTTCACCCAGACTCCTTTTGATACCAGAATTTCTCTGCACCTTATCTGCCAGTGGCTCCATTGTCAGAGCAAACAACAAAGGAAATAGTGTACACCCCTGTCTAGTTTCTCTAAGGAAAGGTTTAGTATAGGCCTCCCCTTACCACTAACACTTTTTTTTTTTTTAATGTTGAGTCAGCAGGAAGGTTCTAAATTTTGCATGTGCCCTATTCAGTGTTCTATTACTTTCAATCTGTTTGCATCAAGGAAGGGGATGGGCTTTCTCCAGGACTAGAGGCACCCCAGCCGTTTCTCTCATTTTCTTATACAGACTTTGAATAGCTTTGTTTCTGTCCTGGGAAAAAAAACTGAGTTTTCTGGTTTTGTGTGTGGTTTTTTTTTTTTTTTTTTTTTTTGGCAGGTTATGATACCTTGTATTAGACCAGTTTGAGATTTTATCCGTAGGTGGTGGAAGTCGTGGGTTCTCAGGATCATATGTCCTTTCTTCTGTGGTCCCGATTGACTCGTGTAACTGTGCCGCATTTGAATAATGCATATGTCGTCTGATGCAGGGTTTCACAACCTACAAAGTTTCAGGTTCTTGAAAACGCTTTGTTGTGAGGGCTGTAGCAGTCAGAGGTTCAGATTTAAACCGGGAAGCAGTTTTTGCGGCCGTAGGTCAGGAGCCATAAGCGTTGTTTCGCGTAGCAAGGAACGATTAACTTTTTATTTTTTTTTTTTTTTTTTTTTTTTTTTTTGGAGCGATTCTGTGGTGAGGCTCTTTGACTTGGCACAACGTTGGACAAAAGCGCTGCAGAAGCGCGTTCCTGCTGGCTGCTTTACCCGTGTGACGTGAGTAATGCAGGAATTAGGCCCTGCATTACACTCTTCCCTTTCACTGTTGCTTTCATCTCCAGCTGAGTCAGTCCAGTTCTTATCCCACTTCTTTGATTGGCTGTTGACTTTCAGCGAATAGAATTCCATGGGTCAGGTTGTAGCAGGGCTGGATTTGGTTTTAATGTATTAAGGGTTGAGCGAGCTGCAATTTTATTTTGGTTTTTTTTGTTTTTTTTATTCATGCTTTCCAATCAGATCCTTGGCTACCAGCAGCCTGTGGAAGATGCAGAAAGGGAAGGGCTGCATGGATCAAAATTTTTTTTTTGGTATAAATTTTTTCCTGTTCCTTTCTTGATAAAAAAAAAAAAAAAAAAAAAAAAAACCCCAAAAAAAAGTTTTGGAATGTACTTGGTTACTGTTCTATTCTTCTTTGTTTCTTCCCTTGTGTAAAAGTGAAAATAAAGACTTTGAACTGAGGTTAATGAAAGCCTTGCCAACAGGATATATGTGGGTGTGCCCCAAACCGGAGCTGTCTTAATGTGTCATAAATTACTTTCTAACTAACAGTAGTTTAGTGACTGTTCATGCAGCTTCCCAAATCAAATGGTAAACATTTTGCATTGTGCTGTTCATATTTGCAACTTAATTACATTTTCTTAATTACAAAAGTTTAAAAAAAAAAATTCTTCACCTGTAAATCTTGAAATGCACAGAGTTCTGTGCAGGGCAGTCTTGCAGGCAGGGATAGACCAAACTTTGGGCCCGATTGGGAAAAGAGGGATAGGAGTGGCCTCTCAACCCCCCAAGAAGTCTGCTGGGAAAATGGTAGCATCGCTTTTGGCCCGCCGTACCTTCCAGCTGGAAGTGCCATTCCCTTACTGTGGTGGGCGCTGGAGAAGACTCGCCGCTGCAGCTGAATAGAAACCATCCATGGGTCATCGCCTACCCGCACCTGCTCTAGCATGTTGGTTAGGTGGTGAGAGCACAGAGCTGTGAAGAGTCATGCTGGGTCACCTCCCCTATCAACTTGCTCTTTGACCTTTTTTATGGACAGGTAGTGTGTTCTTTCTGGGTTTCCAGCTTAATCAAAACCTGCCCCGATTGGAGCAGCTAGCCTTTAATTTTCAGCCAGCTGATGGCTTTTCCTCTCATTTTTGTTCCATTACTTTCCTCCCTCTGTTAATGTGGCCATCACGGTAAAAGTCCTCAGTAGGATATGGGAGTGTGGGGGAAGGTAGAACTACAGCTTCCTCGCAGCAGGATCTGAGAGGAAAACATTTTTCGAAGTCAAGTCATGCTCACCTTTGTATGCCACGCATGTGTATTTTTTTAATACGCATTTTCAAAGGCCCAGATGTGACCAGCCACAACAGTACAAGGCAAGATTATTTAATATGGATCGAGCCTTTTACTGCTTCCAGTAGCCAGTCATATACCAGGCAATACTGAACAGACTTGTATCCATTAAAATGAAGTCCTCTGCTAATTGCAGATTATAGGGAGCGTTGCATCAAAGTGTGATTTGTATTGGTGGAGTAACACTAGGCAAAGACTTGTCTGTTTTCATTCAACTTTTGCCAGACCATCTTTTCAGTCCGTTTCCTTTGTATGCAAAACTACTTGCAAGACCCTCCCCCTCACCCATGATTGCCTCTAGCTAGGGTAGATCCCAGGGATTTGGGCACACAACACTATATAAAAAGAAAGCAGAAAGTCTGCTTACAGAGCTAAGGCTTGTTTGGATTTTTTTTTTTCTGTATAGTCTTCTCACATTGAATATTACATGGGGTGATTCAGGCTGGGCTGTAAATAGATTATTTTCTGATCCATCAAAGCGCTCTGGGACTAACTGGCCTGGAGTGCATAACCATCCTGAAGAGAGGCTGATGCTATGCAGAACCTCCATCGAGTAAAAAAAAACAAAACCCAAACCAAACGACTCAACGATAAATGAGGATGGTGGCAGACGCTTGGATACAGTAACTGGCAGCATCCAGTCAAAAGACCTCTAAAGATTTTGTATACTTGTTGCCTTATAGTGAGGGGCGTGCTTTGAGGGAAGGTTCCATTGCTTTCCGTGGGCTGTGGTAAAGTGTTTGGAAGCAGTATGTAAACTGTGCAAAGACTCTCCTGGATGACTGCATCCTGTCTCCCCCAGAAACTCATCTGTTTGTTTTTCGGTGCAGTGAGACGTTTTAAGAGTTATTTTAATACATTTTGGTTGATCTGGATAGCTTGGGCCAGAGAGGCTTTCTATCTTCCGTCCGTCCGTCCTTTTGATTGAAACTGATTGAAAGCAGCAAGTAAGATCGATATCCATGACTGTCCTGGACCCAGAAGCTTCAGCTACTCATGCTGGGCTCTGAAAAATATGCAGGTAGAGGATGTGGGTAGGAATTCAATTGACCTTGGGGAAATGGTTTTATTTTTTTTTAAATATCCAAATCTGTATAAAACTTGTCAAAAAAAAAAACCCAACCCCAAAGCATTAGATGTCACTGACCTTTAAAATATTCTTTTTTTTTTTTTTCAATCATTTGAGTATTTTTATATATTGACATTTTTTTTTTTTTGGTCTGGCAGTTTTTTCCTCCTCTTCCATTTGAGCTTCCAGGTCGATCAGAACTGACCTTTGCTGAGACCACTGTGCTGTGAGCCTTCATTTTGCAGTTACTCAGCCCAGCCATTACTGGGGCAGTCCTTGACCAGGGGCCATAAGCCTAGGCTCCCTCTAGAATCCGGCTAGCATGGATCCTAATTCTGGCTATTAGCAGTCGCCATTCAGCAATGAGTAAGATTTTGAAAAGGCAGACTGGCCTCGTGCACGTTGTAATGAGGTGCTAGGCTCTCTCCTGGCGTGAGCCAACTTGGCCATGGGGGGAGCTTAGGTTGAGGTCCTGTGTGACCAGTTTGATCCGGTCCCAGCTTGGACAGTTGTTTGATTTCCATTTGTATCTTCGGGGAGCTGATTGACTCCCCATGGCCTAGCCAGCATTGGGGAGGGGGGGGGGGGCTGAGTCAGAGGTCGGGACCTGACTTAGGAGTTTTACCTGACTCCGTTGCCTCCATTCTGTCACTCCCTCCCGCCCGCCCTATTATTTTAATTGTTGTATTGGGGTGTTCTTTGTCACAGCTTAAATGGGAGGAGAGTGGCCCGAGCCTGTTTAGGGTTTCTGTATTTTGCTGATTGGCCAGACGACCTGCTGGGTCTCAGGTCCGAATACCTCGGGGGAGCAATTGGTTGCAGTTGCCCTGTGTGACTCCTTGCTGGGTGGTGGCAGGGGTCATGAGAATTGTTATTGGAACATGTAGGCCGGCTGACCTGATGGTGATCATCTTGCTGGTACGTGGCAGTTTGCTGATGAGTCCAAAGGTGGGGGGAGTTATTTGGACTCGGGCACTCTGGTGGTGAACAATAAAGCTGTGATCTTTTGATTCCAATGTGCTGTCCTGTGTTTTGTGAAGGGCGAATGCAGAGGGAGGAGATTAGTCCTGGGTGCCTACATTACCTCCCCTGGGGATTGTGAAACCCCCTCCCCCCTTGCTAGATCTCTAGCCCCCTGGCCAGTTCAGGGAGTAGAAATGGCCTGGGAATCTAACTCTGTCTTCCACATGGCAGTGCAGAGTGCTTGATGATGAGTCTCCAGGCAGGCCCCTCTTTTTATATTGACTTGTAAAGATGTGCAGATTTGAAGTTGAGTCGCCATTAGGTGTTCTAAAATTTAAAATTCAGTTGAATTTCCCTTAATCTGGGAGGCTCTCCTCCTTCCCAGCCAGGACGACTTTTATATGGGGGGGGGGAGGGAGGCAGTTGTAAAATCTTTTCAGGCTGTTCCACTTGCCCTTCAATCTCACTGTCATTCTGGGAGGGGGAAAGATGGGCGCCGGGCTCCTGCAAAGGACGACTTACGGCGCCCAATGCTTCCCAGCAGAAGTCCGTTCCAATTTGAGCTGGAAGTCCAATGGAGCAGGAGGAAACTGGAGTTTAAATTCACTCTTTGGCCCTGCAGAGCTCTGCAGCAGGGTGGTCTTGGCCTGCTTATACTAGGTGCATGCTTCTGCATAAAGCCAGGAAACCATACTACAGCTTTATCCAGAGCCTTTCTGACGCTTATCAAAGAGGTCCAAGGTAAGCTTTGGCACGGGGAAGGGCAAGTTGCATTTTTGCTTCTGCACAAACCGTAGATTCCTGGTCTGCAGTATTTTCCAGATTTACTTAAGATGTTGGCGGGGATCAAATAGCAAGAAAGAAACGTTTAGGGAGCGATGCAGCTGCTAGAGTATGGGAAGAGATGCCTGAATATGTTCATGATCGTAGCCAGAATTGCTTTTGTAATAAGTTCAATTTTCAATGTTACCGAGTGGATAGGCTAGCTGGCTAAAATTACCCAGTTACCTTGAACAAGGTAATCATCCAAAACGAACAGACTATCCAGGCGACTCAAACTATACAACGTTTGTATGGGTAGACTTGGCGCAGTCACTTGTGCTGCCTGTTTCACGGCGGTCTTCATGTGAAATCCTGAGTCTACCGTTTTTATTTTAATGCTCAAATCTGAGCTCCTGGCTGACTTGTGTGCACAAATTTTAGCTGGTCAGCAGGGGACGATATTTCCCTGGATAGATTTATACAGTTAAAAGCTGATTTTAATTGCATAAATTTCTTTAACATCTATGTTGACGTGTCTTCAGTTCTTACTTCAGAACAGCCTATAAATCAATCTTAGAGAGAGTGTTCTGTTTCTGTCCCTTTTCAAGATCTGTGCATGGTCTTTAATTGGCAGATATGTAGAAATGTGATTGAATAAGCGGGGGATGGAGGGGTTGCGGAGATAGTCATTGAGCTAGTGTTGTGAGTGCAATGGTTCCCTTAGCCATCTGATCCACGTGGCCATGTTTACTGTTGCCTAAGAATTGCTGAATTATTTTTGTTATACATTTGGGAGGGGTTGAGCAAAGGGTTGCTTTTCAGAAGCATTTTGAGTTGTGTTGGTGTAATCAAAACAAACATGCAAAACGTTTACAGTCTGTAATTGTTGATTAAAAATGTTTTCTTTTGTTGGAGTAGGCCGAGATTCTGAACAAAAGAGAGAAAAATTGACTGCTTTTTTTTTTTTTTTTTGTTAAAAGTGGGGTAGCCCTGTTGGATTACTTTTGTGACATGCAGTCTGCCGTTGCTTCCCACAGAACTGGTTTCTCTCCTACACATGCAGACTATCGATTTGGGGATTGGGTTACCCATGACATCCTGAGGTAATGAAAGAAGCCATAGAGACACAGAACATGTCTCAAGTACTTAATCCATTTGACCTCATTTATATCCAGCATCAAATTTAGCTGTCCATTTGCTGCCCTGCTACGTAGTTTGGGAGGTGGAGGTTGTGAGACAGCCAAGAGTTCCCATTTCTGTGTTTGGTTTTAAAGGTTTGTTCAAACGATGTATAAACAAATGCTGTGGGCTTTGAACGTTAGAAAAATCAGTTTCAAGCGCTGAAGGGTAACTACAGCAGAGGAATGAGAAGCAGTGATGGATGTAATGGGCTCTTTGCCTCACTGGAGGTTGTGCTAAATATGAAACTAGCATTCGCTCTGCAGTACATAAATAAGGGGATAGCTGCTGGCTGCACTCCGAAGAAAAAGACAACCAGAGTGCCAGATGCCTCTTGGAACAATATATAATACATAGTGACATATAAATTCATTAGCAAAAAGTTTTTATTGTAGACAAAACATTTTATCAAAAAACATCTTCAAAACATTTTAATTTTTATTCATCACTGGACACAGAGTGAATAAAGTTTTCTCCATAATTCATTCATACACACATTCATACCAGTAAAAGACATTTTTCTTTGAAGAATCTGTGTAACCATACAAATATTCCACTCCCTCTTTATAACATTGTATTCCCTTTTATACTTCTGTTTTACAACTTCATACTCCCAACAGGTTTCGCCATTCAATAGGCTTCTTCGGGGGAGCATAGTACACAAGTCTTCCACCAATTCACCCAAATGTATCCGCTCTCAATTTTCACAGCATATTACTTCTCACATAAAGGACAGACCAAACTTTTTATCTCCACAATTCCACCTTTCTCTCTCCTTTTTCGCCAAGACACTCACCATAACACTCCCATTTTTTCAGAAACTCCACGGTACCAAACTACTTTCATTATTCGCTTCCTTGAGCCAAAGACGCTCAGAGACAAACTCTCCCAAGAACGTCTAGTTCTTGGGAGTGTTTGGAAACAGCTGTGAAACACAAAATGAGAACATAGAGTTCTTGGGAGAGTTTGTCTCTGAGCGTCTTTGGCGCAAGTAAGTGAATAAATAAAAATTAAATGTTTTGAAGATGTTTCTTGATAAAATGTGTTGTATACAATAAAAAATTTTGCTAATGAATTTGTCACTATGTATTATATGCTGGGCTAAAGTACGTGATATTTTTTTTTATAATTGCCATTTCTTGAATCTTGGAACAATATGGCTGCTAGATTTTTTCCTGTGATATTTTATAATGATATATATATCATATCTCTCTCTCTATGATATCTATAGCTCGCCTGCGCTCGCGCCTCTCTCGCTCGCTCTCTGCTCGCGATCGCGCTCTCGCGCTCCTCGCTCTCTCTCTCGCGCTCTCTCGCTCTTCTCTCTCGCTTCTCTTCTCTCTCGCTCTCTCGCTCTCTCTCTCTCGCTCTCGCGTATCGATATAGATAGATATATATATATATATATATATATATATATATATATATATTCAAATTTATAGTAACAATTTTGAAACATAAATACGAGCGACGGTATATAAAATCTTTTAAATAAAAACAAAATAAAATATATATACATTACAATATTCATATTTTCCTATTTCACAAAAATTTCATACAAAACTTATCTTCTAAAAACTCCCTATAATATCAATTTTTTCACCAATTTTTCACGAAGAAAGTGATGCAACCCTTATATTCTTCTTCTCCTAAATATTCTCAAGAGGCTCTTCTTTCACCATCTGTTTCATCAGGGGATAAAATTTCATCATATAGGCGAATCACCACATATTCATATGGGAGCCATCCAAGTTCACATCTAATTGCAAACATAAGAACATAACATGCCATACTGGGTCAGACCAAGGGTCCATCAAGCCCAGCATCCTGTTTCCAATAGTGGCCAATCCAGGCCATAAGAACCTGGCAAGTACCCAAAACCTAAGTCTATTTCATGCTACTGTTGCTAGTAATAGCAGTGGCTATTTTCTAAGTCAATTTAATTGCAAATAATGGACTTCTCCTCCAAGAACTTGTTATGGTTTCGAGGTGTTTGAGTGGATTCTTGGGTACTGTGGAGATGACCACACCCACGGGGAGGAGCCCGTGAGGAACCACAGTACTAGGCTAGACTCGAGACATGCAAACAGAGATTCATCTTTTATTGTACAGCTGAAGTATACCACCAGAGGTGGCAGTAGTAGAGTGAGGTGATCCAGAGGTAGCAGTCCAGGGACCCTCACAGAGATGGTACAGGGAGATTCGGATGCAGACTCCCAGTGCAGCAGAGCTGTAGATGAGACAGACTGAGAATGTTAGATTACTCACCAAGTTGGTAGCTGTATAGGTGGAGATCCCAGCAGACAGAAGTAGCTGAATACAGGCACCAAGCCAGGGAGAGCAGGAGTGAGCACCTGATCCCAAATAGGCACCTGAAAGAAAGCAAAAGGCCCCCGAGGAGCGGGTACCCAGGTTAGAGAAATACCCCGAAGGGCAGAGAGAGCTTCCAGCGGCAGCAAGAAAGCGGCAGAATAGCTCAGACCGGAGGCTTTCCATCCATTCACGATCCTTGCTAACTCGATGAGCTAGCAGATAAGGGCAGGCTAAATACCCAGGTGGCGTGACGTCACTTGAGGGGGACGCCCCCAAGGTTCCCGCCATGACGTGGATAAAGATGTGGGTGGCGTGCACGCACCCTAGGAGGCCCTTAGGAGAAACATGGCGTGAGGCTTTGCCATTGCTGTTCCGGGACGCCAGAGAGAGAGCAGCATGCAGATGCGGCGGCAGCCATCTTCCCAAGGCTAGTGGGGAGAGCAGAGAGAAAGGTGAGGCACAAAGGTCGAAGCAGTCTGAGACCGGACGCAACAGAACTTATCCAATCCTTTTTTAAACACAGCTACACTAACTGCACTAACCACATCTTCTGGCAACAAATTCCAGAGTTTAATTGTGCGTTGTGAAAAAGAACTTTCTCCTATTGGTTTTAAATGTGCCACATGCTAACTTCATGGAGTGTCCCCTAGTCTTTCTACTATCCGAAAGAGTAAATAACAGATTCACATTTACTTGTTCTAGACATAAGAACATAAGAAAATGCCATACTGGGTCAGACCAAGGGTCCATCAAGCCCAGCATCCTGTTTCCAACAGTGGCCAATCCAGGCCATAAGAACCTGGCAAGTACCCAAAAACTAAGTCTATTCCATGTAACCATTGCTAATGGCAGTGGCTATTCTCTAAGTGAACTTAATAGCAGGTAATGGACTTCTCCTCCAAGAACTTATCCAATCCTTTTTTAAACACAGCTATACTAACTGCACTAACCACATCCTCTGGCAACAAATTCCAGAGTTTAATTGTGCGTTGAGTAAAAAAGAACTTTCTCCGATTAGTTTTAAATGTGCCCCATGCTAACTTCATGGAGTGCCCCCTAGTCTTTCTACTATCCGAAAGAGTAAATAACCGATTCACATCTACCCGTTCTAGACCTCTCATGATTTTAAACACCTCTATCATATCCCCCCTCAGTCGTCTCTTCTCCAAGCTGAAAAGTCCTAACCTCTTTAGTCTTTCCTCATAGGGGAGTTGTTCCATTCCCTTTATCATTTTGGTAGCCCTTCTCTGTACCTTCTCCATCGCAATTATATCTTTTTTGAGATGCGGTGACCAGAATTGTACACAGTATTCAAGGTGCGGTCTCACCATGGAGCGATACAGAGGCACCATGACATTCTCCATTTTATTCATCATTCCTTTTCTAATAATTCCCAACATTCTGTTTGCTTTTTTGACTGCCGCAGCACACTGCACCGACGATTTCAATGTGTTATCCACTATGACACCTAGATCTCTCTCTTGGGTGGTAGCTCCTATTATGGAACCTAAAGTGTGTAAGTATAGCATGGGTTATTTTTCCTTATATGCATCACCTTGCACTTATCCACATTAAATTTCATCTGCTATTTCGATGCCCAATTTTCCAGTCTCATAAGGTCTTCCTGCAATTTATCACAATCCACTTGTGATTTAACTACTCTGAACAATTTTGTCTCATCTGCAAATTTGATTATCTCACTCGTCGTATTTCTTTCCAGATCATTTATAAATATATTGAACAGTAAGGGTCCCAATACAGATCCCTGAGGCACTCCACTGTCCACTCCCTTCCACTGAGAAAATTGCCCATTTAATCCTACTCTCTGTTTTCTGTCTTTTAGCCAGTTTGCAATCCACGAAAGGACATCGCCACCTATCCCATGACTTTTTACTTTTCCTAGAAGCCTCTCATGAGGAACTTTGTCAAACGCCTTCTGAAAATCCTCTCGTGATTTTAAACACCTCTATCATATCCCCCCTTAGCCGTTTCTTCTCCAAGCTGAAAAGTCCTAACCTCTTTAGTCTTTCCTCATAGGGGAGCTGTTCCATTCCACTTATCATTTTGGTAGCCCTTCTCTATACCTTCTCCATTGCAACTATATCTCTTATGAGATGCAGCGACCAGAATTGTACACAGTATTCAAGGTGTGGTCTCACCATGGAGCGATACAGAGGCATTATAACATTTTCTGTTTTCACCATTCCCTTTCTAATAATTTCCAACATTCTGTTTGTTTTTTGACTGCCGCAGCACACTGAACTGACGATTTCAATGTGTTATCCACTATGACGCCTAGATCTCTCTCTTGGGTGGTAGCTCCTATTATGGAACCTAAAGTGTGTAAGTATAGCATGGGTTATTTTTCCTTATATGCATCACCTTGCACTTATCCACATTAAATTTCATCTGCTATTTCGATGCCCAATTTTCCAGTCTCATAAGGTCTTCCTGCAATTTATCACAATCCACTTGTGATTTAACTACTCTGAACAATTTTGTATCATCTGCAAATTTGATTACCTCACTCGTATTTCTTTCCAGATCATTTATAAATATATTGAAAAGTACAGGACCCAATACAGATCCCTGAGGTACTCCACTGCCCACTCCTTTCCACTGAGAAAATTGTCCATTTAATCCTACTGTTTCCTGTCTTTTATCCAGTTTGTAATCCATGAAAGGACATCACCACCTATCCCATGACTTTTTACTTTTCCTAGAAGCCTTCCATGAGGAACTTTGTCAAATGCCTTCTTAAAATCCAAATACATTGATCTACATGTTTATTCACTAGAGTTCTTTATTCAGATTTATCTAGTTTTCTGGAAATTTTCATCATTGCCCGTAGATTTAGCAAAAACTATACTAATGGGAGACTTCAATCTCCACATTAATATTAACGCACCACTCCCAGTAGAAACCTCTTTTCTAGATGCCATAATAGGTCTGGGTTGGGAACAATTAATTCTTGAGCCCACACATACTCAAGGTCACATTTTATACCTTGTTTTTTGTAACCCCTTACTGGGGTCACCAGCCACTAGAAAACTTACCATTAATCCCATACCCTGGTCCAATCACTACTTGATTTCTTTTACACTAACTTTAGCGAATGCATATCCTGCAAATGATAGTAATGTATTCATCCATAAACATAAATTTGTCCATACGGCCACTTTTATAGAAGCAGTTCTGCCCAATTTGCCGACAGATATAGACACTAATTATAAACACTCAAAATGGAATTCCACAATTTCCAAAACACTAGATGTTATAGCCCCATTAAACAAGACTTCTCAAAATAAAACTAAACAAAACCCCCCTGGTATGCTAAATCCTTACATAAATTTAAGGTTCTATTAAGATGTAAAGAACGTGCATGGTGGTGCAAAAAATCCCCAGAAGCAAAGAATACAAGGCGCACGGTAATCCAAATGTCCTCTTCAATATTGTTGGATCTTTAACCACTACAAATAACACACAGTCCATTACTTATGTTACCTCAATGTGTAATAAAATAGCTAAATACGTCAAAGTAAAGGTTGATAACATATCAAATTAATTCAAACATTTACCCTATCCCACCTTCACTAATAAGGCCTCCTGTAATTGGTCTGATTTTACCCCAGTTTCAGAAGTTACCATACAATCTGTAATCCAGAAGCAAAATATTTCAAATTCACCTCAAAACCCTTGCTCTGGTTCGTTCTTTAAATCCTTAGGGCCTCATGCTAGCTCTTTTTTTGTGTGCCTTAGTCAACCAATCCCTTGAATCAGGGATTTTTCCTGATAGCTTAAAACTAACATCTACTCTTCTTATAGTGAAAAACAAAACTAAAGGTCTGTTAGTAATCTTAGACCAATTGCTTCCTTAACATATCTTGCTAAAGTAATTGAATCGGTAGTACTTCATCAATTAACAGATTTCTTAACTGATCATGACATTTTACATACTAGCTAACATGGTTTCCGCAAAGGACACTTTACAGAAACCCTGTTACTTACTTCTTTTGACACCTTAATTCGAGGCTTTGATACTAATAGAGATTATATCATTGTCTTTTTGGATATTTCAGTGGCATTTGATACCCTAGATCACAAGATTCTCCTTGCTGGACTTATAAGCCTTAGGTATCACTGAAACAGTACTAAATTGGTTTTCTTCATTTCTATCTGGTCGCACACAACAGTACACTATTTCATCAGATGTCCTGCAGGGTTCTTCCTTATCGCCCATCTTGTTTAAAATCTACTTGCTCCCCCTGTGTAATATCTTATCGCTAAATGTTCAGTTTAAAATTTACACTGATGACCTTCAGTTTTTTGTACTATTCAACAACTCCTGGTCTTCTACTTTATCTCTAGTCACATTGTACTTCAATACAACACTTGGCTTTCACATACCCGTTTAAAACTAAATACATCAAACACTGAACTTGTCTCTCACCTCTATATTTCCAGCTCTAGGCTTGGCCCCCCTTCCCATCTCTCCTTAAATGGAGTCTCTGTACCCATTACAAAGCAAGCTACTAATCTAGGAGTAATAATTCAGACTTATCAATGAGTCAACACATTTCATCAGTCACAAAAAATCTTTTTACAAAATTCACTTACTAAAAAGACTCCATCCATTGCTGTTTCAACGTGACTTTTGTACTGTCCTTCAATCCTTAGTATTTTCCGGTATAGATTATTGTAACGCACTCTTCATAGGTTTACCAGACTTTACTCTCCATCCACTTCACTTGATTCAGAATACAGCTGCGTGCATCCTAGCAGGCACACCCTCAAGAATCCATATCTCTCCAGTTCTTCAATCTTTTCATTGGCTCCACATATAATCCAGAATTCAGTACAAAATTCTAACAATAATCCACTTGCTCATATTCAATTCCTCAACAACTTTGTTATGCTCTACTCTCCGTATTTATCAACTGGCCAGACATTTAAGATCACTCTCAAAAAGAACCTTTTGGAAATTCCCTCACCAAGGCTTGCCAGATTGCATTTTACAAGAAAACGTGCCTTCTCAGTTGCAGGTTCTTATCTCTGGAGCTCCATACTCAACTCACTCCGTCAAGTATCTAACAGAAAGCAATTTAAAAAATATACCTCTTCCAGATGGCGTACAAAATTCCAACCAATGAGCAACCTTAACAGAAAAGTAAAGGTTTCTTCCAATTTCTATAAAAATGTTAAACACAGCTTTTGGTACTAGCTCTTTCTCTTGTTTTTAAATGAAAATTATTTTATTTTGTTTTATAATCAATTTTTTGTAATTTTTTCTTCTACTTTGATTTTATTTTATTTTTTTATTTTATCTTTGTAAACCACTTTGATCAATTCATTTGTAAAGGCGGTATATAAACATTTTAAAATAAACTCCTTCAAAAAAGAGAAGGATATTTGTGAGGCAAGACTTGCCTTAGGTAAAGCCATGCTGACTTTGTTCCATTAAATCATGTCTTTTTATATGTTCTGTGATTTTGATATTTAGAACACTTTCCACTATTTTTCTTGGCACTGAAGTCAGGCTAATTGATCTGTAGTTTCCCGGATCGCCCCTGGAGCCCTTTTAAAATATTGGGGTTACATTAGCTACACTCCAGTCTTCAGGTACAATGGATGATTTTAATGATAGGTTACAATTTTTTACTAATAGGTGTGAAATTTCATTTTTTAGTTCCTTCAGAACCCTGGAGTGTAATACCATCCGGTCCAGGTGATTTACTACTCTTCAGTTTGTCAATCAGGTCTACCACATCTTCTAGATTCACCGTGATTTGGTTCAGTCCATCTGAATCATTACCCATGAAACGTCTCTGGTACAGGTACCTCCCCAACATCCTCTTCAGTAAACACTGAAGCAAAGAAATCATTTAATCATTCTGTGATGGCCTTATCTTCTCTAAGTGCCCCTTTAACCCCTCAATCATCTAACAGTCCAACTGACTCCCTCACAGGCTTTCTGCTTCGGATATATTTTTTTAAAGTTTTTACTGTGAGTTTTTGCCTCTACGACCAACGATCACTTTGTGAGGGAGTTGGATGCAACATTGGAGAGCTTAAAAGTAAGTAAAAAGATCTTGTTTGATGGATAATATATCGAGGTGTTGGTTATTTTAGGTCGTTGCTGAGAGAGTGTATAGTATTTATCCATTATGATTGTTTTGTGGTTAGTGACTGTGGAAGGAATGTATATTCATTTTTGAAGTTGAAAATGATGCGTGATGTGCTTTTGATGAATGGGAAGGGAACAGTTTTTGAATAATGTTGGCGGTAAGTGGCAGTATCAATGGGGTGTTATTGTTTTGGGTAGGAGATATTGGATATTGTGTAAATGTGGGTTAGATGTGACCAGGTGACTTATTTAATTTATTTAAATATTATTTACATTGATTTGATTAAGTTTTGAATATGGTTTGATGGAAGGTTTCTAATGAAAAGATGAGATACTGATATTGGTTGGTTTCAGAATGTATGTCAAAAAGGTGATTAATTATATATCATTGTAAGAGAGTTTTGAAGAAGCTTGAAGTAAGCAGTTGGATGTGAACTTGGATGAATATGTGGTGATTCACCTGAGAGAAAAAAGACAAAAAAAATGGGAAAAGCTCCTGGAAATCAAGAAAGATGAAGAGCTCAGTGAGAGAGATCCGCCCCCCTGATGTCATCACGCTCAGCGTTTGAGCCGGGCCACCCGGTGCCGGGCGTCGCGTGCCGAAGGGGCGCAACAAAGGGGCTCTCCCCTTTGTGCACCCCTTCGTGCAACCCTTTGTGCTTCATTTAAAAATTCTTTCATTTAATTTTTCTGTTAATTAACCTTTTTCCAAGTTTTTTACCTTTATGGCTTGTTTATAAAGTTTTGTTATAAATGTTCATTGTATTAGACTAAGGAAATATATTTCCTGTATTTTCTGTTTTAATGTAAACCGATTTGATGCAAGAATGTCGGTATATAAAATTAAAAAATAAATAAATATGATATTTAATCCCCTGATGAAACCAATGGTGAAACAAGAACCGCTTGTCGGGAATATTTGGGAGAAGAAGAAGAATATAAGGGTTGCATCACTTTCTTTGTGAAAAATTGGTGTGAAAATTGATATAGGGAGTTTTTAGAAGTTTTGTATGAAATTTTTGTGAAATAGGAAAATATGAATATTGTAATGGTCAATTTTGAATGTGGTATGAGTGATATTTGATAACATAATGTAATATATGTATTGTGATATATATATATATTTGGGATATATGTATGTTATGTTTTAAAATTGTGAATAATATATATATACACAGGTATATGATATTTGTGGGATATAATACCTATGGTTGAGTCATTTGTGTGTGTGTGTGTGTACTTGACCATTGTGGATACTTTATAATGAACCAATAAAATAAAAACAAAGCTGAAGAAACAACCCATGTGAGCTCAAAACCTCATGTACATGATTTCCTTTGAATAATTAAAATATTGGTTCAATAAATACCGACATTCTTGGTTTCATCAGGGGATTAAATATCATATTTATTTATTTTTAAATTTTATAAGGCTTTGTAGCTTGCAAAAGATCTTTGTTTAGATCAGCAATATCAACAACCACTCTGCAAAATAGCATAAGAAATGGATCAGAAAGGCCCATTTTAGTTTAGTATCCAGTTTCTTCTCAGACTTTGTGGCTAAGGTCAAATGTAAAGCATGAGTCAGAACTGAGGCCTCTTGGTGGAGGCTGAGCACTTGTAGAATAATGGGGATTGGAGAGGACAAGGGCTAATATTCTCCCACCAGACCCCACTGAGGATACAAAACTGTTTGGACCCTTAGTGTAAACCAGGACAATTGAATTTCCCTTTATAAAAAAAAGTAAATGAAAATCCCATCTTCTGACAGTGCCAAGCAGCAGATGCTTAGATGTAGACCTTGTGTATAAGAAATAAGACATGTGTAGGGTTGTCTTCTGCTGTCATATTGATCTGGTTTCTAGCAGCCAGGGTTGCATTGACAATGTTATATTGTGTAGCCTATGACTGAACTATGTTTCCATTTGTTTATTCACAGTAATTTGTTCTAGGCAGATTCCAAGTATTTAAAACATAACACACATTTCCATACATCATAACACAAAATGACAATACAAGTATAAGAAAACATAAATAACTGCATCATAGTTATAAAATAAGATACTAAAAAAGCCTGACCAAACTGAAGATCAACCACAGTTAGCAAATGCTTCATGGATAAAATAAGTCCATTTTCCATAAATTTGACCAATGTCTTTTTTGAAAACTATATTTGCTTCCCATGCTTGCCTACCTGAAATTCCTCCTATTCAGTTCTGTTAAATAAACTTTGTTTTTTTGTTTTTTAATATAATTTTCACTTTACAGTAGGTGGGAAGATGAGGAAACATAAGAGACACAGAAGAAGCTGCAAAGGACTATTGGGTCCACCCATTTGTTCCTGTTTTCTGTGCTGTCGCAGGTTTTATGTGATCTGTGCTAGTTTTCCTGCTGTTATCACAAACATCCCTTTGTGTCTATCCCATGCGTGCTTGAATTGTGCCACTGTTTTGGCTCTTCTAGCTTCCCAGGGTCTATTTAAGATGTCATCTACCTTCACTTATTATAGGCTGCTCAGTCCATTAGATGAAGCGCCCTTGGAGCCAGTTCTTCCAACAAAAGTGGATTCACACTGTAATACAGCCAGCTTCCAGCAAGGCCCTGAAGTGCTCTGCATAGCTCTACAAGCTCCACACACTCCGACCTCTGAGAGGGAGGAGCTGTTAACCCCCTTGAGTGCCAGCTTGCATGCTGCATAACGCCTACACGGCGGTGAAAATGTTTTTCACATTCCTTTTGAGTCTCCCTCCCTTTATTTTATCTTCATTTATTAATCGCTTTCCAGATAGAATTCTATCGCCCAAAGAGATGTACAAACTTCATAGGATGACACTTTTGCCTTTGGCGTTTTCATTCTGTGGAAAATACTACCATCCAGTATTTTATTGAAGCGTACATGTTTCTATCATATCTCCCCTTTCCTTTCTTGCTTCTGGAGAGTACCACTGTAGCTCCTCTAGTTTCTGTATGTATGGCTTATGGAGCAGGGTGCACACCATTTTGGTGGCCCTCCTTTTGAATTGTCTATTCCCTGCCACTGTCCTTGTGCAGATGTGGTCTCCAGTCTTGCACATAGTACCCAGGGAGAGGTGGTATTCCTCCCCTCTTTCTACTAGTAATGCCTCTCTTGATGCAGCCAAGTATAAGTTTTGGGCTTAGTTACAAGACTAACTACTGGTGCATTCAAAGATGACACCCAGTTGTCTGCCTTATTTGGTAGCTGCTAGTTCCTTTACCTCTCTTGCACTTCTGCATTCTTGATGCATAATTTTGACAACTTGTTCCAAAGTCATTTTTCATCTTATATACTCCACCATCCTGGCATGGCTCTTCTGTTGCAAATTTTCATATCCTTCACAAAACAGTACATCTCCCCATTTAACCCTGTCCCAGTCTCACTTTATTTATTTTATTTTAACTTTTTTTTTTTATACCGATAACCGTTTGCACATCGTACCGGTTTACAAGCAACTGTATGGAAATACCAGAGACATGGGCATATCCTTTACATTGAACACAGAACACAAACTAAAAAATAGTAACAGTAATAGTAATAAATTATAATCTTTACAGTATTAACAGTACCAGTAACAAGTAGTAATAATTGCAGAGCTAACGAGAGAAGAGGGCTCAAATTTGAGGATAGCAGAAGGGAACTGGGCCTAGTAGTGATCCTTGTAGCACCCCGCCGGTCACTTTCCCTTATTAGAATGACTACCACTCACGGAGTTCTGTTTCTCAACCAAGTTGTCACCCAGTTTAATTTTTCTTTCAACTCCCAGGTTCTCTAGTTTACTGTCCAGTCCATTTTTATTTTTTTTACTTCTTATTTATACCAATTGTATAGTAACTTCAAGAAAAACATCTTGAAAAACAAAGCATATTGAAATACAATAATCAGCCATAACATAAAGATTGCAAGTCCATAATTATAGAGAATCCAAGTCTGAACCCTCAAGGTAATAATACAGATACAGCACCCAATCCTGATCTGGGTCCAGTGCAAAGATCACAGCCAAGGTGCAGTCCTTGCCGTGTTCTCATCCGAGCTCAGTAAAAATGTAATCTGTTCACATTTTCTTGCAAGACCTGAGAGAACTCTATATACCCACTTTCATCACCACCTGTTCTTTTCTTGAAAGGAGGGCAATAGTATGCTCCAGCAACTGGAAGAAAGGATTATGACTGAATAAGTACCGCAGTAAGATATCTTTTAAATGCAACCAACGGGAACACTTTAACTGCAAACAGGGAAATTTAGTCAAGTACAAGCTGCAGTGCCTGCCATAATTTTCCAAATTCTCCATTTAACAACTCAGAAACCAATTTTTCTTAAGGTACAATCTGCTTCATGTTTCTTAAATTTGTCTTGTAGTATCATCTTATGTTCAGCAATTGCCTGGTCACATTTTGGAACATTTACCTCTTTGACTTCCTTAAACCCACAAACAAGCTGAGCGATCCACTCAGTGTGTTACTCAAATTCAAGATAGCACGCCATATTTCTCCAGACTGAATCCTCATGGCTTTTCTAGCTGAAAGTCTTTTACCCACAGTTGTTAATGCAGCCTCAGGGAGCTTAACCACTTTGAGAGACTTCAGAAGGGGCAACATCCTTCTGCTCCCTCCCTCCCCAGGCTGCAGACACTGAGACCCCGGGTCTAAGGAGAATTTCAGTGGAACACCAGCTTGGTTCTACACTGGATTTTGCCCGCATGGCTCCTTCATACTATTGTTGTGGTCCAATGACCTCATTCTCCACAGTGGCTGAGGATGTACCAGCAATTCTTCCAGAGTCCGGGACTAGCAGTGAGTCCTGATGCTCCAGGGACAAAAAGTGGAATTCAGGTCCAGGGGTACAAATGTCTTCCCTTGAAGGATCTTCTAATGGTGACATTCCGTAGCCAATGTCTCAAACATCTCAAATCTGTCAATAGGTTCAGAAAAAGAGGAAGCCCCCAGATTCTGTGGGGTAAGTCTGACATGTTCCCTTACGTTTCTCCATGAAGTAATCAGATTTTAAGGAAAAAGGAGAGAGGCCTGTAAACTCTGCCTTCCAAGCTTCCGTCTTGGATCTCACACCAATCTTACGTTAAACAGTTTGAAAGGTTTTACTAAAATCCAGATAGGCCATGTCTTATTCTGGCCACTTCTTGAAAGAAATCAGTCGTTTGTTGCTGTGTCCTGCTTACCTATGGACTTTTGCTCCCATCCCCCGATGAACCTAATTCAATGTTTTCTTCACTTGGTGGGTCTGTCAGCATTTCTTGAAAACTGTGTATTTCTGTACTACGCAGACCTTCATTGAACATCAGACTATGATCTAAGAACGCATAGCCTTGGTATTATATCCCATTTGACAAATCATTTGAAAAAACTGCTTCGACCCTGTCCTCTTACATGAAGGCAATACAACAAAAACTGTTTCAACAGCGATAAACGCTAAACACAAAAAAACTGTGAAATTATGTGGTTAAGGAGAAAATTCCACGATAAACCATGAACCATAAACCTAGGGAATTCTAACATTACACCGTCAGATCAAGTACGAGACCTAGGAATACAGATTGATGATAACTTTTCAATGAAAAAGCATATAAGCAAATTAATTAAAACAGGCTACACCAAGCTGGAGAATTCTACATCGGCTAAAACCATTGCTAAACGATACAAGACTTCCGCACTGTTTTACAATCATTTAATATTCTCAAACATAGATTACTGCAACTCCCTATTACTAGGCCTACCCTCAGGACTATTAAAACACTACAGTTACTACAAAATGCCTCAGATTCTTACTAGGGACAAGGACATTTAGCCACATCACCCCCTCACTGATAGCACTGCACTGACTTCCTGTACAATCCAGAATTCATTATAAAGTATTAACTCAAATTTTTAATATCATCAACATTAACCCATGCTTAATAGGAGTGACACTTCAACCATACACCCTGCAGAGAGCCCTAAGATCATAAACTTCTAAAGGTGCCTACGATACGGAACACACACCTATCACAAATAAGAGACCGAATGTTTTCCATAGCAGGCCCTAAACTATGGAACACTCTTCCAGAATCTCTATACCAGATAACAGAAATAGTTTCAAATGGGAACTGAAAGTATGGCTCTTTACAAATGCAAATGAACTAACGTAAAATTCAATATGCTGATAACATCACTGTCAGAACCTTAGATTATGCTAACAGTTAAGTATTGAGTGATGTTGAGTGTATACTGAATATAACATGAAGGATAATGAAATGGAAATCATAGGTTTGAATCCTACATCAAAACACCCTAGTTTCCTTGTACGATGTTGTCGAACTAGAATATGTATTTGCAGTTGTGATGAACTAGATTATGTATAAATATGACCTAGAATATATATTTGCTGTTGTATCGACCTAGAATATGAATTTATTTAAAATCTTTTCTATACTGTCGCTAAGTTAAATACCATCGCAACGGTTTACATGTTGGCACATTAAGGTGGTTGATTGCACACTGTAGTACATTCTAACAGGTGCCGCAAAAGATAGTTACAATATATCATAAGAAAAAAAACAATTGTTTAGTGAAGTAGGTCATGCCCAGGAGTACCTGTTAGGTACTAATCACAGGTAAAATTCCTATTCTCTGTGTTTTTTACAATTGTTTGTTGTGAAATAGAGTTGCTCATTCTGAGAGAAGATTGACAGAATGGGAATGTTGATCCAGTAGTATCTGAATGCTGATTTTGTAAACCGTTGTGATCTTATTTTGGAACGACAATATATAAAAAACCTAAATAAAATATTAACACTTTCTATAGAGCCCTGTGTTTGCATAAAAACAAACATCCTAAAGGCAAATTGCCAGTCATAAGTCATTACAGCACACAGCGCAGTATATAAAGTAAGAACACAGTACTGCTCATGACTGGTCATAGAGCTGCTTACCCAAAATGTCAATCCTCAAATTGACTTAGTCTTAGCACTTGGGGGACTGAGCTGCTATAAAGTCATAAATAAGCTGCTATCCAGTGGGATTCTTAAGTCTCCTTGTCTATGGCTGGGTTTCACTCTTCATGTTCTTGTTTATATTTAGGTTTGCCTAACAAACTAAGGGTCCAGGTTGACTTTAAGGTTCATGTTGGTGCTTTTACTGGTGTTTTTACTGTTAGGTCGATTTAGTAAAGTGATGGGGGTGACCAGCTGGCTCTGTTCTTGCTGTACAAATGGATTCATGTCTGCTTCTATCCTATTGTATACATAAGCCTGTAGTTCATGTTTCTCTAATTAAAAAAAAAAGACTACATATCCATACCTGCTATTGGGTTGAAACCAGGAATGGAGCTGCCTATCCTGCAAGCATGGCACCAGCTGGTTACCCTAAGAGTGATAGAATTTTACATTTGCATTGATGAAAAGTTCACAGATTATACTGAATTTGTAGTAATGTACAGAAAGGCGAATACATCGGCTCAAGATTGATCAGCATCTTTTCTTTTTTTTTTGTCTGGCAGTTCCCCCTCACCTTCCCCTTTTGGACTTACAGCTGAATCAAAGCTAGCATCTGCTGAGATACAGCAGGGTGAACCTTCATTTGCAGCAACCCAGAATTCTCTGCCCCCCTCAACGCACACACCCCTAGCCCAGCTTTCGCAGCAACAGTCCTTGTACAGGGACCGTAGATCGAAGTTCCTAAAAAGTGTGTGTGTACCAGAATCTGATTATTAAGTGTCTCCGTTGTGTGATGCATGATATCTATCCACCCCACCCTAAGGCCTGTGAGAGCAGAAGGCGGGCTTGAGACGAGGGACCAGGTCTCCCACATGGCTGTTTGGCATGCTGCCACTGAGCCCAGCATCAAGACAGACAGAAAATAAACCTCAGCTGGCCCAAGGAGCAAGAGCTGCCCCTGGAATCTCTAATCTGCCTCTCCCACTCTGCAGCTTAGAATTATTGAATGCGGATTGAAACCTGTGATCCACCTTGAAACATGAATGGGAAGATGTGGAATACAAATGTGTGTGTAAATAAACCTTATCTTTTTAATATAATTATGCTGTACTTGGCTTTTCTGTATAATAAATCGCCTTAGATGTTATGCTGAAGACCCCTCTCCTGCAGTGCAGCTAAACTCGATAGTGACTCATCTAATGTCATGTACTTCATGGGGAACACTTCTGCAGTTTGCAATACAAATCAAGAAATTGACATGAAGTTATTTCTTATAATATTTCTATATCAAGTTTAGTTGTTACACATCAATGCTTCGTAGTAGCCTTTTCAATTGTTAAAAAAAAAAAAAAAATCTGGAGAGAATTGCTCTCATCTCAGAGGCAAGCTGAGATCAGTCAGTAATTTGATGCTTGGTGATGTGATCTCTATGTATTAAGGATTCCATTCAAAGAAAATGCACAGTTAGCATATTTCCCATGGAAAAGAAGTGACTTTGAAGGTTGAAAAGTACATGAAGAATTACAAGGACAAACTAGACACTTGTTGGTGGCAGAGCCAAAGCTTCATCTCATTCTCTATTGAAGATTGAGTGTTCCTTTTGAGGAAGGATAGATTATGGTGTTAAGACATGAGAGAGGACTATTAAAACACCCCATTGCTGTGCAGTAGAAACAAACAATAGTGGCTCAGACACCCATGGAGTTTTGTAATGGCCATGCATAGCAAAACATAGTATGTGTTTTACTACAGAATGTCTTTGCCACATTAATTTACATACTCTCGAGCAAACATTGACATTATTGCTATGGGGACAGCAAGGCACAAATTTTGTTTCAAGTTCCCCAGTGAAGATTAGAAATTCCAAACTCATGAGTGGCTCTCTAGTACCTTACTGGAACTCCAGCTTGAGTGAGCATGGGTGTGTGCAGGAAGTGTTTCCCCTCAGGCACTGCTGCTCTTGCCTGCACCTGAAGCCTGTTGGTTATCAGTGGGGCAGGCTTATCGCCTACAGGTGGTAGGAAAAGAAGTGCTTTCTACATGCATCCCGTTATGACCCACTTGCACTGGAGCACCATTGTTCTATGTTAAACAGTGCAACAGAACAGAAAAGGGATGGGAGAGAGCACACAGGGTGAAAAGAGTAAATATGGGGGGGGGGGGGGGGGGGAGAGAAAGACTGAGCAAATGGAGGGAGAGCAAAAACTACAAAAATCAAAGGTGTGAAGAGAAAGGTAGGGGGACAGGGTGAGGAAGAGGGTGATCCAAGGCACTGCACCACTACAGAGAAAGCAGAGTTGCTTACCTGTAATAGGTGTTCTTCTAGAACAACATGTTAGTCCTCACATGTGGGTGACATCATCCAATGGAGCCCGGCCTGGAAGAATATTTTGTCAAAATTTCTAGAAACTTTGACTGGCACGCTGAGCATGCCTAGCATGCCACTATCCGCATGTCCACGCGAGGGCTCTCTTCAGTCTCGTAACATAGAATTCACAAGTGAAAAAAAATAAAGCAAACAAATGCAGGAGAATCCAACTCTCAGGCCAGTACAGTGCGATCCGGCGGAGTGCACTGTTAACCCGCGATTGGACGCGCGTTTTCGACACGCTAGCTTTACCCCTTAATCAGTAAGGGGTAATAGCATGTTGATGACCCTATTAGGTATTCGCACGCAATACAGTAAGTAAAATGTGCAGCCAAGCCGCACATTTTACTTTAAGAAATTAGCACCTACCCAAAGGTAGGCGTTAATTTCTGCCGGCGCCGAGGAAGTGCACAGAAAAGCAGTAAAAACTGATTTTCTATGCACCCTCCGACTTATATCATGGCGATATTTTAAGTCGGAGGTCCCGAAAGTTAAAAATTAAAAAAAAAAAAAATTGAAATGGGCCCGCGGCTTGTGGGTTGAAAACCGAACGCTCAATTTTGCCGGCATCCGAACCCGTGGGTGTCAGCGGGCTCGAGATCCGACACTGGCAAAATTGAGCGTTGGCTGTCAAATCCGCTGACAGCCACCGCTCCTGTCCAAAATGAGGCGCTAGGGACGCACTAGTGTCCCTAGCGCCTCTTTTTGCCGCAGGCCCTAATTTAAATAAATTAGTGAATCGCGCGCACAAGAGAGAGGCCTGTGCGCGCGCTGAGCCCGCTCTCCCGCGACTTTTACTGTATTGGCCTGTTTGCGGGGTGGCAGGCAGGTTTCCTAAGAACTAATAACCTGCTGTCCTAGGAGAATACCTATTACAGGTAAGCAACTCTTTCTCCTAGGACAAGCAGTATGGTAGTCCTCACATGTGGGTGAATACCAAGCTACAGACTGCTCCCAGATACAATGACCACCACCTCCTAACTGGGTGCCAATGGACACAAGAAACTATAGTGCTGTTGGTAACAGAGGGAGGCAGCTTGAACTGGGTTCAAGAGGAAGAGATTGCGATGGACAGATTGGCCAAAGCTACTGGCGTGTCTACCATCCTTGTGCAAGCACTAGTAGACAGCAAACATGTGTAAGGAACTCCACATCACAGCCCTGCAGATTTCAGCGATGGGAACCACCTGCAAATGGGCTACCGACGTAGTCATAGCCCTCACACAATGAGCCTTGACACAGCCTCCAAGCTGAAGGCCCACTTGCACATAGCAGAAGGAGATACAATCCGCCAACCAGCTGGACAGAGTTTGCTTGCTCACCACAACATACAATCTGTTTTTATCGAAGGATATGAAGAGTTGTGTGGACTGTCTTTGGCCTGCTGTTCGTTCTAGATAGGCTAAGGCCCTCTTGCAGTCCAAACTGTGCAGTGCCCATTTGCCATGGTGTGAATGAGGCCTCGGAAAGAAGGGAAGGATTTGAGATGAAAATCAGTCACCACCTTAGGCAGGAACTTATTGTGGTTCTGCGTAATTATCCTATCATGAAAGAATTTCATGTAAGGCAGATACGTAACCAAAGCCTGAAGCTCACTAACCCTGCACATGAAAGTGACCGCCACCAAGAAGAGAAGGAGGCTCAGTGTTCAACACAGACACCGGTGGGGAACGCCTGGGACTTCCAGGACTAAGAGGCAGAGGCCTCCTCTCTATGGTGTCGCTTCAGTGCCAGCACGGCAGCCACAGGTGCCCTGTAGAGACTGTGACTGCTGACTATGCTTGTGGGACTTCTCTTGGTGCTCGGCCCAGGCCTTCCCCGGCACCGAGGAAGGCGAAGATCCCAATGTCTTGGAATGTGAGGACAGTGGAGATGGTCTATCTCCAGCTGCTCTCTTGAGAGGGTCCCGATGGAGGAGTGGAGAAGGACAGCGTATCTAGTGGCTCCCCCCCCCCCCGATGTCGACTCCCCTGATGCTGGAGTAGATAGATCAGACCTTTTGGACCCAAAAGGTTTTTTTATATCTTATCCAGCCGGCAGCAGTGGCCTTTGAGGGGTCATCTGGTTGCAGATAGTGCACCCCCCCCCCCCCCCCCCCCGGACATCGTACAATGCCCCCAGCAGAAGATACAAACCTCATGCAGATCAGTGATAAACATGGTTCACGGGCACTGGGGGCATAGTTGAAAACTGGACAATGCCATAAAAAAATAGCCGGCGAGTGGTCGATGGCCGGTGGCCCCTGGAAAGCGACACACCGGGAATTGACTGCAACAAGGGGAAAAACAAACCCTACCGTGCAGCAGGAAGGACACCGATTGGTGGAAGAAGGACCCAGCGCAGAAACCACCGAAAAGATGACAAAACCTTTGTAAAAATGAATGAAAGAGCAGAGCTCCACTACCACGAGGCAGACACTTCATGGAAAAAGACTGAAAAGGAGCCCCACGCAGACGCGTGGATAGTGGCATGCTGGGTGGATGTTGGGAGGATGTTACCCACATGTGAGGGCTACCATCCTGCTTGTCCTAGGAGAAGAAAACCTGGGACTCGGAGCAAAGAGAGGAAGATGAGGTGCATGGTAAGATCTGAGAGAGGTTAAAAAAAAAAAGCTACAGAGGAGGAGGTGGGAAAGAAAGGGGAATGGATTGTGAGAAGGAATAATCTGAGAGAACAGAAGCAAGAAATTGTAGTTTTCGACCAATATGTATAGGCAATAAAGGTGGGCTTCCTGTTTTGTTACCTTAACTTGTTAATAGCACTTGGCTGCATGACAGGTGCAATAGTACCCACATGTCGATTTGCGGCACTGTTAAGTATCAGAAAACAGAGTGATTTCCTTACCTTATACTTTCCTAATCTCGGGGTGAAGAAGTCCTACAAGTGTAAGCATTTTTTTTTTGTCTGTTACCTTGTTCTTTGTATCTATGCAAAATCTGACCCTTGCAATGCCACCGAGTCAAATGCTTTCAATTTGTCACTAACCTAGCATAAATAATGCAGATGCACAGCTTGTTAGCCTGTGAAGTCATTCAGTTTTACTAGAAATGAATGGATAACTTGCTCACAGAGCACATGTATTAATGGTTCACAGATTTGTATAATTGAGTTCACTTGCAATTTGCAAAGCATGCTGGAATGCACTGTTGCTCTAAGCCTGGGATAGGCTACTCTTTTCTTCGAGCGCCACAAATCTGTTTGGTTTTCAGGATTTCCACAATGAATATGCGCAAGGTACTGGATATATGTGCTTGAAATTGAGGCAGAGCATGCAAATCTCTCTCATGCATATTCATTGTGGATATCCTGAAAACCAAACCTGTTTGTGGCACTCGAGAATCAGAGTTGCCTATCCCTGCTATGGCAGGGGCGTCCAAATCTAGTGCTTGAAGGTTGTGCACCAGTCAGGGGTTCAGGATAACGCTAATTAATATGAAATGAGATAAATTTCCATGCACACTGCCTCAATTGCATACATATCTTTCTTATGTATGTTCATTGTGGAAATCCTGAAAACCAGACCAGTTTGAGGCACTCAGGTACTAGAAGTTGGACACCCCATGTCTATAGCAAGTCCTTGCACGTCCAGGAACCAGTGTCCCAGCTCAATTGATTCAGATTCAGATAACATTAGCACAACAATTGCATGTTTTGCCAAAGTAATACATAGAGAGGTCAATATTGAAAATGCGTTCAGCATTTTTATGTATTTAACTATATTCTGCCTTTCAGCCACTTCAAAGTATAGCTGATGTGGTTTAAGTAGTGGCCGTTGAATATGCACTGAAATTAAGCAGCTGCCACTAACCCGCATAAATTGTGGGCGTGTAGTGGGCGGATCGGATGGAACGAGTTAGTTATGTGGCTAACTAGCGCTATTCAGTCTTAGCCACATGAGTTATGTGGCTAAGTTAGACCTCATGGCTAAGTGGAGATAAATATACATATATTTGGAGGCTTAGCCCTGCCACTGAATGCAGCGTCTAAGTTAGCCACATATGTCTGTCTGTCTTATTCCAACGTTAACCATTTTTCTGTCTACCCCAGAATGATTAAAATAAAATGGGGAAGAGAAAAACAATTACAAAATAATGGTAAAATAAAATTACAGATTACAGAAATAAAGCAATATGGAGCGGTTTTGGTGCTCTTCTATATTGTTCCTGGTCAGGTTTCATTTGTCCTACAATTGCCACTGAAGCACAGAATGGGGGTGAGGGGGAGTTGTCCCTTTATGCGCTGAGTCTCTCCTGGGGGGGGTGGGAAACAAACCCAAGTTCGCTTAGCTGACAAATCTTCCAGCCTCACTGACACTAGGCAACCTGAAGTCCTTGGCGTGCATTAACCCTTAATTACAAACAAACCAACTTCTAGGCATTGCACCAAGCACATTCCCTTCCATCTTGGGCTAGCGGTATCTGCATACTGTGTGCACGTTCTCAGTGCTAGTTAGTAACTCTACAGCTCTTAAAGAGTCACAGCATTCAGATTTCGGCCCCGTGGTGTCAGAAGTAACGCATCTCACACAATTTTATGCCGATTACTAAAGGTGGGTTATGTCTGGTACAGTGGAACTTAAAACGTCATGCTTTCCGACGGTTGTTCTCACCAAGAAGAGTTTGGTAGTCTGGAGTCTAGGTACAATTTTATTTGTACTGTTACAATAGGATTTTCAGAGAGAGAGGGGAAGTGTGCTGGGGTCATCTCTGGAGGTGTGTGGGGGGGGGGATGGGCATGGAGACTGTGTGGATAGCAGTCTGCAGGAGAAAGAGAAAGTGTTGCTTGATTTGGAGTGGAGTGGAAGAGAGAAAACGAATATATATTATTCCATCCCTTCCTCCTATTCCACCCCATCAGCCATCTCAGGGTAACCACAACTGAAAAGTTCCCAGGTTATGCTGAGGAGAAGGTAAGGTACAAAGTAGTTCCTAGGTTTCATCTAGGTAAGGATACTTGAGTTTTAGCATGGGGTATAGCAATAAAAGTGAGTGTGGTAGCTCCTGCATATCTGTAGGCTTCTTAGGGGCTCAGTGGGGCACACCTTGCGAGGCAGACCATAGTCCATCTTCTAGTCCAAAGGTTACCTCAGAGGTTTAGTCATTTTCTGAAAGCTAGGGTTGGATGCAGGTCTGATGTCGTTAAGAGGACATTTTCACAGGGTTGGAAGGGAACCAGAGCAGGCTAGCTCTCCGGTACTTGAGGACAACAGTGCCTTTGGTGTCAGGACAGTTATGCGGACTTGAGGTAGAGAGCGTAGCAAACGGGATTTTTGAACTTAGCATATTAGGGTGTTGGGAGCCATTACAGAGGTTTTAGGATAGGGGTGATCTGTTCAAATTTTTTTTTTTTTTGTGCTCAGTACAGTTTTTTGTTGTACTCTGTTCACTGATGTTGGCATTCAGTTTTGTGTGTGTGTGTATATATAAAAGATTATATATAATTTCAAGGATTTCATAGAAAATATGCTAGTTGCCAAAAGAATCACAGTGGATTGGATTATAGTCCAGCCTTTCATTTTCTTGAGCACTCTTATGTTTCATGCACCACTTCTCAGTGATTGCCTAAACCCCATAACACTGTTTTTGCCTAAAGGAACTGTCACCCTGGTAAAGCCATTGGCTTGGATAAATTGTCTGTCTGAGAATTTCCCTCACTTAATCTGGCTAGAAGTACATGCAGGGTTCCACAATGTGCATATTTTAGCAAAGCTGAAGGCATTCCCAGAAATGGGTTTGGGCAAGATTGAAAATAACAGATTTTTTTCTGTTTTTTTTTGCCCTCCAATCTATATCTGTTTCAACATAAATTTTTTTTTTTTTACCTGCACAAAAAGCCAGGTATAAAAGTACTTTGTACCCTTAGCAGTTTTCAAATCACGCAGGTTCTTTTCCTGTGGACTTTCCATCTAGGTGGACAGCTTGAAAAATGCTTCTCGTGCACCCTGGTATTATGTAGGCAAGCCTTATTTTGGCTGTATATTTCTTGTCCCTGTCGGAAAGAGAAATTGTTCTAGGGTTCCAGTTTTGTATGTGCACCCAATTTACAGTTAGCCAAAGAGCTCTGGTGAGTAGCCAAACAAATCCTTCCAAGTTACTGTTTGTGGTATTCCTGCTCGGCTTGGGTAGGCTGTACTTGCTGGGGGCTGCTGCCTCTGGTGGTGCAGAAATATTGCTCAGAAGCTCCTTTGTGAGTGCTGGGGAAGAGTGTGAGAGTTATCCCAGTCTATCTTTCACTCCCTGGGCCACCCATTGTCAAGGGTTCTAACTTGTCAATTCTGAAAATCTGGCAGCCCTGCTTGAAAACAAGTACAGCCTTTTTGGCTTTGTTTTATATTTTATACCTACTTTTAGCTGTTTTATCCTTTATTCACTTTTTTTGTCCACTTGTGAATATTTTGCAACCGTGCATCTGGTTTTCCCCTCTCCCCAATATTTTGTTAGTCATGTTCTCATACTGTTAATTTTCTGTATTTACACTTTCCTCTGAAATCCTTTAACCTCCTTTAACTCTTGTTACTACAGTTCCAGTTATTTGTAACTATTTCTTTCCGGTTAACCTTGTTACTTGTAAACCGGCATGATGTACCTATGAATGTCGGTAGATTAAAAAAAACTTAAAATTAAATATTTTCGGTTAATACTGTTAATTATAGATTAGGCCCTGAGAACATTGCATGACTCTTTATGAGAGGTAAAGTATGATGGATTGAACTATGGTTTTAGTATGTTTTATGATTTGTTTTTAATTTTATTTATTGGGATTTATGGTTTTATTTGCTTTTATTTGGCTGTGAATCTTAGTGTACCTTGCTTTGAGCATATTGTAAAAAAATGTGAATGAATAAACAAATATTTTTATGCATTGCTAAACATGTTTCCAGAAATGAATAAACTAAAGTGCAGTGCAGCGTTAAGCATATTGACAATATGAAATCTATCCCTATTTAAAAAATGAATACTGTATGCAGCATTTTGAATTCAACAAAAACTGATTTGAAGTAACATGTGGCAGGGGGAAGACAAGCCCTCAAATATGAAATCCGTTTCTCAGAACATGCATTTTGTCATGTCTAAGTAACATGGTGGTAAAAGCTGCAATTAAAATAAAAATACATAATATTTTCTTTCCTTTCTCCACAGCTGATAGTTGAAAAAACAACTGACTACCCTTCCACTGAGTACTCTCTAGTGGAGGATGTTGCCCTCCACTTCACGTGTTTGATGGACAGACTGAACGAGCAGCGCCTGTTTCAGCCAGATCTGTGTGATGTAGACATTGCCTTGGTCCAGCAGAAAAAACATTTTCCCTGCTCACAAGGGGGTGCTTGCGGCTTACAGCCAATTCTTTCACTCCCTCTTCACCCAGAACAAGCAGCTCCAGCGGGTGGAGTTATCTTTGGAGGCGCTGACTTCCCAAGGCCTGCAGCAGATTCTGAACTTCATATACACTTCCAAGCTGCTAGTCAATGCTGGCAATGTGCAGGATGTGCTGAATGCTGCAGTGGTCCTCCAGATGAGCGACATTGCAGCCTCTTGCCAGGATCTGATCAACAGCAGGTCATTAAACTTAACAATGGCTAGTGAAATGGCCACGCAGGACAACAGAGGAACCAGCACAGTTCCCTCGCAGTACTACTGTGAGATCAAGCAAGAGGTGGATACGCCTCATGCAAAGATCTACGCTCGAGAAGGGAATGACCCTTACTCTGTACGCGTAGAAGATAGTGTTGCCAAACAGCACCTCCCTGCAGTATTGCCAAAGCAATATTTTAAAGAGGAAAAAAACAGTGAACCAACAGTCTGCAAGACTGAAGGTGCCGACTCCGAAGAAGACACGGAGAATCAGAGCTCTTATAATCGTGAGCAGATCATTGTGGAGGTCAATTTAAACAACCAGACCTTAAACGTTTCAAAGGGGATGGATGGAAAACCTTCACCTAATGAGCTTACTACTGTTATTGACGATCATGATTCGGAGGAAGATGAAAATGAGGAAGAGGAGGGGGAAGATGATGATGAAGATGCAGATGTTGGGGAAGAGGATGATGAGCACAGTGAGGAAGAAATGGATGAATCAAGTGAAGAGGAGGAGGATGAAGATGAAGAAGAGGATGATGAAGAGGCATCAGAGGTTAGAAAGGACAAGCTGATGCTTCCCCATAGAGGAACCAGATCATCCAGATCCACCAAAGCATCCATTGCTGCCAAGTCTCAGGGGGGCACAAAAACAATGGAGAGTCAACGGGGCAGAAAGGGGAAAAAGAAACAAGATGGGATGGGCCAGAAAGTTAAACTGGAAGAGAAGCAGCATCACCCCTGCAAGAAATGCCCCAGAGTATTTAACAATAGGTGGTACCTGGAGAAGCATATGAATGTCACCCACAGTAGGATGCAAATCTGTGATAAATGTGGGAAGAGATTCCTTCTGGAAAGTGAACTGCTGTTACATCATCAGACAGACTGTGAGAAGAACATTCAGGTGAGATTTTTTTAAATTGATTTTTTCACTGGAATGTGTTGTCCTATGTCTTGAAAGTGCTCCCCCCAAGTATAGCAGGGCAATATGATGCTTGTCACAAAGCAAGGTAAAAATCACCCTAAGGCAACCATTAAAATAAACCCATTTTAACATGAACCAAAACTCATAGACAAAGGGGGGAGGGGGAGGGTTGCTATTTTATAAACTATTAACTTGCTTGAATGGTTCTTCTGCACAAGATCCAGAAGTTAAACTTAGCGGAGAGAGTGTGCCACTTCCTCTTTGGCTGAGTTTCTTACTCAGCTCCTTTGGTGTAGGTGCACTGATTCACCAACTGCATATAGAGTGCAGAATGATGAATCCTGCGAGGGCGGGAGGCGGGCCTGCAAAAGCCCACAGCTTTTGCACCATGGTGGTGAGATTTCGGCAGCTGCGGTCTGCCGACAATGTTAGTAACATCGCCGGCAGCGAAGCCACCGCAGACTCCGCCCCAATTTAATTTGCATATTATCGCCCGCGAAAAGGGCCTTTTTGCATGCGATAGAGGCTTATTGCACGTGGAACAGCAGTATTGCGTGCGATAAGCCTTTGGAAAATAACCCCCTTGGGTAGATACCAACTCTCCCATGTGCTCCCATGAGAGCCTTATTGGTTTATAACTCAAGAGTTTAAAGAAAAAAAATGTGAATCTGTCCCCATACAGAATTTAGGCAAATTCAAAAAAACTTTTTTTTTTTACCCCAAGTATTTTGCTTATTTCTGAATTATGTTTAAAGATTCCATGTAAAGTTAAACAATCAGCAGTCCTAGCCTCCCCTGCCCAAGAACAGATCTGTTACCTGTTAAAACACAACTCGGATGATCTGCTTCTTTCACACTGATGGCATTTCATTCTTGAAGAGAGATTTAGTGGGCATAACTTTTGACCACTCCTACTATTCTCAGTCTAAGTGAATCAGGGGTGCTGCTGTCCGTGATAAACCTATGCCGATATCACACAGACAGATGTGAAGTACAAATGTTGCACAAACTAATGCAGTAATGAGGAATTATTTTTATTTTAAAAAGGTAGTGGTCTCAATAAAAGATTCATATTTTTGTATATGTGTATGTATATTACACACACACACACTTTCAATTGCAAAAGTATTTGACACCCCCCCCCCCCCCCCCCTGCAAAGTCAGATTTGTGTGGATTACAATTGACACTTACACAGATTGTTCCAGAGTGTTTATTGCAAGCCAGTTTGCTCAAAGTAAGTTTTCAACATCATTATTTCTCTGCATTTTTGGTAAAATTAAAATTGAAACTGAAATTTTTTAATAAATAATTTTATTGATTATAAAAATTAAAAACTAAAAAATGCTGTTTGCATAAGCATTCAACCTCTTTAGATTAGTTCTTTGGTAGAACCACCCTTTGCTGCAATAACAGCTTTAAGTCTGTTGGGGTAAGTTTCTACCAGCTTTCCACAATTTTTGCCCATTCCTCCTGGCAGATTTACTCCAAGTTGTTCAGGTTGATTGGATGACGCTTATGGACTGCAGTTTTCAAATAGTGTCACAGATTCTTGATTGGATTGAGATTTGGACTTTGACTTGGCCATTGTAGAAGATTCACCTTTTTGTTGTTCAGCCACTCCTGTATTGCTTGGACCACATGCTTGGGATCATTGTCCTGCTGAAAGATTAACTTTCTCCCAAGTTTTAGTTCTTTAGCAGATTGAAACAGGTTGTTTTGCAGTATCTCCCTGTATGTTGCACCATCCAGGTGTCCTTCAATTTTAACAGGATGACTAAGTCCCCGCTGAAGAAAAGCATCCCCAGAATATGATGCTGCCATCCCCATGCTTTACTGTTGGGATGGTGTTTGCTGAAGAATGAGCAGTGTTAGTTTTGTGCACTTAGTGTTTTGAATTTTGGCCAGAAAAGCTCCATTTTTGTCTTATGTGACCACAAAACCTTATCCTACATTTTAGCTGCATCACTCTTATGCTTTCTGGCAAAATCCAGATTTATTTTTTTTATTTAAAACCTTTTCTATACTGTCCTTTAGTTATGTATCATCACGACTGTTTACAGGGAGGCACAAATATTTAAATTTGTGTATACTATTCTAACAAGAGTGCCCATAAGGTTTCGGTTACAATTTTTCATAAAATAATGTATATGGTAAGTGACATGGATCCAGTTCATTCATCTGAATGATAAGGTAATCAAACAGGTATTGTATTTTACACTGAGTTTCTCTAACATTAAAAGTAATAAAAAATGCACTTACATGTCTAGGTGACTTTATGCTGTGAGTTGGTGTTTTATTATCTTTCTTATTCACCATTTTCGCAGCAGAGTTTTGTAAGATTTGTAGTGGTCTTATTGTTGAGTATGGTAATCCTAGAAAAAGTGTGTTACAGTAATCTGTGCTAGCAAAGATAAGTGCCTGTAGCACTGTTCGAAAGTGTGCTTGGGTTAGCAAGGCTTTTAGCCTCCAGAGGACCATGAGTTTGGCATAGCATTCTCTAACTTTCAGTGATATGTGATGCTTTAGGCTGAGTTCTGTGTCAATTATTACTCCTAGGTTTGGAGCTTTATCAGTTAGGTCCACTATCTGATCATTTTTAAGTGTGATGGGGTTTTGAATCAACTCAATGTTTTTTCGTTCGAGGTGTATAAATTCAGTTTTTTCGATACTGATCACTAGCTCCATTTGGTTTAGCAGTTGTTTAATTATATCTAGGTACATCATTGCTAGGTTTAATGTTTTTTCGATTGTTTCATCTATGGGTAAAATTAGTTGAATGTCGTCCACGAGTATAGGTAATGTTACACCTAGTCCTGCTAGGAGGTAGCAGGTAGATGTTAGTGTCGCCGAAAGTACTGATCCTTGGGGTACTCTTGTTTTTAGTTCAGTTTTGTCCGATGTTGTGTTCTTTATCTCTACCTGAAAAAATCTATAGCTTAAGTAGGATCTGAACCATTCAATTGTTTTGTTTTGAAGCCCTATTTCAATCAGTCTTTTTAGTAGGATTGTATGGTTTACAGATGTGCTTTGTGGTTTTTCTTCAGTAATGGCTTCTTTCCAGCAACCCTCCCATGCAGGCCAGTTGAATGCAGGGCTCTTGATATGATTGACTGGTGGCACCTCCACTCCAGTCTCAGCCACTGAACTCTGTAGCTCCTTGAAAGTGATTGTTGGCCCCTCTGTGGCTTCCCTCACAAGTTGTCTCC
Organism: Rhinatrema bivittatum; assembly: GCF_901001135.1. Classification (NCBI taxonomy): domain Eukaryota; kingdom Metazoa; phylum Chordata; class Amphibia; order Gymnophiona; family Rhinatrematidae; genus Rhinatrema; species Rhinatrema bivittatum. The sequence goes on along the minus strand of NC_042616.1, from coordinate 71,641,817 downwards.
TTGCTCTGATGCTGAGTTTTGAGGGGCTGCCTTGTCTAGGCAGTGGTATGATGCAGCTTCCATTTCCTCACAATTGATCCAGCAGTGCTCACTGGGATATCCAAGCACGTGGATATTTTATAGCGCTTTCTTACCTTGTGCATGCCTATAACTTTATCTTTAATTTTCTTAGAAAGCTCTTTGGTCTTCATTTTCACAGTCTGACCAACAGTATTCAAATTAGGGGATCTTTATCCAGAAAAGCTGACCTTTTTTTAATGATTCACTGGTTAGGGGTCAGTTGTTAGGGAAGTATCTTTCATCTGTGTAAACTTGGAGTTTCACAGCACAGGGGTTGAATACTTTTATGCAAGCAGCATTTTTCTGTGTTAATTTTATTTTACAAAAAATGCAGAGAAATAAAGAATTGTGACTTTGAAATTTTACTTTAAGCACATACTGGTATGCAATAAACATTCTGTATGGAACAATGTATATGTCATTTGTAATCCACACACCTGACTTTTTGGGGGTCGAATACTTTTACAAGCATGTGTTTGTGTGTGGGGGGCTGGGGGAGTTCGAATAATTTTTAGAAGCGTGTGCGCTCACCTTAGGTAGATATAAAGATTTAAGTGTCCATGCATTAATCACAATACATAACACTCATGTGTTAGAATATTACAAGTGTTATAAGTTGTTTTTTTTTTTTTACTTTTTATAATGACATTTATAGAAAATACCATAAATCATAAAGCCTGTACAACGTACTCTTAATTATTAAAATGTGCATAATCCATGAAAGCATTTCCTCAATTCAGGAGATACTGCTAACCACTCATGTTCAGGGTTGGCGTCCTTTCAGTGAAAATGGAATTGTGTGTTCTATGCAGAAAAGCACTCAGTCCCTCATAGCTGGAAAATACTCAACTTCTTTTTCTTGTTCAAAACTATTCAACATCCAGGGTCAGGGAAAGATTCATTGTAAGAAGCTAATCATTCCTGGACAAAGGCATTAATGGCTTCATCAGGAGGAAGAGCCTGTGACCCTCCTCAATACTTCAAATAAAAATTACAAAACAACTATATGTAAAAGGTTGAAAAAAAAACCAAAACTTACCCGACTACTTACAATGTAGTAAATGTAGCAGACACATGCTTCACTAGACAAGTCTGTCATGGAGAGGTGGCTGCGATCGAGTTCAAATAAGAGGTGTTTAGAAACCTAAATTTTAATTTAAAAAGAAATGTATTGTTCATAAGGCATATTTGGGAATCAAACCCATGACCTTATGCTGTAAAAATTTAACAGTTAAGTATATTCATTTTAAAGCAAACTTAGTGAAGCGGCACCTGCACGGGGCTTACCTCGGCTGTAAAAGTCTGCATTTCAAAGGGACAAGGAAGGGAACTACCACGGTGGAGTGATGCGGAGCTGCACTTGATATCGTAAAACAAGTGGCTCGCCCCGGCAGGGCGGCTGCCGATAGGTGCTTGCAGTGGCGTAGCCAGAAATGAATTTTTGGCTGGGCCCAAGGTTAACATGGGTGGGCACTAAACAAAGTCTGAGCCATGGAATTCATATTCTTATTGATAAATACTTTCACACACACACCTGACAACAGATTTCTAAATAATCTGCTACAGCTGTTATACTTTTAATATTTTAAACTCAATTACTTCAAGCAGCTACCAATGATAAACCTAATATATAGTTATGGAAGCATTTCAATTATACTTAGAGATCTCAAGTGGCAGTATCCCATAACTTACAAAGAACCATATACTAGTCTACTATAAAGACAGATATCTCATCATGCATCACAGTATTCTGTTTTAAAACCCTCTGGAATGTTGTTGTACCAAAATATTTATAGCACACTATCACCGAATATACTTATGTAAGACCCTCTATTCACGAGCAGGCAATTATATTATCAACTCGTTTGTCATAGGGATCTATATTACTTTAATTATCAATCCTCCGTCTATTTTGTTTTCTTAATTTTTTAGTTTTTTTTAAAAAGTTACCACAAAAATTATAGGGAAAATCCCAACTGAACAAGTCACATGGGTAATATTAGAACGGATAACTTATCCACGCTGAAAAGGTCCCAGATAACCGGACATGGCCATGTTTCGGACAGCAGTCCTGCTTCAGGGGAAAAGCGGGCTGGATTTCAGCCCGCTTTTGAGAAAAGGATCTGCACGGACAAAATCGCCGCAAGAAGATGGATTGTTGAATCGGTTTCCGCTTTTCCCCTGAAGCAGGACTGCTGTCCGAAACATGGCCATGTCGGGTTATCTGGGACCTTTTCAGCGTGGATAAGTTATCCGTTCTAATATTACCCATGTGACTTGTTCAGTTGGGATTTTCCCTATAATTTTTGTGGTAACTTTTTAAAAAAAACTAAAAAATTAAGAAAAAATAGATGGAGGATTGATAATTAAAGTAATATAGACCCCTATGACAAACGAGTTGATAATATAATTGCCTGCTCGTGAATAGAGGGTCTTACATAAGTGGTGATAGTGTGCTGTATTAATAAGAGAAGTTTGTTTACATTGGGGTGTACTGGAATACACAAGTTGGTGTGTGTGGGTTATTTGTGTGATTGGTACCAAAATATTTACCATAATTGAGCAAATGCCTTATTAATCTGTATCAATAAAACAGATAAATATCTTTGAAGACTTCTTTTCCTTTCCTATGGCTCAACTATTTAGTTTTAGTCTTCCTCTGACGGTGACATTTGCTGAATTGAGTCCAGGGGCTCCTGACATTCATCCCCATTTCTTTACAAAAGGAAGAACAGAAAAAAGACTGTTCTGGATAAAGAGATGTCTTGAAGGTGGTCACACCCTTTGGCTGACAGCTGGGATGTATCCTTAGCAGTGTGGAGAGGATAACTGGGTAGACGGGAGAAAAAGGCTCTCCAGCCCTGTCATTTACTAAGCTATCATCATGTAAACATGCACTCTGCATCCACAAATAAGATTGATACAAATGCCTACATCATTGTAAAATACCTCACCTCGGGCACACACCCAGAACCGACCTTCACAAAAGTACAGAAATACCACACATTATAAATATGGAGATAGAAACTGGAATGGAAAACCAAAAAAAAAAGCCACTCTGCATGCAGTACAAAACTGGAGAAATGGAAAGAGAAATATAGCACCTCACACAGTCCCAGGATCTGCAATAATACACAGAAACTAATCTGCAGAAAGTTACACCTGCATTATGGAACATATAACAACCTATCTATGAAAAGGCAACACTTCAAATATTAAATCAGGTCCTAAACACTAATACACCTCCTATTAGGAAAACAGAACAAGCCAAGCTGCTATAGAGCCCCACACAGAAATAACTAAAACTATATTAATAAATGTTTCAAAACAGCTGATGAACAGAATAACATCCAACAAAACTCATAAAAATTATTAAACATTGTCCAAATATCAATAAAATATTTCAAAACAGCAGACACATCACATAATACTCAATAATTAAAATAGCAGTCAATCAAGAAAAATAAACTTAAAATGCCACTTTTACTTACCCTCTCCAGCAACTCTCCTACTCCTTTCCCTTGAAGGCACATACCAGGAGCAGCAGCAGCTGCTGAAGCTGTCCCTTACTGTCCTCTTCTTTAGGGCCCACAAGTCACACACACAGGGCCGGCACCCTAGGCGAACCTTCAGTAATGCAACCCCTCCCCTGGCTTACGTATTGGCAGCAGCTCCAGCACAGCACTCCCTCCTTTGGTATTGGATTTGTCGCAGGACGTCTTGTGCTGGTGGGAGTTTGCAACCCCCCCAAAAAAAATTGTGGCACCCTAGGCCACTGCCTAGTTTGCCTAATGGAAGCACCGGCCCTGCGCACACACACACCAATTAAACCCTACGATCAGTCTCTGTCTTCCACACACCCCAGTCACTTCCCTGCCCAGAGTCTGTCTCTCACACACACCCCAGTCACTTCCCTGCCCAGAGTCTGTCTCTCACACACACTCCAGTCACTTCCCTGCCCAGACTGACTCTCTCTCACACACACCCGTCACTTCCCTGCCCAGACTCTGTCTGTCTCTCACACACACCCCAGTCACTTCCCTGCCCAGAGTCTGTGTCTCACACACACCCCAGTCACTTCCCTGCCCAGACTCTGTGTCTCACACACCCCAGTCACCTCCCTGCCCTGCACTTCCAGCCCGTGGCTTGAACACTGCCACTCTTCCCAGCCCGATGCCCCCCTTCTTCCTGCCCCACTGGCCAATCAGAGGTTTCCTCCACCCACTGGCAGGAAGGAGGCTTCCCATTGGCCCGCGGGGGCAGGAAGAAGGGAGGAGGTTTACCATTGGCCCGCGGGGGCAGGAAGAAGGTAAAGGGAAGTATTACTGGGGCTGTGGGACACCGGGAGCCGCAACACATCAGCTGGTTTTATTAATTTTTTTTTCTCCCTTGGGTGTCTGCTGATGCTGCCTGCTTTTTATTGGCTGCAGAGTCTTGCAAAGAAATTTGGGTGGGCCTGAATGGAAAGTGGATGGGCCACTGCCCACCCAGGCCCACCCGTAGCTACGCCACTGGGTGCTTGCCTACTCCTTCCTGTTGGTAAATCTGCCCCGCATGTCTGTAAGCAAAGGTCACAACAGGACATAGATGGGAAAGAGAAGTAGTGAATAACAGTCACTTTGTAAGTTATGATTTCAGTCCAGCAGTGTGGCAGCTCTAGTGGTTCTGATGTCACAAACTGTTATCTTGGGAGTCCATTGGTTTTAGAATCCAGTAGACTTGTGTATTTCATTTCTCGTGTGTTTCTCTGCCATGTGCAGAAACGCATGAATCAGCACGGGTAAATCCAAAATGAGTAATGGCAGTGAGGTTTTAAACTCAGACCTACCCAGACTGTTCTCCCATCATTTTCGTTTTGTTTTGTTTTGGGGAAGAGCGAGTTACAGTCAAAGTTCCCTCAGCAGCCCTCTAGAACGGTGCTTCTCAACCCTGTCCTCAGGGCTCACTTTGCCAGTCTGGTTTTCAGGATACCCACAATGAATATGCATGAGAGATGCATACAGCCAGTCCTCCAGGACTGGGGTGAGAAACACTGCTGTAGAAGTCCTGCATTGAGTCTGCCAGACATGGTGTTATTTCAGCAGTTCTGAGGGCCCTCTTTCCCCTTCCCCTTGCTTGGGACTGCGAGTGCTGCTTCTGTTGCAGACACTTACATTTATTAAATTTGTGACTCACCTAACTCAAAAAAAAAAAAAAAGGCCTAGGCGATGAACATGATAAAATATACATAATTAAAAACAACAAAACAAATATAAAAGCAAACTAAAACCACAAAACTAAAAACAATGAGTGCAAAAATAAATTATGGTAAAGCTGAAATAAAATACAGTGGAAAAATAAAGTTAAAATAAAGACCTGAAGGAATCTGTGTGCCAGCAATCAAATTTGATTTGCTGCATGAAGATGTCCTTCAGAGCAGCCCAGTTCCCACGGGCTCATCATGTTAGAGGTAAAAAGTTTGGGCACACAAACCCAGCTGACTTTTCACACCTGTGGTCTGAATATTGGCTTCTTACTCTGCTAAACGTCCTCGCCTTTGCTGACTGTACTTAAGCAGTAGTGAACAAGTGTACATTTTTTTTTTTTTTAAATTAAAAGCACAGAGCTTCCATCCTTGCTCTTGAAAGAATCCCACAAGCCCCTCCGTGCTCCCCCACTGTGATCAGAATGCCTTTTTGTAATATGGCTTTGGGGAAGTATCCACTTACTGTGTGCAGTGTCACTCAGTGTAACCATGTCGCTCCCTGGTTGCTTGACTGAGCCTTTGAACATGTCCCCCATTGAGTCCATCAGACGCTATCTTGCTGACCTTCTTGCGCTTGGAGCAGACACTTGTTTTGGTCTTCATGTAAAAACCTGTGAATGCAGATTTCAAGGGACCCTCCTCCAGCCTTGCACCAATAACTACTATATCCTGCTGCATCCCCGCCTTCACCCTCGCTTCCCCTACCACTAAGGATCTGCTCTTTTTTTTTGTTTGTTTCTTCCCCACCCCCGGACTCCAGAGCTCTCTGTGCCTTTTTTTTTTTTTTTTTTCTTTTAAATTAAAAAAAAACTAAAATGAAATGCTTTGGCAGCGTGTTATGTTTGAGTCAAAATGACAAACATAAGCTGGAGAAAAGTGGAAGAGGCAGCCAGTAAAAAGAAATCTTAAGAGGTTAATAAAAGATAATGTAACCTATAAAATATGAGGAGTGGTATATTTGTGCTTGCATCGCAGTAAATCCTTCCTGGTTAGGGCTTTGTAAGGGAAACAAACTTTACTGCTGATGGCAGCTAGCTTACCAATTAACTAGTGCCATGATTGTGTTAACTCTTCAGTTCTAGTTGAGTTTATGGACACGAGGGAACATTGTCTCTTCTGTTTATGCCATCCTGTCTCTCAACCTTCTTTGAGCGTGCCAGTTACTATGGTATGAGGCCGGGCTGTGAATCTGAGCTTGAATTTAAAAAAAAACCCAAAAAACAATCTTCTCATCATTTTTTTTTTTCTTCCTGATTCCTGTATCTTTGGTCCAGATACCTTGGTAATAGGTTTTGGCCTGTCTCAGACATCTCTTGAATGAGACTCTAGTGCGCACGCATGTCAGTTTTGAAATATTTACCATATTGGCTCCAGGAAAGACTGGATGCTTTGGAAGTTGTGATGGATTTTACTGGACCATCCTGGACGATAAGGCGAATTACCTTTCAGAGCTCCGTAGGTCTCTTCAGATCTCTCGCATTACAGTAACCTCAGAAGTGTCCTAGGATGCAAGCAAGAATGGTTGTCTGCAGAAAGCCAATTGATAATCGAAGGCATTTAAATATCTTGTTAACCTGCGCTTTGCTAATGAAAAAGAATTGTATATTACCCTTAAACTGTTGGGTTTTCCTATGTGCACTGTAATATGCAACACAAAAGCACATAGTATATTTGCAAGTTTGCATTTCGATTAGTATGATGAAACAAAGCTTGTACATGTTTGGTTTTAAAACGCTGGATAATCAGTTTAAATTTCTGTAGATGGGAACGGAAAAGTAGACGAAATATATCTGCGCACACTTTTACAATTTAAACCTTTTTGATTGAAAGTCAACATTTTATAGCACGCTGAAGAGCAGATCTTCTAACAGAACCAAAAGTTTAATTCAAATGCCAACCATGATGGTGGAATGACTACTGCTGAACTGAAAATGATACTGTTGCATTCAGCAGTTTGTCTCATGCTGGCTATTCTGGTCTTCTAATAGAGATTCCATGTTTAGCAAATGAGTTTAAGGTTTTTGTGTGAGGAAGAACACGGCAACAAAGTGGGTGGTAGAAGTGAGCTGAGCAAAAACTTTATTCCTTGTGAGCAGTTGGGGAAAGCAAGCATGAAGGGTCAGTCCAAATGAGCATGCATTGGGGCAAAGAACTATACTCTCATCTTCTATTTCTTATTCCTTCATTCTCTTCTGTTTCCCTGGCAGCTCTGGCCTATTCTGATCTTGACAAATCAATAGCACGCACTAATTTCAAATGGGTCTCTAAAAAAGAGAGAATTCTGAACTAGAATAGTAGTGAAAAAAACTGAAATAGGCGAAGAGACCATTTATAATGCCCATGCTTAATATAAATTTACATGGCTCAGGTTCTTTAAAATCATAATGGTCATCCACACCAAACACCTTTTTTTTTTTTTTTTTTTAAATATATGCAAATAAAATGAAGCCAAAATATTACTCCCCTTGTATTTTAAAAGTTTTTATCTGTGTAATAATCACAGTATCCTCGCATTACTCTAAATAGACTGCCCAGATGTAAGCGTGTTCGAATTGTTACAAAACAGCTAACGGCACATAAATAAATAAAGGTAGAACACTGACTTGGACACCCCTGAAGCAGCAGGAGCAGCGAGCAAAACTGGATGCTATGTCAGGCTGGCTTTTTTTGAGTAATGCAAGGGTACTGCAATTCTCACATGAATAAAGACTTTTAAAATACAAGGGAACCGATGCAATACAGTGTACTCAGCCGAGACCGTATCTACAAAGAGACAAAGACAAGATGGAAGCGGTACAGAGAAGGGCGACCAGGAAGGTGGAGGATCTTCATCGGATGACATAAGAGGAGAGATTGAAGAATCTAAATATGTACACCCTGGAGGAAAGGAGGAGCAGGGGTGATATGATTCAGACTTTCAGATACTTGAAAAACTTTAATGATCCAAAGACAATGACAAACTTTTTCCATCAGAAAAAAATCAGCAGAACCAGAGGTCACGAGCTGAGGCTCCAGGGAGGAAGACTAAGAACCAATGTCAGGAAGTATTTCTTCATGGAATGGGTGGTGGATGCCTGGAATGCCCTTCCGGAGGAAGTGGTGAAGTCTAAAACTGTGAAGGACTTCAAAGGGGCGTGGGATAAACACTGTGGATCCATCAGGTCTAGAGGGCGTGAATAAAGAGGAGGCAGCAAAACACTGCACGGAGCGGCAGTAGCCACAGAGGCATTCACGGAGCGGGATGGCAGTGGTTGGTGTTCCACCTTCACAGAGCAGAAGGATGGAGGGCTGCCATCTCCAAAAAAAAAAAAAGCAAAAACAAAAAAAACCAAACAAACAACAAAAAAAAACCAGGGGTGGGTAAGAGTATGGGGCAGGGGTGTGGCCTGCTTGTTACAGCGGTTGCTACCTGTAATTGAGCTGGATGTTCACTTGGATGCAGATACGGCGCTGCTCTCTACATTGGTGGTGGGGTGGAGGGGAATTAGGGCTGGAGGGTACTGGAAGCCAATAGTAACAGGTGGGAGAGAGAAAAAGGGAAATAAAAAAAATGGATAAAGTGCGTAGCTTGCTGGGCAGACTGGATGGGCCATTTGGTCTTCTTCTGCCGTCACTTCTATGTTTCTATGTATAACCCGCAGTCAGACATGGGTTAAATAGGCGCTAATCCACCCCCTAATGAAATGGAGGATCAGCGCCTATTTAACGCACGTCCGGGGAGTGAACAAGATAGCGCTCATCACATGCAAATGCATGTCAATGAGGCTATTACTCATTACTGCTTTTCTGTACTTTTTTAAAAGTTAAAAAAAAAAAAACAAACAAAACCTCTGCCTGCTGCTTTGAAGACAGATGCCGATATGCAGACTGCCGGTAACCACGGGGTCGAGTTAGCAAGGAGGCGCAAGTGACCCTAGCATCTCCTTGCTAATGCGACCCCCCTTAATTACAGTATAGCATGGCGCCCCCCTTGCGGGCGCCATGCGCACATTAAGAAAGCAGGCGCTGACTTTTCAGTGCCCACTTTCCGCACTTTTTTTTTTTTTTTTTGTATCAGCCGCAAAGGGAGTGATTTTTTGACTTCATTTTATTTGCATATATCTATATAAATAAAAACGTAAAAGTATGTTTGTTCAAAATCTTATATCTCCGAAAGTTCTTCACCGCTTACTTTCACACAACGTTGCATTTGATTTTGCGCCTGTTTTTATATACCTATATTATATAGATGTCACACCTGGGACAGGTAAAAACATGCTTTTCGGGAAAAACACAGCCATCTGTTGGAAGTAAAAGCGACACACGCTATCTCTGACCGACGGACTGCAAATGCGCGGTAGAGAGCAGCTCTACCACGCATGTGCGGACCATAGAGCTCTGCGCTACGTGCTGGGTGTCACGGAGGGGAGGAGAAAAGGGCAGACGAGTCGCCGCTCCGAGAAACGGCTCAGCCCGTTCCTCCGCCGCTGGGGAAGGGGGGAGACAGTAGGGACTGTCGGACAGTTACACAAAGGAGGAGGAAAGGGTAAAAGTCGCCGAGCCAGTCAGTCCACCGCCGGGGAAGGGGGGGAGGGAGTTGGGACGGCCGAAGCAGAGCTGATGCGCATTGTGAAATTAAACCAGACTGAGCCACGGCAACACGTGGCCGGGTACAGCTAGTTCAAAAATAAAATAATAAGGTGTTTGGTGTGGATATGACCATTATGATTGAAGGACCCAAGCCATATAAATGTATATTAAGCGCGGGCATTATAAATGGTCTCCTCCCCTAACTATTTAATTCACTTTTTTCAGTGCTATTCTAGTTGCTGCCTTTTGGAATTCTCTTTTTGAGACCCATTTTGAATTAGTGATTGCTTTTGCTTAGTCGGCTGCACCACTTCTTTTGTCTCAGAGCGTTGATTATTCTCATCTTGCCCATTTTCTCCCATTCCCAAGTGCTTGTTCTTACTATAGATGTGACGCTTCCTCCAGTGATGAATGGCAGGAGTACAGTGGACCCAACAGGCAACCTTCCATTCCTCCCATGGGCAGCGTGCATGTGAAATCAATCTCCTCCAGTCTGTGGTCAGTGAGAATTGAAGGTACAAGACTGCCCGTGCAGAGCCTCCTCACGTCTGTGCTCCACAAGGTCTTTTTCCCTTCCATGATCAACGCGGTGGGGATAGTAGGCCTGCAGTTCTTCCTCATGTCCATGGTCAGTAGGGGAAGAGAAACTTCCGCGCCCCCCCCCCCCCCCACATCAGCAGGGTGGGGGACCCGGTGCACAAAGGTTCTGCTCGCTTCCACAATCAGGGCGGGGAGACTATGCATACGGTGCTTCCTCACATCCACAACCAGTGGGATGGGAACAACTTAGTGAGAACTGGGCTCAGAGGTAAAGCTTAACTGCAGGAGGAACTGTGCTCTCTCTGTCATTGTGTTGTCCCCAATAATGGAATCTTGTCATGTAGGACATATTTGATAAATCCATATTTTGTATATATGTTTCAGTGATGCAGTATGGCTTTATTCTTATTTGGATTTATGTATGACACATTTTACAAGTCCTCTGCAGGCTGGGGTGCAGCTGTTTTGTTTAGTGAGCTCATAACCATGTTCACTATTTAACTCAAATGTCGTAAACCCAGCTCGCACTGAAGGGCAGTGCATGGCCCCTCAAACCTACTGGTAACTGCTTGACCCACAATGCAGAGGAATTTTGGGATGTCTGAGATGGCCATGAAACCATGGCCAGAATTATAGGATGCAAAAGATATGATATTGTGATATTAAGGCAGTGACACAATTGCCCTTTTTTTTTTGTTATTTTTATTTATTTTGGTGTTGGTGATTCACAACTTTTTTTTTTTTGTCCTTTCCCCCAGAAACAGCCTGTGGAGGCTGGATACTATCCAGCCAGGCCATGCCGATCTAGATCAGATGCTTTCGCTAACAGCTGCCATAGTTTCAGTAGCTGTTTAGCTTATTTCAACCGGTGGTGGCAAGATATGGGGTGGGAAGAGGTTAAGGGCTGGATTAAATATGGGGTCTTCTTTGCTTATCTACCCCATATATGAGAGCAGTGTTTCTCAACCTTTTTGAAGCTCAAGACACATCTCCATTAATGAAAATATTGGATGGCACGCCCACCTCTATGGGGCAGGCAATGTGGGCTTGGAGAGTATTCATATCGTTAAAAAAAAAAAAAAAGTCTAGCAGAGGCCCTACCAGTCTCTCGGCTAAATTTTAAAACAAAAGCGAAGGAGGCTGGAGAGACACATGAACCCATCACAATGGACCCAGTTCCCTCCATACACAAGTGCAGGAGGAGGGAGATATCAGTGTGGTGTGGGCAGCCAGCTCAGATACCTTGGTTGCTGTATGTAGCTGCTAGACCTCCTCTCCTGTTGGCTGCCTCCCAGCACTCAGTCACATCCATGGCCACAGAGACACAGACAAGAGAAAAAAAGAGAATACTGTGTACACACTGCTCAAGAAGGGGCCCAGCTATCTCTGCCTTGTATGCTGCCCATTAATTCTCACACTCCTGGACTCGGGCTGTAACTAGGAAGAAGGGGCATGCATGATTTTGCATGCTCTCAGAAACGAGCTCCTACGTGCTGAAGAGCTACCTCTGGTGACGCTTAATGATGAGAGTTGCTGAGAGCACAGCTCAGGTGCTGGTTTGCATATGAGCATTAGGTGACAGACATTTTCTTGGCACACCTGATCAGGTCTGAAGGCATACTGCTTGGGGGACATTGTGGTAGAAAACCGAAAAGGAAGACAGAAGAAGCTGACTTTAGCAAGAAGCAATATTCTACTAGCGGTTAAGTTTCTATGGTTGGCATCTAGCGAAGGAGTAAATGAGCAGACTGGATGTGCCAAATAGGCTTTTTCTGCTATCATCCACTGTTACTAGAATAAAGTGCACCATCAAAATTGAAAAGAAATGGTCTTGCCAGTGGGCCTGTATCCTCTTTTGACCTGCTCTGTATTCTGTAGCTTGCTGTGAGCTCTGGTTTGGCAAGGTGAGTAATTTTAAATCCAAATCCAGTCCAGCGTCAGTTTAGTGGTGTTTCAGTACAGCCTTAATATATGTTTATAAAATACTCGTACATTGTGTGGACCCTGAATAATGATGTAAAATGGCGCATCAGTCAGTGAACAACCGGAGCAGGGAATAAAACAAATTTGCTTCCTAGTATTTTGTTTTCCTTCATTGTTTCTCAGCCACGGCAAAGATATCTCATCTAGTGCTGGATATGTAGAATAGCTGCCACCGAGGATGCCATTGAACTCATGGGCTTGACAAGCACGGCCTTGCAAATGCCATCTGAAATGATGCATGCCAAACCTGTCTTGGGAGGGGGACTCCACAGCCAGTAGGGTTTTCAAAATATCCACAATGAATATGAATGAGAGAAATTTGCATACACTAGGTTTCCAATGCACTGAGGTTTATTGTGGATATCCTGAAAATCTGACTAGCACATTTAAAACAAATCGGAGAATATTATTATTTATTTTTTTTTACTCAACACATGAGCTCTGGAATTTATTGCTGGAGAATGTTGTAACTAGGTTTGGACAAGTCCCTAAACTGTTGTTCACCAGCTAGACTTGGGGGAAAGCCACTGCTTTTCCCTAGGTTTAAGTAGTATGAAATCATATCGCCTGTTTGGGATCCTGCTAGATACTTTATGATCTGGATTGTCTGCTGTTGGCAAGCGGATGCTGGGCTCGATGGACCCTTGTCTGAGTCAGTATGGCGATTCTTATAGGTCCCCCAGGACAGGTTTGGGAAGCTGTGATCTAAACTCAAAGCGCCAGACTTTGCTAAAGATTGCCTTGCTACGGTGTCCTAAACATTGTTGGCATAGGGAGATGGGGCTCATGCTGGCCCAGGGTGGCCTGTTAAACTCATTTGTTTGCCATAAGTGGGGAATGCAGTTCGGAATCACTAAGATTTTCCTACATGAAAATTCAAGTGTTGCCATCCACTGCTGGAGGCTTTTACTATGGTAGCCCTTGGCTTCTACTTTGCTGGGAAGAATAGCTTGCCGTTGTGCATGGAAGGAGTCTGGCTAGCCTACATCTTGCCCTTAATAAACCAGTGCAGGGATATCAGTCTGCAGTCCCAAGCTAGTCTGGTTTGAGTATTCCTAATGAATATGCATGAAATATATTTGCGCACATTGCCTTCATTGTGTTAAAGTATCTCTTGCACATTCATTAGGGATGCCCCTAAAACCTGTCTGATTTATAGCCCTCCAAGGTTTGCAGTTTGACACCTGAGCTAATGATTCTTCACCTGTTGATGGCAGTTAGAAAACAGGTGCTTCCTGCCTGCGTATACCACATTTTGATTGAAGCACCTTTTTTCTAACTCCTGTACAACAGGTGAAGAATCATTAGCTCAGGTGTCAAACTGCAAACGTCGGAGGGCTATAAATCAGACAGGTTTTAGGGGCATCCCTAAGGAATGTGCAAGAGACACTTGAATATGTTGTGGAGGCAGCATTTGCAAATATATTTCATGCATCTTCATTAGGTGTATCCTGAAACCGGAGTAGCTTGTGGCCCTCCAGGACTGTAAGTCGCTATAGCTGCCCTGGTTTATTAAGGGCAAGATGCAGGCTAGCCGGACATGCCCAAGGATGTACGGTCAACCTTTTGTTGCAACATGGGCTGGATAAGCGCTTTGAAATAATTCGCATGCTTACAATATCCTTATGCTGTATGTGTGAGTGCTGCTGCTTACTAAGCTGCCACAGATTCTACTTCTTCTGCGCTACTCTCCTGCCTGTGTCCTGAAGTACCTTCCCCCCCCCCCCCCCCCCCAAGTGTTCTTGAATTCTTTGTTTTCTCTCCCACCACCTGTGCTGGAAGTCTGTTTCACATCCATTGGCTCCATGAAAAATATTTTTCTTTGTTCCTGCCTCCCTTCAGCTTCAATTGATAACCCTTTTGTCTTTGAGCTTCCCGTTCTATAGAAAATGACAACTTCCTCTCTCCCCCCCCCCCCCTATACTTTATTGGAGCCTGTTGGATACTTGAATGCTTGTCCCTTCTCCTCTTTCCCTTTCTGATCTAGAGCCAGGGGTTCTCAGCCTTGACCTCTGGGCACCCCTAGCCAGTCAGGTTTTTAGGATATCCATGTACTACACACATGTAAATCTCCATGCTATCTATGCACATTCTCTTGTGCATATCCTGAAAACCTGACTGGCTAGGGGTGCCCGGAGGACTGGGTTGAGAACCACTGTGCTAGAGAGTACAGCTTTAGCTCCTCACCTTTTTTACTGAGCATGAATGAGAGAGCCATGGTATGAATGTATCTGTTTTAGTACCCTGGCTCTCAGTAATGTTTTCTTACTCTTCTGGAGTTTCTGAAAAATATACAGTAGATGTATCGTGTTGTTGCACTGCTGTTGGCTTATGCTGAATAAGCAGCTAGAAAACGCCAGTGGTGGCAGCTTCCTACCGCAATCCCGGCTCGACAGACTTCGGAGAAAGTACCTGGAGGGATAGGGGTAGAATGGAGAGAGGGAGCCACATGCAGGTTGATTCCTTGACGTTTCTGATGGAGGGAGGAGGGAAAGCAGCACTAGATCTCCCGCTTTGTGTGTTAAAGAATGAGGGAGAGGGGGCTGGCCAAGCTCAGGCTGGCAGGGCCCAGGGTTTACTGAATGGGTAGGGATGAGGGCTGTAGACTGCAAGGCTCACAATGGACTTTTTTTTTTCTCTGCTGTGCTACTTAACCAATGCTCTTCTTCGGCATGTAACCAGTTAAAGCTAACGTTATTGCGCTGCATGAGATCTGCTGCAGGACACAGGTAGCGGTAGCCAGAAAAACTTATTCAGCTTATCTGAGTTAACCGGATAAATTATCCATCTCTTATCCCTGCCATGGAATGCCCCTGTGATGCCTAGAGTATATTTACCAAATTTTTAGCCAGAGCATGACTTATCTGCCTAACGTTTTAGCTGGATAAGTACTGGGAATATTTAAAACTCTCCATTCAGCTGAATAACTTGTGTGATATCCAGCTAACTGACTTTGAATAGTGGCCTTAAAGCTTGTACATGCTGTCTCTATCTCATTAACACGCAGCTCTGAAAGATAAATTGAACAGTGTGTGCTGCTTTTTGACCTGGCTGGAAGTAAAAACCAAGTTGAATCTTAGCAGGACTGGTGTCCTGTGGGAAGGGCAGTGCACTAACATGTAACATGTTTCAGGAAGCTTATGAGTCTCTCAGTGTGGAGGCATCACAGCAGCCGGGGAGTGCTGAAACAGGGGGCATCTCATGTACCTAGATCAATTGAATCAGGTTCTTCAACCCCCTAGTGCCTAATAATGTGTAATCAAGAGAAGAGAGTTCCTGCAAAAGACAACCTGAGCACAAAAAAAAAAATGTAACATCTAAGATCTCTGCATTCCCCCTTAATTGCTTCCTCTAGTCAGGGCTAACCAGGTTTATATTTAGATTAATTTAGCAACAAAAACTTTTTTTTGTTGTTCTAGTTACTCATGTGTGATTACGTGGCTTCTATTAGATCACTATCCCTACTGATTGTCAGAATACTGTCTCAGTTGCTAATAGTCCTATATTTACACTGGCTAAAAGCCACGTGTAAATATCCTGCTGAGAAAAATATGTATGAGAGGTGTGTGGCAGTGTGCATCTAACCATACATAAGATCACAGTCAAAGATCCTAGCACAGCGTCTCTCAAACCAGTAAAACTGCGTCTATGCTTTCCAGGAGCAGATGGGGGCCGTTCTGCACAGCTGAGCACCCAGAGCCACTGCATCCTTACTTTTTGGAGCTATGACTTAAGACCCTCATCGTTGTCCAGAGGGCACATGGAAGAAAGAAGCCTAATCCAGTCTAGTTCCTAGTGAGAAATTACTTAGACCACTTCCTCTCTTCTGTGGCAGTAGCAGATTTATTCTTAATAAAATAGCAGGGTTAAAGGAAAGTGTATAGCTTATCTTCACCTTCACCTGTTCAACCAGGAACTACACCACCCGTTTAAGGCATGGAACAGGTACACTGCACGGCCCCCAGTAACGTGGTGGTGTTTCAAGCCAGAATCCGTTCATAGTACTTGCAACAGGTCCAGTCCAGGTCCACTTCTACAGACACACAAACTGGCTCAGGTCAGTGACTTGCAGAAGCCAAGCTGCCACGTTGCTGGGAGCAAGGAACCTTCCCCCATCTCTCTTTTTCAAGGAGCAGGGCCAATTCTAGTTCCTTGGGGTCGGGTCATGATCACCGATCCATGCATCAAGCCCAATACCAGTTCTCTTTAAAATGGATTTTCCAGCCCCACCCACTGCCTCAGGTGCAGGGCTCCGGTCTCCCACCCAGGAGGCCACGGATTCAAGACCAGCCCTGACCGTACTCTACTCAAACCCAACGCATTCGTATCCTTTTCACATCATTGTAATAGTTTGGATTCACAGACTGTCTTCCATCCAAACCTGATGCTGACAGTCCTACAGCAACGTCCAGCCACCTTTTGGGGTGTAAACCCTGGCTCACATCTGAGCTACGTGATGACTTTCCAAAGGGAAAGGTGGGATTGACTGTTCTTGTAAACTGAAGGAGAGGGGCCTTTATTCTGCGGCATTCTCCTGGCACCAAAAATATATTTACCAAGATAGAGGGTGGCGGCAGGAGGTGGGAAGTGCTGTGAATAACGATATTCACATTTTGAGTTCATACCGCAGTAGAGTGGTGCATGCATACTTTTAGTTGCAGCTGAAGTTTTCATGGCTTCAGAGCTCTGCCCATGCTCTTAGACGGGGGCTAGTGCAGAGAATATATTACAAAACTTGCTGTCTCCTCCATAAAGCTAACTATGGACAAAAAACTGATTGGTTGAACTTTTCAATCCGCCTACATACTCCACCCAGAACATTAAGATCAACAAATAAAGGACTATTGCAAATTCCATCAGTAAATACAGCCCACCTCACATTAGTACACGAGAGGACCATCTCTATCGCAGGTCCCAGTATCTGGAACACAATGCCTGTTGAGTTACGACTCGAAACATAATTTAAATCATTTTTTTAAAAAAGCCCTGAAGACCTGGCTTTTCGAACAGGCCTATGCAGACCATCTTGAAAAAGGCTAAGAGAAAACAGCTAGAATAAAAAAAAAAAAAAAAAAGCCAACCTGTTCCCCACAATTTTATTTTCCCGTCCTTTTATTAAGAGTTTTGTTTATAGTTGAAAACGTTTTGTAATTTGTTTCCACCAATAAATATCATTGTTGTTTTTATGTTTTTGTTATGTAAACCCTTGTGATGTTCTCTTCGAATGACGGTATACAAAACTTTTTAAATAAATAAAATAAATATTTTGTGCCCTAGGCAAACCTTGGGTCATGCACCTTCCTCCCCAACTTACTTACTGGTGGCAACTCCACCACAGCGCTTCCTCCTACCAGCGGAAGTGGTTCCAGGGCAGCACTTCCTCCTTTGCTGGCACAGGCTCTGCACACTTCCTCTCTGTAATTGGTGCTGGCGAAAGTTTGCCACCCTCCCAAAAGTTTGCTGTTCTAGGCGACCACCTAGTTTGCCTGATGGAAGCACCGGCCTTGCCGGGTAGTCACGAAGTTAATCACTAAAGCACAGGTTTACCTCACCTCTCCCTTCACCTATGAAGAAATGGGTTGGAAGGAGACTCCAGCTCATAGTGGTGTCTGCATGGAATGTGGAGATGATGCTGAGAACATTTTGCTTATGTTTAAAGTGGGATTTTTGCAGGGCTGCTCTTACCTATGGTCAAAAGCGAAAGCTGCTAGGGCCCTGCGTAACAAGGAGGCCCACTGCATGAGCAGACAGGACTCTGCCACTTCTAATGCTCCAATTTCAGGCAGCAGCGCCGCCTCCCAGGCAAGCCTGCAGGTTACAGTCTTCAGGTTCCCAGGCAGTCTTACAGGTTACGGGCAGTCTGCAGGTTACAGGAATGGAGGGGCCAGCCCAGCGCTGGCTCTTGCAGAGGGTGGCGCTCTGTGGGGAGTGGTGGCATTGGATCGCTGAGCCCTGGAAGAGTCCTCGCTATTATGGCAGTGGTCTTTGTCTTCTTTTTGCTTCTACCCGCCTGGCAGGAGGAGCAGGTTCGTCCTCCTCTTCACTTCCCCTCCCTGACTGGCAGGAGGCAGTGAGCAAAACTTTTACATAGCATCATCATCATCTTATGCACGGGGCCAGTCTCGTGGTACTGATCCACTGGACCCGTGCACAGAAAAAGTTGACGTTATAGGTGGGGGGACCAGGAAGAGGAGGAGAAAGGTGGTCACCCTGCATTTAGGGGTAGGACAGCAAGGAAGCAGTGTGGCTCAGGCCCTGCAGCCAGGAGGAAACCTGCCATGGGAAAGGAAAGAGGGAAGCGGTTTGCCTCGGCTCTCATGATCCGAAGGAGGACGATCTCTGCCTCGGCCCCAGAGCCCAAAGAAGGAGGGATGTCTGCTTTGGTCCTGGAGTCCAAAGAAGGAGGGAATCTTCCTCGGTTTTGGGACATGAAGAAGGGGGGGCAGTTGCCTCGACTCCGAGCCCCAAAGGAGGAGGCAGTCTGTGTCAGGCCCCAGCATCTAAAGAAGGGGGCAGCTGTAAAATGGTAGGAGGGTCGGAGGGAATGGAGAGAGAGTGCTGAAGTGAGAGAGTGCGCGGGCGGAGGGAGGTGTGGACTAGAAATCTGGTCAGGCCAAAGGTGAGAGAAGCTCACCCTGCCAACTAATCTGTCTTTGGGTGAGCAGAACTCAAAAGTTCATCAGACTTGGGGACGGCAGGGAAAGCACAGTAGTCCTGTGCACAGAGCAACAGAACAGATCGCATCCGCCCTGGGTGACCTGGAGCACAAAGAACAAGGAAGAGCTGCCCTGCTCCCCTAATCCAGCCCTTCCCCCCCCCCCCCCTTCCTGTCATTCAGGCATAGGAGGGGGGGAGGGGTGAGCCCGAAGCAGACACTGCAGAGCAAAGAATAGCCACACTGTTATCCAGGCCCTCTTCTCTCTGCTCCGTCTAGTCTCTCCTTTTCTCCTGTCTGCAGGGAAGTGGTGAAGCTGGAGCGGACAACAGAGCAAAGAAGAAATCCTGTTTTGTCTGCATGCATCTATTTCTATTTTGTGGTTACTTATTCTGCAGGTGGTGATGTTTTGTGTATGGGACAGAGATGAGGTATTCTGCTAGCATGTGGGATTTGGGAAGTGATCTGTAACAGCTGCATTTTTTTTCTGCTTCCCATTAGAAGATGTATTGGTGGTGTTAGGGCCTGATGGAATATTTGCACTATTGCCTTTCTATATAGAGTTGTTGCTGTTTTGAATTCTGGGAGTTAAAGCTGTTTTGGTATGGCAGATGCGCTCTTTGGGTTCTGAGTGACATTTTTTTTTTACAAGGTTTTGTGTTATTTCATAACATGCTTGGTATTGGAGGGAGTTTGTTTCATTCTTACTGAGGTCATAGTAGAATTAGGGTTTTTCTTTTCTATGGTGAATAATAAGGGAATCTCAAAACAAATGAGAGGCAAGTGAAGGAAAAATCAAACAACAAACCAGTCTCCACAGAAATAATAAAAAGAAATTGGTTATTGCATAGAAGCCTGATTTACAGCAGAGGTGGAAAAGACCTCACACTTAGTATATATGTGAATCCTCACTTAAAACATAGGAACTGGCATAATCATTGGTCCACACATCTCCACCTCCTATTGCTTTGTTTATTGAAAAAATTCAAATTTTTGTTAATTCCATTTGCTTAAAAATGTTGTCAATTGCATCATTATTTAAAACAGTCTAAATCACTGGCTAGACAATTTAGAATGAAATAAGCCATTTCAAGAAACTCTTTTAAAATAAGTGCAATAATCTGTCATCAACACATGAATCCAAATGCTCCTATAGGATCACTAATATTTTATATAAGCCCAATCTCTGTTTTGCAAAAAAAATAAATAAATAAATTCCAGGTACCCCCTCATATTTTGGGCATCCAAATGACAGTTGAAATTTAATGTGGACAAGTACAAGGTGTTGCATATAGGGAAAAATAACCTATGCTGTAGTTATAAGATGTTAAGTTCCATATTAGGAGTTACCACCCAGGAAAAAGATCTAGGCATCATAGTGGATAACACATTGAAATCGGCGGCTCAGTGTGCTGCGGCAGTCAAAAAAGCAAACTGAATGTTAGGAATTATGAGGATGGGAATGGTGAATAAAATGGAAAATGTCATAATGCCTCAGTATCGATCCAGCGTGAGAGCGTACCTTGAGTACTGTGTACAGTTCTGGTCACCGCATCTCAAAAAGATATAGTTGCAGTGGAGAAGGTACAGAGAAGGGCGACCAAAATGATAAAGGGAATGGAACAGCTCCCCTATGAGGAAAGGCTAAAGAGGTTAGGGCTGTTCAGCTTGGAGGAGAGATTACTGAGGGGGGATATGATAGAGGTGTTTAAAATCATGAGAGGTCTTGAACGAGTAGATGTGAATCAGTTATTTATTCTTTCAGATAATAGCACGTAGCACGTTTAAAACTAATCTGAGAAAATTATTTTTCACTCAACGCACAATTAAGCTCTGGAATTTGTTGTCAGAGGATGTGATTAGTGCAGTTAATGTGGCTGGGTTTAAAAAAGGTTTGGATAAGTTCTTGGAGAAGTTCATTACCTGCTGTTAATCCAGTTGACTTAGGGAATAGCCACTGCTATTACCGACAGCAGTAGCATGGGATCTACTTACGGTTTGGGTAATTGCCAGGTTCTTGTGGCCTGGTTTGGCTTCTGTTGGAAACAGGATGCTGGGCTTGATGGACCCTTGGTCTGACCCAGTATGGCAACTTCTTATGTTCTTATCGTCTTAGGTGGGATGAACCAGTTAAAAAGGCATTTGCAAAGACAGCACTGTCATTAATCTTTAAGTGATTGTTTGGATTTACACCTTAATCTTTAGTTTGCTCCAAATGTCTTTGCTTTTCAAAGATCCAAAGCCAACTGAAGTGAAACTTACAAAATATAGCCGACATGGGCCAGCGTTTTGCACTTATGCTGCTTCAGGACTGGAAAATCTAGCATTAATCAGCCTGCTTCAATGGAGCCATCGCTTTCAGGGCAGAGATTATCTTTAACCAATGGAGTATGGATTTTTTTTTATTTATAAAATATTTCTTTGTTTAAAAATAAAGTCTACCCCCACAAATCACACATGTCCCCTTCATCAGCGGCAATGCCATGACTTCTGGAACGTATGTTTTGGGACTGTTCATAAGAGTTAGGTACCCAACTGAGTGTTGAGTGCCTGTGCTTCTCTATTAAAATATTTTTATGGACTGGGGGCCTATATTTAGGTCCCTAAAAAGTGGACAGGGGTGGGGTCATGAATTTAGGGGCTAAGATCCCTAAATGGGCATCTTAATTTAGGTCATCCCAATAGCTCTACTGCTTTTAGAAGCCTCAAGCTAACGTTCATCAAGTTATATTTAGGAAGATATTCTGTCATTTAGGGCACCTTAATTATAGCATCTTAATTAGAACTCTAATTAAAGTACCTTTAAATCAGGCACTGAGCCTTCTTTTTTTTTTTAAATTGGGGCTCTTTGAGGCTGACAGCATCAGACACATGAAAATCCCCCCCTCCGATGCTTATCGGCCTCATGCCAGCCAGCTAACTCGAGAGGAGGTGCAGGCAACTATTCAGCGAAGTTAAATAAACATTGATTTATTTATTTAGTTTTAAGCATTAGCTAACTACAGGAGCTGAATTACTTTCAGACAGCCGAAGAGGTCTCTTCAATTTATCCATATAAACATCAGAACTAATAACCCAGAATCCAGACAAATATCCCTTCCACATGGTGTCCCGCAAGGATCTTCATTGTCATCTACACTTTTCAATATCTTCTTCCTTCCTTTATGTAAACTCCTCTCAGATCTTAAATTATCATATTAGATATATATATGCTGATGATGTTCAAATTCTCCTCCCAATAAATGACAACTTGGCTAGTACACTAATTCTCTGGAACACCTACCTCAATAAAATAAATCTACTAATACAGATGCCCTCACCCACAGTAAAACTGAAATACTTTATATGTAGCAAAGCCTCACCCACACCTGCCCCCCAACTCAACAGCTACATTACAAACAAAGAAATTATACTCAGTACAAAAGATCTAGAATCACATTAGACTCTGAACTAAACCTTAAGAAACATATCACTAACCCAATAAAAGAAGGATTCTTCAAACTTCAAGTCTTAAAGAAGATCAAACCTCTCCTGCACTCTCAGGACTATCGAATAGCATTACAAGCCCTCTTGTTTTCCAAACTTGACTATTGCAACGCAATACTCCTCGGTCTACCAGCTTCCAGTATTAAACCACTACAACTTCTACAAAATGCAGTGGCAAGATCACTTACCAACAGCAAAAGATCTGACCACATCACCCCCAGTACTCAAGGAGCTACATTGGTTACCGATCCTCTACAGAATTCAATATAAAACTCTATCCCTCATACACAAAGCCTTATATAACAACAAAACAGAATGGATGGATGTAGTAATTCCCTTCCAAATCCCACAGCGAAATCTACTTTCTGCAAACACAGGTCTTCTCGTAACTCTCTCCCCAAAACTTACCCACCACCACTCAACCAGAGAACGTGCTTTCTCAATAGCTGGACCACCCCTTTGGAACACCCTCCCCACCGATTTAAGACTTGAACCGACATCACAAACTTTCAGAAAGAAACTAAAGACATGGCTATTCAAAAAGGCATTCATAACATAAGAAAAATCACCACTCAACTCTCCCACATCCATCCCTATCTTATTCTCCTTTCCTTTTCACCCACCCTTCTACTGACCCTTTAGGATTGATGAGCTGGTGGGAGTACTATATTAATAAAATTGCACAGACTGCCTAGCTCTTGCAAATCTAAATGTACATAAGAGAAACCGGCCTCTCTAATTTCTTGTTACTTAATTTATTTGCTTTTTTATATTTTTCTTTGTTTGCTTTATCTATCAGTTAAATCTCTCTCCCCCATCTTTACTCTCCAATTTACCACTCCTTATTGCATTGTAACTTTTTTCTTTTCAGTTTGTCTATGTAAACCGATGTGATAACATATGTTGAATGTTGGTATATAAAAATAAATAAATAAATATACATACATACAGCAACCCGTACCACTGCATGTCCCTGCAATGCTAGCAGAATAAGTTTATCAGATGAGCTTTGAGAGCGGGCTAGTGTTTGAGTGTGGATCTTTTTATGTCTATGAAACCAAGGTCAGTGCTTAATTTAAATTTATGTCTGTCTATGTGTAGTTACAAGCGTGTTCTGCGATGGTTGAGCTAAAGTCCTGAAATAGCCCCACCCCTGTTTGATAATAGTTGAGTTCTAAGCCAAGGTTGAAGGTTCACCTGTGGCAGCAGTTCCTATACCTTTCTGGGGGCCCCACAGCCAGTCATGTTTTCAAAATATATACAAAGAATATGTAATGAAATAAATTTATATTTAGTAGAGATATAGTCTGAAAACCTGAGAGAGTGGGAGTCCCCCCAGGACAAGTGTTAGAACCTCTGAGCTAGGTTGCCTCTGCCTAATACCCTTGCATTGGCTCTGGCCATAGAACAAGGCCTTTAACCCTGCTCTTCTGCCAGTCCTTACAGGCTAGAAGGGGGAAAACTCCAGACCGTCCGCCCGATATTAAATTTTGTCTTGTTTTCTTCAGCGGTGCATGGAGGCTCCCTGCCGTAAAAGCGCATGAGTGAGCTGCCCAGCTGTACATCAGAAGTGGACTTCAACTTTATTGGAATTTAACAGATAAGCAGCCCAATCGATACAAATGACATACAGGCCCAGATGAACCCCCAATTTCCAACCAAGCAGTGTGGAAGGACGACTTGGCTCACTATTGCTACCCCCATCCTTAAATCCCCAGAGCCTGATGCAACCCTCCTATACCACAGATAGGAACAAGATACTGCTAGTGGTGAGGAGCAAAGCAAGAGGCCCGATGTGCAACCCTGGCCCCCCTTTTTCCTTCACCACCAGGCCCTCCCTGGCCTGTCCTGCCCCACGCCACCTCCACAGCAATCATTGATCACCCTGGGTAGTCTAGTCTTGCACTCTAACCCCACTGGATCAGTCATCATCTCACACCAAATTTGCTGTTCTCCATCCATGCACCTATTTAACACCCCTAGATCCCTAAATTTGGGACACAATTATACGCATATAACAGTATTGTGATGAGTAGCTGCTCTCCTTTCTGTTGTGGTATTGACTCCCAGTGGAAGTAGTGGAGACAAGGATAGTAGCAGAATTTAAGAAAACCTTAGAATAAACATAGAACATACTTAATGTCAAAGATGCGAAAGCAAGTATTGGGAAGTTGCAGTATTGCAAACAATAGAATCTTCACTCCCTCAGGAGTAGAGGCCAGGGAAGATGTGATCAGGAGCAAACAAACGGCAGGTAAAGGAAGCTTGACCTAGCAATACTGCAGGCAGTAGGGTAACCAAGGTGGTACTGACAGACTGCGACTCTCCAGAAACCAATCGGGGCAGTGCCAGCAGCTAGGTCATAGCCAAGTATTGCCCTAAGAGGCCAGATTATGGGCAACAGCCTCACTAGGTTTCATAACTTTCTCCTAGGACAAGCAGGATGGTAGCCCTCACATATGTGTGACATCAGATGGAGCCTGGCACAGAAAACCTCTGCCAAAGTTTCTAGAACTTTGACTGGCACACTGTGCATGTCCAGCATGCCACCGTCCATGCGGCCATGTGGGGGTCGCCCTTCAATTTCTTTCTTTCCGTGGTGGTGAAGCTCTGCTCTGTCTTCAGAGTTCATTTGTTTTCTTGTGATTTTTTTTTTTTTTCCCCCACCGCCTTCACATGGGGTTCCCCTTCTCTAGTTCTCCCTTAGTCCAGTGAGCCAGCACGGTAAGTTTTACCTTCTTTGCGGTCGGATCTGGGTGTTTTATTGACACTGGTGTCCGCCTTGTACAGTCGGCTTGAGGCATGGCTGCCTCTGGTTTCAGATGATGCCCCCAGTGCTCGTGGAGAGAGGTGCCAGAGATCAACCGCTGTCTGTGTCCTCCCATTCCAGGATGTTGGATTCTTTGCCCTCCTGGGTGCTGGGGAAAGACCGAGCACCAGCGATCAAGGAAGCACCATCACCGGTCGCCATCTGGGCATGGCTCTGGTTTCGGGACGGTGCCGGCAACAGCCATGTTTCCCCCTAAGCAGCCCCGCGGAGACCAGGCTTCACCATCGGTCGAACCCGGGAGTCTGAGGTGCCACCGATTTCCCCCCTCGTTTTGCGGATGAGCCAGTAGCACCTGCTTCTCCTCCACCTGCCTTGTCCACGGCAGCCTTCGCCGGGGAGCTGGATCGAGGGTTTGGGTGGTGGTGCTCTGAGCCCTCAGGGGTATCGAGCCGCAGGCCCCATCAGTGCCTTCATCGATCCTGGAGCCCACTCCTTCGATCTTAGGTCCGCTGCTGGAACGCCTTGATGTATTAGTCTGTGCCCTCCCTACACGGTTGGTGCCTGGGGGACCCCCGGCGCCCATCATTCCCTCTCCCCTTGGAGCCTATACTTATCGCCGGTTCCTCTGAGGAGGAAGGCTTGGTGCTTCCAGGCCTCTGGGGCTTCTGATGTCTAGACTGCCACTCCAAGCTCTGGCCCCGGGCCCTTCAGGGACCTTGGTGCTACCAGTTCTTCCAGGGCCCAAACCATGGGCAGTTAGCACAGGTCCCCCTACTGACCTCTCCTGGGGATCCTCTCCGTAGGGGGATGATACTTCCAAGTCTTCTTAAGATGTCTCTGAGGATGTCCTCTCGGAACAGTCACTCTCCTGGAGCAATGGCGCTGGTCTCCTCCAGAGTACTTTTGCCAGTTTTGTTTGCACCATGGCTATTCCATTTCAGCTCCTCATGGAAGAGGATGGTAGGCACCACTTGCTGGAGGTGCTCCAGTTTGTGGATGCACCGAAAGAAGTGGTAGCTGTTCCTGTGCATGAAATCTTCAAGGAGTTGCTCCTGCATATTTGGGAACATCCTGTTCCATGTCTATAGTAAACAGGAAGGCTAATGCCATCTACCTCATTCAGAAGTCCCTTGGGTTTGAACGGCGCCAGCTCCCCCACCACTCGGGTGTAGTGGAATCCACCCTCAAAAAGGCAAAGCGGTCTTGAACCCATGTATCTGTGCCTCCAGGCCAGGCCCTAGGGAATGGGACACACTGGGTAGGAAAGTGTTCCAGGGGACCATGTTAATAGCCAGAATCGCCTCCTACCAGTTGTATATGGCCTAATCCTCCCGGAGCCTCTGGAAGAAGGTTCAAGAATTGGCGGAATGTCTTCCTCAACAGCAGCAGGATTCGTTCCTAGAGCTCTGCCAGCAGGGCTTCGAGTGTGGTAAGCATGAGGTGCGTTCCACGTGTGGCGTTTTTTAGACATCAGCCCAAGTGACTGCAGTGGGCATTTGAGCCCACAGAATGGCCTGGCTCGGAGCCTCCGATCTCTGGCTGGAAGGCCAGAGGAAACTGGCAGACCTCCTCTGTACAGAGGATAACTGTTTTGGAGATTGGGTTCGAGATGCTGTGGCTTAGCTAAAGGATCATCATAAGACCCTCCATCATCTTTCAGCTAGCACCTCCGATCCCCCTTCCTCGCCCAGAAGGTTGGCGAGGCAAGAGGCCAGATGGTCTTTTTATTGTCAGAGGAAATATTATCCTTTGGTCTCTGCTGGTATTCTCAGTGGGTGTCTTCTAGAGGCTGCTCCAAGCAGCCACGGATGCCTAGACCCCAGCCAGCACCTCAGCTGAGCCCTGCTACATGGTTTTGACTGGCAGAGAGGAAGCACAGTCACTATACCCTTGGAGCTGGCTCCACCAGTAGGAGGCCACCTGTGCTTCCTTCTGAATCGTTGGTTAGCGATCACGTCGAATTGGTGGGTCCTATTGTTTAAACTTATTGTTTAAACTTCATGAGTGCACTTGGGGATGTTCCCTCGTGCCCATGTTGGGGTCAGTCTCCCCATCAGGAGCTCTCCACCCTCATTTATTCTAGGGCAGTTGAGCCAGTTCTGCTGTAGCAACAGGCAATGGGGTTTTACTCCTGATATTTCCTGATCCCCAAGTGGACCGAGGGACTCTGTCCCATTCTGAATTTGAGAGCTCTAAATCATTTTCTCACACAATAGAAGTTGGTCTCCCTCACCACTCTTATTCTTTTCTTGCAGGGAGAAGACTGGCTTTGGTCCCTCGCTCTCGAGGACATGTATGTGCACATTGAGATCTCCCACAGTCATCGGAGATATCTCCACTTCCTGGGGGGCTCCAAGCCTTTTCAATACAGGGCGCTGCCATTTGCCCTCGCCTCTGCGCCGTGCGTCTTTAAATGCCTAGCACCAGTAGCAGTGTGTGTGTTCCCTTACTTAGACGACTGCCTCATCAAGAGCAGCTCTCATCAGGGAGTGCTTCAGTCTCTGTGTTTAACCATTCAGCTGTTGGAGTCTCTCAGGTTTGTCATTAACTACCCGAAATCCCATCTGACTCTGGCCCTGTGCCTAGATTTAATCAGTGCCCATCTGAACACAGCGGAGGGCAAGACCTAGCTCCCTCGTGACTGAGCACTCACTTTGGTGAGATTGGTGCATCGTAACCTGTGGGTCACTGCCTGTCTTTCTGGGTCACATGGCAGCCACAGAACATGTCCCCTGCAGGGTGCTTACACATGCGCCTTGCAGGGGACTCTTTGGTCCCAGTGGCGGCAAGTCTGCCAGGACCTCAATGTGTGTATGTTACCCTGCCGCTCCAGGTTTTCTTGTCCTGCTGGGAGGAGCTAACCAATCTGGAGCAGAGGGTTTGTTTTCAGTCCTCCTCCTTCCAAGTTATCCTCACCTCCGATGCATCCATATTGGGGTGGGGTGCCCACATGGAAGGGCTCCACACCCAGGGCCTATGGTCGGCTCAGGAGGCTCAGTACCAGATCTCCTTCCTGGAGCTCCGAGCGATCTGTTATAGTCTGTGGGCATTCCTGGATCGCTTGGTGTCCATATTGGTCCTCATCCAGACCAACAACTAGGAAGCGATGTGGTACATCAACAAACAGGGAGGCACGGGATTGTTCCTCCTGTGCCAGGCGATGGTTCAGATTTGGTCCTGGGCCTGCTCTCAGAACATGCTACTTCGAGCCGTGAACCTAGCAGGGATGGAGAATATAGTAGCAGACCAGCTCAATCAGACTTTTCGGGCCCAGGAGTGGTCTCTGGACCCGGTAGTGGCGAATATGGTCTTCTGTCGGTGGGGGGCTCCAGACGTGGATCTGTTTGCCTCCCCCTGCAACAACAAGGTGGAGTTCTTTTGCTCCCTTTACCGGGAGGATGGAAAACCAGCCATTGGGACAAGGGCTGAATGCATGTCCTCTGCTTCCACTGGTGCTGAAGATGCTCCTGAAGCTCCGGCAGGATGGGGATCCATGATACTCATAGCCCCATGTATGATCTCTCGGTCAGGAACCCGATCAGTCTGGGCACCTTCCCGACCCTAGTCACACAGGATCAGTGAATGATGTGTCATTCAAACCTCAGGGTGTTATCTATGACAGCCTGGATTTTGAAAGGCTAGTCTTGCAGCCCCTGTCTCTGTCTGACAATGTCTCCTAAGAACATAAGAACATAAGAAAATGCCATACTGGGTCAGACCAAGGGTCCATCAAGCCCAGCATCCTGTTTCCAACAGTGGCCAATCCAGGCCATAAGAACCTGGCAAGTACCCAAAAACTAAGTCTATTCCATGTAACCATTGCTAATGGCAGTGGCTATTCTCTAAGTGAATTTAATAGCAGGTAATGGACTTCTCCTCCAAGAACTTATCCAATCCTTTTTTAAACACAGCTATACTAACTGCACGAACCACATTCTCTGGCAACAAATTCCAGAGTTTAATTGTGCGTTGAGTAAAAAAGAACTTTCTCCGATTAGTTTTAAATGTGCCCCATGCTAACTTCATGGAGTGTCCCCTAGTCTTTCTACTATCCGAAAGAGTAAATAACCGATTCACATCTACCCGTTCTAGACCTCTCATGATTTTAAACACCTCTATCATATCCCCCTCAGTCGTCTCTTCTCCAAGCTGAAAAGTCCTAACCTCTTTAGTCTTTCCTCATAGGGGAGTTGTTCCATTCCCCTTATCAGTTTGGTAGCCCTTCTCTGTACCTTCTCCATCGCAATTATATCTTTTTTGAGATGCGGCGACCAGAACTGTACACAGTATTCAAGGTGCGGTCTCACCATGGAGCGATACAGAGGCATTATGACATTTTCCATTTTATTCATCATTCTTTTTCTAATAATTCCCAACATTCTGTTTGCTTTTTTGACTGCTGCAGCACACTGAACCGACGATTTCAATGTGTTATCCACTATGACACCTAGATCTCTTTCTTGGGTTGTAGCACCTAATATGGAACCCAACATCTAGCCTTTGACTAGAAAATCATACAGTCTGAAGTGGAAGAGGTTTACCGTCTAGTGTGAGCAGCAGCGGTTGGATCCATTTACCTGCTTCCCCCCCCCCGCCCCCCCAAGCTCTTGGAATATCTGTTGGCACCTGGCGGAAGCTGGTTTAAAGACCAATTTGGTCAGAGTGCATCTTGGGTGCCTTTGGGGCATATCATCACGGGATGACTGGTACGTCTATCTCAATGCAACCACTAGTTGGGCAGTTTAGCTGTGGTCTGCTTCAGTTGAAGCCCCCTCTGTGCCCTCTGCCTATGTCCTGGGATCTTAATGTGGTCTTGGCTCACCTCATGAAGGACTCTCTTGAGTCTATGCATACGTGTGACCTGAAATATCTGACCTGGGAGGTCATCTTCTTAGTTTCAGTCATCTCAGTGCGTTGGGTCAGCGAACTCCAGGCGTTGGTGACGTACCCACCTTATACAAAGTTCTTTCACAATAGGGCGATTCTCCATACACACCCGAAGTTTGTGCCAAAGGTGGTGTCTGACTTCCATCTGAACCAGTCTGTTGTCCTGCCTACCTTCTTCCCAAGACCTTATTTGCATATAGGTGAACGGGCCTCCCATACTTTGGATTGTAAGAGAGCCCTGGCATTCTCCTTGGAGAGAACAGCGGCCCATGGACAGTCCACACAACTCTTCATCTTGTTTGATAAGAACAGAATGGGAGTTGCTGTGGCCAAGCACACTTTTATCTACCTGGCTAGTGGACTGCATCTTGTTCTGCTCTGCGCAAGCGGGATTGCAGCTTGAAGACTCACTCCATCCGGGCCAAGGCAACTTCAGTGGTGAACTTGTGTGAAGTTCACATGGCAAAGATCTGCCGAGCTGAGCTGCACCATGGAGTGTTCTCCATATATTCACAGCTCACTATTGCTTAGATAGAGACGGCTGCCAGCTTCGGCCACTCTGTCCTCCATAACCTTTTTTCATGTCTAAACCTAACTCTTCCACCTAGGGCCCTGTCTTTCGGGTTCAGGCTGTCTTCCTCTCTTGCCAACAGCATCTAGGTTGATGTGCCCATTAGAATCTGTTTGGTGCCTGGTTCATTCCATTCGGAATTGGAAGTAGCCTGCAGGTAGGTATTCACCCATATGTGAGGACTACCATCCTGCTAGTCCTAGGAGAAAGCAGAGTTGCTTACCTATAACAGGTGTTCTCCTAGGACAGCAGGATCGTAGCCCTCCTGCAACCTGCCACCACCCCGGAGACTTGGCTTTTCTGTTTGTAAGTTTCTGTAACCAGAATGAAGGGAGACCCTGCGTGGCCACGCAGATAGTGGCATGCTGGGCATGCTAAGTGTGCTAGTCAAAATTCTAGAAACTTTGACAGAAGTTTTTCAGGCCGGGCTCCATCTGTTGCTGTCACCTATAGATGAGGACTAACATCTTGCTGTCCCAGAAGAACACCTATTATAGGTAAGCAACTCTGCTTTTTGTTTATTACAAAGCTTGGTGGTAAGACAGGGTGGGGAGGCTGGGTTTTGGATTAAGCATGGGATCTTTTATGCTCAACTTCTCAGGTGTAAGAAAACAAAAACGGATTTGAATGAAGAATATCCTATAGCTGGGTTTACCTTTGTAGTGTGAACAGGCATACTGGCAAACAAGTGGGTTGGGTGGTCTTTCTGTACATCAACTCTCATATGTCTTTTGGGGCAGAACCTGCACCATTGCAGTTGCTTTTCTTTGGATTACTTCTATCCAATCTCTATCTTTTTTTAGATACAACCTCCAGAACCAAACACAACACTTAATGTGAGGCCACACCCTGTACTTCCTTTTCCCTGCTGCTTCTGCCTCTCTGTACAGTCCAACATGCATGCAGATTTTCTCTCATGCATATTCAGGGTGGAGATCCTGAAAACCTGACTGGCGGGGGGGGGGGGGGAGGAGTGCCCAGGACAAGGTTGGAACCCACTGCTCTAAACCCTAGTTACTCCCTTGTCACAGTGCTTCACTACCTTCAGTTCATCAGACAGTAAAACCCTGGAATTTCTCTCATCCTTCAATCTTTCACTCTCCATCACCTACCGTTCCTTTAGATTTCTACACTCCAAATGCATGACTACACTTTTTGGCACTGAATCTTAATTGCCAAGCATTGTTCCATTCTGCAAGCTTTCTTCAATAACTTTCATTCTGTCTACTCCTTCAGGGGTGTCTATGCTGTTGCAGATCTTAGTGTCATGGGCAAAAAGACAGATTTATCTTTTTAACTCCTCTGCAATATTGCTAACAAAGATATTGAACCACTCTGAAGGTCTCCTCTTCTATACTGCTTTGGCTCCTCTGGGTTTGCCACTCTAGCCTCCAGCAATCAGACTTGTTCTCTGAGGGCTAAGAGCTGTTTTCACTGAGTGCACACATATACCGTCTTACTAACTGGAAGATAATCCTACATGTGGCACTCAGTGCAAAAGACTGAATTGCCCATGCACCTGCCCATGTTCCCCAGCAGGAGAGGACCAGAAGGCTCATCTGCCTACTTTCCCGGCCGCCCCGGCAGAGGACCGGAGAATGCTGCAAGCCATCCAGTCTTCAGCTCTTACTGGCCCAGTTTCCACAGGCCCCACACTCTTCCCAGCAGGAGAGGACAGGAACTCTCATCTGCATCCTTCTTCAAGCAGAGGACATCATGAGCCATCTAAGCGTCAGCTCTTACAGGCCCTGTACCCTTCCCACTAGGAAAGGTCTAGAAGGTGCACACCTGTCAACACCCCTTAATATAAATTTAGAATCACAGAAACTGACATTTACCTTAAAGGGGGGAGTATATTTCACCATTATGATTATCTATTATCTGTTACTCCTCGAAGATTTGTTCATGCCATAAATTATATATGAGCTCTCGGGGCCAGATTTTAAAAGGGTTATGCGCATAAGGTACGTGTGTAACCCTTTAAAAAAACCCCTGCGCGCGCTGAGCCTATTTTGCATAGGCTCTGCAGCACGCGCAAGCCCCGGGGTGCACGTAAGTCCCAGGGCTTGCAAAAAGGGGCAGTTGGGGGTGTGGCCAGGGGGTGTGGTTTTGGATTGGGGGTGGACGGTCTGGGGGCGTGGCTGAGTGCCCTGATGGCGCTCGTAAGTTACTACTGCCTGGAGGCAGTAGTAACTTTTAAGATAAAGGTGGGGGGTTAGGTAGGGGAAGGTGCGGGGGGGGGGGTGGAAGGAAAGCTCTGAAATCGGAGCGGCCTCGGAGGGAACGGGCAGCGCACGCAGGGCTCGGCGCGCGCAAGTTGCACAAATGTGCACCCCCTTGCACGCGCGCCGACCCCGGATCTTATCAAATCCAGCGTACTTTTGTTCACGCGCATGCTTTCTTTTAAAATGTACCCCTCTGTGTAGAATATATGTTTTCTGTGTTCCTAATATATTCCAAGCTTGTTATTTTATAACTTCTATGCGACAGTCACTTGATTATATTGATGCTGTGTATGGTGTATATATGCCATAAAATTGTTAAATAAAGAGAGAGAAAAAAATTAGAACCACTGATTTGATACACTAGCAGGGAATTATTTCAAAACAGTAGTCAATAAATGTGTACCAGATACATATAAATAGCTTAATTCAGACAAATATAAAATCAATAAACTAAAAGTACTTTTAATTAGTTTTAACATCCTTGTATCTTTAGAAATTTTAAATCGCTAACAACACAACAAAATTAAGATGCACACAATAGTCCAGCGGTAAGAGGGGAGGTCTATCCATTCCTCTGCACTGAGTGCCACGTGTATGATTATCTTCTAATGGGGGGGAGGAGGTTGTATGGGTGTTCTCTGTGCAAAGAGCTCCTAGCCCTTAGAGAACAAGTCCAATCTCTGGAGGCTAGAGTGGCAGACCTGGAGGAGCTAAAGGAGCCCTTCAGGGACATAGTTGAGCAGTCCCATCTCCACTCAGCCAACCTCTGTGCTTCCTTGTTAGAGAAAGGTTACCTGTAAGGAGAACATTGTCTTGATATGCCAGGAAGCAATCCTGTAGCATGGACTTGACATCACGTTGATGTATTATTCTTTTGGACCAAGGATGTGTCTCCAGGGGCACATGTCCAGGAGGGAAGAGTTAGGACAGATGTTGAAGTTGGAGAATCAATCATTAGGAATGTAGATAGCTGGGTAGCCTTCTATTTGCCTGCCTGGTGCGAAGATGGTAGATAGCATTTTAGATAGTGCTGGTGAGGAGCCGGCTGTCTTCGTATATGTGGGTACCAGTGACATAGGAAGATGAGGAAGGAGGCTTTGGAAGCAAAATTTTAGTTTTTAGATAGAAAGTTGAAATCCCTAACCTCCAGGGTAGCATTTTCAGAAATACTCCTTGTTCCACATTCAGGACCCCAGAAGCAGGCAGAGCTCCGGAGTCTCCATAAGTGGATGAGAAGATGATGCAGGAATAAAAGACTTTAGGTTTATTAGGAACTGGGCAACATTTTGGGGAGGAGGGGGGGACTTTTCCAAAAGGATGGACTCCACCTTAACCAGGATGGAACCTGATTGTTGGCACTAACCTTTGAAAAGGAGATAGCGCAGCTTTTAAACTAAATGATAGGGGAAAGCCAGCAGTCGCTCAGGAGTGCATGATTTGGAATGTTGTATCTATAAAGGATACTACCAGAACTGGGAAGTCAGGGCTTCCTGATAAAGAGGTTGCAATTAATGCAAAACTAGCTAGGTGCCAGACAGAATTGAAAGATTTTATTTTATTGAATCATTTATTTATTTGATTTGTATCCTGCTTTTCAGGTGCTTCAAAATGGATTATATTCAGATAGTGTAGGTATTTCCCTGTTCCCAGTGGGCTCACAATCTGAGGCAATGGAGGGTGACATGACTTGTCCAAGTTCACAAAGAGCATTCCAAAATAGCCTTCTCAACTGAAAAACAAGTTGATAATTCAAACAAATAGCATACTTTGCAATATGTGCATACAGATGCTAAAAGTTTAAAAAATAAGGTGGGAGAGTTAGAGTGTATAGCACTGAACAAAGAGTTAGATTGAAACGGTATCTCAGAGGCCTGGTGGAAGGAGAATAACCAATGGGACACTGTGATACCAGACTATACATTATATCTCAATGATAGGATGGATCAAATTGGTGGAGGGGTGGCACTATATATTAAAGAGAGTGCTGAGTCAAACAGGATAAAAATTCTGCAGGGAAAAAAATGTACCATAGAATCTTTATGGATAGAAATTCTATGTGAGATGGGGAATAGAATAGCAATAGGTGTATATTACCATCCATCTGGCCAGAATTAACTCAGATAATGAAATGCTAACAAAAATTAGGGAAGCTAACAGCGTTATCAACACAGTAATAATGGATGATTTCATTTACCCCAATATTGACTGCATAAAATCACATCAAGACCTGAACATAAGAAAATGCCATACTGGGTCAGACCAAGGGTCCATCAAGCCCAGCATCCTGTTTCCAACAGTGGCCAATCCAGGCCATAAGAACCTGGCAAGTACCCAAAAACTAAGTCTATTCCATGTTACCATTGCTAATGGCAGTGGCTATTCTCTAAGTGAACTTAATAGCAGGTAATGGACTTCTCCTCCAAGAACTTATCCAATTCTTTTTTAAACACAGCTATACTAACTGCACTAACCACATCCTCTGGCAACAAATTCCAGAGTTTAATTGTGCGTTGAGTAAAAAAGAACTTTCTCCGATTAGTTTTAAATGTGCCCAATGCTAACTTCATGGAGTGCCCCCGAGTCTTTCTGCTATCTGAAAGAGTAAATAACCAATTCACATCTACCCATTCTAGACCTCTCATGATTTTAAACACCTCTATCATATCCCCCCTCAGCCGTCTCTTCTCCAAGCTGAAAAGTCCTAACCTCTTTAGTCTTTCCTCATATGAAGATGAAGTTCCTAGATGAAATAAATGCTTCATGGAGCAGCTGGTACAAGAACCACCAAGAGGGGTAGCTATTTTAGACCTAGTCCTTAGTGGAACACGGAAATTGGTGTGAGAGGTATCTGTGTTGGGGCCACTTGGCTATAGTGATCGTAATATGATCAAATTAATAACTGGGGGGAGGACATTAAAGAAATCTATTGATAGCATTTAACTTTAAAACTTTAAAAGGGAGACTTCTGGCTTTGGCTATCACAATGTCACACTGCTTCATCAACTTCAGGTCATTAGACACTATCACCCCAAGGTCTCTCTCTCCTGCTCCGTGCACATCAGCCCTTCACCCCCCAACACATACACAGGCCGATACAGTACAGTGTGCTCCAACGGAGCACACTGTACTGTATCGGCACTAGCTTTACCCCTTATTCAGCACTAGCTTTACCCCTTATTCAGAAAGGGGTAATAGCATGTCCAAAACGCGCGTCCAACCCCCCCCCCCCCCCCCGAACCTAATAGCGCCCGCAACATGCAAATGCATGTTGATGGCCCTATTAGGTATTCCCGCGCGATTCAGAAAGCAAAATGTGCAGCCAAGATGCACATTTTACTTTCAGAAATTAGCGCCTACCCAAAGGTAGGTGCTAATTTCTCCAGGCGCCGGGAAAGTGCACAGAAAAGCAGTTTTTACTGCTTTTCTGTGCACCCTCCGACTTAATATCATGGCGATATTAAGTTGGAGGTTCCGAAAGTTTAAAAAAGTAAAAAATTTTAAAAAAAAAAATTTTAAATTGGCCCGTGGCTGGCGGGTCGAAAACCGGACGCTCAATTTTGCCGGTGTCCGGTTTCCGAACCCGTGGCTGTCAGCGGGCTTGAGAACCGACGCCGGCAAAATTGAGCCTCGGCATTCAAACCTGCTGACAGCCACCGCTCCTGTCAAAAAAGAGGCACTAGGGATGCGCTAGTGTCCCTAGCGCCTCTTTTTACCGCTGGGCCTAATTTAAATAAATTAACTTACTGTATCGTGCACACAGGAAAGTGTCCTATGCACGCGCTGGGAGAGCGGGCACTCGCCCACTCTCCCGCGATTTTACTGTATCGGCCCGATAGTTCTTTAGTATTACCATGCCCCAGATACATGACTCTGCATTTCTTGGCACTGAATCCCAGCTGCCATATCTTCGACCACTCTTCTAGCTGAGAGAGTCTCACCATATGCAAGGAGCAGTTACCTTTAAGGTAACTGCTCCTTGCATATGCTCTGATAGGATTGTGCTCTGATAGGATTGTGAATTACCTGGAATTAAGGAAAGCTGTACTTCTTCTTTTGAGTTGATCTGTGTTGTACCTGAAGTTAGGTAAGCGGCACTGCTTGTTTTGAGTTTAGAACATTTATTCACTGAAAATAAAGTGCACAAAAAGGTAACAGCCAGTGTCTGCAGCTTGATTCTTTCTGGCTGTTACCAAGCCGCTGTCGCCAAGTTATCACATATGGTGTCAGGTAGGGGATTTATTTGCTTAAGTAGGAAGCACAAGTAAAAATCCACAGCCACAGAAGATATTAAAAAAAAAAAAAACAACCCTGCAGTTTTTTTTTTCCTGGGGCTTCCTCATTTCCCTCACTTGAAGCTACAGCAGGCTAAGGGGACTAGCCACGCCTGGACAGTTAGGGGTCAAGTAGTGGGAGCTGGCCCTAAAAGGAGATAAAATGGAGCAGTTAATCCAGGTCCTGGCCACAGGCCAGCAATAGCTGCAGAACACTGTGCAAACACTCGGGCCGATGCAGTAAAGTGCACTCAAGCAGAGCGCACTGTTAGCCCCCGTTTGGCCGTGCGTTTTCGACGCGCTATTTTTACCCCTTATACAGTAAGAGGTAATAGCGCGTGGAAAACGCACGGCCAACCCCCCTGAAACTAAAAGCGCCCGCAACAATCAAATGCATGTTAATGGGCCTATTAGTCATTCCAGCGCGATACAGAAAATAAAATGTGCAGCAAAGCTGCACCTTTTTAATTTCGGCTGGCAGCAGGAAAGTGTACAGAAAAGTAGAAAAAACTGCTTTTCTGTACATCCTCCAACTTAATATCATAGTGATATTAAGTCGGAGGCCCCAAAAATAAAAAAAAATTAAAAAAAAAAATTAAAACTCTGCCTGCGGGTTGGAAACAGAAGCTCAATTTAGCCGGCGTGCGTTTTCTGAACCCGTGGCTGTCAGGTAAAATTGAGCGTCTGCTGTCAAACCCGCTGACAGCCGCCGCATCTATCAAAAAGAGGCGCT
The DNA here is from genome assembly GCF_901001135.1 of Rhinatrema bivittatum. Classification (NCBI taxonomy): domain Eukaryota; kingdom Metazoa; phylum Chordata; class Amphibia; order Gymnophiona; family Rhinatrematidae; genus Rhinatrema; species Rhinatrema bivittatum. The sequence continues at coordinate 71,603,822 of NC_042616.1, read as the reverse complement.
AGGGACGCGCTAGTGTCCCTAGCGCCTCCTTTTACCACGGGCCCTCATTTGCATAAGGGCCGATACTGAATCTCGCGCCCAGGAGAGTGGCCTGGGCGTGCGCTCGCTGGCTCTCCCGCGGGTTTTTCTGCATCGGCCCAACTAATAGATAAACAGCAGCAGCTACAAGACCAATTAACACAACAAAGCACAGTCTTAACTCAACTAGCAGAGGCCCTGCAATCGGCTCTGACCAGCAAACCTCAGGCACCTTCACTTTCTCATGTCCTGTTTAAGACGAAAGCAGGAGAGGCCCCGGAGATGTTTCTAAAATACTGTTGGCCTGGCCAGAGACTAGCTGGACAACTTACTTGGCTAATGTGCTCACTGGCATAAGCCAAGTGAATTTCCAAGTAGCAAATCCAGATGGGTGATCTTCCTATGAGGACGTCAAGGCAGCTGTACTGCAGAGAGCTGGATACACCATAGAATCTTACCGGCAGCAGTTCCAGCGAGCTGCTCTACAGCCCAGGGAGAGCCCCCGAAGTCTCTTTCACCGATTGAAAGATGCCAGTTGGAAGTGGCTCCAGCTGGAGGCAAGGTAGAAATTGGAAGTAGCCCAAGAAATACTCCTGGAGCAGTTGCTAGATGGTCTGGATCGGACCATGTGGAATTGGGTCTGCTGGCACACTGGGCTTACCTTGGAGAGAGCCCTGGAAGAGGCGGAAGCCTTCCACCAGGCACAGTCAATGCCCAAAAATAAAGTATAGAAAGAGGGAGAAAATATACTTCACAATTTTAATATAAGTACAATTTTGGACATTTCTTTTTATACATATTTTCATAATAAAGACATTTTACTAAAACTCACAGTAGCTCAGGGTCACCACCTTTGCTTATTTTGAATTTAAAACTTATTAGACTCACCTAATAATTCACCCAACAAGCAAAAATACATAACACTCAACCTACATTCCCAAATATACAAAATTAGACCCCTATTTCGCTATGAAGTAGCTTCTTCAGGGGGATTTCTTAACACCTTAAATGAATTGATAAATGACACATTAGCTATCGTGACATCCCACAAAATTCAAATACAGTCCTCAAGACGTTTTCATCTACTTTTGGAGGGAGTCTCCTGCATATACCTACGTTCCTTTACCTAATAGTCCATGCCTGCCAGCGTAACGGGCTTAGAGAGACAATCCATAACAATTCCCTGGTGTGGTACAGAGAATAGGAGGACTTCAGCAGTGAACCTCCGAGGTAGGGGGCTCATCCTCTCTGCCCGGCTTCCAGGTGCCAGTCTCATCCAAGCATTTTAATTGTGGACAGAAAGGGCACTTAGCAAAGGACAGTCAGTATGGCTGAGGCGAATGTATGGACGTTAGCCTGGTGATCCATCCCATGCCAGAGGAAGCACTGTACGTGCTTAAAAATAACAGTCTGAAGCAGCAACGACCCTCGCCCGGGAAGAAAAAAAAAAAAGGAAACCCTGAAAGGGGGCTTTGAATACTTTCTCCTATTGTGCCCTTTGAGCAGAGAATGAGCATGAAGAAGACTGCTTTCCATATAGACAGCCAGAAAATTGAAGAGTCCTTAAGAGAACCAGGTAAGGCAAATCATGACTGACCCCACGGGAATGTTCTTTCTGTAAAACAGAAGGTCATTCAAAGGAGGAATGTCCCTGGCCTGATGACCTGGAGTGCAAACGCAAGTTAGCGGAACAATGTGGGGAGAAACAGAGCACGGGGACAGAGCCCCAGAATGTTAATGACAGTTGGGAACATGCTTAGGAACACACATTGTCAAAACTCCAAGGCTGCAACTTGGTAGGTGTCCCGTGTGCACGACTCAAGGACTTTATAATCCAGGTTGAACTGGAAAGAGTTTCTACACAAGCCTTGGTAGATTACGCCTGTAGCAAAATGCTCATTCACCAGGACCTACTGTGTCAAGGACACATTAACTATAAGAGAAAAAAGGCAAACAGAAGTGTTCGATCTCCTACAGACCTCTTGATGACTGTTGCAGGACGAGCCATGCTAGAAATGGGTGTCCTTCCCGAGCTCCCATACCCAGTAATCCTGGGTCGAGATTATCCATATTTTGCAACATTATGGAGACAACTCATGGGTATTGGGACTGGGTGCTCAACCTGAGAAGGCCGAGCTGAGGGGGAGGGTATATGACAGAGAGTACCGACAACTCCCTCAAATTTTCCTTAAGCAGCTTGATTCAGGCTTTTAACCCAGTCCTCCTTAAGACAGTACACAGAAGGGATTCTGGGTGAAGGGGGGTTCCCTTCACTCTACTATAAGAACCAGGCCCAGAGAGCTTGAGAGGCCCTGGGGAGCTGAGAGAGTCTCACCATATACAAGAAGCAGTTACATCTAAGGTTTGTGATTGACATAAAGGTAAACGCCCTGCTCTGTTAAGATTGTGAATTACCTGGAGTTAAGGAAATCTGTGTACTAGCTGAAGCTAAGGTGAGCTGCACTGCTTGTTTTTGAGTTTGCAACTTTTATTCACTGTAAATAAAGTGTACTGTAAGTAAAGTGTCTGCAGCCTGATTCTTTCTGGCTGGTACCAAGCTGCTCTCGCCAAGTTACCACATCCTCTCTGAGGAAAGGCTAAAGAGATTAGCACTGTTCAGCTTGGAGAAGAGACAGCTGAAGGAAGATATGATAGAGGTCTATAAAGTAATGAGCAGAATGAAAGGGGTAAATGCAAATCGGTTGTTTACTCTTTCAAAAAGTTCAAAGACTAGGGCACATGCAATGAAGTTACTATGCAGTACATTTAAATCAAATAGTAGAAAATATTTTTTTACTCAGCATATAAATAAGCTCGGGAATTTGTTGTCAGAGGATGTGGTGAAAGCTGTTAGTGTAGCTGGATTTAAAAAAAAAAAAAAAAAAAGGTTGGACAAGTTCCTGGAGGAAAAGATCCTAAACCATTATTATTAAGGTGAACTTGGGGAAATCCATTGCTTCTCCCTAGGATAAGCTGCATGGAATGTATTTACCTTTTGGGATCCTGCCAGGTAATTGTGAACTGGATTGGCCACTGATGGAAATAGGCTACTAGACTTCATGAATCTAGGTCTGACCTAGTATGGCAAATCATGTTCTTAAGGATAAGAACATAAGAAATTGCCATGCTGGTCAGACCAAGGTCCATCAAGCCCAGCATCTTGTTTCCAACAGAGGCCAAACCAGGCCACAAGAACCTGGCAATTACCAAAACACTAAGAAGATCCCATGCTACTGATGCAATTAATAGCAATGGCTATTCCCTAAGTAAACTTTGCAAGAACTTATCCAAACCTTTTTTGAACCCAGCTACACTAACTGCACTAACCACATCCTCTGGCAACAAATTCTACTCCCCAGCCCCTCCCAGGCAGGCCCTATTTTATGCACTGTCTCTGAGCATTAGCAGAGCAAGGCCCTGACTCGGTCAGTAATATAGAAACATAGAAATGATGGCAGAAGAAGACCAGACAGTCCATCCAGTCTGCCCAGCAAGCTTTCACACTTTATACTTATCTGTTACTCTTGTCCCTTGTAAGTAACTTTTTGGTTCTATTTCCCTTCCACCCCCGCCATCGATGTAGTTAGCAGTGCTGGAACTGAATCTAAGTGAAGTATCTAGCTAATTGGTTAGGGGTAGCAGTGCTGGTGCTGCATCTAAGTGAATTATCTAGCTAATTGGTTAGGGGTAGTAACCGCCATCATAGCAAGCTACTCCCACGCATGTTTATCCAGCCTGTGCAATTCAGTCCTTGTTGATTGTTGTCCGAATATAAATCATCTTTTCATCATTCCTCCTGCCATTGAAGCAGAGAACTATGTTGGATATACATTGAAAGTGAAGTATCAGGCTTATTTGGTTTGGGGTAGTAACCGCCATAACAAGCAAGCTACTCCCTGCTTTTTTGTGGATGCAAATCCTTTTTTTTCACATTTCCTCTTGCCATTGAAGCATAGAGCAATGTTGGAGTCGCATTAACCGTGTGTATGTTTTTTGAATAAGGATATTAATCTCCAGGTAGTAGCTGTCATTCCTGCAAGCCGCCCCCATGCTTCTTCACTTCATTCACATCCTTAGACTTTATGGATCCACAGTGTTTATCCCATGCCTCTTTGAAATCCTTCACAGTTTTGGTCTTCACCACTTCCTCCGGAAGGGTGTTCCAGGCATCCACCACCCTCTCCATGAAGGAATACTTCCTGACATTGGTTCTGAGTCTTCCTCCCTGGAGTTTTAAATCGTGACCCCTGGTTCTGCTGATTTCTTTCCAATGGAAAAGGTTTGTCATTATCTTTGGATCATTAAAACCTTTCAAGTATCTGAAAGTCTGTATCATATCACCTCTGCTCCTCTTTTCCTCCAGGGTATACATATTTAGATTCTTCAATCTCTCCTCATAAGTCATTCGATGAAGACCCTCCACCTTTTTGGTCACCCTTCTCTGAACCGCCTCCATCCTGTTTGTGTCCCTTCGGAGATATGGTCTCCAGAACTGAACACAGTCCTCTGGGTGAGGCCTCACCAAGGATCTGTACAAGGGATAATCACTTCCCTTTTCTTTCTCAATATTCCTCTCTCTATGCAGCCCAGCATTCTTCTAGCTTTGTCACATTGTTTCGCTGACTTCAGATCATTAGACACTATCACCCCAAGGTCTCTCTCCTGCTGCGTGCACATCAGCCCTTCTCCCCCCATCGAATATAGTTTTTTCGGATTTCCACATCCCAGATGCATGACTCTGCACTTCTTGGCGTTGAATCTCAGCTGCCATATCTTCGACCACTCTTCCAGTTTCCTTAAATTCCGTCTCATTCTCTCCACTCCTTCCGGCGTGTCCATTCTGTTGCAGATCTTAGTGTCATCCACAAAAAGACATCTGTGGACAGATTTTTTAAACTACAAAATACCCTACTGGTGTCTCAGGAATATCTTGCAAATGCAAATGAAGGGAACACCAGAGGATTTTGGTTTATTTTTGCTGCCAACTTTGAAATTAATTATTTTTGTCATTTATTTCCTTCTCTCTGGTAATTACCCAGTAATTACCCAGTTTATGGGTTATGTTTGTGGTCCTAATTGCCTTTTTTTCTTTTTCTTCATCCTGTTTTAGCTTTAATTACATTGTTTGGCTCTCTGTAAAGTTCAACCTTATCAACTTTTCAAGCTTAAGTAACAAAACTAGAAGGAAAAAAAATCCCAATCCGCAAACTTAACAGCGTGCTAGTGACTCGGCTTGCAGAGGGTCATGTTACAGCCACAAAAGCAGTTAACGGAGAATTCCGAGTACTAGTATTCAAGCGAGTGTATGACTTATGTGACCTAAATTTCCTGTCTTCAGCATTACCAGATATTGTAGCTCTTGAAAGTGAAACTGGGTTTCACTAGTGGAGATCTAGTAACACAGTCAGAAATCATTTGCTATAGTGATGTTTGCATCTAGTATGCATCACCAACCTGCTGATTCTCTGAATATCTGTAACAAGTTAATGAGAAAAGTTAGTAGTGCTGGTGGTAACAGAGGCATCAACGTGGCCGGGTGGTCTGACAGGTTGTGATGGTAGAATCGACTGGCAGTTGGGTCTATCTGGAAGACTGCAATACTGCAATTAACAAGAAATCTTAGCTGAAACGCAGGTACTCGCATTGCCAGGCCTGGCTAAAAGGCTACACGAGGGACTGGTGGGCTCTGTTTATATCATATTGGGGTGTTAGACTCAAACTAGCCCCCTGGACCAAGCTGCAAGTTTTGTAAGTAACTAGAAATCCTTGCACAAATGCAGGGTCTGTCTGGCAGGCTATACAGGGACCTCATAAGTTCCACAGCGATGTCAGCAGTACCTTGAAAAATGCACTGTTCTGCAGGGATTTAAATCTTCTCTGTGGCTTGGATGCCACCAGGATGTCTCCCAGTTTAATCCCAACCCTTCCCATGGTCGAGAAGAGGCCCTGGCCCCTGATGACATCATTGACAGGGGCCTCTTAAGTCCCACGGCGATGCTGGAGGTGCTGTCTGCCAGAGGGCCATGACTAAGGGGCTAGTCCCTTAGTGTGCCTCTTTGTGTACACTTTGTGTTGGTGCATTTGGTTACACTTTTTATTGGTTTTCTACTCTTTCTTTCATTGATTCACAATTTTCAATAGCTAGTATTTGTTTGTGTGTGCATTCTTTCTTTGAAATATGAGGGTATTTGTTAGTCTGTTTGCTTCTATGATCCTGGCCTGGGTTAGTATTTATTCCTTAGTTTTTTGTTTTTTCCCTTTTATAATGGCTATTCCTTTTGTTGTGGGCAATGGCTCATTTGATATGCAACTGTCTCCTAGATTGTATTATAAGAGATGTCTTACTCCAATCCCTCGGGCTGATCCCGTTTGTCCCATCTTTGGACCGGGGTGGTTTACTGAATGTTAGATCATTAAGTTCCAAGTATTTTCATGTTAGAGATCTAATTCTTTCTTACAAGCTTCAGTTTTTAGTTTTAATGAAACTTGGCTAAAGAATGGCGATACATATTGTCTATCACAGACCTATCCTCAAGGTTTCTCCTTTTTTTTTTCTTATTTATAAATGTCAAAGTAGACATCTGGATGGGGGGTTGCTATTATTTTTGATAAACAGCTATGCTTGAGAGAGCTGTCCTTAAAATATTATTCTCATACTGATAGAATGCTGGTACAGTCTCATTGTTTGTCTAAACCAGTGGTTCTAAACCTTTTTTTGGCTGGGACACACCTGACACATGCATGACACACTGAACATGTGACCATCATGGGGTTAAATGTAAACATGCATTCTGCATCCACAGGAATCCCCTCAACCCCCAGCAATGAGTGCAGAGCAAATCTAGGATATTACCCTGAACAACTCGCCTTACAAAAAAGATATTCTGGTTCTGATGACATCTCAGTAAAAGCAAAACAAACTCCCTTTACTACCAGCCACATTAGCCTTCCTTATGAAAAGACAGTAATTTACCACTAATGCATATCCTATTGAGAAAACACAACAAATAAGATTGATACAAATGCCTACATGCTAGTAAAATACCTCACCTCAGTCACACACCCTTCACCAACTACAGAAAAACCACAAATTATAAATATGGAGACAGAAACTGGAATGGAAAACCAAAAAAGCCATTCTGCATGCAGAGCAAACCTGGAGAAATGGGAAAAAAAATATAGCACCTAACAGACTCTCAGGATTTGCAATAATGCATACAAACTAACCCGCACAAAGTTACACCTGAATTATGGAACACGCTCAAACAGTAACAACCCTATCTAAGAAATACAACTATTAAACCAGGCCCTAAACACCAGTACATTTCCTATTGGGAAAACAGAATAAGCCAAGCTGCTATAGAGCCCCACACAGAAATAATTGTAAAGCTATACAAAAAATGTTACAAAACAGCCTCTGAACTGAATAATATCCAACAATTAAAAACTCATAAAAATTATTAAAACGTGTCCAAATATCAATAAAATATTTCAAAACAGCAGACATCGCATAATACCCAATAATTAAAATGGCAGTCAATCAAGAAAAATAAATTTAAAAAGCTAACTTTACTTACCCTCTCCAGCAACTCTCCTACCCCTTTCCCTTCCAGGCCAACAGCAGTCACCAGAAGCAGCAAGTGCTGCTGAAGCTCTGTCCTCACAGTTCTCTTCCTTAGAGCTCACAACCAGTCACTCACACACAATACCCAATTGGTCTCTCTTACACCAGTCATCTTCCTGACCAGTCTCTCTTTCTCTCACACAAAAACACATCACCTCCCTGACTAGTCTCTCTCTCTCTCAGTCACACTCATGGACTCTTAATTGCAAGCTCTCAATCACATACAAATGCTCTCGCATCCATTCACACCAGCTCTCACCCAGGCACCGATTCACACCTACAATCTCTCATTCTGGCACACATTCGCACCCACATACACAGGCTCTCACCCAAGCACCCACACATACAAGCTTTCAGAAGCACTGGTCTAAACTATCATTTTTGATCATTTATAATCCTCCAGATTCTTCTTTTGTTTCTATAACAAACCATGGAACTTGTGACTGCAGTTATTACTTCTCACCAAATCTTAATCATTCTAGGAGATTTTAATGTTCACTTTAACAAATTGGATCGACTTTTGGATAAGTATTTTGTTACTCTAGTTAATGAACTGGGGCTTCGACAATGGATCGATTTTCCGACTCACAATGCAGGTCATACTTTAGATTTAAGTGATTCTCTTTACCCTCTTAAGTATTCTTGGACAGATCACTGTTTAATCTTATTTTGTCTTAAATTGTCCCAATGTCATTGTCTAATTCATATCTATATAAAAATCTTAAAAATAAAGATATGGATTAATTGATAGACAATTTGGATTCCTTTCCTGATAACTTTACTTCATTATCTATCAAAGAACAAGTAATGTTTGGAATAGTGTTTTATCAATTACAATTGACAATACCACTCCTCTTAAACAGCGAAAATTAGTAATGTTTCATCTCTCCCTTGGTATCATTCAGGCCTGAGGTTGTTAAAAAGACAAGTACGCCATTACAAATGGATATGGCAGAAACATAAGTCTTCAGATAATAAGAGGAGATGGTCAGAAACTAACAGGCCTTTTTTTTCAGAGTTTCTTATGACAAAGAAGAAATATCTTTCCAATAGTATTTGTTCTGCTGAAAACAAAATTAGACAAATTGGCTAATCAACCGCTGTTAACTGTCTGTGAATTCTAATCTCTCTTTTGCTTTATTTTTCTCAGAAAAAGGGGAGAAAATTTGTAATTCTTTTTCTACTAATTCTCTACCAGTTGTTGATTGTCCTGCTGCTTTGAAATTGTTCTCATTTAATGAAATTAATAGTGTGGGTGTTAGTCTCCTTTTGAAGAGCCTTCATCTCACTTCTTCAATTTCTGACCCTTTCCCTTCCAAGTTTTTGTTGGAACCATCTCTTTCTCTTTTTGAGCCAATTTCTCAAATGGTGAATAAATCACTATCTAGTAATTGTTTTCCTAATCAACTGAAAATTGCAAGAGTTAAACCAATTCTAAAAAAAGGTTCTCTAGACCCCAGTATTTTGGCAAATTATAGACCAATTTCCCCATGTTGTCTAAAATTATTGCGAAAGTAGTTTTTAATTAACTTAATGACTTTGTTATTAAGACTAATGTGCTACATCCTAATCAGTCTGGTTTGCATTCTAACCATAGTACGGCATCAGCTTTGCTCTCATTAACTAATGATATCAGACTTCATTCTGAATTAGATGATGCTGGAATCTCTGTTTTTCTTGGTATGAGTGCAGCTTTTGATACCATCAATTAGTCCTTACCTATAAATCGCTTGGGAGAAATTGTCTAACGAATGAATTGGTTTACATCTTATTTCATGGATCATTCTTTTTGTATAGATTGGGCTAATGAAGTAGCTGACATCAGGCATCTGTCAACAGGAATCTCTCGACTCTATACTCTCTCCACTTTTATTTAATATTTTTATTTCACCATTGGCTACTCTTATTCAAGAAAATGGATGTTGGTCTTCATTTTGCTGAATGCATTCAGATTACCTTATTTGTTAAAATTTGCTCTAACTTTGATCTTAGTGTTCTAAATTCTTCTTTAGATTCAGTTGCTTCTTGGTTATTTGACCCCATCTGCGAGTATATCCTGCAAAGGCTGAAGCACTTTGGTGTGATCTCAGATCTTCAATTCCTTCTCTGATTCCTAATATGGCTGCTGCTCATATTCCCTTAAAAAATACTGCATCTACTTTGGGTGTGGTTTTGGTTTCTCAACTTTCCACAATTCATTAAATTTCATGTGTTGTTCAGAAATCCTTCTTTTATCTTAGATATATTCATCAGTTATGGCATTTTGTGGAGCCTCATGATCTAAAGACTTTAGTACATGCATTTAAAACATCTAGAATTGATTAATTATTGTAGCTCCTTGTTATTAGGTCTACCAAACTACAACTACTTCAGAATATATCAGCTAGGCTGATTTTTGGTCTCAAGAAATGTGATCACATATCTTCCATTTTAATACAATTATACTGGCTTCTGATTAAAGTGAATATGATAATTAAAGTTCTGTGTCTTACTTTTTTGAGCTTTACATACTGGTTCTCACATATATCTTGCTAAACTCTTATCTCCTTATACTACTTTGTTTTTCTCAGATGGGCCTACTTTCTTTATCTTTTTCTTCTTTGATTTGTCTAGAGTCGACTAGAGATCCTTCTTCTTCTTATTATTATTATTTGAGTTTTTTATATACCGTCATTCCATGTGAGAATCTTCTTTCAGTTAACAAGCTCCTCTGCTTTGGAATGCATTGCCACTGGAAATTCGTATTGAGGCTAACTTTACTAAGTTCAGGATGACAGCTAAAGCTTTACTTTTTTAAACAGGCATTTAGTACCTCACTGTAAACATCTCTCTGCAAACAATTTAGCTATAAACAAGTATTAACAATCACAAAATGGGAGAAACCCTTTTATACATCATTCCCTACATGAGGATCGTATAGGCTCTTCTACTGAAGATGGTGGAGAACACAGAAGGAAGACTAAAAGAACTGTCCTGGATAAGGAGAAATCTTGCAGCTACTCACATTCTGTGAATGGCAGCAGGGGGTATAGCCCTAGCAGTGGGGGCAGAATAACTGGCAGACTGGGTGGGCTGAGTGATCTTTTTCTGCTGTCATTACAGTGTTAAATATGATTTCACTGTTTTGAGTCTGGTGAGTGAATAAGATGAGCCCTCCTCCCCCACCAGCACACACATCGCCCCCTTCCCACATCACCCCTTACAGAACTACATAATCCTTTATTGTGGTCAACCACAACGACTCAAGTTTTCTTGTTACACATGTTACAAAGTTTTTAATGTTCTTCACAACCTCTGTTATAATTTATGACGACTCTCCACAGTCCAATTGTTACTCATGTTACAAAGTTTCAATGTAAAATAAGAAGTCTTATGTTAATAGATTCCTCTGTTACTCTGTAAACCGGTGTGATATGCCTAATTGAACATCGGCATAGAAAAACAAACAAACAAATAAATAAATAAAGTACTCTTTAATGCCAGGGTAGAAAAATCCCAGGCCCCTAAAATCTGGTGCCTGCATTGCCTAAGCCCAGGGCTGCTCCCTTGCCTTTGGGTTGCGTTTATGAAAAGTGGGGACAGGGGGAGGGGGGCTGAAGGAGGGGGAAGGAAAAGAGGCTGGAACGGGGGGGGGGGGGGGGGGGGGGACTTGAGAAAGGGGAAGTAACCAAAGGGGAAGGACGCAAGGGAGTGAGGTGGGAGGGGATGGTGGAAGGTAGAGCGCAGATAGGCAAAAATATTGAAATAAAGCAAAAAAAAAAAAAAAAAAAGAGAAAAACCACAAAAATATTATTATGAATTAAAAAAACCCCAACTTTTCTTTCCCAGGGATGGCTCATAAAACCTTTAGAGCAGTGTACAGGTTTTCAAAATAAATTTTTTCCACTCCTGCTCCTAAACTGCAGTATGGACCTACAGTTCACAAATTTGCCACCTCTTTGACGTACACCCCCCAGCTTATTGGTCCCCCAGAATCCCATCTTTTAAATTAATTTTCTCCACTTTTTTTTTGTTTTTGTCATATTTGTACCTTTCCTTTTAATAAAAGGTGCAGTACCCAGCTCTTGATGATGGGATGAACACATACATAGATGCTCTGCTTTAAAGGGTTTCTTTTTAGTTTGTACTCTTGTTATGCTTTTAGAGGTTACACCAGGATGGATCTTGGCTTAGCTTCCTGAGGACGATCATCACCGCGGCATCCTGGTCCTCCGAAGATGTATGATGGCCATAAAGACTTAAGTAAAGGGACATCCAAAAACTTGGTTGAAATGAAAAAAAAAATGGGAAATGAGTGTCTTCTTTGTGCTAAACAATGACTACGTCTTTCTCAGAAGTATCTCTATGTGACACCATTCTGTATGTATTTTTAAGCTAGTTTTTAACCACATTTGCTTTTTTTTTTTTTTTCCTCACCCCTTAACAGTGCATCACGTGTGGAAAGGCCTTTAAGAAACTTTGGTCCCTTCACGAACACAATAAAATAGTCCATGGTTACGCGGAAAAGAAGTTCTCATGTGAGATGTGTGAGAAGAAGTTCTATACCATGGCTCACGTTCGGAAGCACATGGTGGGTGAGTGTCCAGGGTTGCGAGGCGGGAGAGGTGTGACAGGGTGGGGGGGCCACCTTTGGGTTGGGATTTAAAAAGCATCAGTGGAATAATAGAAATGTGGAGCTATAAAGAGGACTTCCAAGGGATCGCCTAATCTAACCCCCCCCCCCCTCCCCACAGGCAGGATCTCCTGGGTTCTCGATTACCCCGGTCCGATGCTTATCCTAAAAACTACCTCGTTGCCGGGTAAATGGTTCCGGTGCTTAACATCCCTTCCAGCTAGAGAGAGTTCTGCCTGATCTCCAACGTAGTCCTCCCCCTGCTGCAATTTAAGGCTATTTGTTTCTGCAGCAAAGCCACGAGGAACCAGAAGTGTTACAGGAGCAGTGCCTATGCCTTAAGCACTGACTTTTAAAGCATCTGAGAAGTGTCAATGCAGAGTTATTTTACAGAGCCTGAAAATGGAAAATTATTCATGACAGTTAAATTGGTGTTTGTCATTAATACAATGTGGATCACAGCTGGGAACTTTCCGGATGACATCTGTAAGTTTCCAGGTTTACTGACTTTCCTCCCAAGTCTCCAGCAAGTTCACAATTATTAAGAGGCAGAGAATGTCTGCTTTTCCCTCTTTCCTCTTTTCTTTTCCTCCCACCTTTTTTGTTGTTTTTTTTTTTTGCTGCTCTGGCATTTGCTCCACAGCTAACCGGCTCGTCGTTGTCACTAAGGAGCGTTTACATGCGATGCTGCAGGAGCTGCAAATTCTCAATCACTGTGCGGCAATTTAAACAGTCATGCCCAAGGATAGAGAAGACTTGGCCAGCACAGCATTATGTCTAAAGGTGCTTCAAAGACAATGGAGAACCCTTTAGCTTTTGGGTAGATGAACAGAGCAACAAGAGTCTTGGGTGAGAGGAGACGGGACTGATGGGAGAAAAGAAGAAAAAGTGAGAGAGAGAAGGGGAGCTGTTAAAAAGTGGGGAAAAATGAAGAAACATGGGAAGGAGAAAATAGACATGAGGACAGAGAGAAGAGAAAGAGAGATTGTCTAGGAGACAAAGGGTGGGGGGAGTGTGGAGAACAACTGGCAGAAAGATGGGGGAGGGGGGGAAAGAAATTGAAACAAGAACAAACTGAGAGGGGTCAATGAAATAAGGTGCGCCCAGCCTAGCACACGGGTATACTTGTGGTTGGGCGCGTTTTAGGCATACAAGAATAGCATCCGATGCAGTAAGGAGATTAGCGCGTCCAAAACACGCGCCCTGACAAACCCGATAGCGCTCAGCACTTGTAAATCCCGTGTAGATGAAGACATTAACTATTACCTTCCGATGCAGGAAGGCTGGGTGTCCAATGCACATTTTTTTTTTAACACAGGGCATTTAACTCCAGTTCCAGAGATGGAGTAAAGTTAATGCGCAGACAAGGGCTCATTAGAAACATTAAAATATATGGCCCTCTGCCTTGCGATAAATGTGTCCTCCTTAGTATCACCCTGACTCACTGTGACTGGTGGAGAAAAATATACAGTATTTGTATTGATTTGATCATAAGGATGTGCACCTTTCTTCTGACGGCACAATTTAGATGCCTGTAGCAATGGGCACCTGATATAATAAACTTCAGCATTGAAATTGCTAAATGCACAATTGAATCTTTATGGGTAGAAATCCCTTGTGTGTCGGGGAAGAGAATAGTGATAGGGGTATACTACCATCCACCTGGACAAAATGGGCTGTGACTGGAGGTTGTTTAGGAGCAGGTTAGACAGACATACGGTCATTTTTTCTGGAGTAACCTGAGATCCGGTAAGACCAGTCCTCGAGTGCCACAAACAGGACTGGTTTTCAGGATATTTGCCTACAGGGCATGCAAATCTCATTCATATTCCTTATGAATATCCTGTTTTTTTTGTCACACTCCAGGACCGGAGTTGCCTGTGCCTGCAGGTGGAGGGGAGAGCCGGATGACCCCCTTCTCACCGTGTCTTTCTGTTCTGAGGTGTTGTGCCCTGCCTCCCTGCGGGGTATCCGGCCTCCGGGATCCATCTCTTAGGCTGGGGTCCACATGTAGGAGGGAATAAAAGGCTACAGTGGGATTTTAATCTGGTGGGGGTCGGGTGGGAGGGAGAGAGGGAGAGGCTGGGTGGGCTGTGTGCTTTGTTCAGTCTGCGCTCTCACCTTCTCTCGTCTTAGATGCCGATAAAAATTTCAGGTCCCTCCTTCCATTCTCTTGTGTTTTCTTCCCCTCCCCTCCCCCTCCCCCCTCTCTAGCTCACACGAGGGACATGCCATTCACGTGCGAGACCTGTGGGAAGTCGTTCAAGCGAAGCATGTCCCTGAAAGTTCATTCTCTGCAGCACTCCGGGGAAAAGCCTTTTAAATGTGAGGTGAGAGAGGTTTTCTTCCTTAATCCCTTCCCTCGCCGCCATCTTCTTGTGCCAACGCTGCACCCGCTTGGAACAGGGGAGGGGGGGGAGGGGCTGCAGAGTCCCTCATTCTGACCCTTTTGTCTCCCACCACTGAAATTCGTGCAGACATCACGCTTTTGGGAGCGTGCAGCACCCGTGCCTTTCTATTTGGATGTCACATCTGAAGAAGCCGTTGACTGACCCTCAAGTCCCTATTTGGTCTTCTGAAGAAAGGACTTCGAAACTCCCATGTACAACAACATTTTTTCAATAATTTTCATGTTAGTCCAATTCAGGGTATCCCCAGACTGCAAGGAATCTTTTTTATCAGTTCAAGTGGCTTAGAGGTTCAAGCCAGAATGGCGCAGAGTTTGCACTGTAAGCCCTGTGAGGAGAGTCCTCAGGATCCAGACGTGTACCCCGCAGCGCAGAGGTTCTCAGCCCAGTTCTCGGGGTACACCTAGCCAGGCAAGCTTTCAGGATATCCACAGAGAGAGATCTGCAAACATTGTAGGCAGTGCCAGCAAATCTGTGGATATCCAGAAAGCCTGACTGGGCTGAGAACTATTGCCATAGAGGAAAAGAGGTGTAGGACAGAGAAATTCAAACACCTCAAAGGTATAAGTGATGCACAAGAAGTGGCAGAGTAGCCTAGTGGTTAGAGCAGCAGGCTATGAACCAGGGAAGCCAGGCAGGTTCAAATCCTGCTGCTGCTCCTTGTGACTGTGGGCGAGGCCCTTTACCCTCTGTTGCTCAGGTACAAAACTTACTGTTGTGAGGCCTGTGAGGATAGGGAAATGCCTATAGTAACCTCAGCGTGATCTGCAATGAAGCGCCAAAAAGAGACAACATAATGCAAATATAGAAACAAATGTGATGGCAGGAAAAGACTGTATGGCCTATCTAGTCTGCTCATCCGAAAAATTAGCTTATGCATATTCACTGTGGATACCTGACTGACTAGGGTGGGGGGTACCTATCCAAGAAGAGGCTTGGGATCCGAGGTCATAGAACCAAGAGGACCTGGCATGGAACCGGAAAAGCATAAGGAAATAATTACGCGCAGAAGAGGTGCTGGATACATGGAACAGACTCCCAGTGGAGGTAAAGAGAAGAAAAATGTACAAGAATACAAAAAAATCACAGGGTAAGCACAAAAGATCTGCTGGAAGTGAGGGTCTGTGGTATTACATTTGTAACAGGAAGGGAAAATGGGCAGACAAGATGGGCCTGGCAGTCCTTGCCTGTCACCATTCTCTGTTTCGATACATGCTCAAGCAAAATTAAGGAAAGTGCCCCCAAGAAAACCAAATTCTGATGCGCTGTTAAAAATAAAACAGTTTCAAGTAGTTTCATCATGATTTCCTTTGCCACAATGCATGGAAGTCATACAGCACTGGAAAATAAAAACTTTTCCCATGCTCGGCATCCCTATATGCTTTTGCCAGCTATTTGAAGAGTGACAACTTTGCCCTGCAATGCAACCAGGGTGCTGCTAGGAATTCCTGAAAAATCGTTTGCTTTCAGCAGCCGAACAAATCTCCAAGCTTATCCTCACTCTGGATGCGAAGGCAGATTTGAAATCCACCAGGCATTTAGAAATGAACAGGTGGACCATGTCCTGTGCCTTGTAAGGTTGGCGTATGTATTGTGGCAAAACAAGTAAGGTTCTGGTACTCTGCCTACCGACATGCTTTGGACAGATGTGGAAGGAAATGATATGAGGGGCAGTGTTGAGAGGTTGAGCAGAAGATGGTGGGAACGAGCTTTTTTGCTTTGCTTTGGGAATTCTATGCTCATCTATTACACAAGAATAGTAGAAAACCAGAGGAAGAATCTCAGCTGGGCAGATTGAATGGACCATTTGGCTTTTACCCAGCATGCTGTAGTTACACAATGTTAGATTCCATATTAGGAGCTATCACCTAGGAAAAAGATCTAGGCATCATAGTGGATAATACATTGAAATTGTTGGCTCAGTGTGCCATGGCGGCCAAAAAAAGCAAACAGAATGTTAGTGATTTTAGGAAGGGAATGGTAACTAAAACAGCAATGTCATAATGCCTCTGTATTGCTTCACTGTGAGACCGCACCTTGAATACTGTGCCGCATCTCAAAAAAGATATAATTGCACTGGAAAAGGTACAGAGATGGGCAACCAAGATGATATAGGGCATGGAACAGCTTCCCTATCAAGAAAGGCTAAAGAGGTTAGGGCTGTTCAGCTGGGAGAAGAGATGCAGGGGGGGGAGGTATGATAGAGGACTATAAAATCATAAAAGGACTTGAATGGGTAAATGTGAATTGGTTACTTACTCTTTCAGATAATTCAAGGATTAGTGGGCACTCCATAAATTAGCAATTAGCACATTTAAAACAAAGCAGAGAAAATTCTTTTTCGCTCAGTTCTCTGGAATTTGTTGCCAGAGGATGTGGTTAAGGCAGTTGGTGTAGCTGGGTTTAAAAAAGGTTTGAATAAGTTCCTGCTCTTAATCAAATTGACTTAGGGAATAGCCACTGCTTATTTACATCATCAATAGCATGAGATCAGTTTAATGTCTGGGTCCTTGCCAGGTACTTGTAACCTGGATTGGCCTCAGTTGGAAGCAGGATGCTGGGCTTGATGGACCCTTGGTCTGACCCAGGAAGCCAACTTCTTATGTTCTTACTACGTTACTGTGATCCTGCTAGGAAACTAGATTCCCTGTTCAGATCTCCAAAATATTCCTTACTGGCTGATTGTTAGTTTGTGTCCATTTCTATGCACTAGTTTCATGCATTTTACTGAAGGTTTGCATACTAATTCTTCAATTATTATGTAGCATGGAGCTTTGGGGTTTTTCCACAATTAATTGCTCACAGTTACACCGATACCTTATGCTTCCAGACAGCTGCTAAGAGCTATGATGGAAGCACCCGGGATCACTACAGCCCGTGATCCTGGGCCACATAAGTGCATATTTTAAGGTACTGGGTAGGTAGGTGGGTGGTTGGCCCTGGGTAGGGATGGTAGCGTAGGTGAGGGGGGGAATTTGGAAGGTGGCGACTTTGCCAATTTTGTTCAATTTTTTTTTTCCTGGGGCAAAAGGGGTGAGGCCTGGAGGGCCATCTCTGTGATTTTGATATAGAAGGAGTTTGTGAGGAGAGGAGGGATCATAGCTAGCAAGGGCTTTCTTATATTTGAGATAGGAGGGTTGGGAATCCGGATGGGCCATGGTGAATATATATAATATATATATATTTTTTTTTTTTTTGTACAGGACCGCCCTTAACCAGATATCCTTTGAAGATATCCAGTTAAGTGGCTGGTTATCCAGCCACACAAGGCCGTGTAACTTTAGACCTAACCATCCATATTCAAAAGCTGACCAGTTAGGTTTAAGGTTATCCGGATAAAGATAACTGGATAACTTTAATCAAGGATATTCAGTGGGACGTTTAAACCACTAAATATCCAGGACAAGTTATTCGGTGCTCTGGCCTTCCGGTTACCGCTGAATGGAGCTGTTTGCCTATTGGAAATAAAAAAAAAAGAAGTAGGGGTTTTAAATGTCCTGAGAGTCAAGAACACATGAAAAGTGTGAGCCAGCGACCACAGAGTGCTCGGCTGTGTGTGGCAGAAATGTAAGTAGAATTGGACGAATGGTTCAAAGGTTATTATCAGGGAGACAGACAGACACGACGATTTTTGCATGGAAAAGAAAGCGAAAGTACTTGGTCATTGCTAATTGAAAAAATCAAGGCAAAATTAGACTGGCTGTGCAATAAGGAGCCATAAGACCCCCCTCCCCATGACCTAGAGTTGACTGACCCGCGCTCCCCTGCTTCTCCTGTCCCTCAGAACTGCAACGAGCGATTCCAGTACAAGTATCAGCTGCGTTCGCACATGAGCATCCACATCGGCCATAAGCAGTTCATGTGCCAGTGGTGCGGGAAGGATTTCAACATGAAGCAGTATTTCGATGAACACATGAAGACGCATACCGGTAAGAAAAGGGCCGAGCCCGCTCTTTCCGCTCCTCCTTCCTCCCCCCCCCGCAGTCCTCCTTCGCTGGCGGCCCTTTCTCTACCGGACCCCCTTGCCCGGCTGTTCGTGTCACTTGCAGTGCTGCAGATGGAGCTTCGTGTCATTGCGGGGGGGGGGGGGGGGGGGAGGCCTGGTTTTCTTTTGAAACCTCTGCCTTATTAATTGTGTACAGCAAGCGCGTGTAAGGGCAGAAAAAACCCGACGATGAGCTGTGGCCTTCATAATCCGGGTGCCTTACGTACGTACGCGCAGCCACTCCAGTCACGGTTGTCTTGCCAGGGATCCCGTTGATCTCTCTTGACTCCAGAAGGATGGCCAGGGTCAGAATTCATTGGGATGGGAGTTTGGGGGGGGGGGGAGGGGAGAACCAGTCTACGCCATGATGGCCCCCCCTCCCCCGGCTTTGTACCTTCTGTGGTTCCCGACCGGCGGCAGATTGAGCAGTGGTAAAACTAGAGCTCTGCCCTCTGCTTTTCTCATCTGGATTCTGCTGCTCCTGGCCATGTCCTCGGCCAGTGAAAACAGCAGGATGTGACATGGACACCCCTCTCCCCCAGCCAGTGCCCTCATTCTTAGGGACCCGTATTCACATTTATTTATTTATTTATTTAAAAACTTTTCTGTACCGTCATTTAGTAATGTACCATCACAACGGTTTACATTTAGGCACGAATAGGTTTGGTTTCTAGGTTATCCATAGTGTGCCAATATTTACGGTTACATAGATCAATAATATAATCTAAATGAGAAGTGGGATGAGGTTACCATTTATATGATTGTCAGGATAATCATATATGTGTATACTGTTTTCATTTAATATTTAATATTATTATTTAATAACATAATTCTACTTTTTATATATATAGGTGACTTTCAGCTGGAAGTGTTGACGTTTGTTTTGTTTTGTTTTGGTTTTTTTAATTCTGGGTGTTTTGATCTCAGTGCCGTTCTCTAACCTCTCCTGTTGCTGTCCCTGGTTTTTGGTCCGTGCGTGCAGCAGTAACTGATGTGTCTCAATGCCCCTGCCTTCGCAGGAGAGAAGCCCTACATCTGCGAGATCTGCGGCAAGAGCTTCACCAGCCGGCCCAACATGAAGCGCCACCGCCGGACGCACACGGGAGAGAAGCCCTACCCCTGCGACGTCTGCGGGCAGAGGTTCCGCTTCTCCAACATGCTGAAGGCCCACAAGGAGAAGTGCTTTGGGGTCAGCAACCCCCTGACCTCCGAAAACCCCAGTAACAACCTTGTGAGCCTCTCTGCCTCCTCCCAGAGCAGTGACTTGCCTGACCAGGCCAACCCTGGCCTCCCACCCTACTCCCCGCAACAGCAGCACCCTCACGTCCTCCCGTTGCCACTGCTCCATTCTCTCCCTCAGACCCTCCCCCCGCCGCCTCACTTACCCCCTCCACCGCCTCTATTTTCAGCTGGCAGGATAAACACGAACAATAGCTAGACGGACATGTACTGACCTGCCACTCAGAAGTGCCCTCCAGTCAATGCCTCGCTCCAGGACGATGAAATCTTCCCTTTTGGGTTTGTTTTTTTGTTTTTGTTTTTTTTAATTTTACAGTCCTTGTTGTTTTCTACATCTTTTGAGTTGCCCATGAACCGTTCCATGGAGGGGGCAGAGGAGCTGGGCTTAAGCTATGATGTAAAAAGGAGCAATCGTGACGCCAAGCAGCTCAGATAACGCTGTATGAGCTGATAGAAAACTTGTTGGACCTTGGTTGTTTAAATTGCACCTGCTGTGTACCATGCAATCTATATACATTTTTTTTAAGTTAAAAGCTCAGTAAGTATAGTAGCGCCCACCCTGTACCCATCCAAAAATGTTACTGTCAAGTCACTATTTTTAAGTCTCTGTTAGCGGCTCCCCCTGTAACTTCCCCGTGTACCCAGTCGGCAGGCACGTGAGCATCGCGCACAGTGGATCCGATTGGCCCGCCTCGGATGTGATGTCGCCAAGGGCATCACGAGTGCTGGAGGGCAGGCTTGCAAACTTGGCTGGGCTCAGAAGTGCGGAAGAGCGGTTTACAAAGTTAAAAATATGACTGGCTTGTGAAATTTTTGCACATGGTGAGTGTTACTCCCTGCTGTATTTTTTTTTTTTTAAATATTGCACAGCATAGAGTGGGTACGGTTACCTTTTAAAAGAAAAAAAAAAGCAAGGATGTGGACAAAAGGGAAGAACAGCTCCAGAGCTTTTCCTGCTAGGGGTTTAATTTTAATTTTTTTTTTTTTTTGTGCTTAAAATGTTTTAATAATGTTTAATATATTTTAAGATATTTCTTAAATATTGTAGTGCTACTTATTTTCTTTTGAGTTTTAACTGAAAAGGAATTTGCTTCTTCCTCCTCCTCCTCGTCCTCCCTCGCTCCCTTTTTCTTTTCTTTTCTTTCAGCTTTGCCATAGACTGTGCAGCATGCTGCAGGCTTGGTGAGATGCTGGATTTTGGGGGTCAGAATGGTGATGCAGCACGATAGCACTGGTGTTACTTTATTCTGAAAGCACCTCAGGAAGCGTATAAATAGCAATAGCAGCCTCCATACACAGGGTCTGTGACTGGGAGCGAGGAAAGTTAATTGTTGCTGGGGAAAGGGCTTTTATCCCAGGTTGTTGTCCTGTGTCTTGCACATTGTTGTTTATATAGAGAATGTTGATACTGTACATATATAGGGTATTTGATTTGGTGGTTCTGCTTTCATCCCTTGTTGCCTCCATCCCCTGTACTCATCGCTCATTCCTGCCCTCCCCTTTTCCCTCTGCCCCCCAGAGCTGTTGTAGGTCCTAGATATGGCTAGAGTAGAGGCAGAACGGCTAAAGGAAGCAGACGGGGGGGACCTTGCCACCAACCTTCATGGGAAGAGGTATCTACTAAACCATCTCCACTCATCTTTTTAAAGCTTCGTCCTATACTGGACTTTAACCGGACACGAGTCAACATTTCTCTTGGCGCCATAAAGTTCCTACGTAGCTTAATCGTGGATCCCCATGAAACAAAGATCATTCTTATTAAGAGAGTAATTTTCAACCACGTGCCCAAGTCCTCAGATGTACGCAGAAGGGAGTGCGGGGAAATGTATGCTCATACTTTGTAAACTGTGCGGTGGCAGCAATACCATTTATAAAATACTACATTATCTCTGCCCCCGTACCTTTCAGTTCACGCACATTTTAGTAATTGCAGGGAGCAGCATGCTTTCCACGCCGAATTTAAAAAAAAAAAAAGTGCATGCGCATGTTTTCCATACAAAATAATTGTGAAGCACGCATAGTTACCGGAGTTTTTTTTTGCACGGAGGCAGGCATTTTATAAAATACGTGTGAACTCTGCTTGTGAAAATACTTAAATTCTGCGCATGCTCGCAACCACCTTCACCGCTTAACCCAGACCTCCCACCCAAAAATTGGAGACAAAAGGCAAGTTCAGTTTCGGTTCCAGGGACAAATTTTGTAGGTGCAAAAGCGCTCATATAAAAATGTAAAAATATTAAAGCCCACATTGACAGCTGCAGGCAAAAGATCCATTGTTGCTCCCTACCTAACAAATCCTTTGCATGATCACCACCTCGTGGACTGGAATCTGTCTTATCAATAATAGAGCATTTGAATTCATGCTGAGCTTATCATGAATTAGTGGGGCAGCACACTCTTTCTTCATACACACACACACACACACACACACACACACACACACAAAACCTAGGTAGGCTTCCATTCACACACACACACAAAACCCAGGAAGAGAGTGATGGGGTGCGGGTGGACACTAACTGCCAGCATTTAAAAGCAACAACCCTGCTTATGAAAAGACAACACTGCAAAGATTACACCAGGCCCTAAAACACCAATACACCTCCTATTATGAAAACAGAAGAAACCAGACTGCTATAGATCCCAATAGAAAAACTATATTCTAGCAGAACACCTCACTTTGGTCATACACAGAGAACACAGACAGACCTTCACCAAATACTGAATAAAGAGACCACAAGCAGAAACAGAAACATGGACAAAAATTGAACTGGAAACTACTACAAGCCAGAATCTGTATGCAGTGCAACAATGGAAAAAATACGGAAGCATCATTCCTCATAAAACATCAAACAAAATCAAGCAATATAAAACATCAATCATAATAGTAAATAAAGCCATATTAATAAAAATGATAAATATTTTAAAGAAGGTAACAAATAAACATCCAATAATGAAAAAATCATATAAAAATGTTTTAAAATTTCCCAAACAATAAAATATTTCAAAACAGCAGAAACATCAAATAACATCCAACAATTAAATCACCTGGTCTCCATATCTGGGAACTTTTAATTTCTAGATTCCTTGAGATTGTCATAGATTAGTGGGGAGGAAGAGGTATGTTGTTGTACAACACTCGCACACACATACCGACTCGCTATCATACTCACATGCTGTCTGTCACAGATACACAGGTTCTCTCTCAGTCACATGCCCACCCAGACACATGCTGTCACACAATATCAGAGACTAGTTAGTTTCATTGGTAATGAAATCTGTGAGTTCATTTGGATTATGATACGGCTTTTTACCTGAAATGGTTGGCTATTACAGATGCTGGTAGTGTTTTTGGTTTGTGAACAAGTGATTAAATTGAAAGCATTCCAACACCCTAGAATTAGAGACATTTTTAAATCAATATTTTTCTTTATCACTCACATGATTTACTATACATAGTGAATATTAAAAGATCTGTGAGAGCTAGAATGATGAAACATTGGAATTGCATTTGGACAGGACTGAGGCTCTGCTCTACGGACATTATATTGCAAACAAATACAATACAGACTTAGACTTTAAATGTTTTCTAATTGATAATTTGAAAGTCAGTCCAGGAGGTGGTGATTGTGAAAGGTTTGCTTGGTGGGGAGAAACAATGGATCTTTCACCTGCAGATCATGGTAAATATGGATTTTGATTTTTCTATATTTTTGAGGCTCTTCACCACCCCCGACCTCCTTCCCTCCCATCACACCACATAGAAACATGCCCGCATGCAACTTGACTGTGAAAGAATGTGTGTGCTCGATGTTGATATGTGACTGAGTAACTTGCAGTGTGTTTGGAGATCATTATTGAGCTATATAACCATGGAGGTAGATTTTAAGAACCTTGCTCGCGCAAAAACAGCCACATATGCATGTAAGTGGGCCGCGCAGGAGCTACGCAGATTTTAAATGTACCATGCCCAGAAAAAGTAGGCAGAAAAGAGGCAAGGCCAGCACTGTCGTAGGTACCCTCTAATTTTCCCCAGCCAGCACGCATATGTTACACACGCAACTTTGCCACAGCTCCTCAGTAGGCATAGACGTCTGGGGAGGGGGTGGAGAGAGAGAGGGAGAGACTCTTTATAAGGCTCAGCCTGGGTTAGCAGAGGTGTTGTTACAGACACATTCAGAGGTATTCATTGAAAAATTTTAGCCCTTATAAGTGATGAAAAATCTAACATGAGGAGTTGATTTGTACACCGCAGTCTCTGCTAGCTGCATTGTACAAATCAACTCCTTTTCATCAAAATTCTTTAATGATGTCAATTTTGCAATAAATACTTCTGAATGTGTCTGTAGCAACACCTCCCCTAACTCCATCCCACCTCCCGAAAACTCACACCAAAATCAAAGTGCCCCCTTACAATGGTCCATATATTGTGTGTCAGGCTGAGCCTTATAAAGAGTCTCTCTCTCACTCTGTGTGTGTGTGTGTGTGTAAAGCTGTAGATATGTGTGAAGAATATTTTATAACCTATGTGTATACTTTATAAAATAGCGCGTATCTTTGCACACAGCGAGATACGCACATTTATGGGTGCACTTGTAGCCCTTTTAAATCTACCCGATAATTTGGGCTCCTATTTATCAAATTAAGGGGGTCATTTATCAAACTGCTATATGGCGTTTTCGCATGCAAAAAACACCTTTAATGCATGCGAAAACACCATAACGCATAGTGCGATGCAAATTTTAAAAAGGGGAGGAGTTTGGGGCAGGTTTTGTGGCCAATTGTCTGGCCTCATAATTTGCGAAGCCATATCGCACGGCTTTAACGTGTATTTTAACTACACCTTTTTCATTTGCATAAAGCTGTGCGCTAGGGCTTTATCATGCTTTGCAATGTTTTTGCAAATGCTGTTTTTAGTAGTTGTAAGCTCCTGGAGAGCCAGCCTAGCTATCAGGGCCTTCCACTGGGGTGGGGGGGGGGGGGAAGAGAGAGAGAGAGCCTAACCGTAATGCATTCATACTAGGTAGGTATTTATACCTCTATGAGGCCCACCTATTCACTCGAGGTGAGGTTTAGGTATTAGTGTAGGGGTTAGGGGCCAATTTGACATTCAAAGTGAGATGTACAAACAGAACAAGTGCTCACATCAAGCTAGGTTGAGAGAACATTGCACAAATCTCATCTTTGGGTGAGTTTCCTTACTCCAAAGGTCATCAAATCTTCACAAGAGAGCACTGTTCTGTTTGTACATCTCACTTTGAATGTCAAAGTGGCCCCTACCCCCTACACTAATACCTAAACCTCACCTCGAGTGAATAGGTGGACCTCATATAGAGGTATAAATACCTACCTAATATGAGGGCATTATGGCTAGTCTGTCTGTCTGTCTCTCTCTCTCAGGCCTTGACAGCTAGGCCAGCTCTCCAGGTGCTTAAAATGGTCCCCCCAGTGGTTGTATGTAGGAAATACAACAATTCTGGCACATTGCAAAGTGTGAAAAAGTTATCACAGTTTGCATTGATACCTTTGCAAAGCACTAAGATAGCACACTTTGCAATAAACTGCCTATTACCATAAAACACACCCCTTTTCCTATTGCATGAGATATTTAGTGCATTTTGATAAATCCAGGCTAAGTTAACACATGCTGTTAGTTAATAGACCCCACTAATCTCCCCTTGATTTGTTAAGAATTGGGGTGATCATTCTTGATTATTGGAGATAGCAGGAGCCAATTAGATTTGATCAGGTGGGTGCTTAAACATCAGGAAAATGGTGCATTCTGACACAAAATGGCGACTGTGGCGTGAATATGCTCAGAAGAGAAACCATCTTATTTAAAATTTGCTCTGTGGACAATGAAAGAACTGTTTGCCTACAATTAAGTGACATTTTATAAAAATAATTCTTTTGAAATGAACGCAGTTTAGACTGAAACATGGCCAGATGGAAATCTTGCGGGGTGTTATAAAAAATGTAATTATATGACAAACTTAAAAAAAAAACCAACCCCCATGAACTTTGTTTTATGGGTCCTGTGATTAAATTAGGAACTTTGTGGTGGTGAGAAAGATGCCGACTGAGTACTTTTTAAAATTCGCATTTACATCGGCAGTCAACACTTTATTTTTCATGGTATCCCTTCTTCTGCATGTAATGACCTTTTCATCCTTCATCCACCAGTCTGCTTTCGGCTTGGGTAAAGTCTTAAAAACAAAGAGGCATGGATGTTCCTTTCCAATGGGCAGGTTTCTCCCTCTCACAATAGCCTCATCTGAACGTGCATTGGGGGTCCTTTTTCGGTTGAAAGATACTAAATCAGCTAAGATAATATATAGACCACATAAAGATATTTGGTCATCGTGTCCTAGACACTTGTTTTAGATGCTGAGGTTTATACTTCCTCATTTGTGTAATTTTGTTAGCAGCTAATAATATGTCCAGTCTGTTTCGTAAATAATCCTGTCAATATTTCTTAAGTTGATTACAGACTCTCCCAGAGCCTATGTCCCTGTTTTTCCCACTTTCCATCTGCAATGAGTATCACACAGAGCTGTGTAACAGAGCTAGGTGAGACCCTTTTGCCATCGCCCTTCCCCCACTCCAGATCTCCTTCCTCCCCCAAAGCAAATATCTTTCTCATCTCTCCAGGTAGAATAAATGTTTCATTATCCTCCTCCTCCCCCCAGTCAGCCTGGCTGCTTCTTTTTTAATTCCCTCATTTCCCCATGCTAATGTGACCAAAATTAGAGACGCTATAATATCACCTTCTTTTCCTTTTTTTTTTTTTTTTTTTTTTTTAAATGAAGGAGCCATAATTTTATTATTACAGTATTTTTTTTTTTAACGTGACACCCTCATTTTAAATCGATAAAGTCTCGCATAGCATTTGCCTGTATAAACATCAGTAGCATCACACTGAGTTGATTAACCAAATTATTGCATTAAAATTATGAAATGAAATCTATTTTAGTCTGAATGACAAAAAAAAAAAAATCACATCATCACCCCTCCTGCATTAAGTAACAGGTTAGAAAACCTGTTATTGGAGATATGAATTACATTTTTTTTTTTTTTACAGCAGAGGTATGTCAGATTCTTAGGGAAATCAAGCATCACATTAGCTGTGAACGTAAAGCAAATGTTGGCAAACTCGTCTTATGAATATTTATTATGGCTATCCTGAAAACCAGTCCTGATTCTGGCCATCCATCAGGGACCATAGCTAGATATCAGTTCTGCGCTTCATTCCCACTAGACCCAGGTAGAGCTTGACAGGGCTGATCTTGTCATAGATATTTTAAACCCTCTCACACTACATTCTGTGAGATATGGATTAATTTTATTTATAATGCGAAAAGTCCTATAGTTCATAGGCCCCAGGGTTTTTTTTTCCATCTCCACTTAGGACTGGAGAAGAAATAAATGGGCTTAATTTGTAACGGGAGATTTAGAGATTAGGAAGATCCTGTGCATTGCAATAAGGGAAGCAGTGGACTTTTCCCCTTGCTGGACGTTTTAGAGCAGATTAGAACAAACCTTTGTTTGAGGTGATATAGGTAGAGTGGATCCTGTCCAGAAGCTGCATGGTGGACTAGATGACCTTTTGAGGTCCTTTCCAGCCATATTTCTGTGATGTTAAAACCCCATGGCGTAACGAGTCTTATGAAAACCATCACTGGAACAGCCTGTGAAAGTGGACCGGGGCTAGATGGTCGCATGGAGCATGAGTTTACTGCAGGTGTCCATTGGAGTAGTGTTGCAATCCCTATGAACCATTAGGGGCTGCTTCACACACTTCCCTTCTCCACACCCCTCCCCCTGTTTATTTTGGTCTCTAGGAAGCAAATAGCAGTCACTGCACCTACTTCTGTAAAAGAAGATAATCATATTTTCAAAATCTAAAAAAGTTATTTGCAAGGGCCTGATTTAATGATAATCGGAGCAAAGAGAAGTCAGAACACACCTACATTTTCCAATGTCCGGCTTCTTTCTGCCTTCTTTCCTGCCCACAAATAACTATTCATCCTTCTAGATATGTGGCTTTATCTTGCCTTCCCAAAGTCTTTTCCTAATTTATTTATTCCAGTTTAGAGCAGGAATCAGTCCAAGGGACCTTTCTCTTGCCTGTGCAGCTTTTA
Organism: Rhinatrema bivittatum; assembly: GCF_901001135.1. Taxonomy (NCBI): domain Eukaryota; kingdom Metazoa; phylum Chordata; class Amphibia; order Gymnophiona; family Rhinatrematidae; genus Rhinatrema; species Rhinatrema bivittatum. The sequence continues at coordinate 71,575,795 of NC_042616.1, read as the reverse complement.
TTATTTCCTTCAGGAGGAAGATTTTCTTTTATTATATTTTTATTTTCCTCCCATGTAAATTTATGGAGTCTGCTGGGGCTGCACTGTTTCTTTTTACTGTGTCTGATTCCATTGGAATAGAATCCAAACAAGCCTCAGGAAAGAGTTAAATTGAATTCCTTTTTGCTTTTATAAAGACGGCATTTCAGTAATATCAGGACATCAAGGCACATCCTGTATCTGTCGAAGTCTCACAGTTCTGCAATTTAATTTGCAGATGGTGGTATTAAACCTTTGCTACTTGTGTGTGAAAGCACAGGAAACAAAGATCTGTTCTTCTGCAGTGATGGAGAAAATTTAGAATCCTATACTTTATGGCCCTAAGTCCATTGGGATCTTCCCTGATATCTTTGAAGCAAGACGCCATTGCTTCAGAAACTTTTCTGCTTCCAAGAAGGTCTATTAATTCTTATTGCAAAAAAAACAGTAATTTGTGAAATGCTATGGCCAACAGTTACATACCAAGTACTTATATCTGCACACAAACCTTTTACTTGAAGCATGCTAAGATTCCAACCTGAAGTACCTACTATGCATTATGCAAGATGGCTTGGATGTGAAAACAAGCCACTCAACACTATCCTTATCAACCAGAAACGACCTTGTCCTCGGCATAGGAAGAGATTTGCATGCTGATAGCATAGGCAACCACTTCAACTTCCCAAATTACTATAGTCCATTAAACCATATTTGACTTCTTAATTTAGGATGAACAGGTACTACCTGGATACAACCATGTAAGGAGAAAACACTGCAGGGAGACTAGCAGCCTCCAGAGCCTTAAGGAGGTGAAGTGTGGAGGTGGGGGAATGCAGGGAAATGTTCTGGGCTTATGGATGAGAGGGCCTGCCTCTTCCTACAGGCACATGCTGTGCTTTTCTGTCAGAAACCCTGGCTCTTGAAACTGGGTGTCCACAAACCTAAAAGGGCAGCTGTGGACCGTGAGCAAGAGAGAAGGCAGAAGAGGAGTTGTGAGCACTGCTGGTGGTCTTCTGCCACAACTTTGGTGAGGAATCTAAAAGATGCAGCCTCCTCACCTGCTATCCTACCTCTTTACCTGGAACCATCTTGGCTCTTGGGAGTGATGTGACTCCACTGATGCTGATACCTTGCAAGGTCTTGCCACCAACTGTGTAGGAAAGCTGTGTTATGTTCCTTGTGTGTCAGGTGTTACTTAGACATCTTGCATATACCAGTCAAATGTGACTTCAACATTTTGGCACGTAGCTGCAGCCTTAGCCTCATGCTCCTCATGCATGGCATATGACTCAGCATATCAAACTTGCTGATTCTCTTTAGTAGTCACTAAGGAGCTCAACAGTTTGTGCTGTTGCTCTACCTGAGCCTGCAGATTTGCCTTGCCACTTCTTTCCGCAGATCATTTACTGCTGCGGGATCTGCTCTGTGACTTTCTACCTCTCAGCATCCTTTTCATGGTGCTGCCACCACCTTGGACTGATTCAGGTTGGAGATCTGAGTAAAGAGGAATATGGGGACTCCATTTCTGCCTTTTTATTTGGTGGTTGTGTTGGTGGGGGGGGGGGGGGGAGGGGTTTTCTCCCTCCTCTATTATATGGAGTCTGAAGACAAATGGCTGCTGTACAGGGGACTTGTCCAGTGCGGCAGCAGATGATGAGTGCCTAGGGAATGATAGGAAAATAAGAGGAAACCCATCATCAACCACACAGACGTCTTTTGTGGCTTCCTCTAGTCAGGAGCACCAGTGTCTTACACACAGTGAGTTGGATATCAGTATGACATGGAAAGAAAAGCACTTTTTCTGCAGGCCCTATTCATGTAACATTATAATGTATTAGTTTGTGTTGGACACAATCGTGTTCCTTTTTGCTGTAATGCAGTTGCTTCCACAATGCTGTGACGTAATGAACATCTAAATTACTCAACCAGACAGGTATACATGAAGAACTGTTTTTAGCTCCAGGGCTTTCATCTGTCACAGTTCCCCTGGAGACAGGGATCATGTGGGGGGAAGTAGTGAAGAATGAGATGGGTCTGGGGAGTAGCAGTATCAAAGGCGCATGCCTGCAGAACAAGAGGACAGAGTAACCACACCACTGTGAAACTTTAGTCCCCTATTAGGAGAGATGTGTCTATAGGTATGTAGTTGTGGAGCAAGACTTAACATGTATGGTGCACTGGTTTTGTTCTTACCAGACTGCGGATGCATAGGTCCTTCTGGTTCTGAATGCTTTCTTCATGGATGGTGTTTTTGGCTATCAGCTCCTCCTGTGCCCCAGGCATGCCTCCTAATCCTGCAGAATAGTATGGACAACTTGTTCTTTCATATTTCTCCACTAGTATTTTAATTCCTCCATGTTTCTGTATCTCACTTTAATGATAGTAAGAGCAGTATGAATTTGACTTTATTCCTGCTATTTGGTAGCATTGTCAGTAGTCCAAGAGTGTTCCCCAGAGACCTCCACTATGGAATGGAAATTGGACTCGCAGGCCTTTCTCTGTCTTTTCTATATTTGAAGGTCAATTGCCAGTAGTCTTTGGAGCCTCAAACATTCTTACAGATCTTAAGATTTGGCTGATTAGTAGCGACCTGATTTGTAGCAAGTTGCACAATATTGTTCATTTTCTACATTTTTCCTGTATATGCTTTTTTGTCTTTATTTATGCAATAGTTCTGCTCTTAAAATTGAGGTGAGATATGTGATGCAGGACTTTAATATTTCATGATGTTGGGGGCGGGGTTTCTCCATTGATTCCTGTGGAACTGGGAAGAAGAAGTATTTTGAGAGTTTGCAAATGGCATTGGCTAGGCAGGCGTTTTTGGCTCTCAATTAACATGTCCCGAGCATGCTCAGTGCAGTTCCCACACCTTTCCTGTAGAGAACAGATATCATCAGAGCAACTTTACATGGTTACAAAAGGATATTGATCCTTCTCCATAGGGAAATAAGATCACAGCTTGGAGCAGTGTGGGACAGAATTGCCTCCTTAAATTCCCATTTTCATCCTATTTGCCAGTCTGCCAGAATAGTTATTCACCTCTAACTGCTATCCAGCCATAAAATGAGTGAATTGACTCCTTGGTTTATATTCTGCATACAAGATGCCCACATCCTACTTTTCTTCTTTTGCCATTTAGAGTACTATGAAAGGATTCTCACCCGCACTCTGCCCCATCACCTTCTTGTCCGTTCCTCAAACATTTGCAATATCTTGAAAATGCCACACATTCTTTCACAGATTGTACCATTGCTGTAATTTATTCCTGCCATGGAAAAAAATATGTAGGACTCACAAACCCATGGCGAGGATGGCACTGGTCGGTATGAAGGCTCTGTCCAATTTCTCACACACATTAGGCGAGCAAGTACTCACAGTGGCTGGTAGCAGAGCTCAAAGGCACCATTAAATGAAGGGCAGAGTCCAATGGTGGTGTTCAACTGAGAAAAAAAACAAAAAACCTTTACTGCAACTTAAAGAGGATGATCCAAGAAAGAATGCCAAAAATCATAAGAGCAAGACAAAAATCATAACTAGAGAAGCAGTGGGGGTTTTGTTTTTTTTTTTGCCCATGGTGCACTTGTTAGCCACTCTTTTCCTCCAACTGACCCAGTCACCACTGTTTTCACTATCCCTGCCCCACAGAGAATGGGATGATTGTCCTCAGTAACAGCCATAAATAGGGAGGAAAACAAAAGCCCCCAAATACTCCAGAAACAGCTGTTTCAAAAACTTGTTGCAACGGTCCTCTACAGAAGTCGGCAGCTTCTCCACTGTTCACGGAGGGTAAACACAGCCAATCTCCAGTGTCCACAGCAAGGGGAAACTGACCTTACTGCAAAAACTCATACATCTCTAACTACTCTTTCTTCAAACGTATCCCCCAAAATCTTCGCCCTTTGCTGTCTACTGGATACAAAGGTGAAAATCCAAGAGTTCCAGCCCTTTAGAAACGGGAGGTTTGCACAGGGTCAAAAGTAACAAAAACGTCTTCAGTCCTCAAAAACCTACTCTTCTCCAAAACTCCAACTCATTAAGAATCCTCTCCAAACTCACTCCTTGATCAGACTGGCAGGGATGCAAAAAGACCACACTCTCCCATCTCAATCCTTGGAGAAGAAAGACCCTGTGCACATGCTCAGGGGGCAGTATATACCCCTGAGCCACAACCTACAAAAGGGTGGGGTAAAAGCAAGGGGAGGACCCCAAAAATGCAAAATCCCAACCATGTTGAAAAATAGGCCCAAGCTGAATTTTAGTCTTCTGTCATCTTTGATGGAATTTTCCCCCAGATTTGCCATGGAAACCTTGTTTGTTTTCTCATTCAGTTTCTGGGAAACTGACTGTAGAAGATATCCAAAAGGGGCAAATTCACTCACTCTGATACAGATATGCCAATTTAAGGAAATCCACATCCTATTTACACCAAAAAAATTGTGTTGGTGAAAATTCTCGCAGTGTCATGGAATTAGCCAGTTTTTTAAAATAAAATTTGAAAATCTCTTTTGGAATTTCCAGCATGTTGTTGCTGCTTTGCAGATAGCTGTTGGCCTTACAGTAGATATCAGATATGGATTTCTTGTATCCAGAGATTTTTTTTTTCTTTTTTGTCATTGCCTCTAATTGAAAATGAAACACAAAGCCCCAGAATGCTTTGCTTTCCCAACACCAGAACCAGGGAGCCTAACTTTCATACCTATTTGCAGTGTGTTTTGTAAGTGGACGCGAGTAGATTAATGTTATTATTTTATAAACTGTGTGACAGGAGCTACACAGTTTATAAAATACTGCATAATTCATTTCATTATGCACAAATATTTCCAGTGCAAGAAGACATATACTTTCTCTACCGATTTTATAAACATACAAATGAATATTTTAGTTGCATAAAAAATATGCATGCGTATTAACCCTGTTTTTTATATAGTATATGCATATACCTTGTTGAAAATACTTGCACATGTACTTGAAATTACCAGTTCACTGAGATCTCCCTAGATCACCCACACCCTTTAGGACTTCACCCTGAACCCCTTATCAGTTCACCCAGACCTCCCACCCAAAAACTGCAGACAACAGACGAATCCGGGTTCACTTGCATGAGTCAATTAGCAGGTAAAAAAGTATACAGATAAGTTTAGTATTGTTTACACGTGTATCTCTTACAAAATAGCAACTACCACGCATACTTCTGAACCCCACCTGGTACACCCTTAGTCCATGTCTTTTTTCCATAAGTAAAATGTGCACGCAAAGTGGAAAATCCACATGTACTCTTGCCGTTTATAAAATAGCATGTGCAAGAGTACATGCTACTTATGTGCATAAAACCTTTGAAAATTTACTCCACAGGTGTTCTAGAGGGTGAAAAATTTGTCAAAACAAATCACTTTCAGAGCCTTGAAACATAGAAGCCAAGCTTCAATGGTTTCATTACAGGTCGATTAATAGATTATTTTAAGGAGTCTCTTTTTTTTTCTCCCCAGCCTCCCAGTGAAGGTGGTGGGGGCAGAAATTGTAATGGAATTCAAGAAAGCATGAGGGAGAACTGGAAGAGAAGATAAGAGTAAAGCCAGAGATCAAGTCAGTAGTTACTGTTGCGCCAGGCAGAGGAAATATTCATTGTGGATGGGCCCATTTACTTTTATGTGATACCTTGTTCTCTATTCCTTGTGCACCCTCTTCTAAATAGAAGACTTGAGCTTCACTTGTTACTGTGGATATAATTTTGTTTTGATTGTCTGACACAGTGATGGAGTTGAATTAGCACAGATTTGAAACTGAGCAGTAACACCAGTTGTCAAGGCTTCAACTATATATCACTTCTTTGATATATAGTTGCGATCATAAGTTTGCATACCCCTTGCAGAATTTGTAAGATGTGTAGCATTTTAAGAAAACATGAGTGATCAGACAAAACACGTCTGTTATTTTTAATGTGTTTCAAATTAAATTATTATGCATCACAGAATAGCACAATCATTAAACAAACCATAGCAATAAAGGAAATAATAAAATGGACCTGTTCAAACATTTGCATTTCCTTAAAATGCTGATAATATGTACTCAAGTTGACACTCACAGGTTTTGATAGCAATGAAAGGTAGGTTTCCATACCTGTGTCTTGTTTGATAGTAATTAGTGTCTGTGTATAAATAGTCAAATCAGTTTCTTAGCTCTTGAGAAACTGTGCATTTCATCCAGGTCTGCATTGACTTGGTGGTTAGGTTACTGAAGTATGAGGAAAGGTAAAAAACTGTCAAAGGGCCTGCGAGCAAAATTAGTTCAACTTTTTAAATCAGGAAAAGGATATGAAAAGATATCCAAAGCTTTGAAAATGCCAATAAGTACTGTTCAAACTATGATCAAGAAGTGGAAAATTATGGGTTCTGTTATCGAGCCATGATCAAGTAGACCAAGAAAGATTTCAGACCCAACTGCCAGGAAAATTTATTGGGATTTAAAGAAAAACCCACAAGCAACTTCTACTGTCATACAGGCTTCTCTGAAACAAAGTGAGGTGGGTGTTTCAGCATGTACAATAAGGAGATGAACAAAAATGGACTACATGGTGCAGTTGCCAGAAAAAAGGGCATTTGCTGCACCAATGCCGTAAAATAGCCCTCTTACAATATTCCAAACAGCACCTAGAGAAGCCTCAAAACTTCTGGAACAAAATAATTTGGAGTGATGAGTCCAAAATGGAACTTTATGGTCACAACCATAAACGTTATGTTTGGAGAGGTGTCAACAATGCCTATGAAGAGAAGCACACCATCCCTACCATGAAGAATGAAGGTGAATCTCTGCTGTTTTGGGGGTATATAAGCTACAATGGCACAGGGAATTTAGTCAAAACTGATGGCAGGATGAAAGCAGCAACTTATCAGAAAATATTGGAGGAGAATTTGCATTCATCAGCCAGGAAACTGTGCTTGGGGTGCACTTGGACTTTCCAACATGACAATAATCCAAAACATAAGGCCACATCAACCCTTCAGTGGCTGCAGCAGAAGAAAGTGAAGCTTCTGGAGTGGCCGTCACAGTCTCTTGATGTCAACATCATTGAGCCACTTTGGGGAGAACTCAAGACATGCAGTTCATGCTAGACAACCAAAGAATTTACAGGATCTGGTGGCTTTTTGCCAAGAGGAATGAGCAGCTTTACAACATGAGAAAATAAAGGGCCTCATTCACAACTATCACAAAAGACTGCAAGCTGTAATTGATGCAAAAGGGGGCAATGTACTGTTTTATTATTTTCTTTATTGCTATGGTTTGTTTAATGATTATGCTATTCTGTGATGCATAATAGTGTAATTTGAAACACATTAAAAATAAGATGTGTTCTGTGTGATCACTGATGTTTTCTTAATATGCTACATAACTTACAAATTCTGCCAGGGGTATGTAAACTTATGAGCACAACTGCACATTAATAATTCAGTTATTTAAAAAATAAAATCTATTTTGCTCAACTTCTGTGTGGATCAGAAAGTACTGGGCATCTGGCTGTAAGCTCTTAAGGAATTTCCTTAGGAAATTTAAATATCAATGGGAATATGGGTTTATAGACCAGGCTGATTGTCCAGGGAGGTTAGGGACAGGAGAGAAGCACTTTTCATGTATTTATTTTTTTAAAGCAGCCGGGACTCTGTTATGTTACAGTGTTTTGAAAGGGGCATGAACAATAGATTGACATCCCCCTTAGGGTTCTTGTTATTTTTCTGTTGAAAGATACATGATGGTTGAACACAGAGATCTCCGAGTGAAATATAAACCCTTTATTTTATAAAGAAATGGCTCAATTTAAATAAAAGGAAGGAAGTGAAAATCATATTTGCTCTTACCAGTCTACTGCTAATAAAGGAACTGGGGTAATTCCATAAGAGCACATTTACTTTGTTTATTTATTTACTGACTCTGGTTTTTAACCTGGAGCTCTGTTGACCTTACCAAGCATCATCTTATCTACAGTACAATTCTTATATTAAGCTTTCTTACAATTTGAATTTGGATACAGGTTTCAAGCCACATTTTTATCCTACTTTTCCAAAAGGAAAGATGTAGGGGGTGTGCATGGAAAAAAAACCTTTCATTTTGGTTTTTGTTTTTATTTCGTTTTCTTGTTTTAGCACATGTTAAACAAATAAACAACATTTTGTTGTTGCTTTTTGGGTCATTTGGGATTTGAAACAACAGAAAATGAAATAAATTCTGTTTTTAAAGAACAGTACACCCCTAGGGAATGTTTGAGATCCTGTGTGTGTGTGTTTGTCCATCCATGTGTTCGGCCCCCCCATCAGATAACTTTTCTGTTTAGGGTCCTGTCAATACCAAATTTTAAAGATATATCAGGAGGGCATGAAGGATTCTGAGAGGTGTGGGATTTTTGTTTCAGATTCATGCTTTTGTGTGGAACCCAGGCACACGTGCACATCATGGAGAGTAGGCTGGATTAGTTATCATTGGAACCTCATACAATCACAACGTAAACAGCCTTCACTTCAGTTATATGGAACACATTGGAAAGAGGTTTTGTAAACCATGCAGTAGACCAGTGGCTCAGTTTCTGGACCCAACTCCTGTTTTCAAGGCAGCCAGGTTTGGAGAGAAAGGGAGTCCCAGCCTCTGTGTTGCAGCTGAAACTCCTGACTGACTTGATCCTGCCTGGGATGGGTTCCAGAGAGAAGCCTCTCAGTCGGATGATTGTTGAAATCTTTGGGCTGGAAAGGAGGGAGAATAAATGGGGAAAATCCTGGGTAGCTGCAAATGAAGGCTCATGGTACGTTAGCCCAGTAGAGGCTTTTTCTGATTTAAGCTGGAAGGGCAAGGGAACGGGAGAAAGTTGTCAAACCATAAAATGGAAAAGTATTTTGGAGAAATTTAGATAAGGATTGTAATGTTGGGAGGATGGGACGTTTTGTTATGGTCTTCTCTGTAGGGATTAAGGAAAGAATATTTTATGCTATGTGCCTCTGGTAGTTCCATTGCATGCGGTAATTTAATATACTATTACTACTATTTATCATTTCTATAGCGCTACTCGTACGCAGCGCTGTCTTGTGTTCTTCAGCTCGAAAGCTAAAGGTTTTATATTTCTTTCCAATTAGCTTACATTCCCAGACTCCTCTAAAGCTTCCAGGGCTCAATAAGAGAAGTTTAAACCATGTAATACAAAATAAAGATTTCAAATGTATTCTAGAATCCTTTCTGTAACAGTTTTCCATTTAAGGTCTCCGCCTCTTTATCTGCAGCCAATCAGAAGCCAGGGATTAGGATAACTACTACAAAATTAATCCCTATAACCTCATAACTAGTGAGAGGCTTCACTGCGTGAATGGTGCCCAGTCCCTGGCTTCTGGCAGGCTGAGACCTTGCACTTAAAATTATTTCTGAATTATTATTTTTTTTTTACATCACCAGAGCTGTTGGATGCTTAGTAAAACAGGAATTGACTGCTTGCAAATTTCTTTAAATGTAAATAAACCAAGGATGCGTGCAATATTCGCTATGAGGAAGTTTGTCCTCTGATAAGTAATATTTGACTTTTAGTAACTTAAATTATGGAATTAAGAGGCCTTCAGCTTTTGCGCACAGATGATGGCGTGTTTGTTTCCGAAAGCTGACTTCTGTTCCTGTTATCCCCTGTTATGCATGTATCTAAACTTTCCCTGTAATGCCTTCTGAGGAGGGTGGACTTGAAGTAAAGCATGAGTGCTTGCCAGGCATGTTCTGTCGTGGCTGTGTTCAGTAGTCTGACTTACTGAAGATTTGTGTTAGGTCTAAAGATGTGAAGGTCTGGGAGAAAACTGTAAATGTTTAGAAAAAAAAATTAATTTTTTCTTGTCTTTTTTTTTCCCCCAAGGCTAGAAGTGTGTGCGTGCGCGCGCGCGTGTGTGTGTGTGTGTGTACGCGTGTGTGTGTGTGTGTGTGTGCGTGCGCGCGTGTGTGTGTGTGTGCGTGCGTGCAGTAGTTCAAAAACCCTATAAGCTAAGTCTTGGAGTGCTTGCTAATAGCGCCTGACTCTGGGCGGGGCTGGTGCTGAATTCGTTAACCTTCTTTCATTGCAGCTGCTAGAGAGCTTCAGCCCTAGAAGTTGCCAACCAGCTCCTTGTCGTATGGGACAGCTTGAGCCGATTCTAGCTTTACCCCATTGAATATACAGACTTGTAATCCACTTTTATTTTATTTTTGTTAAGTTGCAATGGGGGGGTTTAAACCAAGACTGGCTTGGCCTGTCCCTATACGGTGCGGTGCCAGTTGGCAAGCTTTTTTCCACACCTGACCTTGAACACCCACCTCCCAGGGTCTGCCAGTCAGCCTTGCCCCTTGTGATTGAAATCTAGGATGGAGTCAGAAACAAACTGCAGCCACCAAAAAATCGCACTGCTTGAGCAGCCACAAACCAAACTAATATGTCACAAATAATAGGGGGTAGCTTCATTCTTCAAGCACGAAAGGTGACAAATTAGTTATTTTGGAGGCCTGCGGAAAGGATAGTGTACAGGGGAGGATGTACATGTTGCTTGGTTGTAAACTGAAGATTTCTGGCCGGCTCTTTGTAGAGTTGAGAGAAGAGTATGTGCTGCAGAGGCATAGACGCATAGTCCTGAAGGGAGGACCACTGAGGGGGAAGGGGGCAGAGCACCCGTATTCCTCCATTTGTTGCGCCGTTGAGGGCTTTAGTCATGATGAACAGGGACTAGTAAATTACTCAGCTTTAGAGCCTTTAAGATTATCCAGCTAGAAGATCTAAGGTCTCTATCAGATATTGATATGTGCTCTTGGATACATATCGATGCTGTTTACATTTACAGGAGAAATAAGCTGAGATTTGGGGAAGGCTTGGTTTTGTATGTGAATCGAGTCAGACTTAAATATATTACCCATTCTGCTAGCTTGGAATCAGCAAGTTGTTGGCCTGAGGTTGCTTCTGCCAGTATAATGCAAAAAAAAAAAAAAACGTTGCACCTAGTGTTCAAAATATCACCCATCTTGTTTCATGGTGCTGCTGCCTTCTTGTGTCCTCCTTAGGTATTTTTCTTAGCTCACCTTTTGGTTTTTTGGTACTAAATATATATCTATCTAGATAGATAGATATAAATGTGTCTATATCTATAGAGAGAGAGAGATGTGTTTATATATATATATATATATATATATATATGTGTGTGTGTGTGTGTGTGTATACATAAATATACACTCATACAAACCTGCTATTCTTATTATTCTTACACCTTTTTATTACAGTCCCTCCTTCCCCAAATGTAATCTTTAGTCATTCATCAGTGTCTTTTTGATTAGCTCATTGATCAGGGCTAGTTTGTTGGCCATCAGAAATCAGCACTGACTTGTAATGCTTACAGCAATTATAATAATAAATGTCATCCTGCCAAACTACTTCCATTTGTAAGTGCAGAGTTAATGGGATGGTTTCCTAAATGACAGGTCTGAAGCATAGTGTCTGGTAGCCCTGTTCAAAGAGTTTTGTTACATATGGGATAAGGTAGTGGGGTGGCTCTTCCTGAATAAGGTGACCGGATACCTCCATGTCATAAGGGGCAGGCCGAGCCAGTCCGTTGCATTCATGGACCAGGTCTTTTGGTTTCTCTTCAGGCAGGAAGGAGTACAAGCCCATAAACGGACTAGGGGTAGGGGGGGCAGAGCATAGAAATCAGACCTGGCCCTTTCATCATGGAGGTTTGTGGTTGTCTTATTCATGATGCAGGTGGGTAGTGATGCCACCCCTGTCACGTGAAGAAAGTGTCAAATGTTTGTATTGATTGCTCAATAAAGATCACAACGCAAAAGATATTAAATGTTAATCTCTAGCTGTGTTTGCTTCTGTCTGCCAGTCCAGTGGCTCAGGGGCTATGCTACCTTCTGCCGTGCAGGAAGATCTGGGTTTGACCCCCGAGCCCAGCTTCTGCATCTCACCTGGTGCTAGGGGTGCCGTGGAATAAGCACGCAAACCTCTACAACCCCCCCAATGGGAAAGAAGACCCAGCCACTGTGCAGTGGCATTGCTTGGTATCCAAACATGGAGTGCACGTCTACTGCAAAGCTGCAAGACGTGACCATTGGCCGAGGTCTGCCGCTGCGATAGTTGGGCTAGAGAGGAGTAAAAATAGGTGAAACCATTGGTTAGTTATGAATGAAGGCTCATGGCATCGTAGCGCAAGTAGAGGCTAATTCTAGTTGAGCAGGAAGAACCTGCTGACCGAAAATTAAAGATGACTGGCTGCTATTGCTCCTTTCTTGTGCTAAAAGATTTTAATCATGGAATAGACTTTATATTAAATTTCATTATAGTGGGAATGTTTTATATCTGCGGCAGCAAATGTATTCTATCATAGTAATAAACTAGTACAGCAGCAAAGCAGTTCTAAGTATGTATTTATTACACAACTGGTGCAATTTCTGCAGCATGGTTGTGATTCTCTTCAGGAGGGGTGCTCAAACCGGTCCTCTTCCCCTCCCCCCCAGCCAGTCAGTTTTTCAGGGTATCCCTAATGAATATGCATGAGAAGTATTTGCATATCTAGGAAGCAGGGCATGCAAATAAATCTGCATATTCATTGGAGATAGCTTGAAAACCCTACTGGGCTAGGGGGACTCCAAGGAACGGTTTGAGCACCCCTGCTCTACAGTGAATTACATAGTTGCAGAATTGGAACATTTAACTTAGGTTCTATGAGTGAATAATTAATCTTTTTAATTTTGTAGCTCTGCTTGGTGCTTGATTTGCCTCTGGAGCTGTAGATTTTTTTTTTTTTTTTGTGCGGGATGGGTCGGGGTAGGGGGAGTGTAGATCCCAGGAAAGGTTTTTGCTGAAGCATTGAAAACAACTTCAGTTTTCATGAATGTTCAGTGAAATTCCCAACTTCTTCAGAAATACTTCCCCAGTGATGACTACTAATGGCAAGACAAACGGTTTCTTTGTTAAAAAATAAAAGATAATGTTGGTTTACTCCCAAACAGTCAAACCATTGGAAAGTTTCCTTATTGGCTTTATGGTGGTCGCACTTCAGACCGTAATTTTAACCTTTATAAACTGCTACGCACTAATCTGATTATCCAATTTGGAGTTTACAAATGCATGGGGCATACCAGGTGGTCAAAGATTTTACTCCGAATTGGGGGTACTTGGTGGACAGAATCATCTTGGGTTTGTTTTTGCTGAAGCATACAATAATTGGCTTTGTTGTTGGGAACCTAAACTGAGGGAAAGGAAAGAGAGAGAGAAGTCCAGAAGGCTAAACGCTTTATTAGAGAAGGCCTACAGTGTAATGGCAAGATGAAGATGTAGGCAGTTGTCTGTGCTTCTTAACCTGTTTCTTTATTGGCTTATAAGAGTTTGAGATGCTTCGGGTATTACAAGCTAGAATTGGAGGCATGGTTCGGTACATTTAGAGCGCACTATCCTTTCTGAGAGGCTTCAGTGGCTTTTCTTGTACTGCATGTGTCATTCCAATTGCTAAGGCGTGGCAGGAATCGGTGGACTTGCCTCTGCATGCTGTCCCATTGATTTCAGTGGGAGTGCCCATGGGGCACCCCCGGTGCCACCCTTACACTGCTGGGGCTGTAGTTTATTTTCCCTGCAATACTGCCCTAGGAAATAGCAACACTGCTTTTAGACTAGAATTAAAGAAATGATGTAACTGGTATCTAAATACATTTTTAAAAAATACTCTTTTAATTTAATTTTTTTTGTTTTGTTTTTTTGCTGGGGTTGCCCCCCTACAAAACAATTACAGGTCCCAGCTGTGATGCAGAGGTATTTTAACATGTAGAACTTTAAGTGCCAAGGTTGACGCATATCTCAAACATTGCTGGAGGGGTGGTTAAAGCAGGGGCTTTCTTTGCTCGTCCGCTTCATGATCAATGCCTCCCTTTGTCCTATCTCCAGTCCACAGTACCAACATCAGTAGCGACGGGATAAAATCTCATCCCTTCTGCAGATATTTTAGTGAAGGGAAATCAATGTTTACTTAGAAGAAGGTGCTGCTGTTTTTATTTGCGTTGTTATTAAGTATAGGAGCGATCACCTGATGTTAGAGAATTTAAGAATGCAAACCCTCATTGGTGGTGCTGACCCTAGACTAACTGCTGTACACCTGATGAGCTCTGGTCTGACTCGTTGGCACTACATTCTGCGAGTTATCCATGATTTCACATTGCTAGCTCCAGTTTTGGTGCCTCCTCATCTGTCAGTAAATGTATGGGCACTGCAGCGAACCTCAGGGGACCTTTGTATGTGCCATACAGTACTGGGATGCCTGCTAAATAGAAATGAATCAGATCAAACCAACTTTCTGAGTGACTGTCTTAGTCGTGTACTTCTAGTGAACTTATGGCGCTACAAAACTGCCCACAAGCCACCAATATTTGCGCCAACTCCTGCATGATTTCAAATTCTTTGCGTGGCCATCCAATATGAGGGGGACAGCATATAACTACACCTTTCAGGCATCTTCCCTGCTCCCAGAACATTCTGCAGAACGTACACGCAGACTTGCATGAGGAAACAGAAACTCATTTACTGTTTCTACTACACATGCTCTCACGGCCACAGGCGCGGGACGTCCCTTGGCTTTGTCATTCTGCAGCTGAGGCAGGCACCGGCTGTACAGCCGCGTGCGCCATTGCCTTTTCTCTCACCAGCACGAGGCATGCGCGCGTAGCTTAGACAAATCAGGCATTGCTGAGCGCCCACAGTAAGTCAGTGGGAGGGGCGGCGTCTGCTCTGTGGTACTGAATTCCACCAGGAGGACAGTACTATTGGTACCGTGGCAGTAGTGGCCAGTACACCTGCCCTTCTGAAAAGGGTGCATTTAAGCACAAGGCACCAGTGGACAGACTCTTCATGTCATGGTGTGGCTTGAGGGGGTGGGAAACCATCCCTCGTTTCTTTAGCTTTACTAAAAGGGCTTTCACCTTTCCGGGTGTGCAGGTGCCATGAGCAAGAAGGGGCGTTTTATTCTTCCGCAACGCTGACTGGAGACACAGCTCATTTATGCAGCACTTTATAGAAGAACTATTTCTTTTTTTTTTTTTTAAATAGGTTATTCGGGAAAGCCAGTTTTTGACCTTTTGTCCACATCTTTACAAGAGTGAATGTGTGATACGTACCCTGTGGTTCCATAATCTAACTTTTTCTTTTCTTTTATTTTAAGCTATCTTTGTTCATTTTAGTATTATTATTATTATTATTATTATTGCTATTATTGTTGTCATTGTTGCAAAGAAAACGAAAAAAAGAGCTCTTGCACCTTAAATCCTAATATTCCTTTCTCAATGGACCACGTGCGGGGAGAGCACGGCTTTTGCTCCTGCAAAACATTGTGGAGAAAAACGGACACTAAAAACAAACCCAACAGACTCACTGTCGAACCTGCGAAGGTTAAAACTCCACAGGAGCCTAGAACGTTCTGTAGTTGTCGCAGCGTGGAGCAGGTTGTCGTCCCCCCATGCCCCAGCTGTGACGTTCATTGGCGGGGGGCCTTGTCAGGAGGAATCCCCGGAGCGGTGGCAACCTGCATTGTAGTGCTGGGGGGGGTGGGGGGGGGGGGGGGCGTCTGAAGCTGTGATGTGTGCAATACCAGTGTCGGGCGGCAACTGCTGCTGCTCCTCCTCCTCCAGAGACTCGGAGATGTTCGTGCTCCTCTCTTGTCCGTGTCTCTTTCCCTCTCTCTTCCTCTAGAAGGAGAGCCTGTGGGCCCCCCTGTGGCGCTACAGAAAGTCATTAGAGGGGATGTAAGACCGAAGCTGATCAACCTGTATTCATAGTGGGGGGGGGGGGGGAAGAGGTGGTGAGGGCTTCAGGGAAATCTCCCCTCTGCAGCATGGAGCTCAGAGAGAGTTGGAGGGGAAGGGAGGGGATGAGAGAGAGAGAAATAAAGCAACTTTGCCGGCCACAAACTGGTCTCCAATACAGATGTCTGACTGTATATTATCTTGATGGTTTTCGCTATCTGTTAAAACATGCCAAGAGTGTGTTTGGTGACTCAAGTGTGATCAAAAATAGGCACTTTATTCTGTATAGGGGGGAGTATAGATGCTTTTTTTTTTTTTCCCAGAAGGGCCTAATAATGCTGCAGGAATATCTCTCTTTCTTGTTGTTTTTCTTGTTGTTAATGTACTACCAGTTGTAATTGGTCCATGTTAACCTAATCACTCCAAGTAAAGCTGTAACAGTGTCCTCATGTGCAAGAATGATGTATGGGAGAGGGGAAGGGGGACCATCTGCTCTTCCTGTGCTGTCTGTTGTCCGTGCTGTTGATATAATCTGCACAGGCTGTAGGAGAAAGTATTTAGCTGGAGACTAATCAAATAATAACTCTGGTTTTGAAAAAAAAACAAAAAAACCCAAACCCTAATCACTTAAAGGGCATTTCATTTACTTTTGTTTGAAGAAGTTCTGGCATATTCATAGTGCTGAGAAAAAAAATCCGTGAACCCCCAAATATAATAATGAGAATTACAGGTTCTTACCATAATACCAGTCTTTTCTGATGCAATAAAAAGGGTATAAATTAAAAGTCCATGTTTGTGAGACACAATAATGTACAAAATAGGGACAATAAGACTAGTTCAGAATCTGTGTGTGTGTGAAATAAATGAATCCCTAATTTTCTTAGTACAATTAATATGCTAATTAGTATCAGATTCTTAAATAATTGGGTAACAAGTAAACTACACTGCAGAGTAAATGTGCATGACTGAGTTTCGGCATCCTGTCCTACATAAAGATGC
Organism: Rhinatrema bivittatum; assembly: GCF_901001135.1. Classification (NCBI taxonomy): domain Eukaryota; kingdom Metazoa; phylum Chordata; class Amphibia; order Gymnophiona; family Rhinatrematidae; genus Rhinatrema; species Rhinatrema bivittatum. The sequence goes on along the minus strand of NC_042616.1, from coordinate 71,559,019 downwards.
AAATGGCCTTCACTATTCAGGTTAGTGGGAATTCATTATGCCACAATGAAAAGACATTTCAGAGGCCCTAAGAAAAGAGTAGTTGATGCTAATCTGTCTGAACAAGTTTACAAGATCATTTCTAAACATTTGGGGCTCCATCCATCTAATGTCAGACAGTCTGCAAATGGAAAAAGTTGAAGACTACAGTAGGAGCAGTCATCCTACAAAGATCACCCCAAGGGGAAACTAGAAAATCATCCACGAACTCAAAAAAGAACCCCAGACTACCATCTAAAGCAGTGTTTCTCAATCCTCTTCTGCAGGCACACCTAACCAGTTGGGTTTGACATTCCTAATGAATATACATGAGATAGATTTACATATATTGGAGATGCAGTATCATGCATATTCATTGTAATCCTGAAAACCCAACTGGGTAACTTGTTGATGCGGCTGTTACTACCCTTGACGAATAAGCCTGAAACTCTTGATGCAACTCCAACATTGCTCTCTGCTTCAATGGCAAGAGATGACGGGAAATTGGACTCGAACAGCATCCAACAAGGGCCCTGACGTTGACGGTCTGGGAAACAGTATGGGGGTGACTTGCATGGTGCGGCAGAAACTACCATAAGCTTGCTGGGCAGAATGGACGGACCATAGGTCCTTTTCTGCCATCATTTCTATGTTTCTATATCTACTTTTTCATGCAAAGATACTTATTGTGGAATCTTTTATTGAATAATCAAAACATTCTTTTTGTCCGAGATTTATGCAGTGAGTTACCTTTCTTAACTGGGTTTAGATTGGGATCTAATCATGTTTGAATATAAATTGTACTAAAATACAGACCATCTTAAGGGGTTCACAAACTTTGTCTCAGCACTGTATACTGTTTTCCCTTAAATGCATCTTCAAGCATACAGCTATCAAGAAGTTTAATTACATGGCAGTGCCACATAACATGGTTAATTTCCAATATGGTTTTGTTAGTTACCATAAAAAAATGAAGTACTTCCTCTCCAGTTCATGCATTAAATACCTTCCTATTGTTATCCAGATAAAGTCAGTTCCTTGCAGGTGTGCAACTCCCATTCATTTTGAATGGCATAGAAAACAGGAAGTGGGAGGAAATATTGTGATTTTGGCTCATGTTAATAAATCCAGCCCATCATCTGGGAATTTAGCATTCGACAGTGTTTACTGAATCATGGTGGCAAGTTCAATATCTCTCTTCATATTCTCCCTGATTTTTCTATAATCTTTCATGCAGTCTTGGATCATGTTTCAGTACATCTCAGCAGACCGTAAGTAGCTAAATGATGGATGGAATATACAATCACAATCCAAGGATCTCAAGATCATTTTCAAACTGTCTGATTCTCATTTATACCAGACTTGAAGAAGTCCCTTTAAGGATGCAGCCCATTGCATCTAAGAACTGAAGGGTCTAAATGCACAAGAAAGAAGTTATTGAATATATTATGATATGAGGCTTACAGTGGTGGTGGTGGGGGGGGGGGGGGGTAGACTCAGATGTAACATTAGAAATAGATTCATAGAGGCAAAATCAGTAATAGAATTCATGGAGCAAGTATCTAAACCAAGTTCAGGCACAGATCCATCGTTAATGTGAGGAAGTAAAGGGCAAGCTTGAAATCAAGTAGGGCTAAGACATTGTGCTAGGAAGGGATGTGGGAAGTGTAGCTGAGTCTTACTTTTCACTCAATGCACAATTACGGTAAGTTCTGGAATTTGTTGCCAGAGGATGCAGTTAGTGTAGCTGGGTTCAAAAAAGGTTTGGATAAGTTCTTGGAGAAGTCCATTAACAGCTATTAATCAAGTTTAATTAGGGAATAGCCACTGCTATTAATTGCATCAGTAGCTGGGATCTTCTTGGTGTTTGGGCAATTGCCAGGTTCTTGTGGCCTGGTTTGACCTCTGTTGGAAACAGGATGCTGGGCTTGATGGACCCTTGGTCTGACCCAGCATGGCAATGTCTTATGTTCTTATTAATCTACTATCGTATATTTTATGTCTCTGTGGTACCCTATGGCTTGTGAATTCCCCCCTCAAAGACCAGTGGGGACGGTGTAAAGTAAGGCTACAAAGAAAGTCCCATGTGCTCTTTCCTTTAACGAGGGAGATACACAGCAAAAAACCTTATTATGGGTATTATCTTTGACAGTACAAGGGGAAAAAAACCAGACCAGTAAAAGTGGTTGATTTAGGGCTTTGTACTCTGAGGCACTGTTAGTGCCACCCACCCACCACCACCACCACCACCACACCTTCCTTGGGTCAGGAGCCTATGATAGCCCTCACTGGCACAGCCCTTGTGTTGTAGCCTCCACTGTGTGGTGAAAGTGGCAGAGAGAGCAGACAGGCTGATCCTGTCGAGAACCTCCCTGGCACTATACAGGCTGCAGGGGCTGTGAAACTCTACTTCCCTTAATGGGATGCACAACTGTACCATCTAATGGGGAGGGCAATGGGCTTGCTGCCTCCAAAATCTACTGCATTTTATGATCCTTGGAACTTTACACCCCCTCAGGATTTTGTGGCCCTGGCTTGTGTGGAAATCCAGGCCTAAAAGCAGACACAGGAAAAGGTACAGATAAGCAAGAAGCAAACAAGAAAGCTGCTGCTGCTGGCAAGCATGCTTGCATTCTTTATCCTAAATAACATGGTATGGTAATTTTTGATCACCTGACAGATTATTCATTTATTATTGATTATCATACAGCTACCCTGATGACTGTATGCATAATAAGTCTTCCATTGGTCTCTGAATGCTTTCTAGAATTTTCAGGTACCCCATAATTTCTAACCCATTACAGGCTTGCTTTTTCCTTGCTGTTGCCATTCATCTTTTCCATGGCAGTATAGACGAGCTGAAAGTCCCAGAGAAAAGCTACAAGAATGGTACGGGGTCTACACCAAAACCCATATTAGATGAGTCTTAAGGATCTAAATGGGTATATGCTGGAGAAGAGGAAAGCGTGAGAAGGGTATATGATAGAGGCATTCAAATCCCTCAAAAGTATAACTCAGAACCTAACCTTTTTCAGAGGAAAAAAATGTTCTAAATAAGCTACAGTAGGAGACTTGGTAAACTCAGGAGCAATATCAAAAAATGTTTCTTTTCTTGAATTAAGTGGACTTCCAGTGGAGGTGGTAGAGAAAAAAAACAGGAACACAATTTTAAAAAAGCATGAGATAAGCACTGAGGCTCCCTGTGCACAAAGAACTGTGGGTAAAGCTGGAGATCTACTGTGGTCCATAGCATTGCACCAGGAGTGAGGTTGAGCAAACTAAATGGATCTAATGGTCCTTATCTGCTGATGTGTTCAATGCCAATAGTAAGAATAGGGTTGTGAGGTTGGGTATTCCGAACAACCTTCTCTTCACTCCCTCAGGAGTGGAGGCAAGAGGAAGAGTGAAGAGGACCAAGCAAAGGGCAGAGAAAAGAAGCATGACTTTGCAATTCTCAGGTTAAGGAATAGCTGGTTTGGAACAAGTGGACTACAATTCTCTAGAGGCCAACAGGTTGGGGTCAGCAGGTTAGTAGTAGCCATGGAGACATGGGAGGTCAGATGTTTGGGCAGCAGCCTCACTAGTTTGGATAGTTGTCTACTTTATTATAGGCCTTTATGGAAGGACATAGGTGAAGGGGCCTGGATATTGGATTAAGTATGGGATCTTGTATGGTCATCTATCTAGGATGGTAGAACCAATAATGAAGCAAACAGAAAGTAACTTGGTTAAGGAATGATCAAGCTCCTATGGCTAACAGTTGCAGTGAGAACAAGAATAACTTGTCAAACTGTCTTTTTCTACTGTGTTGTGTTTTATGAGTTTACATCACACATGGCTTCTTATACAATTATGTACTAATCTGTTTGGCTTGAGAAACTTATCCATAAGCATAGTTGCATGCAAGAAATGTTGCATTTCACTTGCTTAGCTAGCAGTACAAAATGAACCAAGGATCTTTTCTCCCAGTTGTACTAAAACTGACTAGAAACTTGATTTTTCTTTGTCAAGGGATATGGCTGAATAGGTTTCTCTGTAGGCCTAGATGGGACGCCAGACATGGCAGAAATGATGGATCCAGTAACATTTGCCTTTCCTGCTGTGTGAATCAACCTCCTTTTTATTACTGGTTTCTCACTTGTGAGCAAATTAACCTCAACGTGGGACAAAGTGGTCAATCATGGCTCATGCATATACTGAAGGCTTCTATATCACAACCCTTGACAGAATCCAGAGTCTGAACTTCAAAAGCAAGGACCTCTGAACATCCTATACCACTGTTGTCACCATATATAAAGTCAGACATGCAAGGCATCCTGTTGCCTTCTAAATAGGGAAAGGAATCAGAAACTCACTTTCACTATTCTCAAGATCACAAGCTTAGGACATGCCTACTCTAAAGGGTAATAGGTATCGCAAACTATTTTGTTTAAATATGTTAATTATATGGTTTTAAGGTGTTTTGATGGCAACCCACCCCCCCCCCCCCTGAAAATATAGGATAGCATCAGCCATCCAGTATCTTTACCTTATCAGAAAGATGCTGGGCAACCCTGATTATTGCATGTGGTTTAATAATAATAAAGATAATAATTTAGCACCAACAGTTTATTCAACGAGATAATTCATCTGGCAATATTGTGCCTATTCCTTCCTCCTCACAAAATAATTACATCGGTTTGAATACAGGCAAGGTTAAGTTACTTGCTCAAGGTAGGACAATGAGTGAGGGGATAGAGAAGTAGAGCAGGACCTCCAAATTGACAGCAGTGCTCTAGCCACAGTAAATCACTTCCAATCACCTGCTTCCTCTCCACACACACACCAGCACCACCACCACCACCATGCATGTGCATCTAAACACACATACACACACTATTTACAGTAAATCAAATATCGCTTGAAACAACCAAAAAAAAAAAGAAAGAAAAATTACATAAGACCCAAGAAATTGTCAAGTTGATATTTTGAAGGACAAGTCCAAAACTGCTGCTTCAAAATACTGTAACCCAAAGTGTTTTTCTTTCATGCTATTTCATCTCAACCCATCTAGACATATGAAACTCTACTGCTCAGGGGCAGTCTGGCTCAGCTTGAGCTGCAGCTGATAAAGATTGGGGCCGCTGTTCCAAGTGACACTGTGGGGTTTATGGGTCTTGGAACATGTGCAAGTTGTCTCCTTGCATATTAACAAGTGGAAGGTAAACAGTGGTCTCCTGAAACTAGAACTTGAGTTGCGCACTAAAGAGAATTTTCTTGTCAACTGTGTGCTCACCAGCAATGGTCTCTGCTACAGAAATCTGAGAGGAAGATGTGTACGTGGATTTTGAGGCACATGCTCAAGCAAAGCTTGTGAGGAGAGGATTCTCTTACAGAATATGTGCTTATCAGGAATTCAATCATAGTAATGCTAGAATTGTGAACTCGTATCAAAACAAAAATAGGAGATATTCCGCTATATGAATAGGCTCTTATTGTATGTGAAGAGTGACCATCATACAGCGCCCTTGCAACTGGTGGCTTATATGTGTAAGCCTTTACGAGTGCTGGGGCTTTATAATCATAGGTATAATCATAGTGACCTATGATTATAAAGCTCCAGCACTCCTATAGGCTTACACATATAAGCCACCAGTTGCAAGGGCGCTGTATGATGTATATCCTCTGAAATTAGGTTTTCTTTCTTTCTTTTGTCAAATTCATATTTTTAAATTTGTATTATTCTTATACCACAATTCTATAATTAAAATCAAAGTTTATAATCAAATTAAAATACATACAATAAATACATTATAATATTAACATGTAATACTTTACTAATGCTAAATGTAAAACAGTCCTTTCAACTATTTCATAAAACATGACATAATAAAATAATGTAGTTTAAAATAACCAGAATAGTCACTTTCTACTGTTTATTGCCAGTTGATCATCTCCAAATGACATTCTAAGTTTCAAACACCTGCTTAAACAACCAAGGTTTAACTAATTTCCTGAATTTCAGGTAATGAAATTATTTGTGGGCCTCCAGGGCTATAGAGTTCCACAATAATTGACCTTGCTAGCTAAACCAAGAATCCCATGCACATTCAAGTCCCTGTGTTAATACTAGTTGATCTTAACTTGCAAACCTGTGGGGTAGATTTTATAAACTTACGCCCGCTGGTTGCTGAGCCCGGCGCGCGCTGCCTTTTCCCTCTGCCTCCCCTCACCGTCCCCTACCTAACCCACCCCCCAGCCCTATCTAAACCCCTCCTACCTTTGTCGGCAGATTTACGCCTGCCAGAGGCAGGCCGCCGAGCCTATGCAAAATAGGCTCGGAGCGCGCAAGGGGCTTTTTTAAGGGTTACGCACATAATCTATGCGTGGAACCCTTTAAAAATCCGGCCCTTTGTAGCAAAATAAGGTAGCAGTAGTTTAGAGAGGTAACTAGGCAGCTCTGAATAAAATTACAAACTAAACATAAAAAATCTGAAATCTTATTTTGCCTCTAATATACAATCAATGTGGACCAAGTATACAGGGTGTCACATGATCAAACTTTTTTTTTTTTTTACCAAAAAATATTTTTGCTAATGTATTTTGTAAAATGGCCAGCCAAATAATAAACTAATACAATAGTCTATTCTAATGCGTGTATAAAGCTGTATAGTGATGGTTATGTATGGGAACTAAAAATATACATGGATCATCTTAAGCAGCTCAGTTTTGGTTACTCCAGGAAGAGGGAACTTGCAGCTGGGTGGTTGGATGGGGGGGGTGTCGTAATGACTGACCTCATTTAAAATACTGGTCATACAGAAGCAAACTCATGCACATTAACATGAATTGAACAAAGCTGGTAGGTACTAGGCTAGCTCATTTAAAAATTAGACTGGTTATATACTAAATTTATTTTATTCAAACTTTACTTCAGTAAATTTTGAAATATTTCTACCATATTCCCCATGAGGGTATTGTGTTATCAAAATAAACTGAAGCTCAATGAATGTATATATCTTATGGGGTAGGATCTCACATGAGATGAGATTCTTCTTTACTGTTGATCATTAGTATTGGCCTAGAAATTCAAGGAACCCATATCAGTGGACAATAGTTTATAAAAGGATCTACAGTTTTTCCAGTTTTATGTACTTCTGTAGTATTATACTGAATGAAACTGCACTATGTACTGTATGTTAATCTTATATAAACTATCGCTGTATATTTACACCCTGTGGCATAAAAATCTAGCAATTATTGTATTATATGAGTATATAATACCCAGTGATCAGGGCTGAACGATATTATGAAGTGCAAACATGATTACCACAGGCCCTAAATGTATAGTCACTGTGGAATGGTGGGAGGGGGTTATAAATAACATATAATATTTTTTGTAATTGGTTAAACAGAATTCATGGATGTCCTCTTTAGCTTTCCTAGTGCCAAACTCGGATCCAGGTAGGTAGCCTTGGACATCTTGCTATCTTGTGATATTGCCCTGATGACCTGCCTTCTGATTGTCTGAGCTGTCTGCCGGAATTTGCGGGCAGTCTGCAGGCAGTTCTATGTATAGTATATGGCGTTATGGTTGGATTCTCCTATAGAGTGTAGAGAAAGGTAAATGGGGGGGGGGGGGGGGGGTCTGGTGACATAGAAAGCTTGTATGTGCTTGAAGGATATAGAAGGAATATTAATTTTTCTTAAAATTCTTTAAAAACATATGTGTATTGTATTTTTACAAACGTGTATACGTACCCACACAGTCTATATATTTAAATATTGGTTAAATTTACATTTTTAGGGGTTTTGCATGTTATGAAAAACAGAAAATATGCAATCTTTGAATGCTTTCTGGTCCTGGTTAAATCCATTGCCTTTCAGTTCAATTCCATTGGGATGCTAGGAAAACCATTTCATCTATTTTTTTCTGTTTGGAATTATATGGTTTTATTACATTATGCCATGATAATTTAAACTTTACCTGTACGCACCAGGAGGTGACCAGACCACTTGTGAGTATTAATGCTGTTCCTCTGCCTTAAGAATATACTTCTTACCTTCCATAGTGCCAGAATACCTTTATTATTATCATAATCAAATGTGTGGCTTGTGAAGGTACATGATGATTCAGTCATTACAGCAGTCAGAGTACTCAGGCCACCAAAGAATCATAGAATATGATGGCAGATAAAGACCATATGGCCCTTCCATATCCTCCTCTTCAGCTTTATAGTCCCTTCCTTAGTGATTCTCTGTGCTTGTCCCATGCTCTCTTGAATTCTGATATTGTCCTTTTTCCCCCCTCCATAGGGAGGCTGTTCCATGGCTCTACCACTTTCTATAAAGATACAGTATATTTCCTTTTAATTACTCCTGAGTCTACTTCATTTCACCTTATCCCATTATCCCTCATTCCAGAGCTTACTTTATAAGAATATAAGAACATGCCATACTGGGTCAGACCAAGGATCCATCAAGCTCAGCATCCTGTTTCCAACAGTGGCCAATCCAGGCTACAAGTACCTGGCAAGTACTCAAAAACTAAGTAGATCCCATGCTACTGATACTAGTAATTGCAGTGGCTATTTCTAAGTCAACTTGATTAATAGCAGGTAATGGACTTTTCCTCCAAGAACTTATCCAAACCTTTTTTAAACCCAGCTACACTAACCGCACTAATCACATTGTTGTGATTCTGCCCTCTGGGCAGCCTCTTACCTTCTCTCTGCCTGCCCCGTGGCCTGGAAGCCACAGTCCCCGCTCTTTCTTGCGGCTGGAGCTGCTCCTCAGTCTGCCCTGTGCTGCTTGAGAGCTGCCGACAATGCTGGGCCTGTTCCTCGGCCCCGCCCTGCTCTTTGGCGTTAGCAGCAGCATGGCTGCTGGCCATGGTCCTTCACAACTTCCTGCTTCCTGTTCCTAAGGCGTGGGCCTCGTCTCTTCACTAGATTTAAAGGGCCCACGGCCAGATATGCCCTGGGCCCCACCTGATGAATGTTTCCTGTCTCAGCCCTATAAAAGGGCTTCTCCAACACTTCTGCCTTGCCTTGCATTGGAGTTACTTGCTCCTGGAAGTTTCATCTTCCAGCGCTCCGTCTGGTCTTCGTTCTTTGTTGGAGCTCCATGTCTTGTCTGCTTCCTGTGTTCATGGCTTCCTGATGTTCTATGTCTTCATGTCTTGAGGTTCCTAGTCCAGGCTTCCTGATGTTTTACTCCCTGATGTTCCAGGCTTCCTGATGTTTCACTTCCTGATGTTCTGAGGTTCCGCTCCTCCTTCACTTGTTCTGAGTCCTCTGACCCTCCAGCTCCTTTGGTTCTCCAGATGACTCCTTGTTGGGGTAAATCCTAGAGATGTGAATCGTGTCCTCGATTGTCTTAACGATCGATTTCAGCTGGGAGGGGGAGGGAATCGTATCGTCGCCGTTTGGGTGTTTAGAGTATCGTTAAAATCGTTAAAATCGTGAACCGGCACACTAAAACCCCCTAAAACCCACCCCCGACCCTTTAAATTAAATCCCCCACCCTCCCGAACCCCCCCCCAAATGCCTTAAATTACCTGGGGGTCCAGCGGCGGTCTGTAGCTAAATCGGGGGAAGGGGGAGGGCAGGAAAACCGGCACACTAAAACACCCTAAAACCCACCCCGACCCTTTAAATTAAATCCCACACCCTCCCGAACCCCCCCCCCCAAATGCCTTAAATTACCTGGGGGTCCAGCGGCGGTCCGGAATGGCCTCCTGCAATTGAATCGTGTTGTCTTCAGCCGGCGCCATTCTGCGCCGCCATTTTGCAAAATGGCGGCGCAAAATGGCGGCGGCCATAGACCAACACGATTCGACTGCAGGAGGTCGTTCCGGACCCCCGCTGGACTTTTGGCAAGTCTTGTGGGGGTCAGGAGGCCCCCCCAAGCTGGCCAAAAGTCCCTGGGGGTCCAGCGGGGGTCTGGGAGCGATTTCCTGCCACGAATCATGACCTCCTGCAGTCGATCTCCTGCCGGCGCCATTTTCCGTACGGAAAATGATTCGCGGCAGGAAATCGCTCCCGGACCCCCGCTGGACCCCCAGGGACTTTTGGCCAGCTTGGGGGGGCCTCCTGACCCCCACAAGACTTGCCAAAAGTCCAGCAGGGGTCCGGAACGACCTCCTGCAGTCGAATCGTGTTGGTCTATGGCCGCCGCCATTTTGCGCCGCCATTTTGCAAAATGGCGGCGCAGAATGGCGCCGGCTGAAGACAACACGATTCAATTGCAGGAGGCCATTCCGGACCGCCGCTGGACCCCCAGGTAATTTAAGGCATTTGGGGGGGGGGGGTTCGGGAGGGTGGGGGATTTAATTTAAAGGGTCAGGGGTGGGTTTTAGGGTGTTTTAGTGTGCCGGTTTTCCTGCCCTCCCCCTTCCCCCGATTTACGATTTTTTGACGATAAATCGGGGGAATTGGTATTGTATCGTGGCCCTAACGATTTTTGACGATTTAAAATATATCGGACGATATTTTAAATCGTCAAAAAACGATTCACATCCCTAGTAAATCCTTCTCGTCGGTTCCCTTTCTCATCATTGGAGTTTTTGTCTCAGCTGGATTCCCTTCCTGCGCTTGTCCCACTCTCCGTGTGGTCCATGACCAACCTTTCCAAGTTGTGTAGGGCACACAGTGGGACAGGGTGGTCCGTGACCAGTCCCGCAGGTGGACTGTGTAGGGTGACCTGAGAGACAGTGCCAATGTCCGAACCTTCCCAGCTTCTCATCTCGTCCAAGAGTCTTCCAAGTTCCTCGTCTCGTCGAGAGTCTTCCAAGATCCTCATCCACTTCCAGAGACTTCTTGTCTCGTCTTGAGTCTTCTGTGTCACAAGGCCTCCATCTGCCCTCATCCTCAGTCTGGCCTGCTGCTTCTTGCCAATACCTAGCGGCAGGTCCGAAAGGGCTGGGAACTGTCGGAAGACTGTTCAAATACCAGCATAGTGTTGTTGGCTTCCAGAAGCATGCAGGACCAGCCTGGGACCTGCCTCGCCAACCCTCGGTGCTGTCTTGGATTTGTCTGGGGTCATGCTGAGGACCAAGGGCACACATTCCCCTCAAGTTGGGATCGCTCTCCTAGCAATCCCCAACATAACACACATCCCCTGGCAACAAATTCCAAAGTTTAATTGTGCACTGAGTGAAAAAGAATTTTCTCCAATTTGTTTTAAATGTGCTACCTGCTAACTTCATGGAGTGCCCCCTAGTCCTTCTGTTATCCGAAAGAGTAAATAATCAATTCACATTTACCCATTCTAGACCTCTCATGATTTTAAAGACCTCTATCATGTCCCCCCCTTAGCCGTCTCTTCTCCAAGTTGAACAGCCCTAACCTCTTTAGTCTTTCCTCATAAGGGAGCTGTTTCATCCCCTTTATCATTTTGGTCACCCTTCTCTGTACCTTCTCCATCGCAACTATATCTTTTTTGGGATGCGGCGAACAGAATTGTACACAGAATTCAAGGTGTGGTTTCACCATGGAGCGATACAGAGGCATTATGACATTTTCCATTTTATTCACCATTCCCTTCCTAATAATTCTTAACACTCTGTTTGCTTTTTTGACTGCTGCAGCACACTGAGCCAGCAATTTCAATGTATTATCCACTATGATGCCTAGATCTTTTTCCTGGGTGGTAGCTCCTAATATGGTACCTAACATTGTGTAACTACAGCATGGGTTATTTTTCCCTATATGCCTCACCTTGCATATCCACATTTAAATTTCATCTGCCATTTGGATGCCCAGTTTTCCAGTCTCACAAGGTCCTCCTACAATTTATCACAATCTGCTTGTGATTTAACTACTCTGAATAATTTTGTATCATCTGCAAATTTGATTAACTCACTCGTTGTATTCCTTTCCAAATCATTTATAAATATATTGAAAAGCACGGTTTCCCAGTACAGATCCCTGAGGCACTCCACTGCCGACCCCCTCCACTCAGAAAATTGATCATTTAATCCTATTCTCTGTTTCCTGACTTTTATCCAGTTTGTAATCCACAAAAGGACATCACCACCTATCCCATGGCTTTTTACTTTTCTTAGAAGCCTTTTATGAAGAACTATGTCACATGCCTTCTGAAAATCCAAATACACTACATCTATCGGTTCACCTTTACCTACATGTTTATTAACCCCTTCAAAAAAGTGATGCAGATTTGTGAGGCAAGACTTGCCTTGGGTAAAGCCATGCTGATTTTGTTCCATTAAACCATGTCTTTCAAACCATGCCTTTCTATATGTTCTATGATTTTGATCTTTAGAATACTTTCCACTATTTTTCCTGACACTGAAGTCAGGCTAACTGGTCTGTGGTTTCCTGGATTACCCCTGGAGCCCTTTTTAAATATTGGAGTTACATTAGTCACCCTCCAGTCTTCAGATACAATGGATGATTTTAATGATAGCTTACAAATTGTAACAAATAGATCTGAAATTTCATTTTTTAGTTCCTTCAGAACCCTGGGGTGTATACCATATGGTCCAGGTGATTTACTACTCTTAAGAACATAAGAACATAAGAAAATGCCATACTGGGTCAGACCAAGGGTCCATCAAGCCCAGCATCCTGTTTCCAACAGTGGCCAATCCAGGCCATAAGAACCTGGCAAGTACCCAAAAACTAAGTCTATTCCATGTAACTATTGCTAATGGCAGTGGCTATTCTCTAAGTGAACTTAATAGCAGGTAATGGACTTCTCCTCCAAGAACTTATCCAATCCTTTTTTAAACACAGCTATACTAACTGCACTAACCACATCCTCTGGCAACAAATTCCAGAGTTTAATTGTGCGTTGAGTAAAAAAGAACTTTCTCCGATTAGTTTTAAATGTGCCCCATGCTAACTTCATGGAGTGCCCCCTAGTCTTTCTACTATCCGAAAGAGTAAATAACCGATTCACATCTACCCATTCTCTTCAGTTTGTCAATCAGGCCTAACATCTTCTAGTTTCACCATGATTTGTTTCAGTCCATCTGAATCATTACCCATGAAAACCTTCTCCGGAACGGGTATCTCCCCAACATCCTCATCAGTAAACACCAAGGCAAAGAAATCATTTAATCTTTCCATGATGGCCTTATCATGATGGCCTTATCTTCTCTAAATCTTATCTTCCTCATATCCCCTGAATACAGGGATACCCCTCAGCGGACCCACCCCAACCCTCTAATCACACAAGCAAGAGATCTTGGAGTAATAATTGACAACCATCTGAACTTAAAGAAGTTCATCAACCACACAATCAAGGACTACTTCTATAAACTACAGGTGCTAAAAAGACTTAAACCTCTTCTGCACTTTCACGACTTCAGATCTGTTCTTCAGGCCATTATATTCTCTAAGATAGACTATTGCAATTCCATTCTGCTAGGTCTCCCCGCCTCCTCCACCAAATCTCTTCAGATGCTCCAAAACACAGCCACTAGAATCCTAACAAACACAACAGAAGAGATCACATCACGCCCATCCTCAGAGATCTGCATTGGCTACCAATAAGCTTTAGAATCCTTCACAAATCCCTTACCATCATTCATAAAACCATTCACCACCAGGTCCCCATCGACCTGCAACTCCCACTCAGACTCAACACCTCTTCAAGACCTATCAGGGAAGCTTACAAAGGATCCCTGCACGCCCCTTCTACCAAATCCACCCATCTGTCAACCACTAGAGAATGGGCCTTCTCGACAGTGGGACCAGCCATCTGGAATGCTATCCCCCCCAATCTCAGACAGGAACCCTGCTTGCTGACATTCAGGAAAAAACTTAAGAACTGGCTGTTTCAACAAGCCTTCCCCTAACCCAGGCCTACATTAGCTATGCCACAGATCATATGCTAAGGCCTTCTGTTCAGTGCACGCCATCTCAGACATTATAATTGATTTGTTATAATTACAGAGTTACCTTTCTACTTCTGGCTTCTTCATCTCCCGAGTTCCATTACCATTGTTTTATTGTAACTTTTGCCTCTTCTTCTATGTTAAGATTAATGTTATAACCCCCTGTTCCTTGTAAACTGATATGATATGATCTGTATCATGAATGTCGGTATAAAAAAGTACTAAATAAATAAATAAATAAATAAATAAATAAATGCCTCTTTAACCCCTCAATCATCTAATGGTCCTTTGGATATATTTTTTAAAGTTTTTACTGTGAGTTTTTGCCTCTACGTCAATTTCTTTTCAAATTCTCTCTCATCCTGTCTTATCAATGTCTTACATTTAACTTACCAATGCTTATGCTTTATCCTATTTTCTTCTGTTGGATCCTTCTTCCAATTTTTGAATGAAGATCTTTTGGCTAAAATAACCTTTTTCACCTCATCTTTTAACAATGCCGGTAATCATTTTGCCTTTTTTCCGCCTTTCTTAATGTGTGGAATACATCTGGACTGTGCTTCTAGAATGGTATTTTTTAACAATGACCACGCCTCTTGCACACTTTTTACCTTTGTAGCTGCTCCTTTCAGTTTTTTTCTAACTATTTTTCTCATTTTATCAAAGTTTCCCTTTTGAAAGTTTAGCACGAGAGCCTTGGATTTGCTTACTGCCCCTCTTCCAGTTATTAATTCAAATTTGATCATATCATGATCACTATTGCCAAGCTTCCCCACCACCGTTACCTCTCTCACCAGATCCTGTGCTCCACTGAGAATTAGATCTAAAGTTGTTCCCTCTCTTGTTGGTTCGTGAACCAATTGCTTTATAAAATTGTCATTTATTCCATCCAGGAACTTTATTTCTCTAGCATGTTACATTTACCCAGTCAATATTGGGGTACCGGATTTTTCTTTGTAACTTTGGACATAGTCTCCCTGTATACAAACATTCCACAGGTAGAGGCACTAAGGATTGTTGAAGAAACTCTAAATCACCGTCAAGCCCCTTATCGGGTTCCCACGTCCTTTTTAATCACTCTGGCAGAATTGGCCCTCACCAAAAACTATTTTCGGTTCAAGGATTCTTTTTTCCAACAAATAAAAGGTACTGCAATGGGGGCTACAATGGCTCCGAGCCTGGCGTGCCTCTTTGTGGCTCGTTTTGAGGAAACCTTTGTATACCCATCAGATGGTTTTCAGCATATATCCTTATGGCGTCGATTTATTGACGATATTTTTTTAATATGGCGGGGTACCGATATACAGTTTTTTTCTTTTCTTTGACTGGCTTAACTCCTGTGACCCGAATATACAGTTCAATTTTGTAATACATCCACGTCAAATCCCTTTTTTAGATATACTGATATCTGTCCATGAAAACCAGTTCACCACAACGATTTACCGGAAAGACACTGATCGCAATACTTTGCTTTCATTTCAAAGCTGTCATCCGCGTAATTTACGTCATAACATCCCCACTGGGCAATTCTTGCGTCTATGCAGATTGTGTACAACCCGGGTGGAATTCTTGTCCCAGGCTAAGTTAATGACAGGGCGGTTTTTGTCCAGGGGTTACCCCTCGTCAGTAGTAAAGAGGGCCTTTAAACGGGCTCTCTTTGCGAATCGGGATTTTCTTTTTCTCCCACGTCCTGAATCATCCGAGAGTATTACCAACTGTATCTTACCATTTTCTATCTTGAGCCGGCAGGTCACGAATATTATTCGTAGACATTGGCAGTCCCTCTCTCTGAATCGACTTTTTCAAGGTCCTTTAAGGTTCACCTATCGGAGGGGCCGTAACCTCCGTGACAGACTGATTCATGCGGACTTACAGTCGGAATTGAGGGTCCTCCCACCCTCAATTGGACATCAGCCCTGTGGGCGTTGTACTATGTGTAAACACACTGTAACTTGTACGTCTTTTATAAATCCGCTCACTCAAGAGGTTTTCCCTCTCCGGGCTTTTTCGGACTGCACTTCAAAAGGGGTGATTTATACCATCATCTGCCCTTGTCCCTTAATCTATGTAGGAAAAACCACTAGAATGATAAAAACACGCATTATTGAGCACTGCTCAAATATACGTAACTCTCGGGAGAATGAACCCTTAGTAACACACTGGGCTCAACATTCACACTCTCTTTCCAACTTAGTCTTCTTTATTATTGAGGTTGTTCCTCGCTCTCCGCGCGGTGGTAACTATAATGAACAGCTGGGTAGAATTGAGCAGAGGTGGATTTTCCGCCTCGATACAGTAGCCCCGAAAGGGCTCAATCGAGAATTGGAATGGCATCTAGTCACATAAAGAGTGTGGGGTCACCAGAGATGGCTTGTTGTATGCACTGCTAGTTGCGCCTCAGGAACGGGGGCCACGTTGATTGGCCCCTAGTGACCATGTGATCTGTCAACCTGAGTTTCGCGCTCACTCCGGTAGGTTTAAATACCTGTCTGCAGTCAAGATGGACGTGCTCCCTGCCATTTTTGAAACTGCTCTGCATTCAGGTATGCGATTTGTTTGAATCTGAAATAGCATTAATATGTCGGCTTTGTCCAGTTTATGTCCTAACCTTTGTATGTTTATTTACAGTGCCTTGATAACCTTGTTGCTCCCCCCCGATGCAGCCCTTGGCGAAACACGGGACCGTGTCGGGGGACGCGGTCTATACTGTGGTGTGATTGCAAGTCAGTGGAGTTGCCGTTTAAAAAAGAATTAAAACTTTTGGCTCCTTAGAGCTGTTTTGATTTACCTTGCGGTTTGGACTTACTTTCTTCTGCACTCTCGTGTTTGGTAATTGAAATCTCCCATGATTACTGCACTACCAGTTTGGTTAGCTTCCTTAATTTCTCTTACCATTTCACTGTCTCACCATCTTGGCCAGGTGGACAGTAGTATACTCCTATCACTATACTCTTCCCCAACACGCAAGGGATTTCTACCCATAAAGATTCGATTGTGCATTTAGTCTCATGCATGATTTTTATCCTGTTGGACTCTATGCCATCCCAGACATAGTGGGGCACATTTTTAAAAAGTACACGCGCGCGTACTTTTGTTCGCGCACCCGGCGCAAACAAGAGTACGCCAGATTTTAATAGATACGCGCATATCTTTAAAAATCTGGGGTCGGTGCGTGCAAGGTTGCGCAAAATTGGCAGCCTGCGCATGCTGAGCCGCGCAGTCTGCCTCCGTTCCCTCCGAGGCCGCTCCAAAATCGGAGCGGCCTCAGAGGGAACTTTCTTTCCGATGTCCCCCACCTTCCCTTTCCTTATACTAACTAACCCGCCCCCGGCCCTAACTGATCCCCCCCCCCCCCCCCCCCCACCTTTATTTCAAAAGTTACGCGCCTGCCCCGACACGCCCCCCCCAGGAAAGTCCCGGGACTTACGCGCATCCCGGGGCTTGCGCACGCCGCCGAGCCTATGCAACATAGGCTCAGCGAGCGCAGGGGGTGGAAGGGGCAGCTTTTTGGGGGTTATGCACGTATCTTACGCATGTACCCCTTTGAAAATCTGCCCCAAAGCGCCACACCTCCTCCCGGGTGCTCCTCTCTGTCATTGCGATATAATTTGTACCCCGGTATAGCACTGTCCCATTGGTTATCCTCCTTCCACCATGTCTCTGAGATGCCAATTAAGTCTGTCATCATTTACTGCTATACATTCTAATTCTCCCATCTTACTTCTTAGACTCCTGGCATTAGCATACAAACATTTCAAAGTGTGGTTTTTGTTTGTACTTTCATTCTGCTTTTTAATTGATAGGGATAAATTGGAATTTTTTAGCTCAGGTGTGTTTTTAGTTACAGGCACTTGGACTTCTTTTCTTATTATTGGAACCTCACTGTCGGGATGCCCTAATTCTAATGCATCATTAGTATCCTTTGAAGATACCTCTCTCCGAACCATGCGCTGCTGAGCGACTGTCGGCTTTCCCCTTTGTTCTAGTTTAAAAGCTGCTCTATCTCCTTTTTAAAGGTTAGCGCCAGCAGTCTGGTTCCACGCTGGTTAAGGTGGAGCCCATCCCTTTGGAAAAGACTCCCCCTTCCCCAAAAGGTTCCCCAGTTTCTTATAAAACTGTTGAACGAGGTCTGCTCCCTATGCCTTTCTCTTTTGGAGGTATTTTAATGTTTCTATCATATTTCCCCTTTCAGCCAGGTTATACATGATTAGCTCTTCAAATCTGTCTTCATATGCTTTATAATGAAGTCCCCATGACCATTTTAATAACTGCCTTCTATTCAGTTAATATAATTTTAAAGGTTCAGTCTCCACATTTGAACACAGTACTCCAAATGAGATCTCGCTAACAATTTATGCAGAGGTAATATCATGTCCTCTTTCTTGTTGGCTATTCCCCTCTGTATATACCCAAGCATCCTTCTGGTTTTTGCCATCACACTATCTACCTGTGTCCACTTTAACATCATATCTGATCACCCCTAGATCATGCTGCATTAGACTTGGCCAAAGACCTCCAATCTACAGCAGGATTAGACATTTACATTTACCCCACAGCTGCAGTCCCTATTCATGTAAGATTGCTACACGGAAACCATTGCTGGTCCAGAATAATCTGTTAAACAATGCCCATTGTTAGTAGGACAAATCAAAGCCAGGTAGGTGGCTGGAAGGCTCAACAACAAGCAACTTTGTTTCCTGTAGTCTGATGGACCATAGGGACCACCCACATGTTAGATGAAATGCAGATGGATTGAAAGGAAATCTTAAGTCTGCACAAATCATCTCCACTATCTTGGCCAATAATTCCATGCAATAATAATGCAGGTGGTGTGCTATTGCTGAGAAAGGAAACTAAGGCAGATGAGTAAACTATAAAGGTTCTGAAATGCATATAACTTCATGTCAACCAATCCCACACTGAGGTGCAGTATTCTGTGGTAAAGTATCATAGGACTGGCACAGATGTTTGAATGATCTGGACACTTGTATCACATATGGAGTCAGACAGTATCCCAAGGAGCTTGTTTTCTGTCGTAATCTTGGTTACTTAAGGTGCTCACAGAAGGTCAGTGTTCAACATATTAATGCTGGCCACGGGCTGCTCTTTTATTAGAAAGAAAATGCTGGAAACAATTTTGGTGAAGCTCAGCTTCAAGCACCTCTTGCTGATATATGTATTAAGTCTAGCAACGTTTTCATTCAAGGCAATATCTAGTTTATGGAACCTCCACACTTGGACGCCACGGTAAATACCATCGGCACTGGATCTGCACTATGGCTCTTCCAGCTTAATGAGTGTTTCTTAGTATCTAGGCACAGCTAACATATTTTTAAGAAATAATGTCTGCTGGAAATGAGATGAGGCTAACAGGGCACTAGTAACAGGAAATATTCAACTTCACAATTATTATTATTAAACCTCCATGCAGACACTTTAGATTACATTACAATAAAGCTTTAAAGCTAAAGTGAGAATGACCATTATTAATGTCATAGGTCTTTTACTGTGGGATGATGATTGCAGACTGGCATTGGTCCACCACAGTGTGCAGTTCCTCTTTCTGCATTACTGTGTATGTCTCTGCCATGAGGTTTATAATATGCTATTTGTAAAGCACCAAGACACAAGATGTGCCTTGTGTAATACACTAACTTACAAGAAACTGTGGGGCAGATTTTTAAAAAGTACGCCCGCGCGTACTTTTGTTTGCGCGACCGGCGCAAACAAGAATACGCCGGATTTTAATAGATACGCGCGTAGCCGTGTGTATCTTTTAAAATCTGGGGTCGGTGCGCGCAAGGCTGTGCAAAATCGGCAGCCTGTGCGCACCGAGCCGCGCAGCCTGCCTCCGTTCCCTCCGAGGCCGCACCGAAATCGGAGCGGCCTCGGAGGGAACTTTCCTTCGCCCTCCCCCCACCTTCCCCTCCCTTCCCCTCCCTTCCCCTACCTAACCCACCCCCCCCCGGCCCTATCTAAACCCCCCCACCTTTGTTTGAAAAGTTACACCTACCGGTGGGCTGCTGGCGCGCCATCACACGACCTGGGGGCTGGTCCGAGGCCTCAGCCACGCCCTCGGACTGCCCCCGGACCGGCACTACGCCCCCCGGAACGTCCCCGAATGTTGTGCCGCCACCCCGACATGTTCCCCTAGCAAAGCCCCGGGACTTATGAGCGTCCCAGGGCTTGTGCACGCCGCGTACCCCTTTGGAAATCTGCCCCTAAATGTCTTTCATCTACATTAAGAGGCAAATTGTAGTTTCAAGCAAGCACAAATATAAAAAAATCCACAAGACAGCTGTTTACACAGTTATGAAGTTGTGCAACTTTTTCCTGTATTTTTGGAAAGAACAAAAATCAAGCAAGCAAAACCTTTTGCTAAAAGGTACCAAATTTAAGAATAAGGCAAAAGTCCCATTGCTTCATATATATGTTGACGTTAAGGAAAAATTCTCTTGTACATTGCACACTTGGTCTTGCATTCAACTTCGTATGAAGAGCAGTGCAGTTCAAGGAGGACTGTTCCCCTCACAAAAACTCATCTTAGCATTCCACAGCTATGAAGACCATTCTGCATTTCATCCCTTCTAGGGTGTTATGCAGTGCAGAGGCAGTTCAAGACAATCTGCTACCTCTTAGGCACAACACGTCAAATTATTGAGGGAGGGGTCCCCCTTGGAGAGTGGCCCTTTCAGTGATTTTAAATGCTGGGGGAAGATAGAGGAGGAGTAGCAGATGGAGTATCAGTGATAATATTTCTAGGGAGCTGGCAATCCTATGTTCTTAACCCTACAAAAAAGACACTTGGAACCCACAAGATATTAAGCCTATTGTAAAGCACATTGGATGTAAACTTGGCTCTCAGAAAGCCATGAGTAAATGGAATTACAATATAGTAAACGTCTCATAACAAAACAGCACTAACTCATACAGTAACAACCCTACCCATGAAAAGGTGTTGTGTGGGCAGCTGTAGAGGGGGAGTGATGCAGGACGGCAAGGCTGGAACTCGGTGTGAGTGGTACGGTGAGGCTGCAGCAGGAAGGTATGGCTCCAAGCAGGGTTCGCTGGGGTCCCCTGGTGGATGGGAGGCTGTGTAGCAGCTGAAACCGTAACAAAAGGCAACACTACAAATATTACATCAGGCTCTCAAACATCAATAAAACTCTTATTAGGAAAACAGAACAAGTCAAGCTGCAATAGATATAAGCTACACACCAGCAGAATACCTCACCTTGGTCATAAATGCAGAACACAGATGGTCCCTCACCAAATAAGAATAAAACGGCCATAAAATTTAAATTGAAATGTGCAGACAAAAACTAAACTGGAAACCGCCTCAAGTCAAACTTATATGCAGTGCAATTGCAAAAACAGAAACATCACCATTCCTCAAAAAACAAAATCACAAAATATAAATAATCAATCATAATAGTATGCCATACTACTAAAAAGAATATTTCAAAACAGCCGATAAATAGAACAACATCTAATAATTAAGAAGAATAAGGATAAAAAAAACTTTAAACATTTCCCAGAAATCAATTAAATATTTCAAAACAGCAGACATATCAAATAACATCCAATAATTAAAACTAATAAGGATTAAAATGTTTTCCGGTTTCCATACCTGGGAATTTTTAATTTCCAGTCCCCCTGAGAATTAGTAAAGGGAACGGAAGGAGGGAGCACACAGACTTTCTCCTCTCTCTCTCTCATGTACACAAACATTTATTCACACACTCACTTCTGTTCTTCTCATTCTATTCTTCCACTTCCTCATACCCCTTTGCTCTCTTTCCTTCCTTCTCATTCCTCTTTCAGTCATTCACCCCTTCATACAGATCTCTCTTTCCTATTACTCGCTCCCTTTCCCTCCCTCTCACATCCCCTTCCCTTCCCTCTCAATCACTCTCCCTCCTCATCACACTCACGTCTTCCCTTCCCTTTCAGTCACTCACCCCCTCCCTCTCCTGTCAGTCACTCACCATCCGCATGTACTCCCTCTCCCTGCTTTCCTTCTCTTAATTTCCCTCACTTATACCCCTTATCTTCCCTTTCAGGCACAACCTGCCATTTGACTCCCCCCCTCCCCTCCAATTGATCATCATCGTCTTATTCTTCCTGCCAGACAGGTATGGGAATCCTGCCAGCAAGTTACCATTGGGCCTACCACTTGTCATCTGCTTCTACACAGGGCCTCTTCTTGCTGGCAGGGTATGGGAATCCTACCAGCACATCCATTTAAACGGCACTGCCGTGCAGGGCCTTTTTTCGCGGGTGGTAGGGTGTGGGAACCCTGCCAGCACATCAGTAAATGGTGCTGCTGCTTGGGGTCTCTTCTTGCTAGTGGGGCATGGGAACCCCAGCAGCATATCACAAAATGGCATTGCTGGTGGAGTGTGAGAACCCCACTACCACATCTTCAATTTGACCTGTGGCACAGGTCTTTTGGCTGGCAAGTTGGCCATTGCAGGGGTATTTTGGGGGATGCTTTCTGCCACTGCAAAATTTTGACATCTGAGGCAGCTGCCTCACCCAGCCTAATTATAGAACCGCCCCTGATGCAGTGATAGTTGCACAGTGCTGAGCTGGGTCTCTGTCTCCATATCGGCGATTCTTTGTTGTGTATCTGCCACCTGATTTTTAATTTCTTGAAGCGTTTCATTTCCAGTACCTATTTTTTGAGCCAGATCGGAGAAACGTGGTTCTAGCATCTGAACCACAGCTTGTGTAACATCTCCCACAAGATCTGACCTGTCTGCCAGCATGCTGGGACTCGGCGGTCCAGCGGCCATCTTTCCCTCGGTTTGCTGACCCGAAAGCTTTCTCGTCTTTGCGGCTTAGCCGCCATCCTGGGCTCACCGCTGTGAAAAATTGTATCGATGGTCTTCTTGTGTGGTCCCGATTCAGCTGGGGTCGCCACGATTTTTGATGTAAACGCCGGTTTTTGTGATTATTTAGCGGGGGAGCCGGGAGCGCGGTCTGCCTGAAGCCTACCCGCTCATCAGGTCACGTGGTCTCTCCTTCTGCCATCATTATTTTGTTACTATGTTATTGTCCAGCCCCTGATGCAGGCATTAGACAAAAAAATGGCCATATCAAGCTTTGCATTTTAGTATGAGTATGGGTTTTACAAGTTTGCATTTTAGTATGCCTTTTTAATATTGTTTTTATGCAAAATAAATTTAATATAATTTGTGGTTTTTTTGTTTATTTTAAATTTAGTATTACTACATCTTTTTTATATATACACCTTAAAGCATATTTTCCACTGTATTCATACTCTTTCATCCTCTTGTTGAGGTAGTTCTCTTCTTGGCTCACTCGAGAGATGCCATTCAGTAAAATGTAGAATCTTCCAGTAAAGGGAGGTTCTAGGGGTTGAGTTTTCGTGGCGGAGATAAGTGTTTTCCACAAAGCACAAGGGCTGAGTTATGAGATGGATTTCTGAGGCTGTGGAGTTTTCAGTCATGGAAGTTAGCCCTTGAGGCCTTCAGGGCTAGATAGCTGTAGGGTTTAATAAGCACAAGCTGTAGTCTGGATTCTTCCCTCTTCCCCCTCTCTAAAGGAACAAGCAGTGCACAGAAAATAACACTTATCTTACCTTGTACTGTATATGCGATCTGATCACCCTAGGAACTCACACTTGTTTATCTCAGAATAGAGATTTATTGTAAGGCATTAGGTTCCCAGAACAAACACTGACAACTTAGGGATCCGAAAAAACTTATAATGAATCCTTAAGCAAAGAATACACTTATGGGGGTAGATTTTAAAAGGCTTACGCGCATAAGTTATATGTGTAACCCTTTCAAAAAAAAACCCCTGCGCGCGCCCCGGGATGTGCGTAAGTCCCGGGGGTATCCTGGGGGGCGTGTCGCAGCGGCGCATCATTCGGGGCGCTCCGGGGGTGTGGCTGCGGGCGTGGTTCCAGCCCGGGGGTGTTTCAAGGACGTGGCCGAGGTCTCCGAAATCGCTCACGAGCCGGGGAATCGCGTGGCGGCGGCCGGTCAGTGCGCGTGAGTTACGCCTGCCTGGGGCAGGTGTAACTTTCGCGATAAAGGTAGGGGGGTGTAGATAGGGCTGGGGGGGTGGGTTAGGTAGAGGAAGGGAGGGGAAGGTGGGGGGAGGGAATGGGCAGTGCGTGTAGGGCTCGGCACGCGCAAGGTGCACAAATGTGCACCTTGCTTGCACGGGCATAGTTTTATAAAATCTACCCCATGGTGAAGAATAGCTCAATAAATATGAATAAGTTAGCAGAAGCATAATACATCCTCTTAGCTGGAACTTGCTTATAATTTATAAATAATTCTAATTAACTAGACCCCAAGTATGAACAGTATACAGGCCAGGGTCCAGACATGAAGTAAAACCTCATTTTTGCTGTATGGTCAGTGGTGAAACATAGTTTTTTATTACTACATAGTTGCTGAGGAAGTTGCTGGAAGAACAGTAGAGAGCTCCCTCCAGGACAAATTCTGGTCACCAAGAAGGATAAGGACCCCAAGCTCAAGGCGACACCGATTCTGTCTGGGGAAGCCCACATCTGAGAAGGTTTCCTGAATCCTGACTGTGTTCTTCAGTGGGTCTCAAGGAAGAGAGAAACCTTGGTGGGGAGCTTGAGAGGGAACAATATCTAGAGGATTTCTGTGGCAGTGATTGGGACTAAACTATTAGCAACATCTGTAAGGTTTTTGTGATTGGATTGAGAAGCTTCCTCTGATCTTAAGTTGGGGGGGGGGGGGGTTTTCAGCTTTTCTATTTATCTTTTTTGACTCTCTGGGCTTCGATATTTGAACTCCACATTTAATTTTCTCTCTTATTTGGTACAACCATTTTTGGTGTGAAAGTCTCCCCGTGGGCTCCATCGAATTCTGCTATTTTCTAGTGGAGGGAACCCTGGTTTCAGGGCTCAGGCGGGCTTTTCAAACCCCTGCAGTCACCGAAGGTGACCCCCAGTGAATGGAAGGTTACCGATTTAAATATAGATACTTATATTTATTTATATATTATTAAATGGGGGCTGCAACGATTTTAGGCAACCTAAATTCTCAATTTATAATCCTCACCATTGGAATACTCTTCTTCCAGAGGTGAAGAAGACCAGTGAGCCTCTCCCTGTCTTGTTTTCCTTCAGTTCCCAATCTTTAATCTTGACCCAGTATTTAAATATAAATTTTTTTAAAGTGTATTTACAGGGTTCTTTTTGGTGGGTGCTCATAATGGAAACTAAGAAGTCAGTGCTCAAAGGGATTTGTACAGGTAACCTTTGGAGTTATCTAGACAAAATTCAAGATTTTAATATTTTCTCCCGCTCTCTGGATAAATGTTGTACAGGCAATTTGTTATCTGTACAAAATTTAGCTGGGTACAAAAAGATGGCTTTGGGGAAGGTCCCAGGCTATGGGCAGTGCTGATATTCAGCATTACCTGGACAACATTTTCTAAGTAACTGGTTGGGCAAATAGCTGTCCTGAATAAGTGGAGAAAAATGTAGTGGGTTAGCAGCTCCCTGACCTGCCTCCCCTTCCCTCCTACTTGCAAGATTAATAAAAACTGTAGTGGGCCAAGTGGTGACCAATCTCCTTTCTCCTGTCCCCCCAAAAAACCTATTGTGGGCCAGTTAGCACCAATCCCCATTCCATACAAAAGAATGCAACTGCAAATGCTCACCCCCATATTCCTACCCCAATCCTACAAAAGTGTCCAGGAAGCCCAGTTGGAGCAGAAGAGACTTTTTCTTCCTCCAGCTAGGCTGACTATTAAGTGCTGGTAGCGCCAGCACTAACTATTCATTTATTCACTATACTCTGGGGTAAATTAGACCAATATCCATTCAGAACTCACTGACAATGAAGAAGCCAATCCCTGTTAGTATTAAAATATCCTAACATTGAAAGGTGAGGATGTTCCAGATGCATATTAAAAATGAATTGAACCAAATCCATTAAAAATCCCAAGTTCATTTTTAAGGCCAGTTTGCACTAGTAGGCATTCTGCTTCCTGTGGCTGAGTAATTAAAATGTCTTTAATTGCAATTGAAATACAAATAAAAATTGCTATAACCTTCTCTAGCTTTCTCAAAAGAATATGTAAAATCCACATAATCTAGCATGAAATCTGAGTAAGAAGCAGATTACCACATAATCTCTATCATATCAATATTTGATGCTTCTAATAAACCAGTTACAGTTTTTAACTTCGATCTTACTGAATGGGCAACAATCAGAGCAACTTTATGAAAACATGGCTCCATTACTCTCCAATAATCTAAAAATGCAAGGAAATATTTAGTAATCATGAACATAAAAAGTTGCCATACTGGGTCAGACTGAGGGTCCATCAAGCCCAGCATCCTGTTTCCAACAGTGGCCAATCCAGGTTACAAGTACCTGGCAAATGCCCAAACATTAAATAAATCCCATGCTAGTAATAAACAAGCAGTGGCTATTTCCTAAATCAATTTATAGACTTCTCCTCCAGGAGCTTGTCCAAATCTTTTTAAACCCAGCTACACTAACTGCCTTAATCATATCTTCTGACAATTAATTCCAAAGCTTAACTGTGCATTAAGTGAAAAAAATATTCTTTAATTTGTTTTAAATGTACCACTTGCTACCTTGATGGAATGCCCCCTAGTTCTTGTAATATCTGAAAGGGTAAATAACCAATTCATATTACCCAACTAGTCCTCTTATGATTTATAGACCTAAATCGTATCCCTCCTCAGCCATCTCTCTTCAAGCTGAACAGCCCTACCTCTTTACTTTCCTCATAGTGGAAACTACTCTATCACCTTATTCATGTTACTCTTATCCTTTACATTACTGTTTCTAGATGTTCCCTGTACCAAACAAAAGAAAATGCTTGAACTCCTGCACCATTCATTTGTATGATTTACATATCACTGATGTGATATGTAAATCAAACACTGGTATATAAAAACAAACAAATAAATAAATAAATCATTTTAGTTGCTGTTTTCTGTAACATTTCTAGTGCAATGGTATCTTTAAAAAAAACTGTTTAAAATGTATCCTAAGCAAACAACTACTGTGGGGAATGCTTAAGATGTGTTCTAATGTGTGGTAGTACTTATGAGTATAATAACCATGGTATGGTTTAACTAGTACATACCTTCTTTAATTTAAAAACTTTCAAAACAAATTTTTTGGTTATTTTTTTCAACTTTTTAAAAAATTCTGTAAATATTTAAATTTTAAAACTTTTCTTTTTTCTTTTGCTTCAGTGTTTATTTATTTTATTTATTTATATTCTTTTTTATACCGAAGTATAGCTGAGTGCCTTCACCCCGGTTTACAAAGTAACAACATCATACAATGAACAAGTTATAATTTATAACGCAGAACAGGAAAAGAAAAATAAAACATCTCGGCAGAAAGCAGAGTATAACATGTTAGCAGGAGATAATTTAAGGCTTGGTTTAGACGAATTACTTATTTATTTATTTATTTATTTATTTATAATTTTTTATATACCGACGCTCATCAGAGATATCACGTCGGTGTACAGTGAACAGGAACTTACGCCATAGCGTTATACATTTAACAGGGTTATATAAGCGTTATACATTTAACAAAGGTAAGTATATAAATATTTGAGCATTAGGGTTCAAGATTAAGATTGATATAAATCATATCAGTCTGTGTATAATTGTCTAAACAACCATGTTTTTAGTTCTTTTTTGAAGGTTTTGGAATCTCTGATAGAGCTTAGGTATCCAGGGATGTTGACTTATATAATGCTTCACGATATCTGCTCTCCTTGTCGGTCAACCCGACTCACTTCTATCATGTTTGCTAGGCAATACTGTGCTTATTTTATTGGATATAGTGAACCAATATCCATCCCGTTGGTGTAAACCTTCTATGTGAGTCAGGGCTGTTTGACATCGGCCGTGTTTCAACATGCATTGTCTGCTTCAGGGACTTAGGAGAACCCTGTAAAAAACAAACCAATGACCTCTTCATTTACCTCTTCCAAGAACATATTGATCTATGCTTATTATACTCACTTAGATGAATAACAGGATTTCTCTGAATACGACGCTTTTGATAATGTCGAACGGTGTCTTTGCCTCCCGTATTGATTTTTAAACTCCAGCAGGCCAATCCTCTTGTCTGCTCCAAGATGAGGCTTTAGCATTAAACTATTAGTGAACAGGTCCTGCCTGGGACCCCAGGTTCTCTTTCACGTACTCTCTGGAGGTTATACTATTATGAAGCCTACTCATGTGTCCAAGGGCAGACCCGGCTAGAACAGTGGGTTCTCTTCTACATCCACTCTGGAGGCAATGCTATTGTCAAAACTACTCATTAATGCTGCCCCGTCCCCTAACTTGTCCACCTATAAACACTAGCCAATTATCATTGCGGGTAAAATCAATAGAACATTGACTAATCGATTTCCCGATTTAAGCCACAGGGGAACACTGTGTTCCATGAATAAATAAAGTGCTGTTCCATTTGGATTAATCTCAAATTGTGTTCACCTCCCCGTGGTGCGCTTGCCAGTTGAAAGAGTGCTGCCGCTGTGAACTCGTGAGCTTGATGTCCTGCTTTCTGCCAATGTTCAACCAGAGGTGCCCCTTCTTTTTGTGTTTTAATGCGGCTGAGATACTCTTGTATTCGAACTTTGAACTTCTGTGTGGTTTTCCCTATGTATATGAGGGGGCAAGGACACCACAATGCATATATGATGTTCGTAGAAACACACGATAGATGTTGATGAAAGTAAAACACTTACCGACGCGGAATTTCCAAGGATGTCCCTTCATGTATTTGTGGACAAACATTGCATTGGCCACATCTGTAGTGGCCTGGGGTGGCATGATTTTCCTGTACTGATGAAAGGTTAGCCAAACTTGGCTGAACCATGAAGTTGCGCAAATTTCTGGCCCTTTTGAAAGCAAAGATAGGTTTCTCTTGGAAAATAGGATGAATTGTAATAGAGCCCAGTGCTTTATGATACTCAACTTAAGCCGGTGTGTATGGGTAGTGAATGGCAAAACACAGATCATTTTATTTTCTTGTTAAGCTGTTGTCACTTGTAAAAGTAAATCCCTATTTGCCCACCTAACTCTCTTGTAAGCCTTTCTTATTACTGAGGAGGGATATCCTCATTGAAGGAACCTGGTTTTCATATCTTCTGCCTGTAGTTGGAATTCTTCCAATATTGAACACAATCTTCTGAGTCTTAAAAATTGTCCCACGGGAAGATTGTCTCATAGGTGACGTGGATGAAAAGACGAGTAATATAATATCATATTTCGATTCGTAGGCTTGCAAAAAAATGGAAAAACTAAATTTATTGTGGCTCAATCGTATTTATATATCCAAAAAGGGTATCTGCTCCAAGCTATACTGGAAAGTAAAATTTAGATGGGGATTACGCGTGTTTAACCATTCAATGAACTGTTTCAATACTGCCAGATCTAGGGTCCATCAAGCCCAGTATCCTGTTTCTAACAGTGGCTAAGCCAGGTCACAAGTACCTGGCAGGATCCCAAGGGATAGACAGATTCCAAGCTGCTTATCCCAAGAATAAGCAGTGGATTTCTGCAACTCTACTTTAGTAATTGTTAATGGACTTTTCCTCCAGGAACTTGTCCAAACTTTTTTTTTTAAACGCAGTATACTTATAGCTTTCATCATATCTTCTGGCAATTAATTCCAGAGCTGAATTATGCATTGAGTAAAAAAATATTTTCTCCTATTAGTTTTAAAAGTATTATTCAGTAACTTCATTGTGTGTCTCCTGGTCTTTGTACTTTTAGAAAGAGTAAACTACTGATTAACATTTACTCATTTCACTCCACTCATATCTATCATATCTCCCTTCATCCAACTCTTCTCCAAGCTGAAGGGTCCTAACCTCTTTAGCCTTTCTTCATAGGTGAATTGTTCTTTCCCCTTCAACTTCTTCGTTGCTATTTTCTATACCTTTTCTAATTCTGCTATGACTTTCTTGAAATATAATGATTCTTCAAATCAAGTGTAAGGTTTCCTAATGATGGATGGCAGATATTAAGTAATTGTAGTTTTCCTGACTATTCTAATAGGATGTTATTGGCATTTTTATGTTTAAATCTGTTTTATTGATTATCCAATATGGTTGTACCTCGCTTTGTGCACAGTTTTCTAGTAATAAGGCAAATAATAAGTTTAAAATGAATAAATAGTTGTGTTTGGAATTTTCACAGTTAAAAGTTGGCAACCATACTTATGAAATGTATACAATGAGTAACTTGTACACAATTACTAATTACATGCCAAAGAAGTTCTCCACAAATTCTTCACACTCTCCCTCTCAGCCAAATCTATTATTTCCTTTCAGGTGCTTCCTGAAGGGGCAACCAAACAGGCTGATACAGTAAAATGCACGGGAGAGCCGGCACTCCGAGGCGAGCGCCCGCTCTCCGATGTGCACCCAGGCCACTCTCCTGGGCGCGTGATTTTGTATTTAAAGGAGGGCCCGCGGTAATAAGGAGGAGCTAGGGAGACTAGCGTGTCCCTAGCACCTCCTTATTGGCAGAAGCGGCGGCTGTCAGTGGGTTTGACAGCCGACGCTTAATTTTACCGGCGTTGGTTGTCGAACCTGCTGACAGCCACGGGTTCGGAAAATGGATGCCGGCAAAATTGAGCGTCCGTCTTCCAACCCGCAAGCAGCGGGCTGATTTTTTTTTTTTTTTTTTTGGGACGTCTGTCAATATCACTATGATATTAAGTCGGAGGGTGTACGGAAAAGCAGTTTTTTCTGCTTTTCTGTACACTTTCCCGGTGCCGGCTGAAATTAACTCCTGCCTTTGGGCAGGCGTTAATTTCTGAGAGTAAAATGTGCGGCTTGGCTGCATATTTTACTTTCTGTATGGTGTGGGAATAACTAATAGGCTCATCAACATGCATTTGCATGTTGCGGGCGCTATTAGGTTTTTGGGGGTTGGACATGTGTTTTCCTCGCGCTATTACCCCTTACTGTATAAGGGGTAATAGCGCCGAAAATGCGCGTCCAGAAGGGGGCTGTATTCGCCTGTTAGGGATTAAAACTGTGCCATCCATGACTGGGGATTCCCTCCCCTCCCCCTATGAACACTGCCTCTGCCACTTCTCCACTGCTGACTGGTCCTAGGTATAGAAGCCAGGATAGGCAGCACTGTCATTGGGACTTACAGTAATAGTCTTAAATCTGTGAAGGGATTCCTTTTAGCTCCTATTTTAAAAGATGCATTCTGAAAGGAATATTGATAGCACTTACAGTTGTTTTATTTGGATTCTCCTTCTTTGTGCTGTAATGACCTTGATGCCTTGTATAACTTTCCTTACCCTTCACATTTTGTCTAATGTACTATCTTGCACAGCATTATTTTATTTCTTTATTTCTTTATTTAGATTATGGACGTTGATGTACTAACAATAATTACCTGACTCCCAAAAGCACACGTTACAAAGAATAAACAAAGCTTCAAGTTGTTTTATTTATTTATTTGCTTAAAAATCTTGTAACCTGCTACCTCCTAAACATGTTAAATGTTTGACTGTTTTCATATTTATCCATTCTATCAGTACAGTGGCAACAAAATCCACAGGAACAATCTGGGCTAGGTGTTTGAGTTTTTGTCTTAATTTATAAAAAGAGGATGTCTGTCACCATCTTGCTATTACTCTTGTATATAAAAGTGGCTGCTGCAGTTACATCTTTGTGAGCCGTAAAATGTTAAGGCGTACAGGAAGGAGCGTGGCTCCTGAGGCGTAGCGGATCTCGCGCAGCATGCCTTCCCACATCTTCTCCTCCTTGTTATACCTGCAAGTGGAACAGAGCATGGGGGTTTCAGCTGAGCTGGCGCCAAAGGCAGATTATATTCTCATGGACTATGTAACCAAACTGCCCGCAGTCTGGCAAACCTGTGGGATTTCTCACAACAATCAAAGCAAAAGCACCCAGGTAGTTTTGCTTTGAATATTGTCCCCCTCATAGGTGCTTTATTAAGGCAAAGAAACACAAGTAGTTGTCTTCCCCCTGACTTACCCTCACCCCTGGGAACAAATGCACCAGGAAAAGTCTGGGTGGTGTTGACATAAATGCATATTTTTAGCTGCTTAGAGGGTGGACAATAATGAAATAGGTCGTTTCCACGGGTAAAACAGAGTCCTTCTCACATAAATGCTTTTCATAATTGCTCTCCCTGTTATTGATCACTGTGGGTGATCGTGAAGCTCCGGGCAGTGTTTTCTTCCTCCTCCTGATCTTCCTTTCCCTATTCATCAGCTCAGTATTTGGTGATTGCATGGGCGGGGTTTGCTGCACAATCAGCGATGTGCTACCGGTTTATGGTCTACTCCGTGCCATTCGGTGAGACAATTTTGCTTTTAAAAGATAATTAGCAAGGGGGCTCCTGTGGGTCCTAGGAATCCGAGGCCCTTCCCTCATCAAGCACATGAGTGTTTACTATCTGATTTACTGAGCAACCACTGTGAGAACATGCACAAAGACAAAAGATAGTAAAACTATTCAAATCTCACTCAATCATCGTACAGCGGAGACAACCAACTTGGGGGCTGAAGCAAAGAAAACCGCGCTGAAAGCGGGCACTGAGTGTTCAGCGCCCACTTTCCTAACGTGCCCCCAGGCACCTCTCCTGGGGACACCATGCTATATTAAAATTAGGGCTCGCGCTGTCAAGGAGGTGCTAGGGTCGATTGCACGCCCCTAACACAATGGGCACCTGGTAGAAGTCGGCTGTCCACGGCCATCCTCCGGTTAAGAAAACAGATGCTGAATTTATCAACGTTCATTTTCCTAATTGGCGCACAGCCACGCGTTCAGGAAATGGATGCTAGTTAACTGAGTGTCCATTTCCTGAACGTGACCGCCGGCACATTTAAAAAAAAAATATTTTTAAATCTTTCGTTCTTCTGACTTAATATCTCAGAAATTAACACCTGCTCTGGGCAGACATTAATTTCCGAGCGCCAAAATGTGCGTATTGGACGCACATTTTTTATTTTGCATTTGGGGTGACTGACGAATGGCCTCATCAACATGCATTTGCATGTGATGGGCGCTATTAGTTTCGTGGTGCATTGGACACGCGTTGTTGAGGAGTGAATCCCTTTTTAAGCACAAGGGGCTGTGGACGTGCTTACACAACCCGCGTCCAACTGCGGATTAAACAGTGCGCTCGGATGAGCACGCTGTATTGCATCGACCCCTTGGTCTATCAAGGACTATCTATCAAGGACTATCTATCTGGCTTTCTGGGTATTGAAGATATGCAAATTAACATGCTTTTAGATCAAATATTAAATGTTTTAGGAGCCCAGTTAATAAAGGGGTTTTCCCCCCCATTTTATAATCTATGGGGGAAATGCTTACTAAATAGGGTTCAGGGATGGTAACTTTCAAATCGGCGGGGCATGTGTGTGCAGTCCAGCACGTGCCAGGGTACGCGTGCATGTTATAAAGTAGCCTGGCTGTGTGCACATGCCCGTCACATTGTTCTTGGAGTTCTTGGATAAAATCTTGAAGGAGAAGTCCATTAACTGCTGTTAATCAAGTTTACTTAGGGAATAGCCGCTGCTATTGATTGCATCAGTAGCATGGGATCTTCTTGGTGTTTGGGTACTTGCCAGGTTCTTATGGCCTGGATTGGCCTCTGTTGGAAACAGGATGCTGGGCTTGATGGACCCTCAGTCTGACCCAGCATGGCAATTTCTTATGTTCTTATGTTCTTAAAAACTCATTTCTTTAAAGAAGCCTTCAGTATTCTAGATACTAGTTAGAAAGGTTAGTTGCTTAGCCGTCAATCTAATATTAAATAAGTCTGCAAACTGTTATGTTTTATTTAAGTTTCTTTTATAAATTAATGTTAAGTTATATCCATTTTTATTTAAATTTTGGTTTATTGGATTTGATCATGATGTTTTAATGTAATTTTGGTTTTTATTTTAGTTAAGTAAGTTTTATTTCAGATCCGTTTTTATTTTATTTTCTATAAACTTACTTTATTTTAAATTTTTTCTTTTGAAAATATTGTAAACCGCTTCGGTCATTTCTAGTATTTGGTGAAACGGTATATAAATGTATTAAATAATAATAATAATAATAATAATTGGACGCACGCACAAGCCCGTAAATCCCACTTTTACCAAGTAAGTCAGGGAATTTAAAAGGAGTGCATGTTCATGCCAATGCCAGTTTAACCAGTTCATCCAACAGTTCGCCCATTTAACAGCTAGGTCCACCAACCCCCCCTGTTACCCCAGACCCTTTAGACCCCTCAGAAATGCCTCGATCCTTTTATTTTATTAGTTACCTGTCCTCCATAGCGGAAGTAAAGTTATGCGGCAGGGAACCTTGGCGTGTGCCCGGGGCGCCTAAGTATTTACGCGCGCACGTCTCTTGGCCAAGCCCCGGAATACCGATGCCTCGCCCTTACCACGCCCTTGCCCCGGCCTTATTTGGAAACTTTTCAGATGGGCGTGCAGCGGGTTTCACGCAAGTATCTGGGTGCTGTTTAAAATAGGGTTGACGCCCGTAAGCCCGATTTATTCGCGCATCCCCCAATTGATGCATGCGCTGGGCTTTTAGAACTCACTTCTTATTGAATAATCATGATGGATGGTTGCTGTCCTTAAAGGTCAGAGTTGCCTACCCCCATCATATAGCAAATAAACAATGCATGTATCACCGTAAAAGCAGCTGTCATTTTGCCTTACCGCCAGATGTCATTCAGTTCCGTTGGCTCCAGCTCTCCTGATTCATTCTCTATAGTAGCAAACCCACCAATCGCATACAAGGTGCCATCCATGCTGACCAGGCTAAGGGAACTGCGTTCCTGGGGAAACTCAGTGATGTCATCCCACCTGGCGGATGAAAGGCAGAGATACCACATTACCTATTCTCAATAGAGTTATGTATGCTTTGCTCACCCTAGCAGCACCAGTTTTGGGTGTTAACAAGTGCACACTAACTTCTGTGCTTTTTAACATGCATTATTTTTTGTGCTAAAAGGTAATGAGTTATTTTGCATTTGATTAGCTCATTTTCATAGGTTTTTGCATTAAAACTCTCAGGCTAACTAATAAGCATTAAAGGCCTAGTTAACGTATGTAAATTGTAATGTGTGTTAAAACTTGTGAAAGCATTCGTACACTTTAGCACATTTATTTATTTATTTAATTTCTAACCCGCAGTACTGACCCAATTAGGGTTGCTCAATGAGCTTTACATGGAGTCAGTTGGGCAGCTCTGTGTTGCAGCTGCTCTGCACCTTATTACTCGTAAGCATTCAGGAAGCCTGAGGCCTGACAATTTATGCAGGAAGAGTTTTCAGAGAGCCAGCTGTGCAGCATCTTCTCAGAGCCCAGTAAACCGTTAACCCCAGCTCCATTTTTAAAGTTCAGAGTCTGTGGTTAGAAAACAAACTGGAAAAAGCTGTTCTTTTTATGTCCTTCCCTCCCACCTTCATTCCTTCTGTAGATGCATTTCTAAGCACATGGTGTAAAAGGCTCTTTTTCTTTAACTTCTCAGCCTATTTCATACATCTTTTGCTCTTTTTTTAGTGATAGAAAAGCCTCAGGGTCTGTAACATAGCAAAATTAGCTCAGCTTGTTCAAGATGACTTTGAAGCCATCTTGTAACCTTGATAAAGGGTAGTCTGGTTAGATAAAGAGACTTGTTTGAAAAGACAGTTCCAAATTAACTACTGGGTTCAGCAATGATCAATAAAGTAAAACTGGTATGCTGATGGAGTCTCGTGATTTGTAATGAAATTTGGAGTACATTGGATTTTAAAGCTTGTAATGTGGTATAGGTTGATGGGGAGATGGCATTATGAAAATCTTCTGGAACATCTGAACATATCAGTGGTAAAACTAGTATATCACAGTCTTTTGAGGTGAGTTTGAACTAGATTGCTAAGGGGCTGACATATTTATCAAAGTGTTGTTCCAGTGCAAAAATTGGTCTCATTTTACTCTGGCATTTATACATACATACTCCCCCCTCCAATGCCATCCCATTGCAAATAGTAGGGTCTTCATGCATTGTAATTGTAATCTATGAAGACCTGCTACTGATGAGCTAAGATAATAGTTTAGCCCAGTGAAAATATTCTTCGAAAGTGGCTCATGTTGGGTTTACATGCAGTATAAATGGAACACTATGCTGCTGTTTCAGATATGTTTTCTATTTGCAATTAAAAAAAATATTATATGAGTCTGGGTATTACAAGGTAGATTTCGATGGGGGGGCATCAGTAGGACCTGTATTGAGAGACTGATAACTGTGTATGAGCATCTCCCCTTATTATCATAAACTTTTATAATAGTCTGATGTCGTAAATTTCTGGAATCCAGGCTTGGATTCCCTTGATAGTTATACTGACAGATGTCTTAAAGAGCTGAGACTGTGCTTTAGTTTAAGATTGCAGAAACAGCTAAAGGCCAAAGAACCAAAGATGATGAATAGCTATTGCATGCTAGGGTTTAATTAAATATATATTTCTTTAGAGGCTATATAGAAGTAAGTTGTTTACTGATTAAGTTGGCCATTAAAACACTTAGACAAAATGTAATCTTATGCATAGGTATTAGTTATAAGAATTAAGTATAAATTCTAGGAATCTAGTAAATATTGAGATATTTGGTTGCTGATTGGTTGAAAGTTGTTATCAATGTCTCTGGATCATATTTAAAGTGTTAATGTCATCTGTGACATTCAGAGCTTTCAGAGTTTGGTCAATGATTGAAACCTGCTTATTACTTTGCATGCAAATTTTTTAAGATCAATAAAAGAGGAACTTTAACTGGCTTCAGCTGATTGCAAGGTATTACAAATTTTTCTTTTAAGTTTTTAACATAGACTTCAGCTGAGATACACAAAGCCAATTTAGAGGCCTCCAGGAAATCCCCACAGGGTCTCTCCCCTGGGATTTTCCACAATGCGCACAGAATAAGTGGGAAGTCATATTCACGCTCTGCCTTCCGCTTATTTTTGTGAAGCCTGAAGCTGAACCAGGCAGAGTTCAACAGAAACTTTAGATTTCACCGAGACCTACTGGGGGAAAGGCTCTGTTTCCCTGGTGCATCTGAGTGAAATCTGAAGGAAATCTGAATTGTTTGCTTTGCATTTTCAGAAAATCCAAAAGTTAGTCTAATGAAACTTGCTTTGGCTTTTTTTTATTATTATTTTCCATAAACACATAAAATAAAAAGTTTGCATGTTCATCAAATTGTTCATCAAACCTATTTAGCAGAAGTTGGCAAAAGCTTGTTGGTTGAAGTACATACTTGTTAGCTTCAATGCTATAGGTCTCCACTGTGTCAGTCAGGCCAGCATCAGTCACTCCAGCTGCCACAACGATTTTTCCCTGGTGAACAGTGGCACCAAAGAGAGAGCGAGCAGTCTTCATCGGAGCCAGTTCTTTCCACTCAAACTTCTTTGGATTGTAGACCAACACCTTGTTGAGGCACTTTCTGTGAGTGGGAACATGAGAGGGAGTCTTGGTTACTGAAAGATCAAAGTCTGCTTCACATGGCAAAATGGCATCTTTATATAGACCCATGGCATTGGCAGGGTCCCTGACTGGGGCCCATCTTTTTCTAAGAAATATAGCCTAAACCTCTTATTTGATACATGTATTCCAGTCGTGGCAGGAGTCAGGAAGATCCAGTGGGTTGGTCTTTTGACTTTTAGAGGAAACAATGAGTTCTTGGAGAGAGCCACTGCAGTCAGTTCCAACAGGAGATGTTACTTGTATGTGGATGAGAGAACAGTATAATATTTGGAGAGATCTGGTGCCTGAAATGAAATATTATAGCCAGAGTGGAGAAGGAACCTGTTGGTTGGCAAAGGGAGACCTTCTCCGCGCTATAAACCAAGTTAACAACCTCTAACAGCCTTCCCAGAGAAATCAAACAGTACTCTGGAAGTTGCAACTGCTTATCTGGGATAAAAGGGAAAATCCTAGAGTCCTGAGGATTTGGCCCAGCATTGACTGGCCTTGGGTCAGATATATTTATGATGTGGAGGTAGAAGCATATTATAATATTGAACTATTTTGATATTTACCACCACAATGCATTTCTATTGCAAATCATGTTGAATAGTAATGTTATTGCAAAGATTCGATTGTGCTACTCTATTGTTTGTACCTCAGCTACCTCAAAATAAAGTGAGCATCTAGGAGAGAGCCAGCTATTGTGTGGAAATTCAGTTAATGACATTAGTTAAGCTGCACTGTAGCTTCACTGCATCTCCTAATTGCTGTAGTCTCTGGAGGCCGCAACAAATTTATCCTAATATATCAGTCCTTGAATGAGTCTAATAGAAGACACTGCTGTAGTACTGAGACAGCACAAGCCCATTTGCAGGATGTCTGTAAAAGATGGACTCATATTTATTGAGAAGTAGTCTTTGTCCTGCAAACTGTTCCAAATGTCCATCCATAAATATTATTTTTAAAGAAAGAAAGTGTAGGCCAGTGGTCAGCACAGGGGACCGAAAGCAGGACCTCTTATCTTTGTGAGTTCTGTTCCCTTCTCTGACACTGACTTAGAATATCCATGAGAGAAGTCAATTTACCTCATTGTACCTTGATTGATGTAGCTGTAAATGATCATGAAAAGGATGATAAACTTAAAAGAATGTTTTGATTGCAGCAAGGCTATAATGGCTTCACTTGGATACATGTTCAAAGTTCGAAACAAAATCATTTTCTAAAAAGGATTTTTAAAAATTGCACCAAATCATAAGTTTTTAATAGTGTCCATTATTTTCTTACATTGGCTTCCATAAATGCATTCCAGATGACAGTCTGAAAGATGGGCCGAAGTACATTTACATCCAATTGGTCTGCATCAGGGGCTGCCAGTGCTCACATAGTTCATAGTGAACCAGAAAGTTTATACTTTTCCTCTTCCAGAGCAGTGCATTCAGCTCATAAGGAATGAAGATGTTTTGTTTTTGTATTTTTAACAAAGTTTTACTTTACCAGTGCATCCAAATGTGTAAGACCTCATCTTTCATTTGGCTGCAAACTGTGGGGCAGGTTTTGAAAGCAGCGTGCGCGGGCATAGATTTGTGCGCGCTACCCGGCAGGCACAGATGGTCACCCGATTTTATAACATGCGCGCGCTGCCGGGGTCGGCGCCACAAGGGGGTGCACACTTGTGCACCTTGCGCGCGCCGAGCCCTAAGGGAGCCCCGATGGCTTTCCCCGTTCCCTCCGAGG
Source organism: Rhinatrema bivittatum (assembly GCF_901001135.1). Lineage (NCBI taxonomy): Eukaryota > Metazoa > Chordata > Amphibia > Gymnophiona > Rhinatrematidae > Rhinatrema > Rhinatrema bivittatum. The sequence goes on along the minus strand of NC_042616.1, from coordinate 71,519,903 downwards.
CCGCTCCGAAAAAAAGCGAACCGTACCATAGAGTCTGTTGGGCCGCCGAAGCTCACGACCTCACCTATTCTCATTTCTCCAAACCTTTCAAGGCTGGAGGCATTTCTTTCTTCCACTTGAGGCAGATGGCGATTCAACAGTGGATGCCACCAGCTTGAGTGAATGTTCAACGCCAATTGTCAACAGTGGAGCAGAGGCAGACCTGCTCTAGGCAAACCAGTGCCCTGTGTGAAAACTGAAATTGGCACCCATCTCCTCCCCCCTTCTAGCACAGCATTCCCTCCTTTGGTAGTGATCACCCTTTCTCTGTCTCCTAACTAGCATCCCCTTTTCTGCATTCCCCCTTTACCCCGTATCATTGTCCCCCTGACCCTCCTCTCTTTTTTCCTCTGCCTACAGGATGTAGAATGGTATGGGGGGGAGGGCTTGCCAACATGGTGTTGCTTCCTCATGTGCAGTCAGTCACACAGGTCGCACACCCCAAAAGCTGGCCCTGAGTAGGGGTAACTTGCAGCCCCAGATTCAGGGAAACTTCCAAAGATGGACGGGAAGCAGCAAACTCACATGGGTCACTAACCTGCCCAACATCTTGGGGCGAGCAGTGGTAAACAGTGATGGTCTGAAAAGAAAAGCAGATAAAAGGGCCCCAAAGTAGCTAAAGAAGATGCAGAGGACAGACTGCATGCTTTACTCTTTCTCCTTCCCATCCCGGGAAAAGTAAGAAGTAACAATCAGTGAGTTGAAAAGAGGTTAGAAACTTAGGGAGATTGCTGGCTATCAGCCTGTGCCTTGATTTGATTTCCAAGCCAAGCTTTTTACTCCTTAGGCTGGCTGGGGATGTTGCAGAGGCAGTGTTCATGACCCTGGGAGAAGGGAGTATCCACCATGGCATAACAGTGATACCTACTGAACAGACTAAAAAGTGAATTTCAAAAGCCTGGCATGCGCCAAAACCGGGAGATATGCGCATAAGTCAGGCTGGCGAGTGCCGAGCGGATTTTTAAAAGGCGCCCACATATGCATTTATCTCCCACTACATGCACAAAAATATTTTCTCAAAAAAAGGGGCGTGGCATGGGCATGGGCTGGGCTGGGCATGGGCATTCCTGGATTTCACATTGAAACCAGCAGGCAAATACTCATGCCCACATGCGTGAGCTGGGGTCTCCGGCTGCGTAACTTTACTTCTGCTAAGGATGGCGCGTAAGTCATGAAACAAACAAACAAAAAAAAAATTAGATCAGCTGGGTTTTAAAGGTTCGGGCTAACAGGGGAAAAGGGAGGCTATTAAACTAGGGGCCTTTGGAAGTCCTATCCCTGGCCTGGGTGAACTGGGAATGAACCGGGAAAACTGGTAATTGCATCGGCGCCCGTGTCTTTTAAAATCCCCTCCACTTATGCGGTAGACGCGGCATTTGGCTGCATAGGCGCACGCCCACTTAAAATTGTGTGCTCGTGTGCGCGCGTTCAGCCTATTTTATAACACGCGCCTATATATGGACGGACATTATAAAATGGTTGCGTCCCTGGGCACGGACCGGCAAACGTGTGCACATGTGCACCCAGGCACCTGTTTAAAAGTTACCATCTTGGGCTGCATGTATACCCAGTTCCAGGAGGAACTGCAGTCTGTAGGCCCTTGTGAAAGACTGTCACTGTGATTGCTGGGCTAGATAGGCGAGAAGGATATATAAACAGAGGTAAAAACCTGCTTGCTGTGAATGAGTGCCATGCGCCATAAGTAGAGGCTGATTCCGATTGATCTGGAAGCCCATAGGAGCAGGATGTAATGTCCAAGACGAAAATTAAATGTAATTTTTTTTTTTTTTAATGAAAAAGCCAGATGTTCCACCTGGAACTGAAAGAGCTAACTTTCTGTGACACGTGTGGGTCTGAAAAAAAAAGATCAAAGTCCTTATGTCCCCCTTCCCTTGACATGTCCTGAAAATTTGGTATGGATAGGACACCAAAGAGAAAAGTTATTGTGAGACACGCACACAAATGTAAAATGATATCAGGAGTCTTCTTTTCCTTCAGAAACTAGGCTACAAATCTAAGCATAAGGACTGCATGAGTAGAACTTAAAGAGGAAAAGTATAAATGTTGTGGTTCACTGTGAACCATGTGACTAGCCATGATGGAGACCAACGCACATCATCCCTTCTGGAATGCCTTGATAAGCACTGGTTCATGAAAATGATTTGATACTATAACAATTGTGGTTTGGTGCAAATTTTTAAAAATGTATTTTAAGTCTTGAGACCTTGCTACTTGCATCGCTGTTTGATTCCATGCAATCTGATCTTCTGGAACCCAGTGCATTAATTCCCTGGAAGTGCACTGCCTCACAAATGTAATTAATGAACGTGGTGGCATTTATGTGCTGTGTTTATTTTTTAAATATGATGAAAAAACAAAAGAGATATGAATATATATTGTAGTATAATACCTCGGTAATGTATTATGTCAACTATACTCCATACTGTGGCAGGTAAATATTATTTTGAATGTAAAATACTATAAAATAGCATCTACAATATTTGTATTCTTCTTCTGGGCTTATACGCTACATCCTAAATATGTCTCTATTCTTCAATGCTGTTTCTTTTGGGAGGGCAATGCCTTTCGTTGGTGAGAGAGGGGTTTTATGGTGTGTGTTTTCTGACTGACTGTGCCCAGCAGTGGGAGAGATGTTCTGCAGTGTCCATGCTAACGGGTTGACAGTGTCAGAGGGGTTTATGTATTAACCACAGCATGACATTCTGATACAGGTCAGTATTGTGATTGCATTTTCAGCTCACCTCGTCCAGTATGCAATCCTTATTAGCACACTGGGAACCAGTCCTGTCTACATACATTCCACCCAAGCCGCTTCTACATGGTCCTGTTTATACCAGGGAAACGGAGGGCTTAGAGGCACCAGAACCGATGCTGGAAAAACCTTTTAGACTCCTTCTGTAACTGCAAAGCCAACATGCCACACTGTAATTTACCTCTTTTCCACCGCCGTGTTTCTCTGACTGCTATAATGGAATGCGGCAAAAGTTCTTCTTTTTGCCAGGAGTAAATTACCTGTCTTTTCCTTTGCCTCCAATGACGTAGATAAGGTCATTGTGTGATATTACAGAATGGCCATAGACTTCATACGGGAGGGGGTCTGATTCTCCCCATTTGAAGGACCTTTGAGAGAGAAAATAAACAGACTACATAAGCTAATTATTAAAACTATAAAACAAAGGAAGAAAAGATTACAGCTTGATTTATAAAGGGATTTCTCCTACTAGCCAGGAACAGAGTTACTTAGCTCTAGTTTCTGTGAAGGTGGACTAATGTGAGTTTTAGAGGGCAAGGATTTGGGATTTTGATCCAAAAAGATGGTGCACAGTCTGGGTCCTGTTGAATATATTCTGTCTTTCAGATTGAGTCATAGATTTTGCACCGAAGAAAAGAAACAAAAACTAGACTACCACCACTGAAGGCTAGACTTAGGTTTCAAACTGGAGAAGTGTACGCTTGCAGCACGCAGCACAAATTAGGCACATTTCATAGTCTTAAGTAGTAGCTATGGGTGGGGTTCGTGGCTGAGTGGAAGGGGAAAGCATTGACATCAGCAAACTGTAAGCAGCCTTCAGGAACAATAGGACTTTTTAGGACAAGTATATGTGGGAAGTGTGAGCTAAACCTATTTGGCACTGGTGATATAGGCAATTCTGAATCCAGATTGATTGGTTGCTATTGCCGAACACAATAATTAGAGGTCAATCAAAAAATGGGAACACAACAGTTCAATCGCTGTCCTAACAATTATTCTCAAAATTGTACTTATATCTGTTTATTACTACTATAATAAAGCGTTTCAATGTTTTACATTTTTTTTTTATATTTTTTATTGCCTACACATCTGTGGAGAAAATACTTCATATAAGGCACAAAGCTGTTTTTTTTAATATATTTGACATAAAGTTTTGCAAAAAATTTTTAAGGAATTGGTTGAAAGTTTCATATAATCGGGTAGGTGTCCCTGCACCACAATTGCAAACTTATAATCATTAACTCCCAACCTCCTCCTCGTGTGAAATTGTTTTGAATTAAAAAAAAAAAATCATTTTTCTTTCTTTTCTTAATTAAGAACGTAAGAACATGCCATACTGGGTCAGAGCAAGGGTCCATCAAGCCCCAGCATCCTGTTTCCAACAGTGGCCAGTCCAGTTTCCTGCTGGAGTGTTGAAGAGACCAACTTCCGGACACACCAGGAATGGTGAATTCGTGAAATAAAAGAAGAACAGTAGAGAACGTCACATAAGGGACGGTGTGGTAATGACCATCTGTTATAGTCTTGTCTTTGCTGAGTTTACTCCCCTGAGGAAAGGCGATTATGTCTGAAAGATGTGCATGTCGGGACTTTGATAACAGCTTGAGTTTCATACAGATGGGTCTATATACTCATTACCTTCATAAGAGGAATCGATAACGATGTGAGAAGGAAATTCAGAAGGGTAGAAGTATAGCAATAATTTAACTGGATGTCACAGAATATAATCAAGGAAAGAAAGAAAAATGATTTTTAAAAAAAAATTCAAAACTATTTCACACGAGGAGGAGGTTGGGAGTTAATGATTATAAGTATGCAATTGTGGTGCAGGGATGCCTACACAATTATATGAAACTTTCAACCAATTACTTAAAACATTTTTACAAAAATGTATTTAAAATATATAAAAAAACAGTTCTTTGCCTTATATGAAGTATTTTCTCTTTAGATGCGTAGGCAATAAAAATATATTTAAAAAAATTAAAAAAATTGAAACACTTTATTATAGTAGTAATAAACAGATATAAGTATAATTTTGAGAACAATTGTTAGGACAGCCATTGAACTATTTTGTTCCCATTTTTTGATTGACGTACAATTTATATATCGTTGCTAGGTGGTGTTGATATTTATAGGTTTAACAAAATAATTAGCCATATCTCATGTAAGTGTCATTCATTGTGAATTATTGTATCCTATGATAAACCTCATAATAGAAAAAAAAAACAAGGGTGTAAAGTAATTCTGATCCCTAATAAGCTTGGCTTTCCACTTGCTGGGATCTAAGCAATCTCAGCAGTTATATATATGTGGTTCCCCTCTGTTTTGGTTTAGTGACCCCCAGTTATCGCGCTGCATCATCCTGCTGATATGCAGGAGACCTGAGTTTGATTGCTGGTCCTTGGGTTAGAAGGGGCTGGGAGTATGTGGAAGGCAGCAATCGTATTCCCTGGGGAAGGGAGGAGTTCCCAGGCATTGCACAGCGACTGAAAAATTCAGGGTGCCTGTGTTCTGATGTAGCTGGATAGTGGGAAGTGGGATAAAACAAAAAACCTGGGAGTGAAGAAAAGAGAAAAAAAAGGGGATTGGATAACTTCCTAAAGGGCAAAATGAACCGTGAGTGTGGTGATATGCTTCTGTTTTACTTCTACACTGTATGATGATCTAAAGAGATGCCATGTTCAGGTTTACTAAGACGTTTTTCACTCTTGGAGTCGTCCATCGTCATGAGATCTCATGTCTGCTGAACTTTCCAAGCCTCTTCTCCAGATAGATTGATGTTAAAATAAAATAAAGCCAGGTCGTACGAAGAACAACTTGCAGGGCCCGACAGAGAGACCCATAGTGCGCGCCTGGCCCCACAGATGGTGAATGACCTGTCTGCCTTTCCCTGACCACACGCCGGTGCACTCACAGCCTGTCGTAGCAGAGCACAGAGTCCAGCGTCTGCTCGCCTTCTTTCAGTTCTTTGCCCCCCAGAAGGAAGATGGAGTTTTCAGCCTCTCCGAGTCCAAAAAGGCAGCGGGCAGAGGGCACTGCGGGCATTCCCAACCAGTCAGAGTCCAGGTGATCAAACTGAATGAGGAAAAAGAGCACACTGTAGTACGCCAGCACTCGGACAAAAAGAAGGCGACCCTCCCCGTCCTCCCACCTCACACGTGCTACCTTCAGTTGAGATATTCATGACCCCATGTCTTTTGCTTCTTTCTTTGAGTCGATTGTAAATCGTTGGGTGTACAGCCATGCAACTTTACGCTGACTTTCCTTTCCAATGTACTTCTTTTCTATCCCCCTGCTCTTCTGTTGGGTACAGGGTTTTCTCTCTCGATAAGTCATGTGTTGTTGACTGAGGAATGGAAGGGGAAACCTTCCCTCAGGCCAGACCTTTCCACTAATAGGACTTGCTCCCGTTTGCCCTACCCCTGGGGCCTAAGCATATCCTCCCTGCAGTGCTTCTTATCTCTGTTCGCCATAAAGTCTCGTCTCAGGTTTACTGTCCCCTACCAGTGACATTTATAAACCAGGCTGTGTCGGGTATAATCTCAATCTCAGATTTACTGCTAGCTCGTCGCACGAGGTAGTGAAGTGGTTAGCAGGCAGTCCCCAGCTGGAGGTGTCTTGTAGGGTGAGCTCTTTCTAGGGGTTTACGCAGAAAATGTTTTCCTTTCATTTTGTGTTTGATTTCATTTATTGGGGGGGGGGGGGGGGGGTTTGCTTGTTTTCTTTGTTGATTCTGCCATTTAAAAATGGAAAATAATGAAATTAAAAAAAAACAAACAAACAGAAAGCGAAATGAAATAATACATTTTCCTCCTCCATGAAAAAAACCCAACCCCCCCCCCCCCCTTCCCGACCCAGACCCGTCTCAACACGGGTTTCAGGGTTTCAAACTTGGGAGCTCCTGCTCTGCTGCTGCTCATCCCTGAATAGCATCATTTTTAGTGTTTTGTTCTCCGTACAAGAAGAGGGCACTGCCTCAGGACAGCCCGTGCCATTCATGGATAAGCAGCTGCGGCAGGGCAGGAGTGACTGGGGATCACTCCTGCCCCGGTTCTCAAGCGTCAGATACTAGGTAAGACAGGTCTAGAGGAGCAGGAGGTGATGAGGGAGGGGGCCCATGAAAGAGGATTTTTTTTTTTGTGGTGGAAGCAGAATCTTAAAGGTGAATTTTAAAAGCCCGATGCATGTTGAAATATGTTGGGCTGGCGCACGCCGAGCAGATTTTAAAAGCCCCCAGGATATGCGCGTACATGCTGCTGCCCACACAAATACATTTCCAAAAGGGAGTGGGTGTGTGCACCGGCAAGTTTTATGGTTTTATTGTTTTAACTTAATTTAATATTTTGATTTTATGATTTGACTACCGTATTAACTTGTCTTTGATTAGATTACTATCAGGCCGATACAGTAAGGACCGGTAGGAAGAGGTGCGTTATGGCCAGGCGCACTCGCATTTGCTGCACGCACAGTTCGGATCACCTACTGCTCGATACTGTATTTAAATAGCTTGCAAATGCAAACTGCGTCCAAGAAGCGTCCGTGAAGAGTTAGGCCCGCGCAATCCATTTTACTGTATAGAGAGCTATACAGCGCCTATACAGTATCCTGGGTGCCTTGGTACCTGTCATTTCAAACGTCATTTCAAATGACGTTTGAAATGACAGGTACCAGGGGGGATTGCGAGTCCTCTCCCCCATCTCCCGAGAGGAAGGACTGCCAGGCTTGAAAATCTGCCTAAATGTTGTCAGCAGTGGGAGCTTATCTGTAATCTTTCAGGAGAATATTCCAATGTCATCTGCTGAAATACAGAAACCAAAGGCATCGCTGGCCATGGGCACACCCAGGGATTGTGCCCCGATTCTATTGGCCATTACCTTGAATCTCAAATAGTAGCTCTGTTTACTGCTTGGTCTCCTCCCTTTCAGGCTGCCTCCAGGAAGGGGGCTTGGAAAAGTAATTATTCTCTTCTCTGCAGAGTCTGCCCCAGACTTACCCCTCTCCCTTCCAGTCCCCACAGGAGGTAAGACTAGAGCAGGCACTGAAGGCAACACATGGGAAGAAAGAGGAAGGGAGGGGCAGAGATGGACAAGGGAGCAGAGGGAATTATTTTCTGTTCTACTGTGTCCAACCTATACTCATCACCTCCCACCTTGCTCCCTTGTTTCAACAGGAGAGGATGAGCTGGACCAGACCCAAATGCAGCCAAACCCACAGCCCATAACTCAGAACTCAACTGGGGGCAACATGGAAGAGGGGGAAGGATGCATCCTAGAGCAGAAACAGGGAGTGATAAGTGATTGATGGGGATGGAGATAACTTCGACGCAGATCTAGGAAAAGGTTTCAGAATCTGCCAAGTATCCCATGGTTGGAATGTCATTTTCAGTGTTAAGTTATTGTACAATTTATTTTTTTGTTATAGGAAAAGGTGATGGAGAGTTAAACAGCTTGCAAAAAGCTGGTGATAGCCCCTTGAAAAGAAACTAACAGCCCATCACTGAACCTGTAAGAATCAACTGGTACAGCATATCCCCTTGGCTCTTCCAGTGTGGTTGGTAATATTTTAAAATTGTCACTATAAGGCAAGCAGTGACCCTAGTGTCCTGTGTTTTTTTTATAGGATCATTCTTGAGGGGGTCCTGAACATGATTATTGAATTTATTATTGATCAAAGTCTTGGGGGGGAGGGGAGTGACCCATTTCGGGCCATGCCCCATGGATCTGTGCCCTGAGATTTTTAAATACCTAGCAATGCCTACTGAGCAGATACCAACACAGGGAAAGTCCCAGGGTTGGGAGAATCTCTAAAGAGTACAAGGTCATGAGGTTTGGAGGGAAGGATTCCCTATCGCAATAGATTTCTGTTACTTTTACTGACTATGGGCCCGATTTTAAAAATCATTTTCACGAGTAAAATTGGGTTTTACATGTGTAAGTGCACTTTACTTGAGCAAGTGGGCTTTTGAACATTGCTACAATAGGATTTTATATTTACGTGCGGAACTCCTTTTGAAAACTACCCTCCCTATTTGGATTTTGATTTCTTTATGGGGTTGCACTAGACAATAGCGAACCACCTGCCAGATTGTACATTTACCTCAAGTGTTCCACTAAACAGGTTTCTTTCGCAACAGCCTCCAGCCTGGTGTGGTCGTGGTTTTTGTTTATTTATGGAAGGTACCAAGAGACCTCCCACGAGCCTCTGGCCCTAGAAAGATCTTCTTGGACAGGAAATGACCTGGGAGCATGGGGGTGTTCAGTACTCTACCAGCACTGGGTTCTACCAGCCAGCAGAACAGGGGTTACATTGGTATTTGTTGGTTTTATTTTGCAATCCGGCTAGTAGGGTTTTATTAAAATAGGCGGAATATGAAGTCTATATAAATTGACACAGGTAGGGGCAGCATATCAAGGTGGGCTTAGTTATTCTTTTCGATCAGATTATTCGTGGCATCTTATTTACTTCAGACAACTGGAACAATTTTTGTATCTTTCTCCCACATTCTCCTTATCTATGGTTACATCTCTCAGTACTTGCTGATCACATAGCAACATAGTTGATGTCAGCAGATAAAGACCATTTGGTCTGCCCAGTATGCCCAGTTTCCCCTGCCTTCACTACTCTAGCTCTGGCCAGCAATCTTGCTCGCCCCTTCTATCACTAAGGAGATCTGCCAGCTGTCTGCCACACAAGCTTGAGCTCTGACAGAAAGCCGTTCCTACAGCTAGCTCAGTGCTGCCCGGGTAACGATGGAGCGTGAAGAGATGGGATGCATTGATTGAATTGTGATTTATTAATATGTACTAATATAAATGTAAACTGTAATTCGAGATCCATATAGAATATCATTCCAAAACCCCCTCTGAATTTCAATTGATATCTTTGGGCCCTCAGTACATGTTGCAATGGTTGAGAGACTCTCAGGATATATGGAATGGATTCTCTCTGTGCCGTGTGTCCAGGGCTGCTGGAAAGGTTGACTCCCAGTTTATGTTTAGCATCTTTCCTCTGCTGAGAGCACACACTTAGAAAACTCTGGGCAAGAACAAATTGCTATGGTGTCAGCACAGCTGGGATGGTTTCAGGACTTGTGTGGCCTTATACCCTTATTAAATTTCTAGGCACGGAATTGAAAAAGTTCTAGTTGAAATAGGGCCATTGATCTCACCGAGGGGGTACTGATTAATCTGTAGAGATAGGTACAGAGGACAATTTTTTAAGTGACTTTCCTTGGGTGAAAACGTGTTTTACCCATTTAAATCAAGCATCAGGAAACTTCCCTCCTGCAATGTGGCTGTAAGCACGCGTTGTGGAGCTAGGCCTGTATTTTTAGCTCCTTTGAGAGGAGGCAATCGCAGGGGCCATGTTTGGGCTGGGGAAGGAAAAGTAATCATATGGATTGCTGCTTTCTGATCAAAGCGCACACTTTTCAGGAAAAGTCTACCTGCACAAGCGGGTGCATGTAACCGCAGGTACTTTCAACCCACCTCAATTTTCCAAGCAAAAACGCATCTGTACTTTTTGCTTTCAAAATTGGTGCAAAGACTGGACAGTTTGAAACTTGCCCCCATGATTATCAGGTCTATCCTGTAAAGTGCGGCCACGTTTACCCTGCTCCTAAGCCGCTTTTTACTCACCTTCCGGCCGCGTTAGCCCTTCCTGCGATCCCGAATCCCCTTTAACCTACTCCTACCGCGTCCTAAATTCCCCGGGCAACCCCTTCCGCACGCGGCATGTATATTGCATGCAAACGAGCGAATTAGCTATTCCCTAGCATCCCGTAACCTGCGCCCCGACTATCGCTAGTTTTCCCTGCCGTTTTGTCGCGCGTTTAACCTGCAAACTTACCGCCTACCCTGACCCCTGCGGTAGAGGCAGGGGTAAGGGTAGGTGGCAAGCTTTCCCCCAGACCCCGCTCACCTGCCCCGGCCGCGATCATGGGTGCCGGTCTCCGTGGCAGCCCCAGTCCTCTCCCCTGCTCCCGAAGACAAAAAAAAAAAAAGCGAAAAAAACGTTGCAGCCCCCCTCCGATGTCCGGACTGGGGCTGCCACGGAGACCGCTTTCCGGACTGGGGCTGCCACGGAGATCGCTTTCCCCCATGCAAGTAAGTTGCTTCGCCGCTTCAGTTCTTCCCTCCTCCCGGAGCTGCTTTTTCAGCCTTGCTCCAGGAGGAGGGGAGAATAGACACTAGCGGCAAAGCGAAAAAAAACCCAAAAGCAATTTTGGTTTTTTTTTTCCAAAAGCGACGATACCTTCTTGGCCGGACGGCTGCAAAAGTGGGTCGGGTCCGGGCTGACAGCGGCGAAGCAACTTACGGTGAAGCAACTTGCTTAGGCCCGCGGCGAAGCAACTTGCTTAGGCCCGCGGCGAAGCAACTTACGGCGAAGCAACTCTTAGGCCCGCGACAATTTTGGTTTTTTTCCAAAAGCGACTTACTTTTGGGATCTGTCAAGATCCCAAAAGTAAGTCGTTTTTGGATGCCTGCACAACTTACTTTTTTTTTTTGCAGCCATCAGCGATCGTGGCTCCCGTAGCTCCTCCGGAGGAAGATGGCCGCCTGCACGGGGGAAAGCGTACAATTGGCCGCTGAAGACGTGACGTCACGACGTTTGGCGTCACGGGATGTGACATCACGTCTTCAGCGGCCAATTGTACGCTTTCCCCCGTGTAGGCGGCCATTTGAAATGACAGATACCAGCGTGGCGTGAAGCATTAGGCCCGCGCACCCAGGATACTGTATAGGCGCTCTATCCAGTAAAATGGGTTGCGCGGGCCTAACGCTTCACGGACCGTTCTTAGACGCGGCATGCATTTGCATGAAATTAGAGTTCAGGATCGAGTGGTAGGTGAGCTGCACTGTGCGTGCGGCAACCGCGGGTGCCGCAGGCACTAACGCAGCTCTTCCTACCGCTCGGTACTGGATAGACCCGTATGTTGCTTACTCAGATGACTGGATATGTGGTCTTCAGTGCTATGCCAAGTAAGACTGGGAAATGTTACCTCTAGGCACTTCATAACGTAGTTCTTGAAAGAAACATTATTTGCGGTGGAATGGCATTGAAAAGTCGATAAATAGTACATGAACATGGGAAAACAAAAATACCCACAAATGTAAAAGTGATAAAGTTTCCACAGATTGCCATTAGGACTATGCTTTTGTTATTAAGAGAATTTCATTTCATTTTGTTTGTAAAATGAAACAAAAGGAAAATTTGACAAAATTGTTTGTTTTTTCCCAAGTTTCGCTTTTAAAGGTGACTTTTAAAAGCCCAGCGTGTGCCAAAACTGATAAATATGTGCATGAGTCGGGTCGATGCGCGCCGAGTGGATTTTAAATGGCGCCTGCATGCTCGTGTATCTCCCGCTATGTACACAAAAAGTATTTTATAAAAAATGGGGTGGGGCCTGGATGCAGTCTGGGCAGACCATGGGCGTTCCTGAATTTCTTAATGAAACCAACATGTGAATACTTATGCATAACTTTACTTCTGCTATGGATAGCGTGCAAGTCATAAAATAAAATCTATGCATGTCAGCAGAGTTTTAAGGGTCGGGGCTAAGCGGGAGGAAGAGAGGCTATTAAACCTGGGGGGTTTGGAAGTCCTGTCCTTTGCCTGGGCAAACTGGGAATGAACTGGGAACACTGGTAATTGTGTTGGCGCCTGGGTCTACTAAAATTCACCCACTTATGTGGTAGAAGTGGAATTTGAGTGCATAGGTGCGTGCCCACTTAAACTTGTGTGCAAATGTGCATGCATTCAGCCTATTGTATATCATACGTACATATATGTGCATATGTTAGAAAATGGACATGTCCCTGGGCACGAGCCAGCACGTGTACACCCACACAGATGTTTCAAAGTTACCGTCCCTGTGCACAACTAACACAAATAGAGACAGTGTGTATTAACTGTGAATAGTGTGTACTAATGGTGAACAGTGCACACTAAAACAAAACTTGGAAAAGTAAAAAAAAATACTAACAAAACCAAAAAAAAAAAAAAAAATGTGAAAAAGACCACTCCGGGCTCTTTTGGAGGCGTGGGTAGCAAATGTTATTAAATAAATAAAACAAAAAATTCCCAGTACTTTTGGTTTATTCTTTTAAGAAAATGGGGATTTCTACAATTAATTTGAGGCATATGCTTCAGTGGAATCAATTCTATTCGTGTGAAGCTTCTAATAGCACTGTCTCAGACCACGCCCCCCCCCCCCCCAGCACACCCCTTTCCGATGGCCCGGCACTTCTGCGCGTACTGTGGCAGATTTTCAAAGGGTTATGCCTGTAACCCCTGCACATGCCAAGCCTATATAGGCTCGGAGATGGACGCAAGCCCCGGGATGCGTGTATGTCCTGGGGCTTTGAAAAAGAGGCAGGAAGGGGGCAGGCGCGTGGGTGGGGCGCCGGTCCGGGGGCGGGGCTGAGGCCTCCAGCACAGCGGCTGTGCCTGGGGTTCGTGTGCTGGCACTTGGCCGGCGCGCACAAGTTACACCTGCCCAGAGGCAGGCATAAATCATAAAATAAAGGTAGGGGGGATTTAGGAAGGGCTGGGGAGCGGGTTAGATAGGAGAAGGGCGGGGAAGGTGGGCGGAAGGAACGTTCGGAGCGGTCTTGGAGGGAACGGGAAGCCCTGATGGCTCGGCACACGCAAGGTGCACAAGTGTGCACCCCCTTGCGTGCACCGACCCCGCGCGCATGTTATAAAATCGGGCGTAGATTTGTGCCCGCCGGGTTGCGCGTACAAATCTACGCCCACACGCATGTTATAAAATCTGGCCCACTGTGCGTTATGCACGTGTCTGAGTCCCTTCAAAAATGCGCGCAGTGTGCACAGGGCCTAGCCACATGAGTAGCCCCCGATATTTGTGCACGCGGGCCATCGAAAATTTGGCCGTATGAATAGTCTGAAAACCAGGCTGGTTAAGTGTGCCTCCAGGACAGGTTTGGGAAACACTGTGCTACTGGCCTTTTTTTTTTACCCTAAAAGTTTTCATTCAGTCTGTGCCTAAGGACAAAACCTTTGTCATATAATGTAATTCTAAAATCCCATGCTTTCTCAGCTATTAAACTTATGTATACAAAGCTGAATTTGTGAAAACAGACAAATGAACAGAAATTAGAATACAACTGGTGTGAAAGAGTACTCTGTGAGGAAAATAATGATTACTAGATTGGGTGGGGAGGGAAGGAAAGAGGAATTTGGATTCAGAGACAACCAACACGAGCCGTGACTTTTTTTACAGTCTGGGGTATTGAAGCGCAGACATTAAGGAAAAAACGCAGGGCTGCTTCTAGGGCCAAGTCCATAAGCAAAGCCCGTCAAACAAACTCACTGATACATGGGGGTAACCTGCACGGCAGATACTACCATGGCAAGCTTGCTGGACAGACTGGATGGACCACTGGTCCTTTTCTGCCATCATTTTTATAAGATGATCTCCGGTAAATCTTATGGGTTTCTTTAGTGCATTTAGAGGAAATATAGAACCCTTCAGATTAACGAGTGTATGTGAATGCATCTCTTTCTACATATATGTACATACCCCTGCCCCCACTCCCCATCCATCGAGAGAGAGAGAGACGTAAGCTGACGCCGTGCAGAAGTGCCCAGGAGGTCAAGGTAAGTCTGTACTTCTTTAATTAGCGAATATTTCAGTTTATTTTATTAAATTTCAGGACTGATGCTTAAAAAAACAAATGGTACTGGAAAACTGAAAATGGCAACCACCCAAGAGAATATATTACAGTTATTTGTGAGACAGGAAAAGTCCAAAGATGCTGTGACTTCAGTCTGTATCGAAATATTGAAAACCTATCCCTGACAGTGCCAGGGTGCAGTGAAGCTTTTGGTTTTGCCCTGGTTTGTATTGACTTCATGTAGTTGGTTGGTTTCTGTATCTATTAACACTAACCTAAGTGTCTCTCTACTCTGCCACTTGATTCTTTTGTCGCTAGTACCCCCTGACTTCGCTGAAGATACAGACTTAGGGCCTGATTTACTAAGGCTTTTCTCTCTCTCTATGTCTATGGGAAAAATGCTTAGTAAATGAGCCTTTGGGGCAGGGAAATACCTGCTGTACCTGATTTGTAACTGACCTTAAGCGAGGTTTTGAAAAGGTGAGCAATGAAATTTAAATCTATTATAACCAGAACTGACTGGAATTGTCATTTGATCCCCCTGTATGTACCCTAACTCTGCCTTGTGAACACTCTGAGAAGGGACTTTGTAACTATGAGTATTATATTATGTCTGGTATATCTGTGTATACTGATACCTCTGGACAAGTGCTAATTATTATTATATTGTCATCTGCACAAAATGAAAAGAATTAATTCATTGAATCTCTAGCAGATGCTACTGGATTTGTAATCCTACTATGTGAATCCCAAAATATAGAGGATGAATAATATAAATCCTGGAGTACAAAGAAAAATACCAGCATAAACAATATGGGCTCAGTGGCTTTGTTGTACATTGCCAGGTAGAGAATCTAAGTTTGACTCCCAGGTCAGGTTTTTCACTCCCTGGGTGAGCTGAGGCAGTATTCCTAGTTCGTGGGCTGGGGGGGGGGGTGGACAGAGGGAGTCACAGCCATTGTGCAGTGATGACACCTAGTGGCCGCTCTTAGGTACCATGATCGCAGAATTCCAGAAGAACCCCTGGTGCATGGCCCAGCTGAGGATTTTCACTGCAACGATTGGACTAAGAGAGTTGAGAGGGGGGGATATAAAATGTGTGATAAACTTCAGGTAGTTTGAATGAAGGCTTATGGTACCATAGCCTGAAAGAGACCAGTCCTGATTTTTAAAAATTTATATTCCGCCTTTCATGACACGTCAAAGTAGATCATATTCAGGTCCTGTAGGCATTTCCCTAGTCCCAGAGGTTTTTAATCTAAGGGGGAGATTTATCAAAAATAGTAATAGGGCTATAACATGCATTAAGCAGTCTATATCACATGTGCTGTATATCATGCAATATAGTCCTATAGTGCGATATTTGCGCTAGTCACAATTTTTAAGCCAGAAATCCTCCCCTATTACAATGAGCAGCTTTGCATGCTATTTTATTGCATACATTTTGCAAATTCATGCAAAGCAGCTCATGCACACCTAATCCTATGTACATTATTATACCTACACTTTCTTGAAAATAATTTGTGCACTGCGGGAGCACCGAGACCCGAACACAGGTCCCAACGCTCCAACAGTAGATTTAAAGGGGTACTGTGGCCCAACACGGCACCCCCTAGAATTAATTTAAAAAATCTCCAGGGGTCTTATTAGAATCCCCTGCTCACCCTGGAGCCACCAATCGAGGTGGCCCCACCAAAAGAAAAAAAAAAGATTAAGATGCCATGTGATGACGCCCCCGACCACCCAGCTCCTTAGTTATCCAACCCCCCCAAAATAGTAATCTCACTTCCTGCCCCTCCCTTTCCATGAGACCATTAGGCAGGTAGGGCCCCCCACCAAACCTCCTGCCTCCCCTTTCCAAAAGACAAGTAGGCCGGTAGGACCCACCCAAACCCACCCAAACCCCCCCTTCACTCCCCAACAGACCAAAAATAATGATAGTGGCCTAGTGCCCCCCCCCCCCCCCCATCTCAATACCTCAAAATATGCATATCTGCAAAAGAAAAGGGCCGGAGCACCCTAGCCCTGGGCCTGCTTGATGCCATTTTACAAAATGGCACTAACCAGACCTTGCCCTGTCATGAGAAGGGGCAATGTCCAGGAGCCTGGACCAAGAGGCTGTTCTGGGTATCCACTGGACCATCAGGATGACTTTTTGAGGTAAGGAAAGGGTACGGGGATCTGAGGGGGCCCTACTGTCCTTAGTATCTATTACATTTATTTATTCTATTTATTTGCTTTTCTATACCAACGCTCGTTAGAACATTGCATTGGTTCACAATGTAGAATATAAAACAGATATAAAATATAATAAGAAGTTACATCAAAAAAGTACTAAAAAGCAATTAATTGACACTACACAATAAAAATTGAAAAAATAAGATTAAAAAAGACGGATAATGCTGTGGACTGTATGAGTGAGGCTCTGCTTTACAGCTTAAAATGTAACTGTCATACTAAGAGGGTTGCTGGAAATGATTATGTGAAGGCTTGCTGGAACAGCCAGGTCTTTAAGTTGTTTTTTTAAAGAAACGAGTGTCAGGCTCTAGCCTTAATTCTTGCGGTATGGAATTCCATTTGTGAGGGCCTGCTAGTGATAAGGCTCGGTCTCTCACGGATGTGAGATGTGCCAGCTTTGGTGAAGGTATTGGTAAAGTACCATTACTGGCTGAGCAGGTGTTTCTTTCTGGAGTTTGGAAATGAAGAGAGGCGCTGAGCCATTCTACATTTTCATTATATGATGTTTTGTGGATTAGTGTTAAACTTTTGTAAAGTATCCTGTGTGATATTGGGAGCCAGTGTAGATCTTTAAGTATAGGAGTCATGTGATCGTTTTTCTGAGTATTGGTCAGAACTCTGGCGGCGGCATTCTGAAGTAGATGAAATAGTCTTATAGTGGAAGGTGGAAGGCCCAGAAGTACAGTATTACAATAATCGATTTTTGAGAAAATTATTGCCTGAAGAACGGTTCTGAAGTCATTTAAGTGGAGGAGAGGTCTAAGTTTTTTTAATACATGAAGTTTGAAATAACAGTCCTGTATGGTTGTGCTTATAAATTGTTTTAAGTTAAGTTCACTATCAAGTATTATATCTAGAACTGGCTAGAATTGTCATTTGACCCCCCCTATATGCAATTCTTCATTGTGAGCTCTCTGAGACAGTTTTTTGTTCTATTTAGTTTTTCATGCACTACTTACCATATTTTTATACCTAAATAGGAATACTATTCTAAAATCAGTATAATTGGTGCCTCCAGGCTCCCATGATTCTGCATAATTAGTCTGTTGCCATATAACATACAATTAACAAACCTGAAACTCCTCTACCTGCTATTCAATCATCTGAAGAAAGCTACAAGATGCCTGTCTATAGTCTCAGTGAGTCTCTCTGCTAGGGATGTTCATTCCTTTAAAATGAATGCACAAAAAGCAACAAATAAGGCCGATTCATTGCATTCATTTTAAATGAATGCATCAGGCCTAGCCTAGACCTGAGACCAGGGCCTTGCCTAAGATATAGGCAAAGGCCCAAAGCAGGGGGCCACAGCCTAGGCCTGAGTCCGACACTCAGCCTAGGCCTAGATCTAGGCCTGAAGCCGGGGTCTCGCCTAGGACATAGGCCGAGGACCAAAGCAAGGGCCTTGGCCTAGGTCTTAGCTGATGCCTGGACTTTGGTCAAGCCCTTCCAAACCATCAGGAATCCATGGAAGCAGCCAGGCTAAGTCCCAATGCTTGGGCTTTAGCCTAGGCCAGAACCCGGATGAAGGTCTGACACCATGGCCCAGCCCGGAGGCTGAGTCCCAACCCTGGGACCTCAACATGGACCCAGGCCTGATGCTGAGGCCCAATACAGAAGCTGAGTCCTGACACCTGGGCCTTGGCCTATGCCAGAGCCCAGACCCGGAGCCCAGACCCAGGCCATTATCTAAAAGCTTTAGGTGATCACGCCAGCCATTTTCTTTTTCAACTCGTAAATCAATCTCTTGACTCTGGCATATTCCCAGAAAAAAAATAAAGACATCTCATATCTCAACAATTTGCTCTCAATTGCATCCCTCACTTCATTAGTAAAACTAATCGAATCGGTAGTTCTACATCAGCTCACTCATAATTTTTCCAATAACGATCTTCTTCACCCAAATCAACACGGATTCTGCAAAGGTCATAGCATAGAAACCGTATTACTATTTTCCTTTGACACTTTAATCAGAGGTTTCGACTCTAATACTGATTACATTCTAGTATTACTAGATATCTCAGCTGCTTTCAATACATTAGACCACCAAACCTTCTCTCTCAATTGCAATCCATCGGTTTGACAGACACCGTCCTAAACTAGTTCAATTCTTACCTATCCAATCGCCCATATCAAATCAAATTGTTCCAATGGTCCATACTCTTCCAACTGGTACACGCCTTCCTCTGGTGTTCCACAAGGATCTTCTCTCTCTGCTATTTTGTTTAACATTTATCTAATAGCGTTATGCCATCTACTCAATAGCCTTAGTATTCAGTTCAAGATTTATGCTGACAACATTCAGTTCTTTGTACCCTACTCTTCATCTTGGTCCACTATGCTCTCTACCGTATGTTTATATATCAAACTTTTAACACTTGGTTGTACCATAACCATCTTAAACTGAACACATCAAAAACTGAAATCCTTCACCTCTCAACAATCCCCCAATCTGCTTGCAGTCCTCCATCTCACCTGCTTTTGGATGACATTTCCATTCCCATAGTTTCCAAAGCTCGTAACCTTGGGGTCATTTTAGATTCTAGTCTATCCATGTCTCAGCATATCTTTACAACTGTTAAAAACCCCTTCTATAAACTCCACTTGTTAAAATATCTCCATCCTCTACTATTCGCTGATGATTTTTGCACAGTGCTACATTCTCTTATCTTTACTGGTATAGATTATTGTAACGACCTCTACCTTGGCCTCCATGACTATGCTCTTCATCCTTTTCAATTAATCCAAAACGCCACAGCATGCACCTTAACTAGCATTTCTCGAAAGGACCACATTACCCCGACCTTTCATTCTTTATACTGGCTTCCTATTTACCAAAGAATATAATACAAAACTCTTTCCTTAATACACAACTTAATCCATAACGATTCATCTACCTGGTTATGCACACTACTTCACATTTACCAACCTAGCAGACATCTATGCTCCCTACACAAAAACCTCTTAGAAATACCCACTATTCATCTTGCTAGGGTCGATATCACCAGAAAACATGCTTTCTTAGTCGCTGGCCCCTCACTCTGGACTTCCATTCCAGATTACTTAAAGCAGATATCATCGCAAAAAGAATTTTAAAAAAATTTAAAGACACGTCTATTTTCATTAGCCTTTACATCATTCTCCATCTCCCACTAGGTCACATTACTCACTCACAGTGTTTAAAAGCACAGACCTGTACGTTCATTTTAATTATCAGTTTTTTAAGGCAGCGCACTATGATTGTCAACTTTTTGTCTATCTTAGATTTACTGTTTTTTAGTGTCCCAATTTTATGCTATTTTAATTATTAGTTGTAAACTATTTTGATTGACATGTGTTGTAAAGACTGTATATAAATATTTTTAAATAAATAAATAAAATAAATATGTTTGATTTGTTTTTTTCGCATGAATGAAATGAATCAAACATTCCATGAACCGAAATTCATGGGAAAATAACCTTTCGAAAACAAACCTAAAAACAAAACCACATTTTTCTCCTGTACATCCCTACTCTCTGCTTCCTGTTCCAGTCTTTCCCTTCACAAGCAGCCTGAAAGGTTCAGGGGGTGGGGGGGTGATAGTGAGGCTGTGGCTTGAGCAGTCAGAGCTTAGGAGAGAAGAGGCACTCTGCCCCCAAATCCAGCCCCTCCCCTCATGTTGTCATCCCCCCTACTTTCCTGCTGTCCGGATATGAACAAGAGAGGAGGGGTGAGTTTATAAAGAACAGAGAAAGCAAAATATTTGATTCAAAGCAAAGATAATGGGTCCATATATCCCCACATTTTTTTCGGTGTAGTTAACAGCATGACAAATTGCTGATGCTGAGGGTATTTGTTAGCATGCATAAGCTCATATACTTGGAAAGATAATGGGCTTGCTAAAAAAATATATAAAATGGATGGTTGCAATGCATTTCAAGTCGAAACAAAAGTGACATTTCATATTTAAAAATTATTTTGCTTGATAAATAGTTGATTTTTGTATTTGGTAAATTTTGTCTTTGGAAATAGTTTAAATACTGTTGAAAATTAATGTAGAATCTTTACAATAACATTTTTAAATTTATTTTTTTTTTAGCATAGTCTATGTGAATTTGACATATGATTGCTACAGATTTCTGAAAAATCTACCACAGGAAAACAGGAGCAGAAGTTCTGTATCAGTCCAGTGAGCAGAAGTTCTATATAAATAGTATCCCAAGTAGACAGACAGATAATAATTTCAGATGCATGATCCTCCTAATGATCCTTGCATGCCTAGCACTTCTCTGAATGATAGACTGAAGTTAGCTATTTAATGGAAGTGTATATATTCATAGTATAGTTTATGCATTGAAGCCAGAGCAAGTTATTTCAAGTAGACAAGAGGTCAGTGCAGTTACTTATTTGATTACCTATACAGATGTGAACTGAGAAATCTCCCACCTTGATTCTGGTTTGCATTAAAAACTATATGCCATTGAACCTCATTCAGTGTGATCTGGAATTTATAGTAAATATATTTTGATTGAACTATGACGAGAAGGGACATTACAGATGTACAATAATTTGCAATGATTGCATTAATTCATCAGCTGTTCTTAACAAGTGTTTGTTACTGCAAATGCTCAGGAAGACAGAGATTCTGGTTGTTTCCTTTATATTTTCTGTGGATATGCATTATAATATTTTAACAGCTGTGTGTGGATATAAATGCTGTCTACCACACACAGCAGGGCAGGAGAGGACCTAATGTCCAACAGGAAGATTATTTGTTAACGAATGATGTATGAATGGGCCATAATACATTTTTTTTTTTATCCATGCTGATAGCATTTACAATTAGATCAGAAATGCAAAAAAAAAAATTGTAGGGAGGAGGAAAGAACAGCTCAAAAGTACCTTCTTCTTTCAATCCATTTATATCTTTTGTTATTTATGACCCAGAGGAAATAGTATTGGTCAAAGGTTTAACATGTGGATGTAAGATCATCATAAGATTAAGGATTTTATCTGCCTCATGTTTAAAACCTCCAGTTTTGCATTTTTAATTCAGACACCACCATAATTCACAGTTCTGCTGGATACAAAAGGGTGAAGAAAGTGCATTGCTTGAGATGCTGCAGGGCTGGTTTGTGACTCCTTTTACGGTAGCTATTTACAACCAGGAGACCAATAATGCCCAGATTACAGGGTAAGTCGATCAAGGCAAGAGTTTGTAACCCATGCTAACCTATGCCTGCCTCCCCCTTCCCTTCAAGTAAACCTCAGCACCATACAGGACCTAGCAATCTTTCATAATCAGGAGAAAGCTATGATAGCATTTAACATGCAGGGTGCGCTGCCACACTGAGATGAAGCCCCGGGGAAGATTTGGATAACTATTATATGGAGGAGTTCATTAGCATAGCATCAAAGCCTACAAATATTGCTCCTGCAGAGCTTTCCGTTGTAGAGACAAATGAAAACAAATCATTACCTGTAAGAAATAGGAGCCAAACGGGTCTTCTTTATTTTCATCATCATAGTAAAGTCCACCTGCCACAAAAATCTGATTTTCCTTTGTTGCCAAACTGACATGGTTTTTGGGTATCTGAGCTGACAAGGAAGCAAAGTAGCATTCGTTAGCAGTGGGGTCGTAGGCCACTGCACCTGTGTCACTGATCATGAAAATGAGGTCTTTCAGGAACATGCCAAAGCGCATGGTGTCATTCAAGATGCCAGGGAGCGCCTTTACTTCTTCGTCTTCCTCCACTTCCCCATTGACAGCGTTTTCTGCACTTTTCCTGTCCTTGTCTTTTTTCTCTACCTTCTTTTTAATAACGGGGAGTTTTCCTTCATGGGCTTCCTTCACCGCCTGTAGCTTCTTAAGGAGCTCTGCATTGGACTTGACTATCTCGTGCTTCTCCACATGGTCCGTGATGAAGTCTTGAGGCATTAGGCGGAAACGGATACTTTCGAAGATGACTGGCAAGGCCTTGATTCGGTTTTCCTTGTCTTTGGCAGCCCACTTCATGACCACATCAAAGACAGCCTCTTCCTTGTCAATGTTGAGAGAGTCGCTGGAAATGATGGCAATCAACTCATCAGGGGAAAGCTGGTAAAAGTCTTCATCTCTGCTGACCAGAGAAAAGCGATCACAGACAAAGTCTCGAGCAGACACTGCCAGGCGAGCACAATCCAACATTAAGCCTAGTCTGAAAATGGCCAGACAATTGCTTAGACAAAGTCTCTTCTGCAGGAATGAAACACAGACGGTAAAAATAGAGGGAATCTGGAACAAATTAGCCACAGAAAAAATATCTTGCACATTTTGGTCAGTGATATCGATCTCTGAAGTGTACAGGTAATGAAGGATCTTACCCATGACCTCAGGGTCCACATCTTCAAGACTGATTTCCTTTTTTTTGTGCTCTTCCAGTTCTGAAAGGAACATCGTCCGAAAGTAGGGACTGCAAGCTGCCAGCACCAGCCGGTGGCATGGAAACTCCTTCTCTTTGATCTTCAACGTGCAGTCTACAAACTTGTTATGATCCAGCATATCCTTGAGTCCATCCTGCAGAAGAGTTTGCTGGTACATGCGCTGCTCTTCTGCCTGTTCTATAGGCAGTGCCATTTCGAAAAGAATTCTAACTTCACTTTTATTTTTTCTCTGTCCAAAGAGCTCAGCAGACAAGGAAAGAGGAAAAGATCCTTACTCTGACTTCTGTATACAAATTAAAGGAAGGTGCTTGCTTGCTTCCACTCAGTTGCCGCACCAAGGAATGTGAAATGCTTGCTAATACAGCTGTCTGGCGTCTCTCGTTTCCAGTTAGGGTTTTATATATATAGCCACAGTATTACAAAGCTACGGAATCCTTACTGATGCCTGTGTAAACTGATCGTGCTTAAATATGACCACGTTGGACAGCTAGGAAGAACAGCTATATGTATGCACAGTCTAAATGCACCAGGGCTAGGTCATACAGCCATGAATCATCATTACTCAGGAGTCCAGATTTTTCTTGTGTACATGTGACCGACTTTACTACTAATAGTTTGATTAGTAGGTAACTATGCAGATGAGTCAAAAGTTAAAACTACCTTTTAACTTATCAGTCTGCATAATTTGAAGTCAAAATCACAAACCTCATCAAATCATAGCAATTATAAAAATAAGTATTTATGCCTTTGTGGATTTTATATTGAGCTATGACACTACAGTATGAAAAGATGAGCTCTTGTACCCATTCCCCTCAAAACCTGTCATGTATTTAGAGGACATATGAGAAGAAGATTACCAAAAGGATTATGATGGTATCCAGAATTTTCAGAAGCATGAAATCCTTTGCACTATAGTGTGAGGAATCAATTAAGTGGATATTTAGATACCATTGGAAGACAAATATTCACAACATATTGAAACAGTAGTAACACGGCATTCCCTTTGCACTGTTTGAAGGCTCCCTTACCCCCACATAATTGAAGACAAATGTCTGCTTTTGGATGCCAGGAGGCTTTGCCCTAGGAATGATTTAATTAATTCATTATTTAATTAATTTTATTTTTATATTTTCAATTGATTGTCAACTTTTAATTACAAAAGCACTAAAATGGGTTACAACAAAACCATAATAAATAACAAAAACAAAACATAATAAACCAATTTTAAAAAACCATCCATCCCTGTCCCCACAAATCCTAAGCCCTATTAGTGGGCACTAACCTCGAAATTAGGAAAACTAGGTAGTGTGCACTACCGGGACTTAATGGGCAATAACATCTAGGTACGCACTAACTTCAAAATTAAGGAAACCTGAAATAAGTACCTCCTGAACCATTTTAAAAATGAAATTTAACAGTACTGTAGCACAGGAGACTTGAGCTTTGATATCATTATTACTTTTGCTAGCAGTTCAGACTATTTGTTAGCAGTTCAGACTTCTTCTTCAAACTACCAGAGCCGTAGGCGCCGCGTGCCGGCGTCACACACCAAAGGAGCGCAACAAAGGGGCCTGCCCCTTTGCGTGCCCCTTAGCGTCGCCCCCACCAGTGAACCTCCAACTTTATCCCTCCCCCCCGCTACCTCTTTAATCCTATCATCCCCCACAAACCTCCTCAATGGCAACCTTCCCTATCCATCGCATCCATCACCCATTTTCCAGACCCATTTTTCCACACCTCCACAAGCCCTCCCCCTCCTCCCCTCTGCGCAAATCCCTAATCCCCATCCTCATCTCCCCGTTGACACAACTCTTAGGCCTTACTACCCTCTCAATAGTACTATTTAATGCACAATCCCTCTCCAAAAAAACCCCTATTCTAAACGATCTACTAATTGATTGCAAGCCGGACATCTGTGCAGTCACCGAGACCTGGCTTAAAGACACCAATGTTGTTCTCCTTAATGAACTTCCCATCTCTACTTATGAGATCTTCTCTATCCCAAGAACCTACAAAAGAGGCGGAGGCCTACTCCTTGCAACCAAAAAATTCCTAAATCTCAAACATGTTCCTATAGACACCCCACCTAAACTTGAAATCGGCCTATTCAAATCCACGGACCTACAAATCTGCCTAGTCTACTCCCCTCCTGCCTTTCTCGAATCTGATCCTCCCCCCCCCCCTCATTGAACTTATTGCAGACAACATCAACATCGATATCCCCGCCATCATACTTGGAGATTTTAACCTCCATGTTGACTCCCTTCCATGAACACCATCAAGCGAAGCCTTCCTCAGCTCCCTCCATGCTATCGGTCTCCAACAAATCATTTCCTCCCCTACCCACAAAGCCGGACATACCCTAGACCTGATTTTCACCAACTCTTGCATCCAGTCCACCAGCACCCCCAGCTGCACTCCTGTTCCTTGGTCTGACCATTGTCTCATTGAATCTCTCCTCTCCTTTAACGCTAACCCCCCCCCCCCCCCCCCAATAACCCCGCACAAGGCTCAACCATAATCTTCAGAAAGTCTTGCCCTAGCGACGATCTCATCTTAGCACTATCCTCCACTCTACCCAAACTTGACTGCACAAATCCTGAAACAGCCATAGCCTCCTGGAACAACCTCACACTGGACATTGCCAACAAACTCTGCCCTATCTCCAGACGTGACCTCGCCTCAGCATCCAAACACACTAACCCTTGGTATACCCCTGAGCTAAAAACTATGAAAAATAGGCTCAGACAGAAAGAGAGAATATGGCGCAAGAACCCATCTCCACAACTCTCCTCCAACTACAAATCTGCCCTTCACTGTTACAGAACCACCACACTACAGTCCAAATGGGACTATTACGCCCCAAAAATTCATGAATACATGTACAACCCTAAAGCTCTCTTCTCCTATGTCGTAGGCCTTACCAAACCTTCACCGCCCTCCATCCCTGACTCCGAAGCCTCTGCCAAATACAAAGAACTGGCACACTTCTTCAACAATAAAATATCAACCCTCCTCTCCAGATTCACTAACACTCAGCACCCCCCTCCCCCTGGGTCTTGCCCTCCCTCTGGGACTCACCCATCCTCTGCTTCCCTCACTTCACTAGAACTCACATCCTCCAAAGAAATCGAATCCGTACTCAATTACCCACCCCTCTGACACTATCCCCACTAAAGCACTTCTATCCATCTCTAAGTCCATTTCCAAAGCGATAGCTGACATTATTAACTGTTCACTCTCCGCAGGTATATATTTTATTTTACTTTACCTCTATTAGATTGCAACCACAGAGGACCAGACTTAAGTGTTAATTTATCTTATAGCCGATATACTTAAAGTAGACATGACTTATCACAACCACTAAGTAATATTTAATATGAAACTATGTTACAGTATTTGATGGCACCTGTTTAGTTAATATAATTCAACACATTTAAGTTTGAAATTATGTGCCTTATTGTGAACCGTTGTGACGGCAACTAGCTTAACGATGGTATAGAAAATATTTTAAATAAATAAAAATAAATAGTCCCAGATACTCTCAAGCTTGCTGTGGTTAAACCCCTCCTCAAGAAGCCCTCCCTAGACCCCAAAGACCCTGCCAATTTCCGCCCTATTTCGAACCTCCCGTTCATTGCCAAAGTAATGGAAAGAGTAGTCAATTCACAACTCACGGACTACCTGGAAAACCACAAGATTCTTCATAATTCACAATTTGGCTTCCATAAACACTTTAACACAGAAACCCTCTTACTTTCCCTCTCCGACCACCTTCTCACAGGAATGGACCAAGGTCACTGCTACCTCCTCGCCCTCCTTGATATCTCTGCGGCTTTTGACACCATAAGCCACAATCTCCTCCTCGCGCGCTTAGCGGATATCGACATCTCAGGCTTAGCCCTCCTATGGTTCAGATCCTACCTGACTAAATGAACATTCTCAGTTAAAATAGGCAACACCAGGTCCTCCCCCCACTCTCTCTCTCAAGGAGTCCCACAAAGTTCCTCTCTCTCCTCAACCCTCTTCAACATTTACCTCACACCCCTCTGCTATCTACTCTCAGACCTTGGCCTCAAGTTCTATCTATATGCCGATGACATCCAAATCATCATACCCATCAAGGATTCCATCTCCAATGCATTAAAGCACTGGGAAACTTGCCTCACATCCATCAACTCCCTTCTCACTAACCTCCACCTCGCCCTCAATACCAATAAAACAGAATTACTACTCATATCCCACCACACCTCACCCAAACCTTCACTAGCAAATTACCCTGCTTTCACCTCCATCTCCACACAACCCTCTGTAAGAGACCTTGGAATCATTTTAGACCAACAACTAAACTTGAAGAAACATGTCAGCTCTATTCTCAAAGAAGGTTTTTTCAAACTTAAAGTATTAAAGAACCTAAAACCACTGCTACACTCCCATGACTTCCGCATGGTCATTCAAGCAACCCTGTCCCCGAAACTGGATTACTGTAACGCACACCTTCTTGGGCTCCCCTACTCCACCATAAAACCGCTCCAAATGCTACAAAATGCTGTAGCAAGAATAACCACAAATGCATGTAAATCCGACCACATCACCCCTATCCTCAAAGACCTTCACTGGCTCCCCATCCCTTCTCGTATCCTATATAAAACCCTTACTATTATCCACAAATCTCTATACTCACATGACTCCAAATGGCTTGATTCCCCTTTTTGTACTACAAATCCGAATCAACCCACCAGAACAATCAATAAAGGAACCCTCCACGTACCCTCGCTCAAAAAAGCACACCTATCCTCTACACGTGAGCGAGCCTTCTCTATCGCAGGTCCCGCACGATGGAACTCCCTGCCTACAAATCTCCGCCTTGAACCTTGTCCATTCAAATTTAAAAAGAAACTAAAAACATGGCTATTTAAACAGGTCTACCCTGACTAACCCCTCCCCGCCTTCCCGAAATTAGCCATGAACAATGTATATTGAATCTCTGCCTTTGTATACTGTACATCTTCCCGAACCGTTGCATATACCACTGAACCACATGCTGCATAAACTGCATATATCACTTTCTATACTGTATATCTTCCCGAACTGTTGCATATACCACTGATCCTTGTATATAGCTCATTGTTAATTTTATTGATATGCCTGTTCCTGGCAAGTTCATTTTTTGTTCCTCTCTCTCCACCTTTACCTCTTTGTTCCTATTGTTCCCATCCCATGCCCTGTTCTATGTATTTTCCAACCATTTGTTGAATGTAAACTAGCATGATGTGCCCTCGAATGCCGGTATTAAAAAGTTAATAAATAAATAAATAAATAAATATTACGAAGGTTGGAGGTAAGACTTAGGGTTTGGGATGATTAAAAAAACAATAAATTGAGGCAGATATATCAGTAGTCCTCAAAATGTAAAAAAGAATAGAGTTGACAGACATTCCTCTCAGAAAAAAGTATAACAGAGGAGTTGATTTGTGCAATGCAGTTATTGTACAAATCAACTCCTCTTGTTATACTTTTCATCCTCAAAGTGCTCCTCTACAGAGGTGCATATATACAGAGTGTCAGATTGACCCTATGAAGAGTTTCTTTCTCTCTCTCTCTAATGCAAGATTTTCACAAACACAATGCATTGAAAAATAGATGTAGTTATTTCTGGAGCTAAATCCTGAATTGCTGTACTGCATTGGATGCTAATGGCACACATGTCCATTAACTCCGCCCTATTGCAAAATGATAAATGAGCCTGTTTTACTAAGGCTTTTCTCTCATTCTTGGGTAGATTTTAAAAGGGCTATACATGCAAAGTTACATTGTAGTTGAGAGAGAGAGAGAGAGAGCGAGAGAGAGACTTCAAAAGGGTCAGCTTGACACTCAATATATGGACCATTATAAGGGGGCACTTTGATTCGGGGTGAGTTTTTGGGAGGTGGTTTGGGGTTAGGGGTGGTGGTGGTGGTGGTGTTATAGACACATTCACAGGTATACATTGTAAAATTGACATCATTAAAGAATTTTAGACCTTATAAATGATGAAAATTCTAACAAGAGGAGTTGATTTGTACACTGCAGTCTCTGCTAGTTGATTGTAAGTCCCGTTAGTGGGCACTAACACGAAATACTAATTTTCACAAAATTTCATGAATTTTTTTTTGTTTTGGGATGCTCCTGAAACAAGACGAAATAGACAATATTGTTGCCATTGTCTATTTCATTGAAAACGAATGAACATCCCCAGGTAGGAGGTGATAAAACCCGCTCAGGGTGAAAGCGAGGTAAAGGAAAAAAACCTATTTCTTTCCTTGTGGAAGAGGACTCACTGTGATTAACCGTGTTTTTTTTCTAATTTGTTTGCAAACCTTTGTGCTGAGGAGCATTACCCCTTAAAAGAGAATCCTTGCTTCATTTCCTGGAAAGAAGGACTGTGACGGGCGGTGTTTTGTAAACCTTTAACCCAGCAACGAAAGGGGAGACAGCAGGACAGTGCATCAGCAGACCAGGCCCGGAAACCTTATGAAGGCAGGGCTACCAGGAGGTAAGTCCTGAAAAGAAAGTTTGCCCAATATTTGCAGGAGAGGATGGAACCTGCCAACTGGTCTGCAGAGGATTAGAGACTTTGTATCTTAGCTGTTGGGTTTTTGGGAAAAAGGGGTTTTTTTTTGTGCTGACTAGGTTTGAAGGGTGGGAAAACATAACCCAGTGGACAAAGACGCTACAGAAAGGAGGGGGCCTTACTTTTCCCCTTTCTCCTCAGTGGGATTTTAGGTTAACCAGGAGGGCGGTGATGTTTTGTTTTTATTTTCCCAAGTTTTGCCAAACTGAGCCCTGCAGTCCTGCAGACTGAAATAAGCGTTGGAAGACCCATCTGCGTTCTGGCAGATAGGGAGTACCAGTCTTCACAGCATGCAACAGAATAAAGGTAATAATAACAACAATAAAAAGAATGTATTCCTCGCACACTCCACAATTCACGGTGAGAATCAAAGAAAATACAATCCTTAGTCAATTCACATAATTTCAGGAAAAAAAAGTGTTCTTTAATTTTTTTTATGAAAAACCATTGTTATAGAAACCCAACAAACCTCATACCCGGTGAACACCTAAATGTTCAGTTCATGTTAACTTTAAAGCCTGTCCTTCAGCATAATCGGTTTGAAATTTTAAGCGACGAAATGGCACCACCCTCCTGAAGACGATGTTAGGTTTTGATATTTGGTGATGAAACCAACATGGACTTGCAATTGTGTGAAGTGAATTCACGTATTTTTCACTTTTTATTTAAATTACAAAAGTAACTTCTTGAGAAAATTAATGCTTGTTTTGTTTTAGCTCTTTAATTGAAATTTTCTTTTTATAGGAAATGCCCTGGGATTTCAGAAGAAAAGGTTCACCAATTCTTGCAAGTCAGTGTTATCTTAAAATATCCTTTCAAACAAATTCATTCTTTTACAGATATGTACAGTTAGAGCAACAAAATTATCTCATATTCTTTTATTAAAAGTGAAAATCTGAATATACTCACCGTTCTGTTTTCTTTCACGGCCCAGCGGTTCCTTTTTTTCCTCTTTCTTCTTCCAGCTCAATCAGAACCAGTGTTGGGATTCTGGTGGCATGAGTCCTCATTCACAACCACCTGGGGATTGATCCTTTATTTTAATAGATCCACCCTCCCTCTGTCTGGTCACTGGAGCAATGGTTCTGCGGCTGGGATCCATGGCACCAGCACTCCTTCTGGAACCCTGTATCATGGGCTCTGCATCCAACCACCAGGTGTCGCCTATTAGTGAGCCAATAAACCAGACTCAAAGATGTGGCTCTTTCATTTATAAAGGACAACCCAATATGAAAAAGTATATTTAGCAATAAATAAGTTTACTACAATTCATTTGTGTAATGCCTTTCTGAAAGAAATCCCCAATAATACAAAATCTGTCTCATTTACAAGATTATTGTATGACTCCTTCTGGTGCAACAATCTAAAATTAATTCTTGATAAAGATGCCTGTATGTACAGCTGCAAGTTAAATTTAGCCTCTTAGCCAGAAGTCTAAAAATGTTTTTACTCCCTGGTTTGTACATTCCCTGCTTGCTGCCATTTGATCCATTGCTTTGTGTGTGCGTACATCTCATGTCATCAAACCATGATCATAAAAGCTCTGTGACCTGAGAAGAAATCTTTCAGCAGAACAGAGAGAGAGGATAAACTTTTAATTGATGTCCTTTATCTCTTTGTACCAATTCCCTGATGTCTTTTGAAAGACAAAGACTCACTGGAACAGAATGAAGGCATCACGGCAGCATCCAAGAGACTTTGTTGTCACATTTAGAATTTTCAGGTGTGCGTCGCATGCTGCTTGTATGTTAAGCAGGAAGTGTCTCTGATCGTGCTAGGCCACACTTGTATCAGCAGGGTTTGAGTGCAATGTGTTTGCAGGCGATCGTATCCATCATATTTGGTATGCTAGCAGTGTCAAACATGACACGCTTTAGCTCATCCCGTTGTGTCCTCTGCTGAGGGCATTGAATGCACTTCCACATATGTTTCTTCTTAGCATGAGGTATCTGACTGAAATGCTGCTAAAAGGATGACGGCCCATTCCGCCAATTACAGTCGCCATATTCTGAAATGATCATGAGGCCAGAAATTTTGTTCAGCTGAGGATTTATTTATTGGTAAACTTTTGATATTCCGCCTTTTCCTAAAGGTAGGTCCAAGGTGGATTATACAAAGTAACAAGGTACTGCATAAATAAATAAATTTATAGCCATTATTTATGTATTTATTTATTGTTTTTGTTATACCGAGTTTCATGATAGGCATCACATCAACCCGGTTTACAAATAACAAGGAGTGTAAAGCATAACGTAACGTAAAAAACAATATTTTCAATAAGAACCTTGAACTTTAAATACAGTGAATCAGAAAAAGGGAGAGGGAAAGTTACAAAAACAAGGAAAATAAACTTGGGATGGAAGGGGAGAAATTGAACAGCACAATATTTACATTTCAGCCTATTGATACATTAGAATAGCAAGTGAAAAATAAGACTATGTTAATCAAGTGAAAAATAAGACTATGTTAATCATATATGGATATGATTAACAGTGTAGGCTTTTCAGACTGGAGAAGAAATGACTGAGAGGGTTTAAGATAGAGGGCTATAAAATCAAGAGTGAGATGGAAAGGGTAAACATGGTATAGATATTTACCCTTTCAAATAGTACTAGGACTAGTGGACACCCCATGAAACTAATAGATAGCACAATTAAAACAAATTGGGGCAAGTATTTTTTAAATTTTCTTTTTAATAAATTTACAATTACAACATAAGAATCCTTGTGCCAGAAAAATTAAGATGAATGTGTAATACAATATGGCATCAAGAAACACATGTATACAAAAGAGAATTATTCTTTACACATGCCTATACATAAAAGGAAAAGAGCGAAATAATATTGAAATAGAAAAAAAGAAAAAGTGAGAAGTAAACCAAACACCATCAATTCAAAAATTGCCAATTCTTCATTGAGAGCTAATCATTGGCGTGTGAGTCCAGGAATAATCGCAGTTGAGAAAGTCCGAAGTAAACATAGTTGAAATTATATTTCAATAAGGGGCAGATTTTAAAAGGTACGCGTGCAGCGTACATATGTGCGCGCTACCCGGCGTGCACAAATGCACGCCAGATTTTATAAAATGCGCGCGCAGCCGCACTTATCTTATAAAATCAGGGTTCGGTGTGCGCAAGGGGGTGTACACTAGTGCACCTTGCGCGCGCCGAGCCCTCGGGGAGACCAGCTGGCTTTCCCTGTTCCCTCCCCACTTTCCCCTCCCTTTCCCTACCTGTCCACCCCCCAGCCTGAAAAAAAAAGCCCCGTACCTTTATCTCAAAAGTTACGCCAGCCAACTACGGCACGCGATCCCCCTGTACCGGTGTCCTTGGCCACGCCTCCTGGACTGCCCTGGACTGCCACGCCCCCGGACTGCCATGCCCCACCCCGCCCATTCAGAAAAGCCCCGGGACATACACGCGTCCTGGCGCTTTTCGCGCGCCGCCGGGTCTTTTGAAAATAGGCCCGGCGCACGTAACCCCCCTACGCACGTAAATCTTTGAAAATCTGCCCCTAAGCATTTATATGGGTCCCACAATATAAACTGTGCACCTAAAGACAGAACTTCTGATCACATGGAAAGAAACTTTTTCCTATGATCCTGAGTAACCCTACTAATAATCAGGGTAGATCCATCTTTTCTGACTATAAAATAAAAGTAACCTACTGCGAAAGAAAAATCTAGGAACAGAATTTCTATCATTCAAAAAAAGCAAAAGAAACCAAAAGTGTTCCTCTTTTGGAAACTGAAATTTCTTGGGAAGACTCTAGGAAACCCATCAGCCTGTTCGACACTGACTCCTGCCTCCCCCTCTGGTAATAACAGGCATAGCATCAGCTGGAATCTTTAAAACCTGAGATACATAACTCTTGAGCAGGTCCAATGGTGAAATCAATTTAACAACAGGAAAAGTAAGGACGCTGAGATTTAAGCTTCTCATAGGATTCTCAATAATTTAGTTTCTTAGAATGAACCAGTTCACTCTGAATCAGACCATGTTGAATCTTCTCAACTGTTGAAACATGGGAATCCAAAGCTTCCAATTTAGCCCCCTAAGAAACAACCAATTTTTCAGTCGCCAAGATAAGACGGTTAGTGTCCAAATTTGTTAAAGAGGCAATAGATGATTCTAATGAGACTAGGTCTTTCCAAACAGCTTCAAGGGTAATAACCAGAGGTTTAATTAAAGTTATTTCTGGAACCGAGCATACCCTGATATCCACACTGCCTTCACTCTCAATGAGGTTGCTACTGCCCAACTCCTGAGGTGTCAAGGCCTGCATCAGGGGAGTATCCAGTGATAATCCCCCAGCAGGGAGAGGAGAAATTTCCCCAACAGCAGTTTGAACCTCCGTAGAGGCTGCGGGTCCAGAGCTCACTTCTGTAATGGTGGCTGCTTTTTCAGGTGCCGGAGTCGCCTGAGTGATTACAGGGCAATCCGACAACAAATCTGCTCCTGCAGGCATTGTACAGAAAGGAGGAGAAGGCGTGATCAGCATGCCAGGGCTCAACGCTGTTTCCTCAGCCAGCGGTGATGGTGTTCACTCCCTGATGTAAACCACAGCGGCTCTCTCTCCCGGATGAGTTGCCGGACTTGGGGTGAGACACTCTTAAATCCGTGGCTGGGATAGATCAACTGAAGGCGATACCTGGATATTCTCCCTCAGTTTAGCCTTCCTTTTGGTATGAGGCGTAATCGGTAAAACACCAGAGGTAAAAGAGAGAGCTCTAACCAAGCTTCTCAGAGCACGGCCATCTTGGTCTCGAGAAAGTATTTTTTGTCACTCGGTGCACAGTTAAATTGTGGAATTTGTTGCCAGAAGATGTGATGATAGGAATTATGGTTTAAGAAGGGTTTAGAAAAGTTCCTGGAGGAAAAGTCCGTAAACCACTATTAGCCATGTGGACTTTACCAGCTCAGGATATATGCCGTCATGAACATCCTCATAACGGGCCAAAATTGCCCTGGAACTCAATCTGTCCCTGAATAGCATCTCTGCCTCTGTTAGTCCCGACTGTCTATTCTGGGCCAAAATACAGATGTGCTACTTACTTTGCCTCCTGATGGTTGGTGCCCATACAGCCTGTCCCTTTCTGCTCCCTCTTTGCACTTCATCATTCCCTTCTCTCTTTCTCTCTTGCTGCTGCAACCGACACTACTTCAGGCTGCAAACCGCTGCACCGTGAAGAACTGAACGTAAACCATGCTGGCGCAAAGCGGATGCAAACGACACCCTGGCACAAGAGTACATCAGCATCTTCCTGTACTGTAACAACTTACTCTTCAATTGGCTAACACTTGTCAGTGTACAGGGGAGTTAACTTTCCTTCAGCCCTCGAACCCTTACCTTAAAATTTCTGTATTAAAAAAAACAGCTTTCTTAAGATAAGCAAATTTGAATGCAGTTGTCTGCATTGGAACTATTCCCTACACTGTGAGCTTAAAGCTATTAAGTTGCTCATTTGCATGGAAAAGTGCCATTTTTAGTGTACTTACTGATCAGGGTTCAGCACACTATTTCATGACTTAAACCTGATGTTACATCTAAAGTAGTTTAGTGCACATTAAAAAGTGAATTAGACCTGCACAAATGCAATAGTGCATTTTATTACTTTGGCCCCTGTGTATTTTAAGGAGATTGTATGTTCCTTAGATCAGGAACTGTCTCATATATATCTGTACAGTGCTTTGCATATCTAGTGGCACTACTGAAATGATAACTGGCAGTAGTCAAGCTTATATCATTAAAAAAAAAACCCCATTATCGGTACGCACTCAGGCAAATCGATATCTGTGTAAGTGAAACAATATTTCACCTCAAGCAAAAATGAATTCCAGAAAGAGTAGAGATTGTTTCTTTTCCTTTGAAGAGAGGAATAGAAATATCAGAATAGTACATTCTTCATTAGTGGTAAACCGTAAAGCAACATGGCTCTGGCTGGCCCTGAGGCTAGGGTGACCACCTGCCCGGTTTTGGGCCGGGGAACCCGGGTTACAAGGGTAACCGGACACTGTAAAACCCGAGCAGGCAAGGCCAGGGGCCAATCAGCGGAGGCAGCCCGGCAGCGCTCCAACCACCTGCCTGTTTCCGGGGCTCGGTCTGACTCTCCTCCTCCTCCTCTGCCTCTCCCACAGCTGGGCCGCCCTTGTTACTGCTTCCCGCTGTCCTCCTGGGAGTCGCAGAGGAAGAGGAGAGTCGAAACGAGCCCCAGAGACAGGCAGGCAGAATCAGCCTAGGGAAAAATCAACGCTCAATTTGAAAGGGGAAAAAGGGGGGAGGGGTGTACGGCTGAGGCCAGCACCATTTTTCAAGTGAAACTGGTGGGACCAGCCTTTATAAGCAGGGTTAAAGGGCTAAGTGGGGGTAGTGGGGTCCAAAGGGCTCTCGTTGTTTTTGTTAATTTCTCAGCAAATACTGAGCACTATTTGCCAATAGCATGCGCTATTTGCTGAAACAATAAAAAATTGGGGGGGGGGGAGGCATTTTGGGCTCACTAGGGATTATTTTTGTTTGACATGGAAAGCTGCACGCCCTGGCAATAAATACTCTGGGCAGAAAAACCCTGGTAGTACCTAGAAGTCTGGATGCAGCTCTCTGGAATCCAGCGGATTTGAAGACAAAATGAGCCTCTGCAGATGCTTCCACAGTCGGCCACTCTAGGCTGGTGGTTTTTTCCCCAACCAAAAACGGCCATTTTCCGATCAGTTTACATATTCATTTCAAATGAATTCCCATCCCTAGAGCTCATATATGCACCAGAAATTGTGTGCACTTTGAAAAAAAAAATATGGGTTCCGAATCTTCATGTCCTGGGTACAGTAAGAGTGATAGATACGTGGCACAGCTTCCCTGCGGAGGTTAAAACAGTAATGGGATTCAGGAAAGCCAGGGGCAGGCACAGAGAATCCTTGAAAATGAAGATGTGAGCGTAAAGTCTCTACAGTATCGTATCAGTAATAGGCAGTCTAGATGGGCCTTGTGGTCCTTATCTGCCATCATTCTATATGTCAATGTATTGAAACAAACAAAACTGGATACTTTAAAATAAAAAATGCTGTAAAAGGTATGCTTAGTAAACTAATGCCTCAAACCCAACTAACTCCAGATACAAATGCACACTGGGATTAAATTGGATTTTGCTGCTGTTCTACAGGCAAAGCCCTCTAGGCTTCACCATAAAGGTAGGAACATTCCAGCAATGGGAGTGTCCATGGGAGTTGTGTGAATGATTGTAATGCTTCTCCCCAGAAAGGAAGGCTCTTTTTCTAAAACCTTTATAGGTGTTCCCAAGAGGCACTAGAGGAAGTCAACTCTCCGGGGCAGTGAAGGGAGGCCTCAAGGGGACTGGCAGGCGCTTTGGAGGGATTTTTCCAGCGGGAAGGACTCTAGTCTTTTTCACAGAGGCAGAGTGGGCCCTTTTCCCATATATGCCTTATATTTTGTAAGAATGCTTTTTCTACCAAGGAAGAAAAGCTCATCCAAGAAAGGAAAGCAAAGCTTTTCTCCAAGCATAGCTGCTGAGGTGCTACAAATCCATAGCTGTGAAATGCATCCTATTTTTTTTGCAAAAGAAGTTGGTGAGAACTCTGTGGGTACAATCTTATTTTTTTTTGGGGGGGGGGGGGGGAGGGGTGCCCAGCTCAATAAAAGATAGGAACCTCTGTTGCAAAAGGAGTACAGCCATGACAGGTACCCAAGGAATCCGCGATGCAGAGCCTGCATTGTTTTCTGGGAAGGTCTGGGAGTCAGGGGAGGACAGAAGATAGCCCTGGGATTTATTCCATTGGTGGCCCTGGTCCTACTTCTTTGGATGTCAGCTCCCATGCTTCTGGATTCTTCTTGTACAGAGCAGAAAGGGCAAGACTTTTAAGGCCCTTAGGGGGTCATTTTCAAAGGAGCTACGCATGTAAATGTGACATACTATCGTAGCAATTTTCAAAAGCTATTTACTCGAGTAAAGTGCACTTACTTGAGTAAATCCTATGGACAATTCAATGGCATATATTGTAGCAATTTTGAAAAGCCCACTTACTTGAGTAAAGTGTATTTACTCGAGCAAAAACCAGTTTTGCTCGAGTAAATGCTTTTTAAAATCTACCCCTTAGGTTTTTGGGTTGTTTTTTTTTGGGGGGGGGGGGTTGCAGTCCCTCTGCAACAATGCAGCAGGAAAAACACAAAACAGCATTGGAAGTTGTTCAAAAATAAAATCTTTTACTAGTAAAACTTGATTGCAGGTGAAAAATCAGGATGGGTGCACTTTTGTTTAGTGCACAGTCAGTACTGCAAAAATCAAATTCCAGTAAATCTCAGTGGTCCCCTTGCATTCCAAGACAGCTAAAGACTCCAAAGTTCTGAAACCCTGGGCACCCCAAACGAGCCCCATCTATCTTCTTAGGATATTCCTCTCCTTTGGAGAAACCACCCCTGAAGACCCTCCTCTCTTAGCAAGAGACTTCTGAAATATAGGACAAGACAGCAGAAGAACCCTGCACTACGAGGGCACATGAGTTTTGTGAAATTACTAACACCTCATGAAGTATCAAACACCCCTAACTACTCCTGTTCTTTCTGACATCACACTGAGAGTCTGGTGAGTAGTACAGGGCAGTTTTCTGACTCCCTTACCCGGTGCTCTGTATTTTTGTAATTTTCTTTTTTTGAATATCCAAAAGTCAAGACAGCATTCTTTTGTTTTGCTTTTTTATTATCTTTTGCTAATCTGTTTTGTTTTGGAACATCACATTTTTGTGAGGCGTTGTGTTTTAGTGGCTGTGTGCGATCCCCTTGGGCCTTACAGCATCGAGCTGTCCCCATTGGAAGAGTCCTGATCCGGCTCTGCAGTCAGTTTTTCCCTACTCTGCAGTACTTGAAGGCAGGCTCTTGCCTTCTAAAGGGAATGCCTGAGAACAGGGATTACATACAGCTCAAGAACCGGAAGAAAAAAAACCCCTTACAAATTTGAATTTGCTGGAAAGATCTCAGAGTCAGGAGACTGTGGCAAGTGCTGACAGTTTTACCAAAAGAAGTTTGACCTCTTAAGGTAAAAGACAGCATCTCTCCCTTTCTCCTTTCCTGCCATAATGAACAATATTTTTTCAGATCTCTGATAAGGAATTGACAGAAACTCTCTTCTACCTCTCCCCGTCCCCTTTAAGCGGTTCTTCAGGAATCCCTTGCGGTGCTATTTCTTCCTATTAGTTTAATTTCAGCCAGGAAAACGCAATGAGAAGAGTGAGGGTAACTATGAGTGGGTAGGAGATCATGAGAGTCAGCAAACCTGCTGCTGTCCATGAGATGTGGCTCTGCCTGTGTTCTCCAGGGAAATCTCTACCCTCCCTCTTGCGGGCTGCGCACCGCTGCTATGATTAGAACTTCTGTAATAGATGCACTGGAACTGAAGTGTTCGCATAGCAGCAGAGGCAGCCCAAGTTCCAGAAGGCGGATGTTAAAATGCCAAATAAAAGACCAGCCCCATGGCTTCTGTGCAAGTGCCGCATGCTGCCAGGCGGGAGATCTGGGGTTCGGTTTCCAAGCCCTGGCTTTTCCTCCTTAGGCCAGCTGAGACTGCGGATGCTGGGTTGCGAGAGAAATTTTGTGGCACCGTAGCTCTGGAAAAGGCTAGATCCAACTGAGCAGAGAGCCCGAAGGAGCCAGATAAGATCCATAGATTTGGATCATAACAGAGCATTCTATAAATAGAGATGTTCAGCTGGCTAGGATCACTGGAAATCTGTAGTCACATTAATAATGCAAATTCATTTCCCACAGTTTCTGACTTTTCTGAAGTTCTCATGTTTTCTTTTCTTTTTTTTTTTTGGGGGGGGGGTTGCACTTTTCTTTCATGGACAGGGGAATGATACATAGCTGAATTCATGTTCTCAGTCCTGCCTGAAACTGAACAAATAACTGGAAAGTCCTGGGTCAGTGCGCCTGGAGGCTTTGCAATAGATACCTTGCAAGAAGAAGCCCCATTAGAAAGATTGGGCGACATAAGCAGAACAGCCACATTGTATGTCATGTTATAGACGGTTACATACTGGTTTGTATAACTAGCTAAGCCTCATCACAGAGAAACCTGGCCTCACATTCTGGACAGGCACAGTGAATTATTTATTATTACCCAGGGTGCCCTCTGGTGCCTCATGACCTTTACTAACAGCTTTGAAAACATTCTGAAGATCATGTCACGTGTTAGGTTTTTTAAAGCAAAATGTAAAATAGAAAAAAAAGGCTGGAAACCTTTGACCCATCTGCTGTGAAGAGGTCTGAGTAACTATGGTTCTAAAATATGGTGAACCAGGGGTTACCAGCTTGCTTCATGCCATTTAGATAGGCTGAACCAGTCCAGTGTTATCCTAGAGCATCTTTATACCTGGGAACGCTCTGGCCTTGGCCTGAGACTCTGGAGCTCTGAAGGAATTGCTGTATCTCTGGCCAACACTCCAAAACTTCCAGATGCCCCTGCAGAAGCAAGCCCTGAAGGAAAAACTGTCAGAGCTTCACGGACAGGAAGGAAGAGGAGCATCGGGCCTGCAAAGAGAAGAAAGTGAGGCAGCAACTGTCACAGTGGCCATAAAAGTAGCCCTGTAGCAGGACTGCCACAGATTCATCCCATGGCAGGACAAGCAGATCAGGACCTCCACGGATCTCATCCTGTGGCAGCCCGAGAAGAGGGGGCTCGGCGGCAGACACCATCCTGCATTGGTCCAAGAAGATGAGGAACATAAGCAAGGGGGAGGCTGAGGCTCTGATACAGTGTGCATGTGAGTGAGAGAGAGAGTGTGTGAGAGCATGTGAGAGTGAGAGCCTGTGTGTGTGAGAGAGACAGCATGTCAGAGTGAGAGCGAGACAACATATGAAAGTGAGCACCTTTGTGTGTGTGAGAGATAACATGTGAGAGTGATAGCCTGTGTGTGTGTGTGTGTGTGTGTTTGTGAATGAGAACATGTGAAAGTGAGAGCCTGTGCATGTGTGTGATAGAGAGAGACAGCGTGTGAGAGTGTGAGCCTGTAAATGTGATGGAGGAAGGAAGAGAGAGGAGACAGAAAAAACAAAAAGAAAAAAACAGAGACCCTGAAAAATAAATTAGGAAAAAACTTAGAAGAAGAACATGGGAAAAAGAGGTTGGGACCAACCAATTAGAAAAATAAGATTAGAGGAAGTGACATCATCAAATGGGTTGTCCACCTGAGTCTATAATTCCCAACCTGAATTGATAAACATTTCCATTCCTCTGCAACAGTGAGCACTTACTCAGCAATATCTGTGCTGGCAGTAGATATACTTGAGGGAAGATGTCATTGCAGAAGAAAAAAGTTGATTTAAAGTTCTTTTCTTTTGCGGGTGCAGTAGCTGAAAAAGTGGTGGGCCTTGTAGAGGGAATGGATATGGAGGCAGAAGTGCCAGAGATAGGCCAGAAGTAGGCTGTTCGAGCAGCTGAAGATGCACCAACTCCAATCATGGCTTAAAGAGCTGTGAATTGATATGGCAAACTTAAAACAAGAGAAAGTGGAAACAGTGGCCAAGATGCACAGCAATATAGTGGAATTAGGGTGGTGGGTGGAGGAAGCCAAGTCAAGAAATGATGAGCAGGCTTCAGATATTAATGCATGGTGGAAAGCACATGATAAATTAGTGCGGGACAAAGAGGAGCTGATTGATTGTATAGAGGACATTGAAAATAGATTTTGAAGGTCTAATCAGCAGTTCAGAGGGTTCTGGAGGAGGCTGAATATGGAGACTGTTTTCAAGTTGTAAGCTGCATTTGCTTACAACTTGAAAACAGTCTCCATATTCAGCCTAAAGGAGGAAGATGAGGCCCCTGAGATTAAACTGGAGAAAGCACACAGAGCACTGGGATCCTTAAGAAATAATTTGCTATGGGATATAATAATCTACTTCCACAATTTTGCCTCAAAAGAAAAAGTTGCTAACTGAATAAGGAAATTAGGATCGGTAACCTGGAAAAGCCACAAGATAGAAATAGTCCAGGATCCTGCTGCAACAAGTATTCGCAAAAGAAGGGAGTTCCGAGATATTGTGGCACAGATGAGAAATAGCATTGTTAAATATAGATGGCTCTTTCCGTTTGGTCCGAGTTTCAGTATCAGTGGAGTAACTTCACATGTAAAGACAGTATCCGAGGTGGCAGACATAATGAGAGCTGTAGGCACAGAGGTACCCCAAGAGAAAGCACCGAGGAGAGAGCAAGCGGCAGACTGAATGAGAGGGGAATTCCCTAAATGGTAGTGTGTGAGAAAAGGCGGCACTCGGGAGTCTCTGCATCTTCTAAGGAGGCTTAGGTTGGACAGTAGCTGGATGAGAGCCGGACAAGATCAAGAATCATTAACAGACACTTGACTAGGCCTGAGATGACCTGTTAGCCTTTCAGTAGCTGAAGTGATGTGGGAGAGAATTACTATTGAGAATATATAAGGTTAAATTCGTGTTGGGGGGTTGCAGGGGTGGTGGTCCAGTGAGATGGCGTCATTCCTCACACAGGAGGGGGTCCACAAGCATGGAAGGTAAATGCAGTATTGGGGGGCTGGGGGGAAGGAGAGAGTTAGAAAGGGGGGATGGGGAGGAACAGCCAAGAGGGGGAGGGCCCTAATATCAAGAGGGTTGGGGGTTGCATACATGCGAATCAAGGGGGGAAAAGGCTGCGGGCAAGGGGAGGCCATTGATAAGGAAGCGCCTATTGGGACAGGGATGGATAGGTTGAAAATAGTTTTATTAAATGCTAAACTCGCCGGTTAAGAGGAGGTTGCTGTTTCAAGAAGCGGTGAGTTTTTGTAAATGTAAATTTCTGTCAAAAAACCCTCCTGACTAAATGTAAAGAACATTTAATGTGGGCAAAGTCATATCCTCAGCAGTATATGTCCTCCTCAACAGCTAAGAGTAAATATTGTGGGGGTGAGTATATTGTTTACCCAACATATGGTGGTAGATGTGAGGACAGTTATATGAGATACAGAGGGAAGATATATTATGGTGAACTGGATAATGAACTGCTTACTTTGGCTAATATTTATGCACCAATGAACAGGGGCCTTTCTTGATTGTATATTGGGGGTCCTGGCTGAGTGGGCAGAAGGGCACATAATTTTAGGGGGAGACTTCAAAGTTACCTTTACCTTGATAACACAGGAATTGCAGCAGTGAGTAGCTTTTTTTTTGTTTTTTTAATCTTTTTATTGGATTTTAACATTGCAACCATAATTGAGAAAATACAATGAAAATAGAAAACGTACAGATATTCATAATGCAAATCCTTATCAGAGAATATCCATCAATTCTCTAACTTCTTATTGGGGCTTGGTAGATATTTGGAGGCTACGAAATCTGACAAGTCAAACCTATACATTCTTTTCAAAAATGCATATGTCCTATTCCCATTCAGCCTATTTTTTGATTGACAAAATATTAGTGGGACAAGAGGTAGAGGTGGATGTGGGAAATATTGCAGGGTCAGAACATGCTCCAGTCTGGTTATCCATAGAGACTAAAGTATAGCAACAAGGGTAAGCGCTTTTGAATGATAATCTCTTGAGCAACAAAATGTTTAATACAGAGCTCATGGCAGAGATATGGGAGTAACTTAGCGCAGTAATAACAAAGAGGATACATCCCAGTAATGTTGTGGGAATATCTGACGATGGTTGTACATAAGTTAATTTCACGAGCCTCCTACCTTAAAAAAGAAGAGGTGGGAGCAAGACTGCAAATAGCACAAAAAATAGCAAAGCTAGAGCTGAGCCATAAGAAATACCCAGACCCACAGGTACTGAAGTGGTGATAAACAGTGAAGAGGGAATTGCAGTCTCTAGATTTGGCAAGGGTAGCCTTTCAGATATATAAGATGAAACATTATACATGTGTTTGGTAATAAAGCAAGTAAAATGCTGACTAGATGTCTGAAGGAGAGGCAAATTCATGAAGATAAAAGGCAAAACAGGCAAGTTCCTATTTGACACAGGAGATATTAATAAACCCTTCATACAGTTCTATGAAAAATTGTATGATTCAGATAAAATGGTCACGGAGAATGACATTGAACAATATTTGAGCAAAGTTGAATTCCCGGTTATTTCAGTTCAATACAGAGAGGCACTCAACAAAGAGATCATTGCTGTGGAAGTTTCACAGGCCATTAAAGATTTAAAAATGGGTAAATCACCTGGGTTGGATGGTTACACAGCCACATTTTATAAAATGTTCCAACCGGTTATTTTAGCATCACTAGTTGATATGTTTAACTCTTTGAGATCTGGAGGCTCACTCTCTCCAAATGCCAACATGGCTGGGATAACTATTTTAGCAAAGGTCGAAGTCCTACACTTTGCAGGTTTTACAGACCCATATCACTGATTAATATAGACCTGAAAATATTAGTTAAAGTTAGCAAATATTAGCTATGGCTCCAATGTTCGTACCTGGTAGGTTGGCCTCTGACAATGTATGGTGAGATTTGGAACTGATTTGAAAGATGCAGTGGGAAAATCTTTCATCAGTTTTGCTGATGGTAGATGCAGAGAAGTCATTTGACAATGTTCACTGGTCATATATCATTTCAAGGTATTAGAGAGAATGCAACTGGGAGAGGATTTCATTAATTTGAAACAACAACTGTATGAGGGGCCCAAGGCATGCATAAAAATCAAT
Organism: Rhinatrema bivittatum; assembly: GCF_901001135.1. Lineage (NCBI taxonomy): Eukaryota > Metazoa > Chordata > Amphibia > Gymnophiona > Rhinatrematidae > Rhinatrema > Rhinatrema bivittatum. The sequence goes on along the minus strand of NC_042616.1, from coordinate 71,475,538 downwards.
GGGGGATATTCCGACTCCTTTGAGATGAGATGGGGGACTAGGCAGGATTGCCCTCTTTCCCATCTGTTATTTGCATTGTCTCTGGAACCCTCTGCATGAAAGGTTAGATACTGACTATAAGATGTCATTATTTGCTGTTGATCTTTTATTCATGCTCTCAGAGCTGGAAATTTCCCTTAAAGCTTTGCTGGTGGACATGAGAAGATAAAAGGAAAGCATTGGTATTTAAAGTTAATTCTTTGTTTCCGAGTTTAATAATAAGGATGTTGGGGAGATACCAGTTCCGGAGATGGTTTTCAGGGGTGATGTCAGACGAACTGAACAAAATCACCGTGAACCTGGAAGATGTAGTAGGCCAGATTGACAAACTAAAGAGTAGCAAATCACCCGGACCAGATGGTATGCATCCTAGGGTACTGAAGGAACTTAAAAATGAAATTTCTGATCTATTAGCTAAAATTTGTAACCTATCATTAAAATCATCCATTGTACCTGAAGACTAGAAGTAGCCAATGTAACCCCAATATTTAAAAAAGGCTCCAGGGGTGATCCGGGTAACTATAGACCAGTGAGCCTGACTTTAGTGCTGGGAAAAATAGTGGAAACTATTCTCAAGATCAAAATCATAGAGCATATAGAAAGACATGGTTTAATGAAACACAGTCAACATGGATTTACCCAAGGGAAGTCTTGCCTAACAAATCTGCTTCATTTTTTTGAAGGGGTTAATAAACATGTGGATAAAGATGAACCGGTAGATGTAGTGTATTTGGATTTTCAGAAAGTGTTTGACAAAGTCCTTCATGAGAGGCTTCTAAGAAAACTAAAAAGTCATGGGATAGGAGGCGATGTCCTTTTGTGGATTACAAACTGATTAAAAGACAGGAAACAGAGAGTAGGATTAAATGGTCAATTTTACTCAGTGGAAAATGCCTCTGGGAACTGTACTTGGACCGGTGTTTTTCAATATATATATGTAAATGATCTGGAAAGGAATACGACAAGTGAGCTTAGCAAATTTGCGGATGATACAAATTCAGAGTAGTTAAATCACAAGTGGATTGTGATACATTACAGGAGGACCTTGCAAGACTGGAAGATTGGGCATCCAAATGGCAGATGAAATTTAATGTGGACAAGTGCAAGGTGTTGCATATAGGGAAAAATAACCTTTGCTGTAATTTCAGGTTCCATATTAGGAATTACCACCCAGGAAAAAGATCTAGGCATAAGAACATGCCATACTGGGTCAGATCAAGGGTCCATCAAGCCCAGCATCCTGTTTCCAACAGTGGCCAATCCAGGCCATAAGAACCTGGCAAGTACCCAAACATTAAGTCTATTCCATGTTACTGTTGGTAGTAATAGCAGTGGCTATTTTTTAAGTCAACTTAATTAATAGCAGGTAATGGACTTCTCCTCCAAGAACTTATCCAATCCTTTTTTAAACACAGCTATACTAATTGCACTAACCACATCCTCTGGCAACAAATTCCAGAGTTTAACTGGATACTTTAAAATCGTCGGCTCAGTGTGCTGCAGCAGTCAAAAAATAATCAGAATGTTAGAAATTATTAGGAAGGGAATGGTTAATAAAATAGAAAATGTCATAATGCCTCTATATCGCTCCATGTTGAGACCGCACCTTGAATACTGTGTACAATTCTGGTTGCCGCATCTCAAAAAAGATATAGTTGTGATGGAGAAGGTACAGAGAAGGGCAACCAAAATGATAAAAGGGATAAACAGCTTCCCTATGAGGAAAGGCTGAAGAGGTTAGGGCTGTTCAGCTTGGAGAAGAGACGGCTGAGGGGGGATATGATAGAGGTCTTTAAGATCATGAGAGGTCTTGAATGAGTAGATGTGAATCGGTTATTTACACTTTCGAATAATAGAAGGACTAGGGGGCATTCCATGAAGTTAGCAAGTAGCACATTTAAGACTAATCGGAGAAAATTATTTTTCACTCAATGCACAATAAAGCTCTGGAATTTGTTGCCAGAAGATTTGGTTACTACAGTTAGTGTAGCTGGGTTTAAAAAAGGTTTGGATAAGTTCTTGGAGGAGAATATTAACTGCTATTAATCAAGTTTACTTAGGGGTAGATTTTAAGAGGCGCGCGAACAGCCTACTTTTGCTTGCGCATCAGACTCAAGCAAAAGTACGCTGGATTTTAGTAGATACGCGCGGAGCCGCGCGTATCCACTAAAATCCTGGATCGGCGCGCGCAAGGCTATCGATTTTGTATAGCCTGCGCGCGCCGAGCCGCGCTGCCTCCCCCCGTTCCCTCCAAGGCCGCTCCGAAATCGGAGCGGCCTCGGAGGGAACTTTCCTTTGCCCTCCCCTCACCTTACCCTCCCTTCCCCTACCTAACCCACCCACCCGGCCCTGTCTACACCCCCCCCTTACCGTTGTCGGGGGATTTACGCCTCCCGGAGGGAGACGTAAATCCCCGCGCGCCAGCGGGCCTGCTGCGCGCCGGGCCGCGACCTGGGGGCGGGTACGGAGGGCGCGGCCACGCCCCCGGGCCGTAGCCACGCCCCGTCCCCGCCCCCAAAACGCGGCCGACACGCCCCCGAAACGCCGCGTCGACCGGGCCCGCCCCCGACACACCCCCCTCCGAAAACCCCGGGACGTACGCGAGTCCCGGGGTCTGCGCGCGCCGGTAGGCCTATGTAAAATAGGCTTACCGGCGCGCAGGGCCCTGCTCGCCTAAATCCGCCCGGTTTTGGGCGGATTTAGGCGAGCAGGGCGCTGAAAATCCGCCCCTTAGGGAATAGCCACTGCGATCACATGGGATCTTCTTAGTGTTTGGGTAATTGCCAGGTTCTTGTAGCCTGGTTTGGCCTCTGTTGGAAACAGGATGCAGGGCTTGATGGACCCTTGGTCTGACCCAGCATGGCAATTTGTTATGTTCTTAGAACAAATCAGAGATTCGCATTTTGAGTTACTGGGAGGGCAACTTCCATTTAAAGTTTCTAAAGAATGGGTGAAATATTTGGGGGTCAGAATATGCCTGAAGGAGGACCACTTATTTAAGCTCAACTATGACACTTTAATAAAAAAAGGTACAAGAAGATCTGGATAGATGGGAAAGATTCAATTTTCCTGGTTAGGGAGGATGGCAATAATTTAAATGAATATCTTGCCTTGATTCTGCTATTATTTTCATACACTTCTAGTGGCTATTCTGGAAAAGACCCTGAAGTTATAGCAACGAAAGATCTTTGGGTTTGTCTGTAAAAGCAAACTGCCAAGGGTGGCAGGTAAAGTGCTTTACTAAACAAAATTGAGAGGGGGTGTGAGCGTTCCCAATTTGATGTGAAATTATGTTTTTTTTGCATCCCAATTACATGCACTGATTTATTGGCACAAGAAAGGAGAGTTTAAGCCATGGGCTACTATAGCTCAGATAGGTGCGGGGGGACTCTCTTTGGATACAAGGACTTAGTTGGGGGGAAAGCCATTAATAGAAGGTCTATGATTTTTTTTCAGAGTGATGCTGGGTATTTGGAATAAGTGAAAATCGAGATTGAGGGGAGAGAGATCATTCTACCATCGTACATCTTTCTTGTACAACAAAGATACCTAAGATTATACGATGGATGGAGAGGGGAATCATCAAGATGGAGCGGGTTTTGGAATGTCAAAGATTGATCCCTTTCAATAAACTGCAGTAGAAATTCAGGTTGAGAGAAAAGGATAGATTTTCCTATAATCAGCTAGTGCATTTTTTCTCTAGGAAAAAAAATGGGATTGGAGCTAAAGAAGGGCAATATTTTTGTGACCATGCTGCTAGGTTGCAGAGACTTCTCTCAAAGGTATATGTGTATTGAATATGGAGTTAAAAGCAAAGCTTTCTTATCAGTGTGCATGGGGGGGGGGGGTGCCTTGGAAGAAGCTAATTTGGGATCAATGCTTTCTATCAATAGGCAAGAGTTCAGTATCTTCCTTTATAAAAGCAAATGGATATAAATTGGTATATAGGTGGTATATCACTCCAGTTTGTATCCACAAAATATACCCAACGGCAAGTAAAGGGTGCTGAAAGGGGTGTGGAGAGGCGGAAACATTCTTCCACTTATGGTGGGAGGGCCCAGTGGTTAGCAAATTATGGGATGAAATTCTTCATTTGTTGATGCCTTGATGGGGTGAACGTGACTAAGTCTCCCAAGACTTATTTGCTTACTATTCCAGCAGAGAAGGGGAATGTGTATCTTCAATGATGGCTGACCCAGCTTGTAACAGCGACAAAATGTGAACTAGCTTTTCAGTGGCATAAAAGGACAATTCCCCTACTGGGAAATGTATGTAACAGAATTGAAAGGGTGTATTACATGGAAAAGCTCACAGCCATAAAAAGTGGCAAAATGGAATGATCCGAGAAGGTATGGGACGCATATACAAGATGGAAAAATAATGAGAAAGATTAGGTGGGAGGGGGAAGAGTTGAAGAAGAGGGGCGTGGAGAGATGGGGGGAAGGGAGGATGGGGGAGGAGGAGGGGCTTTTGTTAGAAGGGTGAAATTGGAATAGGGCTCAATGCCAACATTATTATTACTAGAATTGTTATTATTGCTGTTAGTTATAAGTGAGTAGTCAAAGGAACATATTACATTCATGTTACCATAAAAGATGCACATCTGACAACAACAAGAGAAAGAGCCTTCTCCATCGCATCCCCCAAACTCTGGAACACACTACCTGAAGATTTGAGAACTCAGCACAACATAAAAACGTTCAAAAAAGACCTAAAAACTTTTTTCTTCTGCAAATTCTTCACTGACCCACTGTCAACTGACCATACCAACCATCAAATGAACTCTCAACTCTAATCTCCAACCAAACTCGCTTCCCTCCACTTCCAACCCAAGAATAGTTAATTGACCTGACTTGCTTATTTCTATATATGCTCATTCTGTTATAATGTTTCAATACTGTTAAGAAAATAATATTCACTTTGTAAACTGTTATGATGGCTCTACCGAATAACGGTATATAAAACTCATCAAGTAAATAAATACATAAATACATACATGTTATGACTCGTTTATTTGACTTAAATCTGAAGTACAGTGGGGTAGGAGTAGTGGGATAGAATTGGTTGCTTTTCTGTGCCAACCTGAGTAAAATGGATAAGAAGGATTGGGGGAGGTCTGAAAAGGAAAACACAGAATTATGGTTTTGTATTGTATTTCAGATTTTATTGGTATAGAACATGAATATATGGATATGATATTACTGTTTAATTCTGTTCAATAAAGACTTTTAGTGATTGGCATATGTTATCTTTGGGAATGAGCATTTTATATTTGATTTTGCTCTTTCTTCCGTATTCCACAGTTCAGAGTCTGGGTTCTTGGGATTTCCGTTTCTGTTTTGTCTGCATGTTTCTGTTTCTAATTTGTAGTCCCTTATCCTGTATTAGGTAAGGCTCGATCTATGTTCTGTATATGTAACTGAGGTGCAGTATTTCTGTTAGCATGTACTTTCTCTGTAGGGAGTTGTAGCAGTCTGGCTTGTTCTATTTCCCCTGTAGTTGGTGTATTACTGTTCTAGGGCAGGGTATAATATTTGCATTGCTGACTTTTCATAGATAAGGTTGCTGCCGTTTGACTCCTGAGATTTAGTACTGTTATGATATGGTATAGCAAGGTTCCAACTATCTTTTTTTTTTTTTTTTTTTGCAGGGATTTGTGTTACTTCACAAACTGTTTGGCAGTGAAGGGTGTTTGGCTTGCTGTTACCGAAATAACTGTTTGAGTGGAAGAGGAGTAGAATTGAGTGTGCGCGCATGTGCTTGAGAATCTGTTTGGGGATGAATGAGAGGAATGGGAGTGAGAGTGGGTGTGGGAAAATGAGTATGTATGTATGTGAAAGAAAGTATGATAGCACACATGTGAATGTGTTAGTTTGTGTGTGTATGTGAGAATGTTTGTGTGCAAGCTGCATCTGGTATGTGCACAAGATCCGTTTCCCCCCCCCCCCCAACAATCTCAAGGTGACTGAAAATCAAGAGTTCCCAGGTATCGGCATCTGAAGACCTATAGGTCTTATTTTCCTTAAAAAAGAACCCTCACACATAGGGAAATCATTCAACATAGAATCACCAGGGAAAAACCAGGATTGTCTCTGAATGTCCAGATGATGGCATAAAGCCATTTGGTAACCCCCATGTAGTGTGGTATAATGTGATACTATTTTAAACATTAAAGGGGGTTACAATTGTTAAACCTTTGCTACAGAGAAAGAGGAAAAGCAGAGAGATGAAAGGGCAAGTTAGTAAATAGTAACAAAGATAATGATGGAAGATAAGGCTCACAAGGCCCATCTAGCCTGGCCATTCTTGATGCAATACCACAGACGCTACTCAATCTCAAGCTTTACTTCATCTCCTCATATCTCAGGAACCTCAGGCTTTCTTAAATTGTGTTACTGTTTTGGTTTCCATGGGAAGGCTGTTCCATGTAGCCACTATCTTCCTGTGAAGAAATACTTCCTTATGTTACTTACAGATCTACATGCTTTGAGATGCATAGTCACCCCTTTGTCCTAAAACTTCCTTTTGCTTTTTGTGCATTATTAATACCTTTGAGGTATTTCAATGTCTCTATCAATTCCCCACTCACTCTGTTCTACAGTAGATATACTTAAGCTCCTTAAGTCTAACTTTGAAGAGCTTAAGATTCAGACTATCTACTATTTTGGTTGCCCTCCCCTCTCACCCGTGATTTGTACAGAGGCATTATCATCTCCTTTTTTCTGTTGGTAATACTTCTTCCTCTGCACCTTCACATATTTCCAGCTCTTGCAACTGCCCTGCCGTGTAGTTTTGTTACTTTGAGGTAATCAGATATGATCAACCTGAGGACTCTTTCCTATTTATTGTACATCAAATCTCAAAACACACAGTCCCTCCTCCACATCTCAAGTATTTTTCTTTTGGATTTCTTTATCTTAAGTGCATAATTATAGTTTTCTGCTGTAAATTTTAGTTGCTAAACATTTGACCATGATTCAAATTTTCATAGATCACTCTTTGTTTTCCACTCCTACTGGAGCATCCATTCTATTGCAGGTCTTTATAGACAAACATTTTCTACCAACCCCTCTGCATTAGCACCTGTAAAGATATTATTATATGTGTATTAAATGTGAAAGACTAGCATCCTTGTATAAGTATAATGATTATAACCTCGGAGCTCTATTCTCATATGTAAAAGACCTGACCAGGTCTACTGAAACTCCCACATCAAACAACTCTTCTAATTGCTATACAATTGCTCAATATTTTAAAGAAAAAACTTTAAACATAATAAAAAACATAGCTCCCCTGAACTCTAACCAGATTGTACTACCAAGCAATCCTAAGGACCATTTAACCTCCTTTGACACAGTTTCATCCCTTGAAATTGAAGGTATAATTAAAAAAATGAACCCAGCTTCCCACCCAATTGACCACATTCCAACTAAACTATTAAAAACAATCACCAATATAGTATCTAAACCTATTGCTGAGATAATTAACTTGTCCATAACCGAAGCTAATGTCCCACACACTTTAAAATCCGTGATAGTAAAACCAATCACAAAAAAACCACAAGCCAACTCATATGATCTCTCAAACCTAAGACCCATTTCTAATTTACCTTGTAAATCAAAAATTCTTGAGAAAGTAATTCATAATCAACTAACAGATTATCTTGAAAAACATAGTACCCTGTACCCAGCGCAACACAGATTTAGAAAATATTTTAGTACAGAGACCCTTTTAACTTCACTACAAGATATCATCCTAAGAGGAACCGAAAACAGGCAATCTTACTTCCTGATCTTACTAGACATCTCAGCAGCCTTTGATACAGTTAATCATAATACCCTCCTTGATAGACTAAACGAAATAGGCATCAAAGACTCAGCGCTCAGATGGTTTAGTTCTTACCTAACAAATAGAACCTTCAAAGTAAAATTTCTTGACAAAGAGTCACATCCTATCGATCTCAATTTCGGAGTACCCCAGTGATCCTCTCTATCCTCTACACTATTTAATATCTATATGCTCCTTTTATGCAGAATTCTATCAGGCCTCGGTCTAACACATTTTATCTATGCCAATGATGTTCAAATTTTAATATCAATCCAAAAATCCATTGACCAAACTCTTACGCTCTGGGACATATACCAATCTGCCATTGAAAAGGTATTAACCCAAATGAATCTTTCCCTAAATACTAAAAAAACTAAAATCCCACACATCTCACATAAAATGAGCAAGACAAAAGAGCTTGAAATTCAAGAAGCGGCCAAAAACTACCCCATCTCCCTAGAAGTACGAGATCTAGGGATTCTTATAGATTGCGAATTCTCTATGAAATCCAGCGTTAAAAAAATCATTAGCGATGGTTACTTCAAATTAAACATACTCAAAAGATTAAAACCCCTCCTACTCCCAAAAGACTTTAGAACTGTCTTACAGGCACTTAAAGATTAGACTACTGTAACTCACTATTCTTAGACCTTTCCGCAAATATCACAAGACCATTGCACCTTCTGCAGAACTCTGCAGCTAGACTCTTGACAGGTACTAGAAGATCCGAACATATCACCCAAATATTAAAAGAACTTCATTGGCTGCCGGTCAAATACAGGGCCCAGCATAAAATCTTATCAGTAATTCACAAAACCCTCTACAATGAAAAAATTGAATGGCTAACCTCTTCACTTCACTTCTATACCCCCTCAAGAATCACCAGATCAACCGGAACAGTGATGCTACCAATTCCTTCCCCCAAAATTGCCCACCTAAATAATGTAAGAGCAAGAACTATATCTATTGTTGGACCCCTACTATGGAACTCTATTCTGCAGGAATTACGATTAGAAGCTGACATAAAATCATTTAAAAAGGGGATTAAAACTTGGCTCTTTAAACAAGCCTACCAAGAGTTGTTAGCATAACTATCTCATACTTCTGATTTTATACCAATGTTCTGTCTCCAGCAGTGGGTACATGTTTGTATCTGTATATACTGTAGTTTAACTGTATTTAGCGCAGTCCCATCCTTCTGAGGATTGTTAACACTGAAACACCTTTTGTAACCCATGATAAAATCTGTGAGCCTTTGCCTTTAAGAGGAGTCTTGCCCTTAAGAGATGCTTCCTCCCCTCTTTACTTCCTCTCACTATCGGAAGAGCTTGAATGCCCCTCAATCTAACTTGAGTCTTCCTAAGTGCCTTATAGGTTCAAGGGATTGTCCTTCATTCTCCCCCTGAGTCACATGGTTCTTAGGCTCGCTGCCACTGGACCTTGCCCCCTGCCCCCAGCTTGTGCAGGTGTTTCCCTTAGCAGCTCAGGACGAAAGCCCAGTTCTGGCCATGCTTGGTTTTGAGCCAGCAGCATCCTGTATAACTCTGTGAAACGACTGAGTTTTTACTTTTTCTCTTACTGCAAATCAGCCTCATATCTCCTATGCTTCCTACCTCTACCATAAACTAACTCCTGCAACCCAAGAGACCTCCTTCTCTTTCCTCCCACCCTGCTCCAGCTACCAAAGATCTCTGCCTTGGGGCAAACATTTGAGATGCAACAATTGTAAGTAATGAAAAATTACCTGTGCAATAAATAATTTCAAACAAAGAATCTTTGTCGTGAGGCTGGCAGGTCTTACCAGTACGCTCCATTAGCCTGTATCAGCTTACTTGCAGCACTGCTACCTTCCCATGAGCTGCCTCTGAGGAGGAAAGCTGCAGCAGTGAACCAGCAGAACCAGATTAATGAGGCAGGAGAGATGGAGGAAAATACTGGGATTGAGGAGGAGAGGGGGCATGGTGGTTAATATGGAAAAAATAAAAGGGGGCCGTACTACAAAAGTTTGCCCAGGGCTGCTTAAGTGCTTAAACAGCCTTGTTTGGAATTGAAGTCTTTTTACAAATCTAATAGACTCTGTACAACATGGTTAGTGGCAGTAAAAGCTTCCTCACAATCTGCTGCCAGTGTGTTTCAACCCATGTCCAGGGAAGTCTTGGTAACTTGGTCATGCAAGTTGGAGGTCCAGTTTAATAGTTGTTTTTTTGAGAAACTGAGAAGTCAGCTAGAGCCAGGAAAGTAAACGGAAATATAGCATATTCTTAACTAGACTGTCAAATGAGGTGAACACCTTAATTTCACATGGACTGTTGAGCAGTCATTATGTCTGGGTGAGCTAATGCCAGACAAGAGGTTGTTACTGTAGAGAACAGTTGGCTATATTTATTTACAAGGATGTTTTCTCCACATATCCTGATTACAATAATGTTAAATATAAGCAATACAAAAACGTTAAGGATGAAACCATCACCAAAACAGACAACTTGAACATAAGTTTTGGTTTTCCTGAATTCTCTGAAAAGACTTACCAAAAACAGTGTTACATTTAAAAACATCCACGGAAATCCAAAAGGGTTTAGGCATAAACCAGGATACCTCATGCAAGTAGGTGGCAATGCTTAATTAATATGGACTGCTAAGAACTATTGTGGATATAAACAGGATGACTAATTACAACCTGTATTTATATCTGTTAAAAAAAAACCCCACAAACAATAAAATGTTATAGAAAATCTTTATTTAAACTAGATGTTTCATTACATTTATTTTATACATTCCTGAAATAGATTGCGTAATGGTTAAGAATCCAATGTCATGGAAGCCCATCGGAGATGAACAATGGCCTTCCGTGACAGCATCCTTTACAAATGTCCTGTCCATTAGCCAGTTTTTTGTTTTTTAGCTTGTTCCTCTTCAATTGCTAGTGCTCTCTCTCTCTCTTTGATCAGTTGGACGCCGCAGTAAGTAACAAACCAGACTGACATGGTACTGATGGGAAAGCCTGAAAGGAGCAAGACAGACATATAGGATCACTAGAAAGGTGAAGAAACATTGGTTCTCAATGATTCAGGCTTCCATATGCAGTTTAATTAAATTCAATGGGATTTACAGTTTATTTGCCAACAGCCTTAAACCATTCTTCTTAATCACATGCACAAGAAAACTGAGGAAGAGAGTCACTATATCGCCTAAAATAAAACATGATACTCCACCCCTACAAAAGGTTGGCTAGAAAAACCTAACCGTGTTCCATTACAACAAATCTGTAAATGCAATATTTAGCCTAGTAATACTGAGTGATATTGCAGATGGATTAGAAGAAACAGTTTGCCTTTTGGCGAATGATACCAAGATCTGAAAGAGTGGACATCTTGATGGAGTAAATAGAATGAGAAGGAGCTAAGAGACTGAGGTCAAATGTTTGGTCGCTAAGATACTATTGAGCCATGCATTTGGGGTAGATAAATCTGAGGGAGCGGTACACAATCTGGGTGAGAAGCTGATGTGCACCAGGGAGAGAGACCATGTGTGATAGAGCCTGATGATCTCAAGGCAGCAAGTTAGTGTGATAAGATGGTAGCCGGAGCCAGAAGGATGCTGGGGTATATAGGGAGAGGCATAATTAGCAGGAAAGAAAAAAGGGAAAATGCTTCTGCTTAGGTTCAGTTCTATAGACTGTATCACTGAAAGGATATAGGTAGGCTAAAGGTGGTCAAGAGAAAGGCAAAAAATGTGTGCAGGTTCTAAATCAAAAACAATATGAAATGTGACTTGAGTACATAAATATGTATACCTAGAGAAGAGCAGAGGCAAGGCAGGAGGGCAGAGGGAGGTATGATAGAGACATTTAAACACCTGAAAGATATGAATAATGCACACAATGGAAAGGAAATTATAGAACCATGATATGAAGCTCCAAGGGATAGATTTTGGAATGTCAGGAAATATCTTTTCACAGAAAGGATGGTGGATACTTGAAATGCCTTCCCAGAATGAGTTATGGGAATGGACTTCAAAAAAGGTTATGGGATAAACAGAAGATCCTTACTTGCAAAATGTGAAGGGGTAGTGGAAGCATAACCTAGTGGCAACACAGGTCATGGTGGGGTTGCCAAAGGCATGGAGCAGGTGCACAACCCTAATATGTGTGCTTCCAGTTGCATGGATCAGGGGCAAGACTACATTGGGATTCCAAGAAATAGCATTGCAGTGAACGGAATGAAGTGGCATTTACAGCCACGTAATATGGCTGCATTGGGTTTCCAAAAAAGCTTTGGGTTAAACTGCATGGAGTGACCGTGATTAAAAAATCAATCTTCAGTGAGCATGGGGAGCCTGGATATTTTGAACAATAGCTTTTGGTAGCTGGCTGGCTTAGAAAACTTGATAATAAGACATGGAAAGGGAACTGGGTTTTGGACAGTGTCTGACTAGAAAGAATCATAGAGGAATATGACAAAGCCTGAAATGATCCACCAGTGGAGGTGATGGAGGCATTTACCCCAAAGTAGAAGAATCACAACTGGGATTCCATTATCTTTGCAGCTCAAGAGTCTTGTGAACTTCTATAGAGATCCTATATACATTTCTCTGGATTTTTATTTTTTTTTTACTCTTATCTGGGAGCTTGCCTCCATCTTTGCTGATCTTGACAACATTCCCAAGCTTAGTTCCTCATTTTATTCATTCTCTATGGTTTACTTCCTGCTATGGGGGTCTAGCCATAGGCATTCCCAGGGAACACGAAGCCCAGTAGCTTTAAATGTGTGCAGGATAGGTATGGAGAGAATATACAACATCATCCAATCTCCGTTCAACCATTTTAGGGCATTTTTCTTGTTTTTACTCCTCTTCACAAAGCTGGGTCAGTGTATGTTATATTAGAGTTGTCTGTGGACAAGACAGAAATGTCCTGTAGGTAATTCTACAATAAACCGGTCCTCAGATAAACGTGGGTCTGAAGACTGACCACAGTGCTACTTTCAAGTCAGAGCTGTACTAACAAGCTAATGCAAGGCTCGAGACATTAAATCACAAATTTACCAATAGTATCTGTACCACAATCTGATAAACCCTGCTCATGAGAGAATCCTTAGATTATAGGCAAGGTTTAAGATGATAATTTTCCTTTTAATAAAGTAGGGAAACAATACAGAATGACTTGGGTCAGAACTGGAAAAACACCTGATTTATTTTAGCTTTCAGCCTAATGTGTGGGGCTGTTTATATCTCAGCAAGAAATGCTTGATTTTAAATATCAGACTAGGAGCAGACTCTTTACAGCCTTGTTTGTGCTCTGCTCCACTTTAGTATTCCTATACTGTATACTGGATACTAGCACTGGAAATCTGTGACATCCAAGTGAGCTTCTGTTATGAGGAGATAATGAATTCAACCAGAAGGAACGTCTACATATTGTACAACAGTACTGGATCAAGGTGGTCAAGTTATCTCCTTCTGAAAGCTAGAGCATGTCACAGGCTGAGAGATTCATGGCCTAGGCAGCTGAAAGAATTCTAGAGTTATACAACAGGTAAAGCGATAAAACCATTCAATCATGACTATCAGATCTACATGCCTACTCTTCATGTTCATACCTACTGCTAAACTTGCTTTTGGCTAGGAAGGAGCTACAAGGAAGAATTGAAGGTAAGGGATTTATTACAAGAAACTGAGGTCTGTGCCGCTGCAAAGACGGTAGCTGTGATGTCACTCACGCTCTCCAGGCAGCGGCCTTCAGGCAGGAGAGCAAATGTCTGATACAACCTTGCCACATTTCACTCTCTTTCCTTGTGTTTTTTTTTTTAAGGCTACCCAGGCAATTCTGGGGACCTCACTGGCCTGAGGGCAGATGGGGATGCTTCCCTCTAAGACATACCCTCAGCGCCACTCTGAGTGGGGATGGACTTGGATCCCCTCTACTACAGCGTACAGAGTCATGGCCTCAGCCCGGGGTTGGCCCCCTCAGTTTCCTTTTTAACATAAACCATACAGTAAAAACATGTTTTGTTGAAGTATTAGTTTACAAAAATAAAGCCTTTATCTTTGAAGGCCACTTTTAAGTTCCTTGTGCGTTGTACAAAAACATTCAGCTAAGAACGATGTTTATGCTCAGCCGGTATTTCTGCATTAACTGGGTTAGGACACTATTTTTAGTAACAATTTTATGCTACAGTATATTATGTCAATAGCAAAAATCTCAAGTATCCCCATTTAGCAGCTACTTCAAACTGCTTGTATGTCTGGCGGCAGTACATCCAGTCAGCTGTTGGAGCTGTCATTGATCAATGTGAAAGAGTAAGAGATAATAGGCCTGTGGAGGAATTGTGCAGGGTATTGTTCAGCTGATTATTTGTCACAGATGTTACTGAACATTTTGGTGATATTTAATGTTTTCTTTAAACTTTTAGCTGAGGATTATTTTATCGGGGGGGGGGGGGGGTTGAGACGGGCGGTCAATTGCTGTGGCTTTATGCTACACTGTGTATGATATGCGCTTTTCATTCTGCTAGTGTTTGGATTTTATTTTGAGTGTTTGATGTATTTGTCATTCCATATGCCGTGAATTGCTTCAGGCTGCATGTAGAAGCGATAAAGAAATGCCAATAAATGAAATGGACTCTTAGCTAATTTGATTGGCCGTACTCTCAGTTTTCTGGGGAATAAAGCTATTGCTGTGCAGATTACTTGATTTGGCACAAAGGATTTTTTTTTCATCTGCATAAAAACTGCAGACTTCTCTTCTGCATTGGGCACTATGGGGTAGATTTTTTAAAAATGCGCGTTCGTGTACTTTTGTTGGCGCATCAGTCGCAAACAAAAGTACGCTGGATTTTAGCAGATACGCGCGTAGCCGCGTGTATCTGCTAAAATCCCCTCCCCTCACCTTCCCCTCCCCTCCCCTCACCTTCCTCTACCTAACCCACCCCCCCGGCCCTATCTAAATCCCCCCTACCTTTGTCTGCGGATTTACGCCTCCCGGAGGGAGAAGTAAATCCGCGTGTGCCAGCGGGCCGCTGGCGCGCCGAGACGCAACCCAAGGGCGGTTCCGGAGGGCACGGCCACGCCCCCGGACCGCCCTGGGCCGAAACCACGCCCCCCGGGCCCGCCCCCAAAACGCCGCGTCCCGCCCCCAAAACGCCTCGATCGGCCCCGCCCCCCGACACGCCCATGACAAAAAACCCCGGGACTTATGCGAGTCCCGGGGCTCTGCGCGTGCCGGCAGGCCTATGGAAAATAGGCGCGCCAGCGTGCAAGGCCCTGCTCGCGTAAATCCGGGCGGATTTACGCGAGCAGGTCTTTTAAAATCCGCCCCTATACGTATGGACAGGTCTCCTAGACTGTGAGTTAAGATTTTTTGCTTATTTATGTCTATAGAAAAATACTAAACATGGACCTTATAGGGATTAAAATATATGTTGCATAATCAAGAAAATGAAACAAAAACAAACAAACAAAAAAAAGCAAGAAGAATAGTTTATAATCTCCAGAGAGTCCCTGTAAATCTAGCAGGGTATTAATGCCCAGGCCAAAAGTACCACATCAAGAGGATGCCATTACCACATGCTGTACCTATCATTGGCTCCTGTCTCTTCTCCTCCCAGTCTCTTCTCCTCCCAGTCAATGAAAAGAGGTGGCCCTGCTCCAGGAGAAGAAGCTGGGCCAGGAGAAGATGCAGGTCTACGTTAGAAAAATTGGGTTTTAACATCCGCTTGTACCATAAGAACATAAGAAGTTGCCATGCTGAGACAGACCGAGGGTCCAAACAGCCCAGCATCCTGTTTCCAGCAGTGGTCAAACCAGGATACAAATACCTGGCAAGTACCCGAACATTATAAGGTGAAGTTTAAACGCTGGGGGGGGGGCGCGTGCCAAAATCGGGAGATGGGTGCACATCTGGCACTTGCGCGTCCACCTGATTTTATGAGATGCCTGGGTGCATGTGCAAGTGCCAGATGTGCGCACATTTCGTATCGGCCCAAAAAGGGGCACGGTGTGGGTGTAGTGTGGACATTCTGCGGCGAGGCCAAGAGATGCGCATGCAAATATCTATGCGCCTGGGCACATGCACTGGTCCACTGCTGCGTAACTTTACTTCTGCAGTGGAAGAGGTGTAAGTCTTAATAAAACTATTTTCAGGCATTTGTGAGGGGGGTTCTGGGATAATTGTAGGCTAAAGAACCAGGGGGCTTTGGAGGACCTACTTCTAACACCTCCATTGACTCCCCGTTTTATACAGATACATTTTTCATTCACAAAAAGCTGCGCAAACACAATTTGTGTGTTTCATGGGAGGGGGAAATATTCAAAGTTCGCTTTTTTGTGCACTTAACTCAGAGATACCTGCACAAAGGCTTTGAGTATTGACCTCACCATCAGGCCGATACAGTACAGTGCGCTCCGGTGGAGCGCACTGTTAAGCCATGATTGGACGCGCGTTTTGGACGCGCTAGCGTCCAACCCCCCCGAACCTAATAGCGCCCGCAACATGCAAATGTATGTTGATGGCCCTATTAGGTATTCCCGCGCGATTCAGAAAGCAAAATGTGCAGCGAAGCCACACATTTTACTTTCAGAAATTAGCGCCTACCCAAAGGTCGGTGCTAATTTCTTCCGGCACTGGGAAAGTGCACAGAAAAGCAGTAAAAACTGCTTTCTGTGCACCCTCCAACTTAATATCATGGTGATATTAAGTCGGAGGTCCCGAAAGTTAAAAAAAAGTTAAAAAAAAAAAATTTGAAATCGGCCCGCAGCTCGCGGGTTGAAAACAGGACGTTCAATTTTGCCGGCGTCCGGTTTCCAAACCCGTGGCTGTCAGCGGACTCGAGAACCGACGCTGGCAAAATTGAGCGTCGGCTGTCAAACCTGCTGACAGCTGCCGGTCCTGTCCAAAAAGAGGCACTAGGGACGCACTAGTGTCCCTAGCACCTTTTACCGCCAGCCCTAATTTAAATATTTTAGTTTACTGAATCGCATGCACAGCACACTGGCCTGTGCGCGCACCGGGAGAGCTTGCCTGCTCTCCCCCGAAGTTTACTGTATCGGCCTGAATGTCTATAAAATACAAACAACTTGTGATTTCAGCAAGTTTTAATGTCACCTCTCTTTAAACTCTCTTTTCTCGTCTATCCCTTCCCACGGACTTCTCTTTTACACCTCGGTCCCGAGTAGAATAAATAGATGCATTAAAGCAAACTGAGAGCTGAAACTAATTGGGAGATTTAGCCTTAATGGCATTATTGCATATTATTTTGAGGTTTACATTTTAAAATACTTCTGGAAGAATGTCCTCTTTACAACAATTATTGATGGTAGCACTATCAGTGGAAAATGGATAGCTACAAAAAAGATGTTGAAACCATAGAGATAGTATTGTTGCCATGTCAGCCCGCTCAAAGGCAAGGATATAAAGATCGACAACAACAACAAAAAAATATGGTTGACCTTTATTTGCATACCATAAAGCTAAAAAGGCTGTGCTGCTACATGTAGTAGCTTTTAGGTACGGTGGTACGTGTCCACATCTGAAGGCTCCTAAGAGGAACCTGGGAGGAAGAGAGGACGTTTTTCTGCAAATTTAGGCCAGGATTTAAAAGCAAGTGAAAAGCTCATCTTATGGGCTGAGCTAAAGGCTTGGCCGCAGTAGTGTGCCCTATAACATGGGAAAAATGTGTTCAGTTCTCCCGTCAGTGGGAAGGTGACACTCAGAGGATCAGGTGGCAGGAGAGAAGCAAACTCGTACCACAAGGATGACCTCTTCTCTTATCACAGTGGCACCAAAGAGTACAGGCTAGAAGACGACTTTCCTTCCATCACCTGGCCTGTGAGGAGACCTTGTTCCATCCAGATTATTGGCCTGGGAGTAGGGATAGGCAATAAATACATCTTTATTTTATTAGATTTATATTCCACCTTTTAAGCACTTCAAAGTGGATTACATTCAGGCCTTGAAGGTTAAAAATGCTTAATCCCATGGCTGGCTAGAAAATCATTACCTGTAATAAGAATCCTTCTGGCAACAAGTAGAGCAAAATCCAAGCTGTTGAGGGATAGGACATTATAGAGAATAATGGCCCAGAAGTTTGCAGCTCCAAAAAGTCCTCGTATTCTCCGGGACATTGCCTCTGACATACTGGCCTGCCAATAAAGGACACTGAAGTTTAATTTCCTGCAGACACAGAAAAGGTAAGGAAGAGTTTTTTTAGGTTACATAATCTAAACAAGGGTCAGTTTGATTCTGGTCTGTTCCATCAGCTGGCACGCAGGATATCATTTCCCTTCTTTCGCCACTGGAACCACTCAGGATATTGGTGCATTTTGCTTCTTCATAATATAATATAAAACGTTAAACCATAGAAATTAGAGTTTGTAACAGGAATTCTCTCTTCTGCATAGGGTTTACTATCAGTTTATGCCCCGTTGGATGATCAGCTCCTCCAGAAGAAGATTAGTTACTAGTAATTTATCAGTCCAGAAAGGGACGGTTACATAAATACCAGACATATCACTGACATATTATACTCTTTAAATCATGTGTCTGCGATTTGCTTATTCAGAGCACATGAAAAAGATGGAAATTATAGGAATGCTGTTTGTTTAGGATGATGGGCCTGGGTTTTTCAGTTACCAAGGGTTTTCAGACTAGAAGACAGAAAGGAAAAAAAAAAGGGAAAGACATGCATGGCACATGGTAGAAAGCATAACACAAAGAATCATAAAAGACGGTAGATATTCATCTATGCATCCACTCCTGCTCTTACCATCTGCTGCTGTATCCCTGGCTGTGCTTGGCCCCGCCCCCCACTGACATTAGTGTAGGCTCAGAGTGTGCTGAGGTGTGGCGTGACATTAGTGCAGTGTCAGAGTGTGCTGAGGTATGGAGTGACATTAGTGCAGGCTCAGAGTGTGCTGAGGTGTGGCGTGACATTAGTGCAGGCTCAGAGTGTGCTGAGGTGTGGCGTGACATTAGTGCAGGGTCAGATTGTGCTCAGGTGTGGCCTGACATTAGTGCAGGCTCAGAGTGTGCTGAGGTGTGGCGTGACATTAGTGCAGGCTCAGAGCGTGCTGAGGTGTGGCGTGACATTAGTGCAGGCTCAGAGCGTGCTGAGGTGTGGCGTGACATTAGTGCAGGCTCAGAGCGTGCTGAGGTGTGGCGTGACATTAGTGCAAGCTCAGAGCGTGCTGAGGTGTGGCGTGACATTAGTGCAAGCTCAGAGCGTGCTGAGGTGTGGCCTGACATTAGTGCAGGCTCAGAGCGTGCTGAGGTGTGGAGTGACATTAGTGCAAGCTCAGAGCGTGCTGAGGTGTGGCGTGACATTAGTGCAGGCTCAGAGTGTGCTGAGGTGTGGCGTGACATTAGTGCAGGGTCAGATTGTGCTCAGGTGTGGCCTGACATTAGTGCAGGCTCAGAGTGTGCTGAGGTGTGGCGTGACATTAGTGCAGGCTCAGTGTGCTGAGGTGTGGCGTGACATTAGTGCAGGCTCAGAGTGTGCTGAGGTGTGGCGTGACATTAGTGCAGGCTCAGAGCGTGCTGAGGTGTGGCGTGACATTAGTGCAGGCTCAGAGCGTGCTGAGGTGTGGCGTGACATTAGTGCAAGCTCAGAGCGTGCTGAGGTGTGGCCTGACATTAGTGCAGGCTCAGAGTGTGCTGAGGTGTGGAGTGACATTAGTGCAGGCTCAGAGTGTGCTGAGGTGTGGCGTGACATTAGTGCAGGGTCAGATTGTGCTCAGGTGTGGAGTGACATTAGTGCAGGCTCAGAGTGTGCTGAGGTGTGGAGTGACATTAGTGCAGGGTCAGATTGTGCTCAGGTGTGGCCTGACATTAGTGCAGGCTCAGAGTGTGCTGAGGTGTGGTGTGACATTAGTGCAGGCTCAGAGTGTGCTGAGGTGTGGTGTGACATTAGTGCAGGGTCAGAGTGTGCTGAGGTGTGGTGTGACATTAGTGCAGGGTCAGATTGTGCTCAGGTATGGAGTGACATTAGTACAGGCTCAGAGTGTGCTGAGGTGTGGCGTGACATTAGTGCAGGGTCAGATTGTGCTCAGGTGTGGAGTGACATTAGTGCAGGCTCAGAGTGTGCTGAGGTGTGGCGTGACATTAGTGCAGGCTCAGAGTGTGCTGAGGTATGGCCTGACATTAGTGCAGGCTCAGAGTGTGCTGAGGTGTGGCGTGACATTAGTGCAGGCTCAGAGTGTGCTGAGGTGTGGCGTGACATTAGTGCAGGCTCAGAGTGTGCTGAGGTGTGGCCTGACATTAGTGCAGGCTCAGAGTGTGCTGAGGTGTGGCGTGACATTAGTGCAGGCTCAGAGTGTGCTGAGGTGTGGCGTGGCATTAGTGCAGGGTCAGAGTGTGCTGAGGTGTGGCGTGACATTAGTGCAGGCTCAGAGTGTGCTGAGGTGTGGCGTGACATTAGTGCAGTGTCAGAGTGTGCTGAGGTGTGACGTGACATTAGTGCAGGCTCAGATTGTGCTGAGGTGTGACGTGACATTAGTGCAGGCTCAGAGTGTGCTGAGGTGTGGCCTGACATTAGTGCAGGCTCAGAGTGTGCTGAGGTGTGGCGTGACATTAGTGCAGGGTCAGAGTGTGCTGAGGTGTGGCGTGACATTAGTGCAGGGTCAGAGTGTGCTGAGGTGTGGCGTGACATTAGTGCAGGCTCAGAGTGTGCTGAGGTGTGGCGTGACATTAGTGCAGGCTCAGAGTGTGCTGAGGTGTGGCCTGACATTAGTGCAGGGTCAGAGTGTGCTGAGGTGTGGAGTGACATTAGTGCAGTGTCAGAGTGTGCTGAGGTGTGACGTGACATTAGTGCAGGGTCAGATTGTGCTCAGGTGTGGAGTGACATTAGTGCAGGCTCAGAGTGTGCTGAGGTGTGGCGTGACATTAGTGCAGTGTCAGAGTGTGCTGAGGTGTGGCGTGACATTAGTGCAGTGTCAGAGTGTGCTGAGGTGTGACGTGACATTAGTGCAGGGTCAGATTGTGCTCAGGTGTGGAGTGACATTAGTGCAGGGTCAGATTGTGCTCAGGTGTGGAGTGACATTAGTGCAGTGTCAGAGTGTGCTGAGGTGTGACGTGACATTAGTGCAGGGTCAGATTGTGCTCAGGTGTGGAGTGACATTAGTGCAGGCTCAGAGTGTGCTGAGGTGTGGAGTGACATTAGTGCAGGGTCAGATTGTGCTCAGGTGTGGCCTGACATTAGTGCAGGCTCAGAGTGTGCTGAGGTGTGGTGTGACATTAGTGCAGGCTCAGAGTGTGCTGAGGTGTGGTGTGACATTAGTGCAGGGTCAGAGTGTGCTGAGGTGTGGCGTGACATTAGTGCAGAGTCAGATTGTGCTCAGGTGTGGAGTGACATTAGTACAGGCTCAGAGTGTGCTGAGGTGTGGCGTGACATTAGTGCAGGGTCAGATTGTGCTCAGGTGTGGAGTGACATTAGTGCAGGCTCAGAGTGTGCTGAGGTGTGGCGTGACATTAGTGCAGGCTCAGAGTGTGCTGAGGTGTGGCCTGACATTAGTGCAGGCTCAGAGTGTGCTGAGGTGTGGCGTGACATTAGTGCAGGCTCAGAGTGTGCTGAGGTGTGACGTGACATTAGTGCAGGCTCAGAGTGTGCTGAGGTGTGGCCTGACATTAGGGCAGGCTCAGAGTGTGCTGAGGTGTGGCGTGACATTAGTGCAGGGTCAGAGTGTGCTGAGGTGTGGCGTGACATTAGTGCAGGCTCAGAGTGTGCTGAGGTGTGGCGTGACATTAGTGCAGTGTCAGAGTGTGCTGAGGTGTGACGTGACATTAGTGCAGGCTCAGAGTGTGCTGAGGTGTGACGTGACATTAGTGCAGGCTCAGAGTGTGCTGAGGTGTGGCCTGACATTAGTGCAGGCTCAGAGTGTGCTGAGGTGTGGCGTGACATTAGTGCAGGGTCAGAGTGTGCTGAGGTGTGGCGTGACATTAGTGCAGGCTCAGAGTGTGCTGAGGTGTGGCCTGACATTAGTGCAGTGTCAGAGTGTGCTGAGGTGTGACGTGACATTAGTGCAGGCTCAGAGTGTGCTGAGGTGTGGAGTGACATTAGTGCAGGCTCAGAGTGTGCTGAGGTGTGGCGTGACATTAGTGCAGTGTCAGAGTGTGCTGAGGTGTGACGTGACATTAGTGCAGGGTCAGATTGTGCTCAGGTGTGGAGTGACATTAGTGCAGGCTCAGAGTGTGCTGAGGTGTGGCGTGACATTAGTGCAGTGTCAGAGTGTGCTGAGGTGTGACGTGACATTAGTGCAGGGTCAGATTGTGCTCAGGTGTGGCCTGACATTAGTGCAGGCTCAGAGTGTGCTGAGGTGTGGCCTGACATTAGTGCAGGCTCAGAGTGTGCTGAGGTGTGGCGTGACATTAGTGCAGGCTCAGAGTGTGCTGAGGTGTGGCGTGACATTAGTGCAGGGTCAGATTGTGCTCAGGTGTGGAGTGACATTAGTGCAGGCTCAGAGTGTGCTGAGGTGTGGCGTGACATTAGTGCAGGGTCAGATTGTGCTCAGGTGTGGAGTGACATTAGTGCAGGCTCAGAGTGTGCTGAGGTGTGGCGTGACATTAGTGCAGGGTCAGATTGTGCTCAGGTGTGGAGTGACATTAGTGCAGGCTCAGAGTGTGCTGAGGTGTGGCGTGACATTAGTGCAGGGTCAGATTGTGCTCAGGTGTGGAGTGACATTAGTGCAGTGTCAGAGTGTGCTGAGGTGTGACGTGACATTAGTGCAGGCTCAGAGTGTGCTGAGGTGCATATCTGCTGCTGAGCACACTAAATTTGTTTTCAAAACAGGGGCAGGGCATGGGCATGGTCTGGGCGGAGCATGAGCATTCCTGGATTTCACATTGTAAACACTTATGCACACAAGTGCACGCCCGGGTTCCCCTGCCCTGTAACTTTACTTCTGCTATGGATGGTGTGTAAGTCATAAAACAAAAAAATACTAAACAGATCAGCCAGGCTTTAAGGGTCAGGGCTAACAGAGGGGAAGGAGGGCTATTAAACTAGAGGGGTTGGGTTAGAAGTCCTATCCCTTAAGTGGGTGAACTGGGAAAATGGGCAATGACTTCAGCACATGTGTCTGCTAAAATCCCCCCACTTACGTGGTAGAAGTGGCATTTGTGCGCATAGGCGTGCGCTCACTTAAATTTGAGTGCACATGTTATAAAATCACGTATCACAATCATGATGTGATTGTGTTTTGTTTACCAGTGTTTGCTATGCTTAGCCTTTTTTATGTAATATTGCTGTACATCTGACTGAGCTCTGTTGTAAATGTGATTTATAAATTGAATAAATAATAGCAGTAATAATTCTAGCAGGGCTGAGAATGGTGCCCAGTCTCATCATTCAAGCACCCTCATAGCTGTAATGAAAATGTCTTCATTGCCTCCCAGGAAAAGGAGAGCATCAAACAGACAAAATAAAACGAGAGCCTTACCTCCATGCCAGCAAATGGCTCCAGCTGGAAAAATTTCTGCACCCAGAGTTCAAAGTTGAGACCAAAGCAGTTGCAGAAAGACCAGATGTAAACAATTTCA
This sequence comes from Rhinatrema bivittatum, assembly GCF_901001135.1. Taxonomy (NCBI): domain Eukaryota; kingdom Metazoa; phylum Chordata; class Amphibia; order Gymnophiona; family Rhinatrematidae; genus Rhinatrema; species Rhinatrema bivittatum. The sequence continues at coordinate 71,452,146 of NC_042616.1, read as the reverse complement.
CAGGGGCCGAGCCAGAGGGTGGTAATGGCAAAGGTAGATACTGTGGCCATCAGCTCCTTTTTAATGTCGTCATGGTCTTCCCCAAGAAAATCATAGACGTACCTATTATAATGGAATATTATTAGCTTTGATTGGTATTCAAGGTTGCATGATAAAATGATCTATATGCAAGGAAGACCTCTGCAGTTTTGCAAAGTTTGTGAACAGCTCTACAGGAAGCCCTGGAGTTTCCTACAGGCAGTCGCAGACGTCCCGCAACGTTTTAGTGATCTCTAGCGGGCCATTAATAGATTAAGTCTCCCGTCTGTTCTGCAGTCCCATCTGAGATGGACAAACACATTTTTATGTATCAGGACCTGTAGATCAGTGGCGACCAAATGATGATTCCAGGAGGCCTGGCAGCTGCGCCATTACAACCAAACCCAAAACGAGAGCCATGACAGACATGGACCTGCAGAGCCTACCACATGATGCAACGGCTCTTCCGTCCTCCCAGTGCAGCCAGGAGGAAATTCATAATCCACAATTACAAGAACCTTTCCTTTCTCCCCTCCCTCCCTGCCTCCCCCATCTCCCGCTGCTGAGGCAGCACCCTGGAAAATGGAGCGTATTGTTTCACTCTCTAGCGTCAGGTGACAATCACTTTCTCATTTACTTTTTTTGTCTGTCCAGCTTTGCTCTGGCCGAGTGTGTCTCCCAGCTCCAAGGTGCGTAATTATGTTTGAAACAGGTAGAAAATGCAATGCCTTCTTTGGCTTGATTTTTAAAGTTAAGACGGTGGGGAATTTAAGTACATTTACTCTCAAGATCTGCTCTGCCTGGGTAGTGATAGCCTCGCTCCTGCCCCAGCACACACCTGCCCTCCCTGTTGGCTTCCATAGATAGATTCTGTGGGCTAGGTTTATTTCATCTGATTTTAACTGAAACAGAAGCAGTATATGTCGGAGGTGGGGCAGTGCCACAGCTGTGGGGCACTATATTTTGAGAGAGACCTTCTGGAGGTTGTAATGGAGCAAGAATGGAGATTGATCAGCTCATGATAGAACTTTTTACTTTTGTTAATTTGATGATATATATTTTTAACTGTAAACTGCTATAAAATTTATGATGTTGAGGTACACAAATTTTAAATAAACTATAAAAAGAGTCCTCCCCCATATTCAGAATCTATTTAAAAAAAATAATTTTTGTTACAGCGGGACAGGTCCAAACCACTCCACCATCTTGGGAAGATCCCCATTTAGTTCCCTCCAGCACCCATCTTTTCTACGCTTAATCACAAAGCTCTGTAATAATCTAAATAGGCAGCAACACTGGTGTGGTCATTGCTCAAGCACCCGGCCTCCTAGGTCTTCCTCCTATGCTGTCAGACAGATCTGACTATGTGTGAGCGCCTGCAATTCTGCTAGGACTTCCAGTGATTACAGAACGCGCAGCTTGCCAGACAGACACAAGTGCTAGTTTGATTCTACCGTTGCTTCCTTTTCCACACAGTTCCTATTACTAGTGAGCCTCCCAGGTCCCTTTTTATAGTCTGCCAGATTACCTGGCTGCCTGTGTTTCCAGCAGAGGTCCTACTTATCACAGAACTTGCCAGACAGATCCAGCTGTTAGCCACATCTACCACTGCAGTCCGTCAAGGGACAGCAAATTAAGGGGGCATATAATTATTTCACTCGGCTAAGTGCCACCTGATCATTACAAATACATAAATTGCATCAGACGTGGAGCTTCAGCACATAGACTTTTGATGACGCTGCCCACCCCTTGTCGTCATATGCCAGTTCATTAATCGAGTGCAGTGAAAAAAAACTTGACATTTTTAATACATTTTTTAATAGCATTATTCTAGTGTACCTCACTTTTAAAATCAAGCTTCTTAGCTTTTCAGATCAGATTTAGATTCCAGATAGTCCACCAAGTCACTGGAATAATCTCAGAAGATCCCACTGAGCTCAGTTTATGAACTAGCATATGAAGACAAAGAGTGGACAGCTTCATCAAGCGTCTACTTATAAGGGCCAAGAGTAACAGATAAGTATGAAGAAAATAAGTGTGAAAGCTTGCTGGGCAGACTGGATGGGCCGTTTGGTCTTCTTCTGCCGTCATTTCTATGTTTCTGTGCATTAAAGCGCCATGTTTGATACCATTTATTTATTTATTTATTTATTTGGTGTTCTTAGATTTAGTTTGTTTGGAGAATATTATATGCTCCTTACTTGTTGTTAGCCTGTCAGACAAACCCAGCCGTGTGCATGCTTGTCTTACCACTAGGCCGTCTGACATTGCGCATTAACCGCATTGCCACATATTCTGGCAGCCCCATCACAGACCTTTGAATCAGGTGGATACAGCACTTTGAATGCTTAGACACATGCTAATAGGTTGTCTTTTCTGCCTTTCTCCTCAGTAATCCCTGGGATCATATAGAGTAGTGCAGTAGGGGGAGGATCCATTCATTTGGCAGCCCGCCCATTGTGGGGCCGTCATGGATAATCCCCTGCAGGAGGTTTTGTAGAAGAGCTCCGCAAAGGGCTCTGGGGTCAGTCTAAGTTGGAAGCTAGAGAGGAAGGTTGGAGTTTTTCCTTAGTTACTTTTTGGGTCTACCTGGAGACTCAGAAACCTTCTGAGACCTCTCCAGGGCAGGTCAGGGTATCCACTGCTCTGCGCTCCACCCGAGGTGCAGAATGGTTATCTGGGACGGATTTGGATTTTTGGACTTTTGATTAGTAGGAGCCCTGCTGAAGGCCTGGGCCTTTCCGAGACCCAGGGATTGGGGAACCCTGAGTTGAAAACGCCCAGGTTTAGGGAAGAGCTTCCCCTGAAGTGGTGGTGACCCGTTGCAGAGGACATCCATTGTTGTCTATTTTGAGGAACAAAGAAGTTATTTTCAAGACTTAGGAGGAAGTGATTTTCTGCCCTTCTTCCTACCCGTCGGTGGACCTGCAGTTCCATCCATGATCCCTGCCACCGGGATCCTCATCCAGAGAAAGGACAACTAAATGTGAGTAAAAATCAGAAGAGGATGAGGATGGGTGAGCCCGGAGCAGACTGAGCAAAGCAAAGAAGAGCTGCTCTGCTTTCTAACCAGTTCTTCTCCTCCTGTCATTGAGGGGCAGAAGAGCAGGGGATAGGCCTGGACAAGATAATGCAGAGCAAAGAATCGTCACTCTGTTCCTAATCCAGTCCCTCATCTTCTCTTATTCATCTTCCCCCTTTTGTCTCTAGGGAACAGTATATCCAATTAGATGTTTTTACATGACAGGGAAGGCAGGATCATAATGATTGTTGAGCTTAATTACCAAAATCTCACAGGGGAAGTGCTATAGGGCCGAATGTTAATTGGGGTGGGGGGCTGCAAGGCTGGAAGTTCACCTAGGGCAGTGGTTCCCAAATCTTTCCTGGGGGGCCCCCAGACAGTTTGTTTTTCAGGACCTCCACATTGACTTATACACAACATAAAACTGCATGTGATGGAGGCAGTGCATGCAAATCTCTTTCATGCATATTCATTTTGAATATCCTGAAAACCTGACTGGCTGGGAATCCCCCAATGACAGGTTTGGGGAAACATTGACCAAGGATGCCTCAGACCTTTTCACAAGCCTTCCCCATAGTGCAAGGCCCTTAACAGCATGCTCATAGCAGCCCGTACAGGCTGAGAGGAGGAAGGTGTCACATGCACCCTTGCTATATTGTATTGTAGTGGAGGCATTGCCAGGGTAGGGTTAGGTGGGGGAGAGAAAACTATGCACATTGTTTTGAATTTTCAAAACTCTGAGGGTGGTTTTGGTTGGGGAAAATGTTTCCACAGAAAAAGCAGGTGCAAATCTGCAGGCACTGTTTCCCTGAGGCAATTTTCAAAGTAAAAGGATGTGTGTATTTTTCCTTTGAAATGGATGCAAAGTCTGTGGTAATCAGTAGCCACGGGCATTACTTCGATGTGGGCAGTTTGAAAATTTGATTGGAGGTGTGGGAGCATAAGGCACTGATGTTTACCAAACTGGAGAGAGGTATCAGAGAGATTATATCTGACAACCTTAAGGTTGCTGCTAATATGATATAAAAATGCTAGGGTTGCACAGGGAGAGATCTCAACGGTAAGAAAAAAAAATTGTTATAATTCCTCTGTACTAGTCACTGTGAGACATCCTGCTCCGGTGGACAATGGTACGAGATTCCTGTCTCAGTGCCAATATCAGTAATCAAAGCACTGGTGGTGCCCCTCAGTCTCCCTCCATCCCCAGAGTTTATTTAGGCTGCATCCTCAACTTATTCAGGGCTCTTTGGCAAAACATGTGCATAGATCAAATTAATAAAAGTGTTGATAAAGCATACTAGCTCATTTTAAACTAAAGAAGACTTTAAACCTTTTTGTCATGGTTTTGCCTGCCGTACAGCCTCAGCGCCCCCTGATTCTGCCTGCTATGACACCTCCTCACCAACAGAGGCCTCCAGCAAGCTCTGCTCCCAGTTAACTGAACCTCTTCCTCACTGACTACCTGACTCAGCAGTTCCTGAACTACTTAAGCCAGCCTTGCCAGGACCTTGATGCCTCTTCATGGAGTCACCCTTGGCTCTCTGACCTGGTTGTTCTTGCCTCATTCCATGTCTTGTGGCCTCAGACCTACTCTTTCTTTGTATCTTGCTCTGTGGCCTGCTCAGGCCTTTCCTTGCCTTGTGTTCTTTGGGCTTGTTCTTACCTTGAACCTTGCTTAGCAGCCTATGGGGCTTCTCTATTGCTGCCTTTGGGTTTCAGTGTTTTCTGTTCTGTGTTGTCTTTGTCTAGTCCTTGAACGATCCCTGTCCTTGTCTGCTTTTTCTATACCTGCCCCTGTCTGGTCTTGTTCTGTCCTGCACAGTTCAGTCTCCTTCCTGACCTGTGTCTGTATCCAGCTCTCAGTTCCAGCCTGTCCAGCCTACTCCAGTATCCAGTTCTAAGCTTCCAGTTTGCTCCATTATCCAGTCCTTAGCTTCCAGCCTGTCTCTGCCACAATGTGCAGTCTCAGTTCCTGCCTGTGCCTGCCCTGCTTTTTCCAGCCTCATCCAGCTTGTCCTGCCTCATCCAACCTGCCTCACCTTCACCGAAGTCAAGCCCTACCGGCCCCTAGAATCCAAGGGCTCAACTTGCAGATAAGGGGGCAGGCTAGACAGAAGATAATCCCAAGCCTTGCCCTGCAGTCCTGCCCTCCTCCTGAGAGAGTGTTCCCCGAACCCAGCCTGCATGACACTTTAGATGGAATTTTATATTTATTATTTTTTTTACATTTCCTCAAGTGTCTATTGAATATGCTGGCCTTCGGCTCACAAGGCAGTAGATATACATTTTTAAATTGCAATTGTGTACTTTTTAAGTGCTTTTCACTCTGTGTTTTCAAAGGCATGCAGTATACTAGTTTTTATGTGCCATTACCATATTTTAGAAATTTCTACCTTAAAGGCATTGCTATCTCAAAATCTATGCATCTGTAAGGTTGACGTTTTCTTCTCGCTTGTATACATTGCCAACACAGTTTTGGTGGTTTTGATTACTCTTGCCACTTAGTGATAGAAAATCAAGGTTTACTTCATCCTGCCACAGAGATCCCAAACTCTTTCTAAGAAGTCACTATTTCATTGGTGGTGGAGAGGTTCAGATCAAATAATTTATAATGACAACGGCCTGAATGAAGCCATTAGTAAGTGTCACTTACTTGCATAGCCAGTCATTAATTCCTCTGTCAAAGTGCCTGAGGGAGAAAAAAATACAGAATCAGCATGGAAACTTATAATCTACATTAAAGGGCACCTTTAAACGATTCATATCTGAGATCATAACATTTCTTTGCCCTTTGGTGTCATGTATGAGACACATGGAGTAATCCCAATTGAGTTAGAAGTCCGTATTATTTTTAAGCTTCGTGCAACGTATAAAGAGAAAGTGGCTCGGTCACAGTCGAATAGAATTTGGGCGAGATTCCAGAGGGTTCGAGGGCGCTGCTCGGAAACCTTCCCCCCTTCCCATGAGCTGAAAATGCAGAGCCACACTACAGTGTCCAGTTATCACTCCAGCAGAGGAAATCCGTGTTATTCTACGGCAAACCTGCTTGTGAAGCGGTTGAAGTTCAAGTGGCTCAGGACTGTATTATACAAGGTTATAACTCACATTACACAGTAAGTTCATTGCCTTCACTGGAGCTGTCTGGCTGCTAAAACGTTTGAGGTTCCTGTGGAAACCTGTAAAACAACGTAGTATCCTGTGGGTGGTACCTGCTAATTTCCTGAAGAAATGTGGAACTTTTTCCTGGTCTGAAGTCCCACGTTAAGCATTGGAATTTATAAGGTTTACATCCAGTTTCCTTACACTGCAATTCTTTTTTCATCTTTCAGCGTAATGAAGAACAGAGTTTAATTCTTGTATAATTCCAGAATGCTATACTTAAAGGTGAATTTTCAAAAAGATGCCCGTATATGCGAAAATAGCATGTATTCGCGTATATACTATTCCATAAACCTAAAACAATCACGCGTAAGTAAGGATTTGCAAATAAGTTTAAGCGTGCAAAAAGGGAGCAGTCTGAGCCATTCTTGGGTGGGCCAACATACGCGCGTAAGATGCTATTTTATAAGAAATTTACGCATGCAGATGTGGCAGTTTATGCAAATATATTTACAACTGCTCTTTATCTGTTGTAAGTTATAATAAATATCTTTAATATGAAATACTGACTGGGTGGGAGGTCTGGGTGAATTGAGGAGGCTTCAGACTGAAGAGGCAAGAGAGTCTTGATAACCTACAGATGGACCAGGCAAACTGGTAGATGAATTGGTAAAACTGGTAATTTCATTGATACACATATGCTGGAAAATCTGCCAATTTACATGCATAAAAGCCAACTTATGGGGGATAAGTGCTTGTAAATTACATGTATAAAATCTTCCCATGTACATTTTTAAAGTAAGAAGTAAAAATGCATGCACAGAGCAGTTATGTACCACTTAGCCAGATAAATTCCAGCTTATCCAGCTAAATAGCATCTTTGCTGCTACTTAGCTAGATAAATCTTAAAAGTGCTACTTATCCAGCTAACGGGCCAATGCAGTAAAGTGCGCTCAGGCTGAGCGCACTGTTAGCCCCCATTTTGACGCGTGTTTTCGACACGTTATTTTTAACCCTTATACAGTAAGGAAAACGCACATCCAACCCCCCCGAAACTAATAGCGTCCGCAATATGCAAATGCATGTTGATGAGCCTATTAGTTAGTCCCGCGTGATAAAGAAAGTAAAATGTGCAGCCAAGCTGCACATTTTATTTTCAGAAATTAATGCCTGCCAAAGGCAGGAGCTAATTTCGGCTCGCACCGAGAAAGTGTACAGAAAAGCAGAAAAAACTGCTTTTCTGTACACCCTCCGACTTAATATCATAGCGATATTAAGTCGGAGGCCCCAAAGATTAAAAAAAAAAAAACATCTGCCCGCGGCCTGGAAAACGGATGCTCAATTTTGCCGGCATCTGTTTTCCGAACCCGTGGCTGTCAGCGGGTTTGACAATCGACACCCGTAAAATTAAGCATCGGCTGTCAAACCCGCTGACAGCCACCGCTTCTGTCAAAAAGGAGGAGCTAGGGACGCGCTAGTAAAGTGTCCCTAGCGCCTCCTTTTTACCGCAGGACCTAATTTGCATACCTGCGCTTCCTGAATCGCGCGCCCAGGAGAGTGACCTGGACGCGCGTTGGGAGAGCAGGCGCTCGCCGCTCTCCCGCAAAGTTTTCTGTATCGGCCCGTAAGTAAGATAGCCAGATAACTCCTAGACTTATCTGACTATCTTAGTACCTGATTCACTCAAGGTTTTTCCCAAAGATACAAAATGGGAGAAAAACCTTAATGAATCTGTCCCTTAGCTGGATAAGTAACACTTTTAAGAAGCAGCGAAACCGCCATTTAGGAAGATAAGTCAGAACTTATCCAATTAACTTGAATATCTTTTCGCATATATCTTTTACATGTGCATAAATGTTGCAAGGTAGATTAATGCATATTTTATAAAATACTGGGATAGATCTACATGTGGGATAAATCTACACGTGGCCATATACATACACACATATATGGGCCTTTGTGCAGGTCTTTTAAAGTTAACTTCCCCATTACTGGGTATGTTCATCCTTATACTAATGTATTTGTTTGTATTGTTCCTTACTTTATATTTGAGGAATAATGGAAAGCTAAAACAAGGCTGAAATAACAATAATAATAATAAATTTCTACTTATATAGCACAAAAAAACCCCTGAGTGTATGGTATATCACTTCAGAAACATCCCTGCAATGAACACCAGGACAGATGACCTGACCAACCCTCTGAATGCAAAAAGGGAAGAATGAACTATTATTAGTAATAGAATTGTCCACTAATAACTGAAATTCATGTAGGTTATGGTACTTGCTCACAGTCATGCAAACAGCAAGTGACATGCCTAGGCTTTGAATCCATGAAATATTTTGGGATTATATTGGGTTAGCATAAATTTTCACAGCTACAAGAGGGCAAAGAGAGTGTGGAAGAAAATCAAGTTCCACATTTGATTTATTAAATATAGTATGTAATGCATGCAGCACTTTTGTCTCAGTGATCTGGAGGCATCGACAGTTACTTAACAAGACCATTAAACAAAATCTTAGAATTGGCTTATATTACTGAGTGGGGGGGGGGGGGGGGGGGCAGCAGACTCATTCTGTTTCATGCCCAGTGTCTCAATTCAGTTCTCCAACTGGTGACAAGACATTATAGAGCTGCTGTGGTATGAAGTAGTGGTTGTAAAAAATGATTCACACTCTAGCAGAGTAGGAAACAAATGGTAATACATGTTAAACACCTTTCAAGAAGGCTTTGATTCCAATTTCCTACTGATACACCAGGAAGTTTTTGTGTTTTGCTCACTCTGAGATTTCTAAGTGATCGAGAATCCATTAAAAGTTGGCACAGTGAACTGAAACACCACTTCTCTTCTTTGATATAGAAATATTAATTCAGTCCAAGATTCACTGAGCATTCCTTCTTACCTTAAAGCACTATACGCAACAGCACCCTGCTTGATGAGATTTTGTTAATAGCTGAGTGAAGGCAATACAATATAAATGTGGACTGAAGGCAAAAGTTTTTAAATGGGGCCTTTAACATCTCTGCACAAAGCATACTTGATTACATTAGCCACCGAGGAAACAAAAGTATAGGTAATCCAGTTCTGCCAGTACCTATCTAGCATTCAAACTATCCTTACTGTTAGCCGGGGGCAAATTATAGGAAAATATCAGCCGGGGGAGTTTTTCAAAATAGGCTCACAGGTAATATACCAGACACCCTTGTGTGCTGTCTGTGCAGCACATGTTTCAACATCTCCCAAAAGCACGCCAAGCCGACCCGTTAGAGCTCCATCATGTGACCTGGAGCCAAAGTATCTATATCGAAAATTCCACATTTTCCTAAATATCAAAGATGTAGTGCACACCCTAGACCAGGGATGAGCAAATTGAATTGCAGTGCCTCTTCCATCCATTAAAATGGTTGGCCCCCTGCCCCTCACAAATCTGGTTAACACATTAAATGACAGCAGAAAAAGACCCAAGTGGTCCTTCCAGTTTGCCCAGAAAGTTTTTTTTTTGTTTGTTTTATTTCTTTCAGGACAATAACTGCTGCTCCATGCAAGTGACCTCTTTTCTTCATTTCCGTCCTTTAGTTACTATGGCTCCTCTGTGTTTATCCCACACCCTCTTGAATTTCATTACCTTTCTTGTCTTCATCACTTCTTCCAGGAAGGCATTTCATGCTTCCACCACCCTTAGAGAAATATTTCCTTTCCTATCCCCTCAGAGTTTCGTATCATGACCCTAGTTCTATAAATTTCTTTCCATTGGAAAAGGTTTTATTCTTGTGTATCATTAATGCCTTTCAGGAATTTAAAGGTCTACATTGTATCTCCCCTGCCTCTCCTTCCTCCGCGGTAAAGAGGTCCTTCAGTTTCATTTCATATCAATTTTGATGCAGACCCCTCACTATTTTGGCTGCCTTTCTCTGAGCTGTTTCTGACATGTCTCTCTCTTTTGAGAAACAGTCTATATATCCTGGATTCCTGACCTGTTGTTAAAGTCTCTTGTCAACCAATCAGCTCTTGAAGAAGCTGCCAAGTGATGAGACAACCACACTGCCAACCAGTGGCTCAGACACATTCTGCTGTTGTGCTGCTGCTCATGTGCTCACTTAGATATATTTTAAGAACCACGCGTGGGCGCAAATGTGCACGCATTTGCTGGCACATGGACACATTATTTTATAACATGCACGCATTTATGTGCACGTTATAAAATCGGCTAGCTGCACGTACATGTGCACAGGATTTTATATCAACACGCACATGTACGCGCAAGTCCCATCTCAAGCACGTAAGGTGGGAATTTTAGTAGGTACGTGTGGTGACGCAATAGGCCTATTTCCCAGTTCCCTCCCAGTTCAGCCCAGTAAAGGAGCAGACTTCCTAAACCCCCTACCTAGCTTACCTCCCTTTTACCCTTCTAGCCCTGACCCCTAAAATTCCGCTGACTACCCTTTTTTTTTTTATTTCACTATTTACATGCTATCCATAGCAGAAGCATGTTATGTGGTTGAGGGATCCCGATGTGCTAGAGCATGTAAGTGACTTCATGAATGCAGTTGCAGCCCACCCATGCCCTTCCCAGACCACGCCCATGTCCCGCCCCTTTTTTAAATCAAACCTTTTTTTATCTGCATGCTGGGAGATATGCGCGTGGCTACGGGCCTTTTAAAATCCGTACAGCGCACATGCAGCTGAGTCACGTGCATACCTCCTGGTTTTACTGCACATAGGGCTTTTCAAATCCATCCTTTAGGAGATAACTTTCAAAGGCGTTCCATGAGTAAATGCAACATACCAGCGCAGCGATTTTCAAAAGTCCATTTATGCACTTACAGTGCACTTACGCATCTAATACCTATTGACAGTTCAATGACATATGTTGTAGCAATTTTCAAAATCCCACTTACAGGCATAAAGTGCATTTGCGTGTGTAAAACCCCGTTTTTAGCATGTAAATCCTTTTGAAAATGACCCTTCTAGTGAGTGCCCCCCTGCATCATTATGTAAAGTCCTTGCTTGCTGCCAGCCCTTCACCAGCCTGCAGCACCCCTCCCTTTCTCAGCATCCCCAATTTCCAGGAGACTCACTGGTTCCACAGCCATCTGCCCCTCTCAGAGCTCAGCCCAGCCACCTCAGCCTCACTAACAATGCACAGGCATTTCCCCCTCCCTATCTGTGACTGTAGCTTGCCTCCAATTCTCTTCCAGCGCTTCCCCGTTGAATGTGTGCTACACGGTGTGCTGCTTTTACAGTTATGGTTCTCCAGGCTCTGCTCTGCCTACTTGCTCCTGGGTAGAGAGGGGCAGAAGTGATCCATGCCACTGGATTCCAAGAAAGAAAATGTAGCCACAGTGAAGACTGCATGCATCACTGCTGTGGCTGAGATTGGGGACAGCCAGTGACACAAAGCTCGAGATGGATTCCTGCTTTCCCACATGGAAGCAATGCAGCCAGGGCCAGTGTGTGGGAATTAGGCCTTGTACCCCCCCACACCCTCCCCACAAACAATTAAAAATTACACATTTATAATAGATTTACATGAAAAGGGACATTCAAAGTAAAGTCTTCTGAGCAAAAATCTTATTCGGAACATGTGTACTATATTTACATGCACTACTGTGGTGCCAACCAAAAAACACTTCAAAAAAGACATTTAGAACACATATTGTTAGGTGTGGACTTGGCCCTTGGAAAGTTTTGCATAAATGGAATTACAATATAGTAAAACTCATATACCAAAATAGCACTAACTGCCAGCATTCAAACAGTAACAATCCTACTTATAAAAAGGCAACTTTATGAATATTTTACGAGGCCCTTAACACCGATTTAACTCCTATTAGGAAAACAGAACAAGTTAGGTTGCTACTGATCCCTACACAGAAACTGCACACTAGCGGAATCCCTCACCTCAGTTACACTTCCAGAACACAGACCCTCACCAAATGTAGAATAAAAAGAGACCATAAATTATAAATAGAATCATGCAGACAAAACTGAACTGGAAACCGCAACAAGCCAAACTCTGTATGCAGTACATCAATGGAAAAACAGAAATATCTTCATTTCTCATAAAACAAAAACAATATAATCAAGAAGTATAAAACATTAATCATAATAGAGAAAAACATGATAATAAAAAGAATAAATATGTGACTGGGCTTTGCCAGACACTAACTGTTTTCCCAGTGATTTACCTAATTAGGCCTAATAGAAGGGGATTTACAAATAAGGATTCTTCCCATTGCTTTAACCTCACCTTTTGGGGGCAATGGCAACTGGGTATGTAATCCCAGGGAACATGCCCAGTGCTTCAATGTGTAAGGAGAAGGGTTGAAGAGAAAGACTGAAGAGAGTGAAGAAGCTAGAGATTTCCCCCAAATCTCAAGATAGTTGTTAGAGAAGTAGGAGATTCCGCCCAGGATTTCAATCTAGGAGAAAGAGATCCTTTTAGCTACTTTTAAGCAGTTTGGATTGGAAGAAGAGTGGAATTTGAGATTCTTCGCAGGGTCTCAAGGAGATTGGCTGATAGTTTTTCGTAGGCCTCTGCTCATCACTTTCATAGCGGAAACTGAATGACTTTTGATAGAGATTTTTGGATTCTGAACATTACCGGTCTGAAGGGAAGGGCATACTCCTGGTATCCCAAAGGACTGGGGTAAGGATCTTGTTGCCTGAGCTTCCTGAAGAAGCAAGGATAAGAAGCATTTTGATACTTTTGAAATAAGGACTCAAGGAGCTAAATCCTTTTGCGATTTTTCCAAGTTGAGAAGGAAGTTTAGGATTTTGACCCATAGGGGAATTTTGATATTTTTGTACTTGGGGATTTTTTCTCTGATGTTTTGTGTCTGGGGATATTTTCCTATCTGGTGACTGATTTTATGTTGGACCCCCATTCCAGTTATCCCACATTGCATGGGGAGGACATTTTCTCCATGGATAATGGTGCAAGGGAAGCGAGAAGGAGCTAGCACCCAAGATGGACAAACTGACAATAATTTTCATTGCCATTATATTTTTGATGTTTTTAATTTTTGGAATTGTGGTGTGGAGCATTCTATTTAAATTACAGTAAAGCTTTTCATTTGAACACCATTCTTGGACTTCAAGTGATTTTTTTCTCTGATGATTATTCCACCCAGAGAGGGAAATGTATGGCTGCACACTAGTATGAATCATTCTTTTTTTTTTTGTCAAAATACTTTTTATTAACAGGTGGGAAGTGGCCTCCGCCACCCAAGCACGAGTAAAGTACAAAATAGAACCATAATAGCAAAAATAACATAGTACAACCATAGCCACAACAGACTTCCCACCATATTTTTGTGTTTTCACCCCAATATCCGTTCCCCGTCCCAATCCCCTATCCTCCCCCATACATCACATACATTCCCATTCATACCTTAACCCCCCCTTTCCCTGCCCCCCTATCTTTAGATGACCATTGCGTAGTGTACCCAGTATGTCGTAAGTCCTCTTGAAGAGATTTAGGAAGATTGTTAAACCAAACATCCCAACAAGTACAATAATGATTATCAGGCCGCCTCCTGCCAGCCATGTAGTCCAGTCTCTCCATATGTGCCAGGGAGGCCATTCGTCCATACCAAGCGGCAAGTGTAGGCGTCGCCAAAGGTTCTGTCCAAACCGCAAGAATGGTGCGACAAGCCATCAAAACAGCTACGCGCTCAAAGCGGGCCTTAGAACCACTGCCCGGCAAACGGCGAGGTGCAGTACAGGTAAGTAGCAACCAGCCGGTGAGACGGATGGGTTCTCCTGTGCACGTGCCCACCACCGTCAACACGGCCTGCCAAAAGGGTCGAAGCAATGGGCAGTCGATCAACCTGTGGAGCAACGTGCCTGCAGCATTCCCACACTTAGTGCAGTCAGGAGATGGAGCCAACTTCATGCGAAACCGACGGACGTAGTCGTAATACAGACAGTGAAAAAGCTTAAACTGAAGCTCACGTAATCCCAAGTCAGGTAATAGCTTATATAGGTTGCGACACCAGCTCGCCATCTGTCGCTCAGTAACAGGAGATCCCAAAACAGTGGACCATCGATCAGCCAGGCTACGAATTGGCGCAGCACCGCCTAATTTCTGGCCAAGTTTTTTCCAGCAGGTAATAGTGTTTCGCAAGTAGGCAGTATCAAAGATGGAATTGGCAAATTTCAGTTCCGCCTCCAACTCCAACTTCGTCCAGGCACAAGCAGTTAAGTAATGGCGAGCTTGAAGAAAAGCGTAAAAGTGCTTCACGGGCAATTGGAAGGTGCGTGCCAGCGTGGCAAAGTCCAATAGCACACCTGAAAGAGAGTCATACATGTGAAATGCAAACAGCACCCCATGGTCCGCCCAAGTGCGAAACACCAAGCCACTCTCCCGACCCGGGAGAAATTCTACATTTTTCAGAAAAGGCAGCAACAGGGACCGCCCTCCCGACAAATTATGTTTTTTCCGCATCCATCGCCAAGCGCGGATACAGGGCGCTAAAAAAACCTTGGGATAATAAGCACGGCGACGTTGTTCAGCCCGCACTTGTATAAGGCTTAGAGGTGACCCCGGGGATGACATACAGCCCAACAGTCCTTCTTCACAGTAGCGATAAGTGCCCGTCAACCATTCTCCTATAAACCGCATTTGGCAGGCTACATTATACAACCGGAAATCCGGCAAATTAAGCCCTCCCCACTCCCTCGGATATTCCATAGTTCTATAGGCTAAACGGGCGCGTTTCTCCCGCCACAGAAAACGTTGAATGCTGGAGCGTAAGCGACGGACATCAGCCACCGTCAGCCAGCAGGGGAGCATATGAAGGAGATATAATAGTTTGGGGACCAACACCATTTTGACAAGGGCGCCCCTACCAAAGAGTGACAACGGTAGCTGTTTCCACATAACTAGTTGCGCCTGAAATTTGGCAACACAGGGGGCTATATTTAAGGAATACAACTTCTTCAAGTCCCTCGGAATCCAGACTCCCAGGTACTTGAGCTTGTCCGAGGCCCACCAAAAAGGAAACACTCCATCCCACGTAGCTGGGAGATCAGCCCGCAAGGCCAGAGCCTCGGATTTATCATAATTTATTTTTAGACCGGTTATCAAATGGAAGCAGTCAAACAGATTAATAATGGCCGGTACACTGGTGCGCGGCTTCCCCACAAATAGAAGGAGGTCATCGGCAAACATAGCCAGTTTTAGGGGGTGACCATCCAAACTGAGCCCACTAATAGTTCTCTCACGTCTAAGGCATGTGGCCAAGGGCTCTAGTGCCATAATAAATAACAGAGGGGATAGGGGGCACCCCTGGCGAACACCCCGTGAGATAGGAAAAGCCTCGGTAGGTATCCCATTAAGTAAAAGAGTGGCACTGGGGTTTTTGTACAGAATATGTAACCATTGTAAATAAGCCCCGGAGAACCCATACCGTTGTAATACCCAGAACATATACTCCCATGAAATAGAATCGAACGCTTTTTCAGCGTCTAGGCTTAAGATCAATGCTTCAGCTTCAGTCTGGTAATTCAGTGTGGCCAGCAATCTCCGAACATTCCGCACCCCTTGTCGTCCCTTAATAAAACCAGTCTGATCCTCATGAATTAGGGTTGGCAAAATATCAGACACTCGAGCCGCTAAGATAGAAGCAAGTATCTTTATGTCTACATTTAGTAGCGAGATGGGGCGATAGGATCCCACCTCCAAAGGATCCTTCCCCGGCTTGGGAAGGACGACTATAACAGACTGATTGGAGGCGGGTGAAAGAGCGTCGACATGCAGTAAGTCAGCATAATAAGCTTGCAACGGGGCAAGCACCCCAAAGTTGAGGATCTTATAATACTCAGAGCCAAATCCATCCTGCCCCGCCGCCTTCCCAAGCCGCAGCGCCTTAATCACTGCATAAATTTCTGGGGTAGAAATGGGACAATTTAACTTCTCCAAATGCTCTGATGTTAGCTGAGGCCATGGGAAGGCTGCAAACATCTGATTAGCCAGGTCCTGATGCATAGGCTGGGAAGAATAGAGAGTCCGGAAATACTCTAAGAACCGGTTTGCTATGGCAGTAGGAGTGGTCTGATGCACCCCGTTATTGTCTATGAATCATTCTATCTACTCTTGCTATTACTGGATTCTTTGCTCCTTCTCTGGACAGTCTGGTACCTTTTGGGGGTCCTCTACCTCCAGTGTGAGTCTGGAGTGTAGGTAAATTTTGAAACACCAGGGGCCCTGGAAGATTATTCTTCCTCCCCAACTAGACTGAACCCAGACCCGTAGAATCCATAGTTAAGGCTAAAGCACCAAGAACGGGGAACCCGCTACACATATTTCAAATGGTTGAAGAAAAAAAATATCCAATAATTAAAATTTCATAAAAATGTTTAAAAACGTTCCCAAACACCAATAAAATATTTCAAAACAGCAGACACCTAACACCCAACAATTAAGACAAAAAATCCTCTACTCAAATTAATATATAAATAAAATGCCTCTGAATTTTTTCTTTTGATTCCAAAAGCCCTGAGCTGGTCAGGAGTGAGGGATGTGCACAGACTTTCTCTTCTTGCTTTCATATACACACATTTAACACATGCATACTCTCTCACACACTTACTGACACACTTACATATTTAGGCACACATAGTCACACATACTGACTGACTCATACCCAGTCACGCACACATACACTATGACATGCTTACTGATTGACACTTTCTCACATGCTGACACACACAAAGGTTCAGTCTCACACACTTTTTCAGACACTCATTGACACACAAAGGCTCAGTTTCACACACTTTCTCAGACACTCACTGACATAAATGTTCAGTCACACGCACACTTTCTGTCATGCTGACACACAAATACTCTCACACACATTTTCTCTCATACTGCATCACACATGCTTACTCACATTTAGTCACACACATTCACAGCCTCTGACTGGATCACTCACACACACTCTTCCCCCTCCCCCACCTTAAAACAGTGAAGGAGCAATAGCAGCAGCCTATTAACTTTCAAAAATGTATTTTACTCACATTGGTTCTTAGGGGGATGCAGGCAAGGTTCCAGGTTAATAGGGACCTGGTGAGCTACGGGTGGAGACAATCCTTACCTTAGGAAGGGGCAGGCTGTAAGCCTCGATAGTTTTTAAATTTGTTTTGCCGAGGACTAGGGGGGGCCCACAGCGGAGGAGCAGAAGACTTGTAGCATGGAGCCAGCAGTGAGGCAGCAGCAGAAGGCCTCCTGATGGGAAAGACTAACGAAGCAGCAAGGAAGCTTGTCTAACAAAGCTGTGGGGGCAACAAAGTGGATTAGAAGCCAGAAATGTCTGATCAGGAATCTTTACTATATAGAGACATATATCTTAAACAAGCCCGACTCAGGCCTGGTTTCGCCCTTTACATTAGAGTTGCTTCAGGGGCTGGGTATAATCAATCGTTTGGGGTTTGAAAGCTCACTCAGATTATATCTGATGGTCTCAGCGCTACAGTGGCAGAATGTCCTCTGCTTCAATCACAAAGAAATTGAGTTGGTAAATCTGGCTCACTGTCACATTAAGCTCAGCACTGCCCAGCACAGATTAGTATCCGCTCCGATCCCCACACCCATTATAATTCCACATAAAACATCAAAAATAAAACATCATAATAATAAAACTATACTCGGAGAAAGAATATACATTTCAAAATAGCTACAAAAAAGAATATCCAATAATTTTAAAGTAATATAAAAATTTAAAAAAATGTCCAAAGTACCAATAAAATATTGAAAACAGCAGACAACAAATAAGGATAAAAAAAATCCCTTATTCTCCATACCTGGAAACTTTTGATTTCCAGTCACCCTAAGACTGTCTTGGTGGAGAAAGGGAGCCCACAAACTTTCTTCTCTCTCTTACATATACACACTCTCCAACATGCACACACTCGTTTGCTCGCACACACACATACACACACACATTCACACACATGCTCCTTCACATGATCTCTCTCCCTCTCAAACATACAGGCAACAGCAGCCTCTTCCTTGGACTCATGCAGCACTGTCATTTAAACCTTTGCCCGACAAAGCCAAAGCCACAACAGTAGGAAAAAGCTCCAAAAACGTGATGTGTCTGGTGGTACTTGCTACGAACCATTCCACCGACCACTGTGCCGCATAACAATCACCCTGTCAATACACACCAAAACCCATGGCACCCACCCACATAAGAATAAAGCTCCAACTGACTGCTGGACACCTGTTCTTTCTGCACGATTAAATTTCTATTTAAAGAACTCAAAAATTCCTCCCAAACATCCAACACACTCTTTAACCTTTTAATCACCCTAATAAAATGTGTGCCACTCAAATTCCCGCAGTCGCAGATGAAAGTCTGCAAATAAACGCATGACCCATAGGATTGACTTTACATGCAAAGTTAAGAAAGCCTATCAAAGACTGCATCTGGCGCAGCGTGACTTTCTTAGAAGCGTGAACTAACCGCACTAGTTCCCTCAATCTAGCCACATTCTCTAAAGGCAAACAACACACCATATCCACTGAATCCAGTTCTATACCCAGAAAGGTAAGTTTAACCACTGGACCCTCAGCTTTGTTATGAGCTATCGGTACCCCAAACACTCTTGCCAATTCCATGAAACTTCGTAAAAACTTATTGCAATTGCCCCATCCTCACGTCCCACAAACAAGAAATCATCCAAGTAATGAAGCATGGAATCACACCCCATAAGCCACTCCATCACCCAATAGATGAATGAGCTAAACATTTAAAAAAGCATGTAGGATACAGCACAACCCATCGGGAGACAATGGTCCACAAAATATTGCCCATGAAAAGTAAATCCCAACAAAGGAAAGCAGTCCGGATGAGTAGGCCACAACCTGAAAGCAGACAATATCAGCTTTGGCCATAAGAGCACCCCGCCCCGTCCTTCTTACCAAATCAACTACCTCATCAAAACTAGCATACCGAACTCAACATTTATCCTACAGGACAAAGTCATTTACTGATGAACCCATAGGAGCTTCCAAATTCAAGATAAGCATAAACGTACCAGGCTCTTTCTTAGGGACCACCGCTAATGGGGACAAATGCATGACCTTAAAAGGCAGGACCGCAAACGGCTTGTGATCCGCCCCAAAGTCCACTACCAACTTCTCTTTAACAACCCCCTGAAAACAAGAAGCTGACCTAGCGTTCTTTATGCCACCTCCACTCCCAGGACCTACGTAAGGAATTGAAAAACCCTGGTCAAAACCCACCCGCAAAAACGCTGCTGCAGCTCTATCAGGATACATCGCCAGCCAACCCCTATTCTATCCAAAAAGACTGGCATGGAAGCTCTACAGAACAACATATCCCCCACCCCTCCACCTCAGACTCCTTTACCACATTTGGAAGCCAAATGGGCTCCACCACAAACTGAACACACGCGTCAAAACTTGCAGTCTGGAAACAAATAAGAGGACTTGTTGAAACTCCAACACACATCCAAACTTGCCTGAGAGCATCCCGATTTTCCTGCCCCCTTGCAACCGATCATTACACCCCTGATTCATGAAAGGAACTACCCTGCTGTCCTGAACCCCCGGGCTTATCACTTGAGCGCAACACTTTATTAGTCATTTGAGTCAGCCACAAATTAATATCCTGGGTGCCCCATGACATAAAGTGATTCTCTTCCATCTTGTCCCTGAACCGCTCATCATAGTTCAACCAAGTCCACCCTTCATAGTCTTTAAAGGCACCTATGATACTATCACAATAAGCTAATAAGGCCCTGTATTGAGACGGATCAAAATGTCCCACTACACTCGCCAATCACAAAAAACAATGTATCCAATTAATTAAGTTTCTAGGAACCCTTTTAAGATCCAAACTATCCTTTGACTTCTTTTTACCCTTCTTACCGTTTTTACTTCTCCCTCTCCTCCCTTCTAACAACTTAAAAATATCGACGTACTTATGTCTTTTAATCTTACGCCTCAGATGGCACGGGACACTCTCCCATAGTTCAGTTAATGCTACAAGAACGGGATGCCCCATGTCCTGCCCCAGATCAATCTCCCTTGCCCTCCTCACTCCCTCACCTGCCTCATCAGATGAAGAAGACGAAGATGAATGAGATGATGAAGAGGATGATACACTAGAATCCCTAATCCTTTTAGACTTCCCTCTTTTACCTAAAGACTGCACCCCAGATTCACCCTTACCTGAACCTGACCCTGCTCCACCTACAGCATCTCTCGTCAGTGATGAAGTTGCTGGTACCGCATCTGGAACCGAACTGCCTCTCATGACTCCAATGCCACTGTCCGTATCCCTCTGTCCACCATCGCCTTCCTGCTGCTGTTGATCACCCTCATGAGGCGCACTGCCAGTTACACTTTGCCATGCTTCTTGGCCAGATATCCCGGGCTGATCATCTGCCACCGAGGAACCTGCCAAAACAGGAGGGCCAACACCCAAAGACCCCAGCCTACCCATAACTCCTAAAGGCATCCTGGCACTGGGAAAGCCAGAACCATAGCAACCTGTAGGTAAGGCAGGCCCTGCTCTCCAAACCTCCCCTCGATCTCCAACCCAGGCTGGCCCCCTACCCGTTTAACCTAACCCTGGAGCACCATCCTATGCCCTCCCAATCGTAAGGCATACTATGCATCCCAAACCCACACCCTCCAGGGACGCCTCCGAAAGAAGGAACAGATCCCATACCAAAACCATACCCCCACGAGGAACCTTGAAAACCAAGACCAGGCCTCCAACCACTCCCCATCCAACCTGGGTAATTAACCTCCTCTCCTCCCAAACACCGGCCAAAAGACCAAGCCCACCATGCTCTGAACCTAAAGAAAAATTACCAGCAGTTACAGGATGAGCAGGAGGGAGAGAAATATTTGGAGCTGAAGAGGAGTACCTGGATGCATCACAGCTATCACCTTCAGGCCCAGAACGGACAAGTGGTGCTGCAGAAAGAGCCCTTACCCCTCCCATAACACTTCTCTCAGATGATTTGCCCTGCGCTTGCCAGCCGGTGTTGTACCGCCATCAGCAGAACAGGCAGGAGCAACATGAGGGCCTGGCAGAGGAGCGGAGAGCCTGGCAGTCCTTCTGAATGCCATGAGCCATATGGGAAGAAGAAAACACACCTGACCTCTGACCTGGAGCGGGGGAGGGGGGAGACTGCTGCTTTGCACTTATCACCCCTACTGGAGGTCTCAGCCTCAGAAGCTAACTCAGCTGGAACCGGGACCACGAGCTCCTGCCTGGGAGGAAGGGGGGGCGGAGGAGGAGGAGGGAAGGAAACAGGAGGAGGAGTGAAGGAAGTGGCAGAACGAAGGGCAGAAATGGGGGAGAGGAGCAGGAGGCTCACGAGAGGACAGACAGCCTGGGGAAGCCATGCAAAGAAAATGGAAAAAATTACTGTTCACAGAAAAAACAAGGAAAGAGGGAAAAAAAACCTACCCGAACACCTCCACGAAAGTGAGGTAACCGTCAAAGAGAGATTTAGCAAAAATGCCCGCCCAAACAAACCAGGCATGTCTGACCAATCAGACACCGACACATGATTCAAACATTCATTTCCAAGGCAACCAGCCCTAATCCGCTAAAGAACCCACCCCGCACCAGAAGCTTGGGTGAATGCCCGCCTGCCACCACGTTAAAGGCGGCTGGTTGGATAAGCCCCCCAGCCTTTCCCGTTTCCATGTTTCTATGTAAAGTGACCGGATGGTATATAGTACTCCAAAGTACTGAAAGAACTAAAAAATGAAATTGCAGATTTATTACTAGTAAACTTTAACTTCTCATTCAAATCAGCTGTGGTACCTGAGGATTGGAGGTTAGCTAAGGTAATGCCTATTTTTTTAAAAGAGCTCTAGGGTGACCCAGGAAACCGGTGAGCCAGGAGAATTGTAGAAGCTTCTCTGACGAAAAAAATTACTGACCATCTGGATAGACACAGAGTAATGGGAGCAGAGTCAACATGAATTTAACAAAGGGAAAACCTGCCCTATCTATCTGTTAGCATTTTTGTAGGTGTCAGCAAACATGTTGACAAAGGTGTCAGTTGATATAGTATATCTGGATTTACAGAATGCATTTGACAAAGTCCCTAGAGAAAATCATCAAGAATTTAAGAAGCCATTGAATAGAAGGCAATGTCATATTATGGACTGGTAACTGGCTAAAGGACAGGAAACACAGAGTAGGACACAGAGTCGGACTAAATGGTCATTTCTGTCAATGAAGAAAGATATATAGTGGAGTGCCCCAGGGATCTGACCTGGGACTGGTGCTTTTAAATATATTTATAAATAATCTGGAAAAGGGCGTGAAGAATGAAGTCATCAAATTGGCAAATGACACAAAATTATTCAAAATTGTTAGATCATGAGCTGATTGTGAGGGATTGCAAGAGGACCTTGCAAAACTGGGAGCCTGAACATCTACATGGCAGATGAAATTGAATGTGGACAAGTGCAAAGTGATGCATATAGGGAAGAATAATCCAATCTATAGGTACCCAATGCTGGGTTCCATATTAGATGTCAGCACCCAAAAAAATATCTTGGAGTTATTGTAGACAATACTTTGAAATCCTAATCCCAGTGTGCGGCGGCGGTCAAAAAAGGAAATCTAATGTTAGGTATTATTAGGAAAGGGATGGAAAATAAAACGGAAGATAAGATAATGCTTCTACATCGATCCATGGTGTGATCGTACCATGAGTATTGTGTGCAGTTCTGGTCACCCCATCTTAAAAAAAGATATAGTGGAATTAGAAAAGATACAGAGAAGGGCAACAAAATGATATGGGGGATGAAATGATTCTCCTATGAGGAAAGGATAAACAGGTTAAAGTTCTTCAGCCTTGAGAAGAGACAGCTGAAAGAGATCTATAAACTCATGAATGGCGTGGAATGGGTAAACATGGAACGATTGTTTACTCTTTCAAACAGTACTAGGACTAGGGGACACCCCATGAAGCTAATAGCACAGTTAAAACTAATCTGAGAAAGTATTTTTTTTACACAGTGCACAATTTATTTGCCAGTATCCATCAGTTTTCTAGATATTTTGCCCTTTTTGAATATACACCAAGCTCTAAACTTGTCTGCACTTAGCAGGCAGCCACCATACAGGGGGTGTTGCAACAAAATGGAATGCTCCCTTCCTATATTCTCTATCCAGGTCCTCGTTTAGGGCCATTTAGTGGAGATCGCAAGGAGGTCACCAAAGTCTTGCATCTCCTGGAATGCAACACGCAGTAATGTGGCCTGATTCATGGAGCTAGCCTAGGTCGTCAAGTTTTAAAGCTAAACTAAATAGCAGATGAAAATTACCCTGAAACAAAATGATTATGAAAAGGGTCCTATGGACTCTTTACTAAGGTCTACACTCCTCCCACTGGAGGGCATATTGAGATTGCTGGAGTGGACTGAACCATTTGCTATGGTACTCCCCTCTAAGAGTGGCCATAATCGTACAGTCCAAGGTGTTGGTCAGAGTCCCTAGGGAAAATTCTAGTGAAAGAGCTGCAGTGAGATAGGAGAAGGTCAGACTCTTATCTCTCCAAAGAGGAGACAAAGAAGTTTGGAGAGGGGGAGAAGCCTGCTTTATGTCCCCAGTGTCTCTCTACAGAATAGAGAGAGGGCCACACAGTAAAGACCCTGATATTACACTGAAGTAGCTGCTCCTGGGAGATCAGGCCATGGAGTGGAGAGTAGCCCTGTCCTGAGGAAGTAAACCTTTCATTCTGGGTCCATCTCTCATGGCAGAGGAGATCCTGATCTGAGTTCCTGTGTGTGAACGTAGATCTATTGGTATTGTCACTGTCTGTGTCAGGCACCTATCCAGAAGTACCAAGGGTGTGGGAGGAGAAAGGAGAGAGCTGTGATCTGTTGCTCTGATCCAAGAGTCCAAGGGAGTCCAGAGGTGAAAAGAGTGAAAAGGAGAAAGAGTCAAGTATTCAGAGAACTAAATGGGTTCTTAGGGAGTCAGGGAGCCCAGCATCAGTCCGAGGGATTCTTAATCCCAGAAAAAGGAGTGAAGAGATCCCAGGAGAATGGGACATGGATCATAAACCCCATTTTTGAAAATTTAGTACCTGCTCTTGAATTTTCAATATTGAAAGACTTAAGTACTACAATTTGTCAATTTTAAGAACTGTTCAGTAAAGACTTATTTATCCATAGTAGCGGCCAAGGTGAGCTTTTGTGCACGTTGTGTGGTCTCACACACAGCACGGCTGCTCCAGAAGTGTGGGGTGGCCTTGATGGGCCACTGCCATGCAGCGCTCTGGGGTTGAAGGGTAGTGCCCATCGCCACAGCGTTAAAAAGTGCGTAGCCACCCGCGGCATTGTGGGAGGCCATCCCCGCTCCCCCAGCAAGGAGGGTGACGTTACTGGTGTCTGCACAGAGCACTGCTGGTGCAAACTCCAGCCCTAGTGAGTCAATAATAAACCTTTTCAGGCATAAAAATGCAATTTGTTTATTGCATATCCTCCCCCCTCCATATGCTGGAAAGAGTATACATCCTGTTTCACAGCAGGTGTACCTTTACCTACATAAAAAAGATGGATGAAGCAGGGGTGTAAAAGTGTATGAGGACATTTTTATTTTCATATCTCCATGCGCACTGTACCTTCATGCGTGTACTACACATCTGAGGTCTGATATGCAAAAGCTTTTTAATCCATTCTGTGTCTGCGGGGCAAAACAGCTTAGTAGGACTGAAAAAGCTTGAATATGCTTCTATAAGTTTTCATATGATTTTTAAGATGAATTTTGGAAAAATCTGGAAGCAGCTAGCCCGATTATGGTAGAACATAACAGCCACAGAGATCTATAGCGTATATGCCTGCCCACATCACATCACACCACAGCCTCTATCAGTCAAATGCCGGCGTATCTGAACTGGAGGTCATTTTCAAGGAGTTAAGCAGGGGCTGCACACATAAAATTAGCATGCCCGCATGAAGATGCTATCTTATAAACCTTGAGAGTATCCTCGTACCTGCGGTGTCATGCGCAACTGTTAACAAGGGAAAACAAGGGGAGGACAGGAGCACTCTTGGACAGGGTGCAGCAGTACACATACACGTTGCTATTTTCCAAGCGGTATATGTGCAGACATGACCGAACTTGTCCAAACACTTTTTTCACCTGCTAATTGACTCGCACAATAGAAATCAGGTATGGCTTGTGTCTGCAGCTTTTTTTGGGTGGGAGGGCTGGGAGTGAATTGTTGGGGGCTTCAGGCTGAACTGCTGGAGACTCCAGATGATCTAGTGAAGGACTGGGTGAACTGGCGGAGGTATCGGCAAACTGGTGATTCCAAGTACGTGAGCCACTATTTTCAGGAGTGGAGTACATGCATTCTTTACATAACACCTGCCTCCATGTTTAATTCTGGGTTATGAAGCATGAATTGTTACAATTATTATCCGTGCATATTTATAAAATGGGTAGAGAAAGTTTGTGTGTTCCTGCATTACAAACAAACGCGCTTCCTTTTGGGGCAGATAGACGCAGAGATTAAACCTGTATTCTAGGCCATTTATTCAAGCGATGGGAGAATGCAACATTCATTCTTAGGAGACCTTGGGTAAATTAGAAGAAATAGCAATGGCATTCCTAACTCACGACAAACCATGGTATGAAAAGAATGAGCTACCATTTTATCCTTTTGATTGGCTATAGGCAGCCTGAGGAGGGTTCAAATGGCAGGGTTGTATTCTATGTTAGATGAAAGGTCATTAGGTTAGATTGAGTCTATCAGTGTTACTATCAGAGTAACTTGAAACACAAAAAGGCCTATGTGACAGGAGTGATGATCACCACCCAGAGGCTACCGCTTGGCTGCTGTGCTTGTGTCTTTTAGCAAGGAGTATTCTCTCTTGTTCACCACCAGACTGGCTCTCAAGATAACTGATTTTGTGTACTGTGCTAGGCATTAAGACTGATCTCTTCCATAATGGGTATATGGCCCCTGAAATCCACTAATATTTACTGTGGGGTCTTTCACGGAACTTACGTTTCTGCAAAAACGTAGAGCATGGTGATGCATTTCGGTGGCTGTGGAGGGTCGAGGTGATCGAGCCGGGAGATGGTGTTGATAACTCCAAACATCACAGCTGCTTTTATCCAGTCATACACCAAATTAGAGTAGGCCAAGCCAGCTGTAAAGGTAATAAAATGGGGAATATAATTACAGCTTTAAAAGCAAGCTCAAGGAAAATAAGCATGAGGCACAGATTAACAAGAGACTGAAACGTGAATATGTGCATTTTAATGCAGTGTGTGAGATTTGAAAATAAGAATTCCTTTCCGTTACTATGACATGGGAGGTTTGTTTGCCTTTAAGCCCCTGCTTAGTAGTTTGAGATCCCTTGTCTGTATTACAGACCCCTAGAGGTCTTACCTCTAATGCCTTACAAGAGGTGTTCAGGAGGGAGCAGAAGAGACCACTCCTCTCTGTGTTGCGATCCCGGGACGGCCCCGGGATCGGCACTCACCCCACCGCGGTCCCGGGTCCGTTTCCCGTTCCCCGGGGCAGCAGGGATCTCGGCCGCGGCGTCCCCGGCGCGTGGTCACTTCTCCCGGGCCTGCAGGGCCCTCAGGCACCGCACTTCAGCCTCCCTCGCTCTGCCGGCGTTCCCCGCGGCTGGCTCCGCCCCCCATAGGCGCGCGCGCGCGTTCCTGCCCTGTTCTTAAAGGGCCCAGCGCGGGAAAAGCCAGTTCCTCCCTGGGGATGACGTCAGACGCTGCAGGGCTATTTAAGCCCTGCAGTCCAGAAGCACTTTGCCTTGCAACGAGGTTCCCAGGTTTACCTGTCTCCAGTTGCTGCGTTCCTGTGTCGTCTCGGTCTCCTGTGGTTCCTGATCCCGGACTGGCTTACGGTGTTCCCTTGGCTTCTGACCCCGGACTGGCTTACGACGACTCTCTGGCTTCTGACCCCGGTGCGGCTTACGGTGATTCCTCTGGCTTCTGACCCTGGACTGGCTTACAGCGATCCCTTGGCTTCTGATCCTGGACTGGCAAGCGACGATTCTCTGGTACACGACTCTAGACTGGTGAGCGACGACCTTGGACTCCGTCTGACTCAGCCCCCGCGGGCCCTCCTAAGTCCCAGCGGCTGGGTCCCTACGGGCTCCTCCTGGGGGGACTCCGGCTTCCAGGGTGAATCTCCTAAGTCCCAGCGGCCGAACTCCTACGAGCTCCTCTCGGGGGAGGATCGGCTTCCAGGGCGAAGATCTTCTCACCACTGTGCCAGCTCCACCGTTTCATCCTTCCTTGCCAAGGTCCTTGGTCGCATAGGGCTTCCTAGGATCTTCCTCCGGCCACCCACAACTCCGTCCTTGCCGCCTCCCGGTCGGGACCACCGCTGCCACCTCACTCAGCGGCTCACCCTCTGGTTCCGATCGGCCCAAGGGTCCACGAATCCAACAGATTGCAAGGCCATGGACCCGGCGGACCTTGCCGGCCTCAAGGCTATTCCGGGCATAGCCCAGAAACTGCAACAACAACAGACTTGCCTCGATACCTTGATGTCAACCGTTCAACGCCTGGCGGATCGGGTTGAGGGGGCCTCCGCAGCCCGCTCCACAGCATCCTCGTCTCAGGCCAGTACGGGCTCCTCTGCCCCGGTACAGATGCCACCACTGCCCCGGTTTTCTGGAGATCCGAAGGCGTGTCGGGGTTTCCTCAACCAATGCTATATCCGCTTTGACCTTCTGCCTGCGCAATTCTCCACCGACCGGGTCAAGACGACCTACATTATTTCCCTCCTGGACGGCAGACCCCTGGCTTGGGCCTCCTCTCTTTGAGAGCGCCAGGATTCCCGATTGAATAACCTCGTACAGTTCGTCAAGGCTTTCCGGAGAATTTTCGACGAACCGTCTCGCGCCTCCACGGCCACGGCTGCCTCAGAACTACTCCAGCTGAGACAAGGCAATCACCCCCTAGAGGAATACGCTATGGAGTTCCAGACCCTTGCCTCTGCACTGGCCTGGGGGGAGGACAGCTTACATGGAATATTCCTGGAGGGCCTTTCCCCACGGCTCCAGGACGAACTCGCGGCCCGGGACCTTCCGGATGACCTCCAAGAGCTCATAGAGCTGGCCGGACGAGTGGACCGACGCATCCAGCGCCGCTTCCAGGAGCGAAGGCCCGTCCAGGCACTGGCCGCTCGTCGAACCACGCCACCTCGGGTCCGAGCCTCTCCACCTGCGGCAGCTGCCCTCCCGCCTGAAGAACCCATGCAATTGGGCCGAGGTCCTCTCTCCGCCAAAGAACGGAGGCGTCGACGCTCACAGGGGTTATGTCTCTACTGCGGTGGTAAGGTGCACTTTCTGGCTCGCTGCACAGAGCGTCCGGGAAACGCCCGAACCTAGAGTCTAGTGGGGAATTGATTCTAGGCAGTGCCTCTCCGAACTCCCCATGTACCGTCCCGGCGAAACTCTGTCTTCCTGGAGGAGGATTCGATACCCTGGCACTGCTCGACTCCGGGTCTGGGGGGAATTTTATCCTCCGAGATCTGGTACAAAAACTGCAGCTCGAGGTCTTGCCTCAGGAACCACCTTTGCGGGTATCGTCCATCCAGGGGATTCCTCTCCCAGGGACCATTACCACTCGTACGCACCTTCTCCAGCTTCAGGTCGGGCTTCTTCATAAGGAGGAGATCTCTTTTCTCATCCTCGAGAAATCCATTCACCCGCTCATCCTGGGACTGCCCTGGCTACGGAAACATTCCCCAGTGATAGACTGGGACTCGCTTCAGATCATGTCATGGGGGTCAGCCTGCTTCCATCGCTGCCTTCCTGCTCATCCGCTACAGACGCTTCCGCTTCTGGCAGTCCCGCTGATGGTGCCACCACAGTACCAGGCCTTCCGGGATGTCTTCTCTAAAGAGAAGGCTGAATTACTACCTGAACATCGCCCCTTCGATTGTGCGATTGACTTGCTGCCGGATACCACGCCACCTCGCGGAAGAGTTTACCCTCTGTCCCTGCCAGAAACTAAGGCCATGTCTGCCTACATTAAGGAGAATCTAGACCGAGGGTTTATAAGACCATCCAATTCCCCGGCAGGAGCCGGCTTCTTTTTTGTGGCCAAAAGGATGGGTCTCTTCGGCCCTGTATCGATTACCGGGGCCTGAACCAGATCACCCGACGAGATCGCTATCCGTTGCCCCTGATTCCGGAACTCCTGGATCGTCTGCAAGGGGCCCGCATCTTCACCAAGCTAGATCTTAGAGGGGCGTACAACCTCGTACGGATCCGACCGGGAGACGAGTGGAAGACCGCCTTTAATACCAGGGACGGTCATTATGAGTACCTCGTCATGCCATTCGGTCTCTGTAACGCCCCAGCCGTGTTCCAAAATCTAATGAACGAGGTACTTCGCGACCTCCTGTACATTTCAGTCATTGTCTACCTGGACGACGTGTTAATATACTCCCAGGACCTTGAGGAACACCGTAAACATGTGCGCCAGGTTTTGCTAAAGCTAAGAGAGAACCGACTGTATGCCAAGCTGGAGAAATGCCAGTTCGAGGAGGAATCTTTGCCCTTCCTGGGGTACATCGTCTCCTCCACCGGCTTCCGCATGGATCCTGAAAAGGTCGCCGCTATCCGGAACTGGCCACAACCGATCGGAGTAAAAGCGCTCCAGCGTTTCTTAGGCTTCGCCAACTTTTACCGCCACTTTATCCCGCAGTACTCCACCCTGGTGGCGCCCCTAACGGCCCTTACACGCAAGGGCGCCGATGCCCGGAACTGGACTCCAACCGCCGTGCAGGCCTTCCAGGATCTTAAGGAGGCCTTCCTTCAGGACACCTGTCTCCGACACCCAGATCCCGTATGCCCGTTTATAGTGGAGGTGGATGCCTCCAATGTGGCCATTGGGGCCGTCCTGTCCCAGACCTCCAAGGACGGTAAAGCTCGGCCATGTTCCTACTTCTCCCGGAAGTTTTCACCTGCCGAGAAGAATTACGGTATCGGGGACAAGGAACTACTTGCCATCAAACTAGCCTTTGAGGAATGGCGCCAGTGGCTGGAGGGGGCTCAACATCCAATCATAGTTTACACGGACCACAAAATTTGGAGTATTTATCCCATGCGCAAAGGCTCAATCCCCGGCAGGCACGCTGGTCCCTCTTTTTCAGCCGGTTCAATTTCTCCCTTCGGTACTGACGGGTGGCCAAGAATATTAGGGCAGACGCCCTGTCATGCACCACTGAAATTGAGGACACCTCTGAAACCCCTCAATACATTCTGGATCCGGCGAAGGTCCAATTGTCTGCCACCGAACTTGCACCCGCGGGGAAGACAGTAGTTCCCGTACGCTCGAGAAAGAAGGTCCTAGCTTGGGCACACGACTCCCTGACGGCGGGCCATCCCGGGATTGCCCGGACTCTTGAGCTACTAACCGAATTCTATTGGTGGCCACGGGTGAAGGAGGATGTTCGCCTATACGTCCAGTCTTGTCCCACGTGCGCACAGCAGAAGCCATTACCAGGCAGCCCCTGGGGTCTCCTCCAGCCACTCCCTGTACCCACGGAACCATGGACTCACATCTCCACGGATTTCGTGGTAGACTTGCCTCCGTCCCAGGGTAAGACTGTGGTTTGGGTCATTGTTGACCGCTTCTCGAAAATGGCCCATTTTGTGCCACTTGCCAAGTTACCCACGGCTCCGGAATTGGCTGAACTGTTTATCCAGCATGTCTTCCGACTGCATGGTTTGCCTCTACATATTGCCTCTGACCGAGGGCCCCAATTCACGGCAAAATATTGGCGAGCGCTCTGCAAGAAATGTGGGGTTCAGCTAGACTTAACCATGGCGTTTCACCCCCAGGGCAACGGTCAAGTTGAACGCACGAATCGAACTCTGAAAACATTCCTCCGAGCCTTTGTAGGGGAGCAGCAGGACAACTGGGTCACTCTTCTTCCGTGGGCCGAGTTCTCTTACAATCGCCATCGACACTCGGCCACGCTACAGTCTCCCTTCCAGTTGGTTTATGGGAAGGTTCCCAAACCTCCCCTACCGTTACCAGTGTCTACCTCCTCACCAGCGGCGCAACTGACGGCCAGCCAGATTCATCAGATTTGGCACGCCACACAAGAGAAACTTCACCGCACCGCCGCACGGTTCAAGGCTTACGCGGATAGGTCTCGGCGACCCGCTCCAGTGTTCCTGCCTGGATCTAAGGTATGGCTGAGTACCAAGAACATTCAGCTTCGTACTCCTTCCATGAGGCTAGCGCCCCGATACATTGGACCCTTCCGGGTGGCCGAACGAGTTGGAGCGGTTTCCTACCGCTTACGTCTTCCATCTACTCTTCGGATACATGACGTCTTCCATGTTTCCCTCCTCAAGCCGGTGGTCCTCTCTCGCTTTCGACCCCTGCCTCCGGAGCCCTCCGATGTCGCTTCTGATCCCAGGGCCACGTACACGTTTAAGGAGGTGTTAGATGTTCGGCTCTGTCGTCATCGCTGGGAATATCTTCTCTCCTGGGAAGGATACAGTCCTGAGGAGAACTCGTGGAAACCCTCCGCCCACATTCTGGATAAGGATCTCCTTCGCCAGTTTCATGTGGCACATCCGGATAAGCCGCGAACCCCCGGGAGGGGGTGTAGGAGGGGGGGTACTGTTGCGATCCCGGGACGGCCCCGGGATCGGCACTCACCCCACCGCGGTCCCGGGTCCGTTTCCCGTTCCCCGGGGCAGCAGGGATCTCGGCCGCGGCGTCCCCGGCGCGTGGTCACTTCTCCCGGGCCTGCAGGGCCCTCAGGCACCTCGCTTCAGCCTCCCTCGCTCTGCCGGCATTCCCCGCGGCTGGCTCTGCCCCCCTAGGCGCGCGCGCGCGCGTTCCTGCCCTGTTCTTAAAGGGCCCAGTGCGGGAAAAGCCAGTTCCTCCCTGGGGATGACGTCAGACGCTGCAGGGCTATTTAAGCCCTGCAGTCCAGAAGCACTTTGCCTTGCAACGAGGTTCCCAGGTTTACCTGTCTCCAGTTGCTGCGTTCCTGTGTCGTCTCGGTCTCCTGTGGTTCCTGATCCCGGACTGGCTTACGGTGTTCCCATGACTTCTGACCCCGGACTGGCTTACGACGACTCTCTGGCTTCTGACCCCGGTGCGGCTTACGGTGATTCCTCTGGCTTCTGACCCTGGACTGGCTTACAGCGATCCCTTGGCTTCTGATCCTGGACTGGCAAGCGACGATTCTCTGGTACACGACTCTAGACTGGTGAGCGACGACCTTGGACTCCGTCTGACTCAGCCCCCGCGGGCCCTCCTAAGTCCCAGCGGCCGGGTCCCTACGGGCTCCTCCTGGGGGGACTCTGGCTTCCAGGGTGAATCTCCTAAGTCCCAGCAGCCGAACTCCTACGAGCTCCTCTCGGGGGAGGATCGGCTTCCAGGGCGAAGATCTTCTCACCACTGTGCCAGCTCCACCGTTTCATCCTTCCTTGCCAAGGCCCTTGGTCGCATAGGGCTTCCTAGGATCTTCCTCCGGCCACCCACAACTCCGTCCTTGCCGCCGCCCGGTCGGGACCACCGCTGCCACCTCACTCAGCGGCTCACCCTCTGGTTCCGATCGGCCCAAGGGTCCACGAATCCAACACTCTGAATCAATTCCTGTAAAATCGTGGCAGATTCCAGCTGCACACCTGACTTCCAGGCTAGGCCAGATCCTAGGACCTCTAGGAGGATTCTGTTGTACCACTAGTGAGATCTCCTCCTTCCAGAAGCCACTATTGGTAATCTGTTTATGAGAACTGTGAGTAAAATTACTGTAGGACCTGAGTGTAATTCAGACTTCAAAAGCTGGAATGGTTAAGATTTCTGGAATTTCTGAAAAGCTAGAGAAAGAACCTGTCAGTTTATGGGACTTCAGCGCCTTACTGCTTTAATTATCCCTGACCAGACTGTGAGTCTGTTCTGATCTTCACCCCAGGCAGGGGGTTACATAAAGCATTTTGTGTTATTCTTCAGTTGTGGGCAATGGTATATTCTCCTGCTTCCTTCTCCCATTTCAGTCTTCACCTCACATTTCCTGGATTGCACAAGCAAGCTTTCCAGCTGTAAAATGAGAGAGGGTCTGATGCCTGTTTGGGAGTTGAGCACCAGCCATTCAAAAAATGGTTGAGCAGATAGTGCAGTGGATCTGGGCTGGAAGCAGGGGCTGTATTTCAAGCTGGATAGGAAACTTAAAACCACAATACTTTTTTACCCTCAGTGTCACCTCTGACTCCAACCCTCAAGCCCAAAACCTTCAATCCCACTCTTCTGTCACTGAAAGATGCCTCTCACGAGCCCACAACTTGGGATAGAGGAGGGTCTCATTCAAAAGGTATCTTCAACAAAACAAAACTTTTATTTTCTGGGATGAACAAGATTAAAATTAAATCGATTAAATCAGAGTTCACAGGTTCATATCACTGAGGTACTATCAGCAATGACAACAAAACACTCTTCCTCCAAATCTTCTCTTCACTTGAATAGCATAGCACAAAATAATATGCCTCAGATAGGACTCAATGCTCACATCCACTCTTCTCTGTCATAGTCCCCTCAGTACAAGTCACTCATTCTTCAAACGCTTTCCACAAGGCTGTTATGGTCCGTAACCCTCCCAGTTTGCCTCTAGGCACTACTCAAAAGCCCAGTAAAGGCTCACTGTCCTCCCATGGCTCAGCCTTGCTGGACTAAGTGGACCAGCTGCCCTCCAAGGAGCGGTGAAGCTCCCAACTCTGCAGAAGGAATCAATAATTCCTTCTCTGGACCGATTCCCGCTCTGAGCACCAGAGGAGACCATCCCTTGTGGCCCTCCATCAAAACACTCCTTAAAGAGATATATAATAAACCTCCACTACCATAACCCAAAAGTAAAGGTTAAATGACATTCCTTAACATTTGTCTCAAGACAAATATCTGATTCAGGGCCCCATCACACAAGTGTCATAAGACTTCTAACATCAAAACATAGCAAATCTTGATGATAAGGGTCTGCCTCCCGTCCTACAGCCTTCCAAGCAACCTGGGTTGTTATTGTTGTTGTTAGCTACTGGTTGCCAAGGGAATTGCTGCTGAAGCAAGAGCTGGTGAGAGCAGTGGAGAAAAATTGGGGTCTCTCTAATCTACTAAACTATTTTACTTACTGAGAGGAGTATGATTGAACTTTAAAGTATATTATTTTCCTTATGCTAGAGCTTTATGGATCAGTTTTCAAAGAGTTACATGGACCAGGGTATATGCACATATGCAGCCCTTGTACATGGTAAGCATATTTGCAGAATGTTGGAAATACATGCATACTTACCATTTCATCATACTTCTATGTGAATAAAAAAGAGGGCTGATGAAAATTACTCTCCCAAAGTGTATTTACTGTTTGGGAGTGTGAAAGTTTTAAAAGCATACTATTTGGCTGTTTGAGAGTGTGATAAAGCTGTATTATGCTCTCCTTCAAGCTCAATGCTCTTCATTGTGATTATAAATTTTGATTGGAACTTGACTGTAATCTGCCTTGGACCTAACATGCAAAAAGGAGGAATATCAAATGATTATAAATAAATAAAATATTTTGTAAACTGTAAACTTTCAATTTATACACACACTTTTACACCTGCTATTCAAATCATAGAAATGAAATTGCATTTGGTTTTTATCTGCAGCTTTTCGATGGAAGGTCTGGGTTAAGTGGTGGGTAGGGAGTCAAGGTGAATTGGTGGAGATCTGGGTGTACTAGGGATTTGCACACAAATATTTTCATAAGTGGAGCATGCTCATGTTATAAAATACCTGCCTCCGTTTATAAATTGAGGGTTATTACGCAGGTTACAATTATTTCACCCTGCAAAATATATATGAATACTTTAATGAATAGGTACACAAATTATGTGCATCTCTGCAGTAAAAAATATATATGTATACTGACACATATGCATGTACTCCTGCATTATTAAAACAGTTCCCACATTCCCAACTACAGACCAAATTTTAATAGCCTGTCGTATGCAAATACCGGGAAGTATGTATGTGCCGTGAGTGAGCCGAACACATTTTCCCAACGACCTGGCCACACGTGTATCTCCCGATACGCACGGAAGTGCCAGGTTCTGTAAAAGGGGAGGACCGGGGGCAGGGGCAGGGCAGGGTGGGGCAAGGGCCGGCTGGGACAGCAACTATTGGGTCCTGTCCCGGGGAAGCGTGCACCGGCCGGCTGCCGGTTTGTGGAACTTACTTCACCCATGAAGATGAAATAAGTTATAAAACAAAAACAAATTTTGTAATAGTTAGGGGGGGGGATTAGGGGTCATGGAGGAGAAGGGAAAAGGGAGGAAGGGTAGGTAGGGGGATAGGAAATTTCCCTCCCAGTCCGCTCCAATTAATTATGTATTTTTTGAACCAGAGCATCTCAGGGAATTTTTGACTGGACAATCTCAAAATATTTCCAGAATAGGATCGACATGAAAATAAATAAGTTGCTCTCCTACTCGATTTCTTTAACATTAATGAGTATGTGTTTTCACCCTAATAATAAATTCCACCCCCCCTGCCCTATTTTCTTTTATTTAAGGTACATATATTTAAGCTAGGTGTTTAAAATGTGAATGGAAATCAATATTTATGTGAGATATTTTTCTGTTTAGCTAGATGTACTGTGTTCTAATAAAATGTACTTCTTGTAATTATGTGAAATTGAAAATTTAAAAAAAATACATCTGCTTGTGTGTTCATAGTGTTGAACTGCTATTGATTTCTAAAAATGCCAAATAATGGATATCTGCAATAACAAAAACAAAAAATTCTCTATAACAAAAATCCTGTAGCTTAAATCCACATAAGGATTAAAAAAATCTGACTTTTGCAGTCGACCACAAAGTTGTAGTTCCTGAATTTTTACTTCACCATCATACATCCAAACTATAAACAGCCTATTAAAAAATAAGATGAAAACTCATTCCAAAACTCATAATAAAGCAATTTAAAAGAGACTCTGATAATGCAAACCACTGAACACTACCAATAACATATCATTACTTATAAGAAAGTATCCAATAGAGATATCTCCAATACGTTTTTCTAATACCTCTAATATGGCGTCAGCCACTACAAGACGCCAAGCATGTGCATCCCACAATATCATATAAATAAGGAGCGTCAAAGGACCTGCCTTCTCATAGCAATAAACCGAAATCAAACAATAAATAATAAAGCTACCCCACACCCACCCATTCACAAAAATATACTCCAGTCAATCTCTCGATTGGGTTCCAAAGTATTCCATTCAAAAACAAACCACTGTTCTTTCTGAGTTAACACCTTAGATACTTCCACACTGCAGCTGAATCTGGTTAATCACCAAAAACTTAGTTCTTCAATTACAATATCCAGCAGACTTTCAATGAGTGACTAAGGATGCACCTTCCTTTCCTGTGCGGATAGAACTGATATGTTAAAGTATCTGAAGCCTAATGCAGCATTTTGTCTGTCCAATATATAAGAGTCTGCACAGACACCCTATAACGTACACCACCTTCGATGATAAAGTCATATCTAGCTGGTAACCGATATGTACATTTCAAAGACCTTACATAAAACTGAGCCAATTCACATACATAGGGACAAATTGAACATGACCAGCATTTATACTGACCTAATGGACCCAAGGGTGCCTGTAAGGAAAATGGAAGTAATACAGAATTTAACTGATTTTTCAATGCAAAACTAGGGGAATCTGCAAACAAATGATCACCATTCAAAATAGATCAATGGCGGCATACAATGGATCTAATCTTACCTGCATATGAAGAGAATGGTAGAGCACATATGAGATCCACAATTTTTGCGAGTGTAAGAGTAAGTAGTCTTAATTAGCATATAATGCCTATTTAAAGGCTTTCTTAACACAATAGTGATTTTACTCCTATTTTGAAATTTTTGTGGCATCTCTCCTGAACAAAGCTTTTATTCTTCTACTGATGAGCATATCTGTCGAAGTCTGAGAAATTGATTAATGGGTATTAGGGATGTGAATCGTTTTAGGACGATTAAAATTATCGTCCGATAATTTTAATATCGTCTTAAACCGTTATGGAACACAATACAATACAGATTCTAACGATTTATCGTTATAAATCGTTAGAATCGTGAGCCGGCACACTAAAACCCCCTAAAACCCACCCCCGACCCTTTAAATTAAATCCCCCACCCTCCCGAACCCCCCCCAAATAACTTAAATAACCTGCGGGTCCAGCGGCGGTCCGGAACGGCAGCGGTCCGGAACGGGCTCCTGCTCCTGCATCTTGTCGTCTTCGGCCGGCGCCATTTTCCAAAATGGCGCCGAAAAATGGCGGCGGCCATAGACGAAAAAGATTGGACGGCAGGAGGTCCTTCCGGACCCCCGCTGGACTTTTGGCAAGTCTCGTGGGGGTCAGGAGGCCCCCCACAAGCTGGCCAAAAGTTCCTGGAGGTCCAGCGGGGGTCAGGGAGCGATTTCCCGCCGCGAATCGTTTTCGTACGGAAAATGGCGCCGGCAGGAGATCGACTGCAGGAGGTCGTTCAGCGAGGGTTCCGGCGCCTCGCTGAACGACCTCCTGCAGTCGATCTCCTGCCGGCGCCATTTTCCGTACGAAAACGATTCGCGGCGGGAAATCGCTCCCTGACCCCCGCTGGACCTCCAGGAACTTTTGGCCAGCTTGTGGGGGGCCTCCTGACCCCCACGAGACTTGCCAAAAGTCCAGCGGGGGTCCGGAAGGACCTCCTGCCGTCCAATCTTTTTCGTCTATGGCCGCCGCCATTTTTCGGCGCCATTTTGGAAAATGGCGCCGGCAGAAGACGACAAGATGCAGGAGCAGGAGCCCGTTCCGGACCGCTGCCGGACCGCCGCTGGACCCGCAGGTTATTTAAGTTATTTGGGGGGGGGTTCGGGAGGGTGGGGGATTTAATTTAAAGGGTCGGGGGTGGGTTTTAGGGGGTTTTAATGTGCCGGTTTTTCGATTTTTCGATTTTTCGATTTTTTAACGATTTTTCACGATATTTTACCCCCCCAAACGGCAACAATACGATTCCCTCCCCCTCCCAGCCGAAATCGATCGTTAAGACGATCGAGGACACGATTCACATCCCTAATGGGTATGTTATTCTTCAAATGCTGAGGATGAAAACTATTATAGTGTAACAGCGTGTTCTTATCTGTAGTTTTCTGAAAAATTGTAGTATGCAAAATACCATGCTCCTTATAAATCTTCAAATCTAGAAAAGATATAACCTCCTGATGGTACTGAAAAACAAATTGTAAATTAGGAGCCAGGGTGTTGATCCACTGCGTAAAGCTTTGTAACTGATTCAATGACCCAGAACAAAATGCAAAATATATCATCAATATACCTTTTCCAGATAATTCTATTTTTCCAAAACTCAGACAAATATATATGTTGTTGTTCAAAACGATCAACATATAAACAGGCCATTGACGGGGCCCATCGCGACCTCATCGGGATGTCTCTTAACTTGATGATACAAAATTTGATTTTCAATATAGGTAATTCAACCTGCCCCAGTGCTTCCTCAATAATTCTTCCTGCAGCTTCTTGCAGTATGTTGGTATATAAGGTGGAAATATCCACCATTACCAACCACCGGACGGTACATGTTGAATCAGACACAATTGTCTAATACAATATGAAATGTCCTTAACATAGGACTTGACTTTTGATACACTAAGAGGTGGTTATTGGCAAGCTCTTTTAAACCATAAATTTTTCATTTTTCATTTTGATGCAGTTTTTCCAAATGGACTCAGTCTTGAGATTGATTTGTACTTTTTGGTCTAATTGTTTTTTTTACCTTTTTTTTTTTCTCTTTAATTTCACTAGTAATATATAGGGGTTGTGCTTCCTGGTCATACTTTGGCATACATTAGGCAAAGACGCTATCAGTATTAGGTCGATTTTCCAACATTTTTCTTATGGACTGAATGTTTTTGCCTATAAGAAAATTATTATGTATTTTATTTTATTTTTCTCAGAATCAAAGCTTTTGAAGACTAATGGCAACATAATTTTAGAACAGTTCCATCGTAGAAATTTTATATGAATACCCCCTGATGCAGAACTTCTATTTGAAACATGGGACCATGTTGGGGTTTCCTTCATTGTGTTGCTGCTTCTCTGTGAATCCCTGTGACGTTTTACCAGATAAGTGGTTTTTAACTTGCAAAACTTAAAAAATGTCCTTAGAAAATTAGTGTGAACAATGTTAGCTATGGATTAGCCCTATATTTAATATAAGGAAAATGAAGGCTGTTTACAATAAGCCAGTAGTGTCTATTATGTACACTTAGAAGTGCAGAAAAGCAGAATATAAAAATCTAAATAAATAAATAAATAAATATTATGAGTGCTCTTGAAGTATATTAGATGTGCATATGGATTTCCTGTTCTCGTTTTGTGCTCTTAGTTGTGCCAGAAAATAATAAATCTTTCTGCATATTGATTTTTGTAAAATCCTACCTCAAGATTGGCTCAGATAAATCAAAAAAAGTGAACTTGATTATCTGCATATGATAATAGTGTTTATTTCAATCTAGCCAAACTCTTGATCACTTCTTTGTCAGAATCTACACAGAATGATGTCTATATTCAAACACAATCTGGATAGCAAAGTTAACCAGATAAACTTATCCGGCGAACTTTGGAGGTATATTCAACAGTGCAGTCACACTATTGAATACAGCTGGCTATTTTATCCCTAGATTTATCATTTTGCTATAAAATTGTGAAAAATAGAGCCCGCAATAAAAAAAAAGGCACATGGTTAGGGTAATTTTCATGATACAGCATTGTTATTTTAGCTCAACATGCATTAAACTTATAGCACCTGTGATATTTTCTCATCAGTGAGGATTTTATGTGATTTGGGGTGATGAAAGGTACCCAAAGATGAGATTTGTACATTGTACTCTCGACCTAGCTTGATAGTAGCTAGGTAGAGAGTGCATCAAGCTAGGTCAAGAGTACATTGTACAAATCTCATCTTTTTTATACTTTTCATCACTCCAAATCATAACAAATCTTTACTGATGGTAATTGTGCTGTTTGTACCTCTGACTGTGCATGTAAAACTGCCCCCCAAAAGCTAGCCCACCACCAAACCCTTACCATGAGTTCAGAATGGCCCCTCTTACAGTCGTATAAAAAGTTGCCTAATCTGTATGCCTCCCCAGAGGCTGTCTCTTTCTCTTCTGAAACAGAATTTGCCATATTTATCGCAAATCCCATTTTGGGCATAACGGACAGCATAATGCCAGGAAAAAAGGGGTAGTTATTTCCGGCGTTAAATCCCGTGATAGTGTGCATTATGCTATCGCACGCAATGTTAAGCAGCTCTCATTTTCATAAACTCCTCCCACTTGACAAAATTTTTCAAATTTGCATACACATCTCGTGATCCGTTATTTATCATATGCGTTATGGTGTTATCGTGGGCATTAGGGCCCCTACACCCTCGATAAGGCCCTAACAGGATTTGATAAATGACCCTCTTAATTAGTTAGCCAGCTAACTATTGCTGGCTAACTTTAGGACATCTCTTTGACTCAACCAGACTTAGGGGGTCATTTTTTAAAGCTAGTGCACGCGAAAAGGGACATTTCGCATGCGAAAAGTCCCTTTTCGTGTGCGATAGCTAAAAAGAGGCGGAGTTGGGGTGGCGTCTGCCCCAGAAGAGGAGGAGTCGGGGCGGACGCCACAAAGACAGCATGGATGGCGAAAAGGTAAGGAGCCTTTTCGCTTCCTATTTCGCGCCCACCTTTTATGATGGTGCTATTGGGTGCGAAAGCCGGCAGCAGAGGTGCGATTGCTGCCGGCTTTCGCAGGCCCGCCCCCCGCTTCATCCCCCTGCACCGCGCGATTCACGATGCCACAGTGTTTTAGAAAATATAGGCCTTAGCCAGCTAAGTCATCCAGCTAATTCAGAATATTGCAGTTTGCTGGT
Source organism: Rhinatrema bivittatum (assembly GCF_901001135.1). Lineage (NCBI taxonomy): Eukaryota > Metazoa > Chordata > Amphibia > Gymnophiona > Rhinatrematidae > Rhinatrema > Rhinatrema bivittatum. The sequence goes on along the minus strand of NC_042616.1, from coordinate 71,411,012 downwards.
TAACTTAGCTGGCCAACTCAACTTCTCCCATTTACGTCTTTGGGCAGCCCCTAGCTTATCAGACTACATTCTAGCCACCTACCTTATTAGCCAGCTAGAATGTAGCCGGATAAGGGCTGAATATAACTGGGTAAGCCATTAGGCGGATAACTATTATCCATCTTAATGACTTTTGAATATGGACCTTTAATGCAACTAAGAACATGCACTCATATTTCTTTCCATTTTTCAAATTTTGCACAGTTTTTGTTTCTCAGAAGACTACAGTTAGACTGAAAGGGGTATGTAATTCAGCTGTGTTAAAATCAGCTGATGACCTGGGCTAATACACTGACTTTAGTGCAGGTGGGTCATTTTAATGCTCGATGTACTAACTAGACAATGCAAAGTCTAATTGTCGCCCGATATCAAATTTGTCATTTCTGGCGCAGTTGCTGGAAAAAGTAGTGCAGATACAGTTGAAGTCTCATATAGAGGATAACAATTTGCTTGATCAGAATCAATTTAAGGTGAATTTTAAAAGCCCAATGTGTGCATTAATTAGGGGATGTGCGAATATGACAGGCTTGTGCACACTGAGCAGATTTTAAAAGCTGCTGAGGTACGCATGTATCTTCCAGAGCACACACATCTTGAAAGCTTTCAAATAGGGGTGAGGGGTTGGTAAGGTCTGGGTGGGGTATGGGCCTTCCGGGACATGAACCTGAGATGTGCACATAAATACTTACATATTCCGTCATGCGCTGATGCCCCTTGCTGCGTAACTTTACTTCTGCAATGGGTGACGTGTAAGTTAAAAAATAAAGAAAAATAGAACTGTGGGGTTTTAAGGGGTGGGGCTAACTGGCGGGGAATGAAGGCTATTAACTAGGGGCATTTGGAGAACCTGTATCTTAACAGGGTGAACTGGGAATGAACTGGGAAAACTGGGAATAGTGTGGGCGCGTGCCCCTTTTACAATCTCCGATTTATGTGGTAGAAGCAGCATTTGTGTGCACATAACCTCTTTAAATTTGGTGCATAAATGCACACAGCCAGGCTATTTTATAACATGCACACATATGCGCATGTATGTTATAAAATGGCTGCATCCCTGGGCACAGGCCGACATATGTGCACAAATGTGTGCACGCATGCCAGTTTGAAAGTTACCATCCTTGTTTTTGACCTGTGCATGGTACTGAGCATTGCTCCTCTCTATAGTGGATGTCTTCCATAGGGGGTTTGACTGTGGGACAGAATTCTGGACACTCATAGATTGAGCGTCAATTTTCCCTACCCGCACTGACAGCCACCTCTCCTGTGCACCCGATGCCGAGGAGGTGCTAGGTATAAAAAATTTTCCCTAGCATCTCCTTTTTAGCGCGACCCCTAATTTAAATATTGCATCGCTCCCAGGAGAGGTGGCTGGGCGTGCATGACTCCTTTAATAACATCAATGATAGGAAAACAAGTTCACAAAAACATTGTAGATCAGGTCAGGTATCCTAAGGGCTTTTTCCATTTGATACCGATGGGCAAAATGCTGCATCTAGGACATCTTATTGAGAGATTGTTGTACACGTTGCTCAGTTCTTTGGGCATGGTTTACTAAGGCTTTTTTCCTATTATCTGTGTATAGGACATCAAGCCTCAGCACTGCAAAGAGAAGGTGGCTTGTGTCCTCATAAAATGCATAGTCTTATTGTGTTCCCTTTGTTATGGCTCTGCTGACAATGGCCATGTGACAGGCAAATGTACTGATGAATATCTGGTATGTTCCCCTATTTAAATTAGACATAAATAAGAATTCAGAGGAGGCTGGGCCTGCCAACCTACTTGCGCCAAGGAGCTGAATCATGTACAACAAATAAAGAAAAGCACAGCGGGAGGGGGAGTTTGTTGTTTGCCTTGTGACTCACCCACTGCCCAGTCCGACGCACGATTCACAACCTTCAGGTCAGATGGTATGGTCAGGATATAGAGGAAATGGAAAAGCACATCCACCAGAATAATGGCCCCCAAATGGACAACAGCACGGACTTGGATGTCCCACATCTCGTTTTCTTTACGGGTCACGTCGCTGGTATTAATCTGTTGGCAGAAGTAAACAAGTGTAAAAAGTGCATACCACAGGCATTGCAGGAAGGTGGATTTTCCTTCAGTCATCTCTTCCCTCCCCCTCTCCAGCCCCACAAAAGGTCAGTGGTGTTGACAGACATTGAAGAAATGAGAGCATGGACTCCTGCTGCTTCTTCCTTTCTCTGGCAGGAGCAGCAGCAGCAGCATAGGTTCTCCTCCTCTCACTCTCTGGCAGCAGTGGTGGGAGCCATGGCACAAACTCTTGCTGTACCTCTTACTCTTCTGCCAAGCCCTCCTGTGCCTTGTGCATTCGGTGCAGCTGCTTCAGTAAGGGCGCGCAGCCACGCATGCGCACAGCCACGTGAACACTGATGTGTAAGGACATGCATACAGCTCTCGCTGTAGGGAAAACACGCCTAACCATGGGAAACGGTAAACATTGAAAGAGGCATTTAAACCATGAGTAGGAAAGGTCTCAACTAATTTTGGAGGGTTGGGGAGGTTCCCTAACCTTTACAATGTTTCAAAAAAAAAATCACAGTTTTTCAAAAACAAAAACATTTCTAAGCATAGCACTGGAAGCGATTCTATTGTAATCCTCCCAAAGCCACTATGTGTGGGGTGGGGGAGATAAACGTAATAATACCAGGGCTGCGGATGCTGGGACAGCACCTTCAGCCTCAGCTTCTGCTGCCTGACATTTGTTGGACTCTCTGCTGGCTCCCTCAATCTCAGGCCCTCCTGTCTGCCTGAATTCTCTCTTCCCGCCCATGCTGCTGTGGTTCAGTCCTCCTGTGACATCATCATCAGGGCGACAGACCTTTAACCGAAGGGGCACGTGTCCTCGATGCACGCACGAAGGAGCACAGACAGAGGAGCCTGCCCCCTTTGCTTGCCCCCTTCATGCATGCTAAGCGTGCACCTCAAACTCTGTCTTATGCTTTTTCAGATTTCTGATCTGATGACTCTCAAGTATCATGGCTACTGCCACCATTGAAGAAGTTACTGCCAAGAATGCCTCTCATTTAGTAAGACTATTCCAATCGTACTTGGAAAGGGCAGGTATGGCCCAGACTTGCTCAAACATCGTATGAGACCCATCTCAAACAGATATGCTCTTATTTGCAGTCTTCACACTCATTATTGGTTTCTACTAATAGACTTAGTTTTTGGGTACTTGCCAGGTTCTTATGGCCTGGATTGGCCATTGTTGGAAACAGGATGCTGGGCTTGATGGACCCTTGGTCTGACCCAGTATGGCATTTTATTATGTTCTTATGTACTATGTTACTATTTCTATTAGTTAATGCAGTCTATTTAAAAACAAAATCTTCTGCTGACCTTTGACTCCCCAATTGTCTCTGTATAACTGAATCTTGGTTAAAAGATCATGATGTTTCCACCTTGAACCTTTGTTGTCCTCCCCCAGCTAGTCCTATGTTTTTTAATCCCATATACAGCACAGGGGAGGTGGTTTAGTAGTTTTCATTAAAAGTCATCTTAACTTTTTAAAAGTTGAATATGCTGCACCACTTCCATATGAGATTTTCTTGTTAAAATGCAATACTGTAAATATCTGTCTGACTTACTGCGCCCCTGTCTTACTTGCCTGTAATTCCTCACCATTCATTGAATTACTTATCAATGCAAATTTTGATTTAAGCAGATCATCTCTGTTCCCATCCACAAAGCTGGACACTCCTTAGCTTTGATCTTCCTGAATTATTCTATCTATTCCATTTCCAATGCGGATGTCTCTTGGTCAAACCATTCCTTGATCTCCTTCTCACTGATCTCTTCTCATCTAAATGATGTAAACTTGCCCCGCTTTTCCACTATCGTTAAATGGGGTTGTATCGACCTAGAAGAATTTCACTCCCTATTTATATCCCTCCTAGATTCTCCCTGCCAAGACTCCCCTGATGAAGAACTAACACTGAGATAAATCCTCGAATGATACCCTGGACAAGCTAACCCCCAAACTTAACCAGCCGGCAGCTGAAGGAGAGAGTGCTGGCGACAGAAGGAGAGGCCCATCTTCCGTGTCTGAGGGTGCGTACCCGCGCACAGCTTCTGCTCCCTCCCCCCCAAGCAGGAGGTTTGGTGGGCTGTATGACCCGAAGGTAGCAGGAGACCCACGGCACCAGAGTGGAACTCATACCGCCACGGCTCAAAGATAGCAGGAGGCCCACAGGACTATGGTGGAGCTCATCCCGCCACAGCCCGATGACAACAGGAGAACATGTGTGTGAGCATGTATGTATGTGTGAATGAATGAAAGCCTGTGTTTGTCTGAGAGGCTGTTTGTGTGTGCATGTGTCTGTGTAAGATCCTATATGTATGTGTGCCTGTGTGAAAGCCTGAGTGTGTGTGTGACTGTGTAAGAGCCTATGGGGTAGATTTTCAAAGGGTTATGGGTGTAACCCCCGGAAAACCTACCCCAAACCCCCCCTGCGCGCGCCGAGACTATCTTGCATAAGCTGCCAGCGTGCGCAAAGACTCGGGACACGCATAAGTCCCGGGGCTTTCCTGGGGGGGGGCGTGTCACGGCCAGCGCGTCATCAGGGGCGTGTTGGGGGCATGTCGCAGACGGCACATCATGAGGGGCGTTCCGGGGGCGGGGATGCGGGCGTGGTTCCGGCCCGGGGGCCTGGCCACGGCCTCTGGACCTGCCCCCGGACCGGAACATGGTGTGCCAGCAGCCGGCCCGGCGCGCGCAAGTTACGCACAAGTGGCAGAAAGAGCTGATTCCTGTGGGCCCATCATTTTTAATGGAAAGCACAAAGAAGTTATAGTAACCTGCTGGCTGCAGATCTCAAATTGTAAGTAAAGTTGATATTACACCTAAATTGCCCAAGCAAGAGAGCAACACCGTATAATTAAGAATAACAAAGGCTGATGGTTATAATCAAATAATATCAAAATTAACTTATTACCAATGTCAAAGCCTCAATGGGACAAAAGCTTGAAAGCCTGGGTGTGTGAGCCATCCGGAGCTCAAATTGAAAGTGATCTAATACTTTATGCTCATTGATAAATTCCTGAAATTGTTTTGAAACTATCCTTTCAATTACTTTGACTTGAAACAGGAGGGAGAAAACTGAAGTAAGTTTTGGAACAAAACTAAGGGAAAAAAAAAAAAAAGGTAGGGGGGAAAGGGCGGGGAAGGTAGGAGGAGGTAGGGGAAGGGAAGGAAAGGTGGGGTGGGGGGGTTAGGGAACGGGGGAAGGCAGCGCGGCTCGGCGCGGGCTCGGCATGAGCAAGGTGCACAATTGTGCACCCCCTTGCACGCGCATGTTATAAAATCGGGCATGCGCTCCTTTTAAAATCTACCCCATTGTGTTTAAGAAGTGGTATGAGACTTATGATTGTAACGTTCAAAAGGGTGTTTGATCACTCTGTGGTTGTCGAAATTGGTGACAAACCTAAATAAGTGAATCTAAAAATTATTCATCCATGGTATATATATGAGCACTCAGTAGCATATCGAACAATCATGTTTCCCTTATGTATGGCTCTGGATACATTTTGATATCTTTAACATAAGGCATAGGGGTGACCTGCACAGGACAGCAGTTAGTACCAAAAGAAACTTGCTGGGCAGACTGGATGTACCATTTGGACTTTTTCTACTGACAATACTACATTACTATGTTACTATTCTGATAGTTTACATTTTGTGTATATTTTACCAGCTAATTTATGCACAATGTTATAAAATCACCCTCACAATGCACTTTGATAAATTGGCCCCTTAGAAAAATAGAATTCAGCTTCCCTACTGTCAAGGTTGTTCATCTTTTCTTACCTTCTATGGGACTTTTTATTGCTTTGAACAATTTTCCCTCAGCAGTCTTGTGTTTTAAATCTAAGCATTATCCTTGTCCCTCTCTGGATCAATGACAGACAGTCTTGTTTATCATATTTCTTAAAGCCCGCAGAGAACACTGCCAGGGTGCAGGAATCAAATAGCGTGCACAGTGTCCTTTCTGGAATTCCCACATAGGTAAAGAAGCATGACTATTTTTTTTAAATGTTATTTTGTTTTATTTAGGGATTCGGGCAACATGTCAACACACAACTAAAATTAAATTAGCAAAACTGCCTATGAATAATTCATAGAGCTAATCCAGCTATTCATCATATGGAGAAAGTAGTTCATCACAGAACTAAGCTAGGGAAGAGCTAATTCAGCAAAGTACAATGATGTACAGTTTAACATCCAAAAACTGAAAACATTAATACAGCTTCTTTACAGTCCTTGGGTAGCTTTATAAGTAACTTCCACCGCTTTTGTGTGGAGGAGGTGCCCTGGTGGCCAGAGCAGCAGACTGCAAGCCAGGGTTCAAATCCCACTCATGCTTCCTGTGATCTTGGGCAAGTTGCTTCACTCTCCCTTGCTCCAGGTACAATCTTAGGGGAATATTTACTAAGCCGCGAGAAATATGATGGGGCAAAGTTTAGCTGGCGCCATTTTGGTAAATAACAGCAGCCAGCCCGGAGCCTAAGGGGCACATTGGACCCCACTAGACTAACAGAGACACTAGGATTAACAGGGACCACCAGGTATGACCAAGAGGGGGGTAGCTTTTAGTGGGGAGGGATGGCTGGTATTGACAGAGGGGTTGGGAAGAGGGGGATGACTTCTGTAGAAAGATGAGGGATATGGGAAAGGGGCAGGGGGTTGCCACATGATGGTCATTTCTATTTTTTCACTTTTCCCCTCCCTTCTGGGCCATCTCTACAGGTGGTAGGGGATCTTTGACACATTGCAGGGGGGGGGAGGGGTTTATTTTGGGCCAGCGGGGCCTTTTAAAAAGATGGCAGCCCCGAGGAAAGGGGGTCGCATCTTACGATGTTTTTGCCTTTCCCTGCGGTATTTTTTCTAGTGGAATTGTTCCATGCAACAAAAATATCACAGGAAGCCGCCGCGATATTTACTGCAGAGGGGAAAAATACCGCAGGGACAATCCCCCGCAGTATTCTTCCATGTCCTCTGATCATTTTCCCTTCCCATGATAAAATATTGTGGCATGGACCCCTCTTATACTGTAAGCCCTCTAGGAACCAGAAAATACTTACAGTACCTTAATGTAATCAGCTTTTAAGTGACTGAGAAGTCATAAAAAGTGGAATATAAACTTTAAAAAAAGTAATCCATACATTTACTTATAGCCCCAAGAATTCTAAACCTTACATACAGGAGGGGAGGGGGAGGGCGGATTACCCTTGTCAAAACTACTTACCCGGGTAATATGACTTGGCTGAAAGTTTCCCTGCTTTCCACAGGCCTCCATCATGTGTATACTTATAGCCGGGTTAAATAAAGGCATTCCCATGGGCATATTTAGGTCAGGAGAGTATGCATTCGATTTTCAAATGCACGTGCACTATTTTGCGCCTCCTTTTCACCCTCCACCCCCAGGATTGCAAACTGGCTCCAGATTTTCAGGATAGGTTGATCCAGGCCTGCTTTAACTCCCCTGCATGCAGGTACTTATAGCTTTGCTCTACTTAGGGAATGCAATAGGGTAATCAGAATAAATTACAGCATGCAATGGGGTAAAACCAGGACTGGATCAACCTGAAAATCTGGAGCCTGCTGGCAACCCTACCCCTTCCCCCCCAGCTGTCTGAACAAATAGCTGCTTTTAGTGCACACACTTGTTGGCTTTTTTTTTAATTTATTGTTTATTAGTTTTTCCATAATTAACATGAAGTTTCAAAACTTTTCATCATATCTATCACATCCTTGCCTTCAAATTAGTATAAATCATATATCATGTTCAAACATCATAGGCAATAAAAGAGGCGAAAATCAAAAGAAAAGAAAAACTCCAATAATTATACAGGTTACATAATATAGGAAAGTAAGGAGATCCAAGATGTTATATGGGCGCATAGGCAAACAAAATCAATATAAGGAACAATTAAAGGAGAGGTGTATACATTCTTAATGCCCGTAACATTCTAAGGTACAGCTCGCTCAGTTTAAAATTTATCCAGAAAATAACACAATTGTAGAGGATCATGATAAACATATCGATTATTATTAATATACATCAAACATTTACACGGATATCTTATTGTTATTTTAGCTCCCAGTTGCCTTGCTTCTTGACACATCTCCAACATCTTTTTTCTACAAATATGTGTACTTCTTGTTGGCTTTTAACATTTTAAAGGGCTTGGTTTTCCTTTGAAAACTGGCTGCAGTGCACACGGCCTAAAAGTGCCTGCAGATGATGCAGACACTACGGGCTGTTCAAAAGTTGCTCCCTTTGGGAATACAATTAGTCCTTAATAACAGGAAAGACGGTTCAGATATGGAGGTGAATTCCTGGTGCAACACTGAAGGGCTGTAGCAGCTGGTAAATATAATATACTTCATCAGGTTCATGAGGCATGGAAACTATTGGATGTATTTATGCAAATTTAAACTGACTGCAGAGAATGTTTAAACTTTTTGGCTGGATAGTTTATTTTCTTTTTTGAATTCACAATGCCCCTATCACATGCAAATGCATGTTGATGAGCCTATTAGTTAGTCACCCAAAATACAGAAAGTAAAATGTGCGGCTTGGATTAACGCCTGCCCAAAGTAGGCGTTAATTTCAGATAGCACTGGGTAAGTGTACAGAGAAGCAGAAAAAACTGCTTTTCTGTACATCTTCCGACTTAATATCATCGCAATATTAAGTCAGAGGCCCCTAAAATTTAAAAAAAAAAAAAAATTCTTTAAAAAAAAAAAAAACTGCCCGCCGGGTTCAAAAACGGACGCTCAATTTTGCCAGTGTCCGTTTTCCGAACCCGTGGCTCTCCCGCTGGTTTTTTTGAATCGGCCTGTTTGAGAGTTAGGCACCAAATTTTTTTCCCTTTGAAAATTGACTAGGGCTGGCAGCAGGGACAGATTTAGAATGTTGTCACTCCCTCTGCATTTTTGGTGCTTCCCCCCCCCACCTCCAGAGCAGCAGAGGGCTGTTCTCTGCTAAATGAGAGTCAGCAGAGAGGGAAGGCAGTAAATATTTGCCGCCCTCGGCACAGGCATAATGGGTGCCTATCGACAAATCCTGGGCTGACTGAGAGCTTGAATTTAGGTGCTAAAAGGTAGGCAGGACCAGGGTGGGGAAAGTTGCTTACTGCTGATTTCCAATGTTAGGTAATTAACTTAAGTACCTACATTTAGGGATGCAAATAGCAGGCCTAAAATTAGGCCCCAAGTTAGACGAATTTTCATTCTAAAACTTAGACACCTAGGTCAGGAACTCAGCATCCTTTGGAAACTGGCCTGTTTGGTGCTCACTTGTTTTTGTGTTATTTCAGTAATTGATGTTTCACCATAAGCATTTATTCTGTACTAGACAGCTCTCCTCAAGCAGTAAGTTATATGTCACCAACATGTCCAATACTATATGCATTAGAGTCTTCACAGACGCTGACTGAATAAGGTCAGAGGGAGCAGGAGTGTGTGGCAGGTGCCTTGTAAAGGAATGTGTTTAACAAAACTCATGAATCCACTTTGGCACCTGTTTTTCTCATCCGGTCTTCTGTCCTAGGATGATGGCTGAGGCTCAAGGTCAGCGGGAGAACGGAGGTTTCTTGGGATCCGAGGAGGATCCCGAGAGTGAGAGAACCACCAGTCATGAAGAATAGTGAAAGGGGAATTTAGTCCCTCACACCTTGCTTTTCACTGAATATTTGCATTAAAAGGTTGACAGGCAGGGTTTCTGGTTGGAGTCAGGGTAAGGACTGGGAGATCTTCTTTCAGAGTTGCTGCTTGGAAGGAGTCAGCAGATGCTCATCTGTTACAGTTCGCATTACTGGACTACAGAGATCTGCACACCAGAAAGCAACTACCATAAAGGGGAGAGCAGAGCACCGAGAGGGGCCCATTCTTCTAAGAGTACCTCAGACCTAGTGGGTGTTAGAGGAAGCAAGATCCTAGAGGGTGAAGGTTATGCAGTGACCATCAATTTTTCAACTGTGGACATTCTTTTGTTTTCCGAGTGACGGGGGCTTTGCCCGTCACTAACATTTGCTCCAAAATATTTTTTCCAGCAATGGGCAGTGGGAGGGGCTTTTTGATATTTGGGATTCCTCCCCTTGGCATAACCACATTTCTTGGGGAGGGGGTTATAGTCTTCAGTGGGGTATAAAATCCCCTGGAGCATGTTCAGTGTTTCAGGGGGAAGAAGGAGATTTTTGGTGGGTCTCTGCTCGTAGGGAAGGTAACTTTAAAACGAGAGTGCGGACGCCCAGACACGCGTGTGTGAGCAGACATATGCTGAAATTTTATATCATGCACGTTATTTGTGCGCATGATTTGAGCAAACATACTTCGCATAGCTTCCTTAGGACTTTGTCAGCTTTAACACGAGCAGATAAGCGGATTTTAAAACATGCTAGCATGATGGACATTCCCGGTTTTACCAATTAGTCCACCAGTTTGCCCAGTTAATCTCAAGGTCTTCCAGACCCTTCCGATTCTTCAGTCTGCACCCCCCCCCCCCCCATTTGACCCCTGACCCCATTGTGTTAGGCCTAAAAAAGAGATTTCTGCAAGCTTACACCTCATCAGGAGCAGCAGAAAATATATGTGGCTAATAAGCCACTGCGCTCTGTGGCCACCAGATATAAATATGGATTTACCTGCATAACTGTCGGGTCTGCCCTGGAACACCTCCGGAATGACCTAACTCCGTCCCCTTTTTTTATTTTACTCACGCCCTTGTATATATGTACACAATCCCAGGCTTTTAAAATATGTGTTGCTCATGCGCAGCCCATATGCTCGCATGTATGGGCCTTTTAGCGTGAGCAACGCTTTTAAAATTCAGTCCCAAGTGCAAAAGAGCTTGGCGGTTGGATCATTAACTCATCCCTAGAGGTTTTGATCTACAGTTGAAGAGTTGTTTTGGAGCTTTTGGAGAAGAAAGAGGCAGTCTGGGATCCTGAAGGGATGGATTTAAATATCTTTTTGCCTAAGCACTCAGAGAAGCAAGGGTGAGAAGAGTTTGGGACTCTTGATTACACTTTAAGAGTTTTTTGACTAATTGGGCATTGTTTAATATTTTTGAGCTTAGGGATCTTTTTCCAAGTTTTGCCGAATGCATGCGGGAGCTACATTCCAGTTACCCCAACCCTTCAAAGGGAGATGTTGCTCAACATGAATGATGGTGCAGCAAAAAGGAGACCTGTAAAGAAATCTGCAACGGACAAAGGAACCATGGATTTCATCACTATAACCTGTTTGATGCTATTCCTAATTTTTTTTTCAGTTATGGCCTAGACTCTCATTTTCAAGTTAAAGTAAACTGCTTGGTTATTTTTTCTAGGACTCTTTTTTTCTGCACGGATGGGCATTGGGTTGATTGCTACTTAACTCTTCTGCTAGTATTTTCTTCCTGATGCTTTATTTTGGGTCTTGCTGCATTTTGGGGACCTCATCTCACAGGGGTGTGAGCCACCCTATCTAAGAGGGACTGACTGCGCCACGGGCCGAGGAAGCTAGCATCCTGCTCAACTTGAACCCCAGCAGCAATAGCACCCCTGGATGATAGGCACCGGCTACATCCGTACGGACTGCACTATTTTTCACTAGGCCCTCTAGCAATTTTATTCATCAGCATTAGTTATTCCAGTAAAGGGTTTTTGTTTTGTTTTTTACCACCTCCAATCTGTGCGACAGACAATGTGTTATTTTTACAGGATGGTGACAGAAGATCCCCTGACAGCCTAAGGGCCTTCAAAGACTGTGAGTTCCCTTCCCTCTCAGGAAAGAACCCAAGGCAGCATGCGATGTCTATATCTCTGTCTCTCTCGCTCTCTCTATATATATAATGTATATTGCTTTTACATGCAAATTAAACAAATCTATGTTTATTTTTCATTTAACGGATATCTGTCATAAGAAAGAGTGGTATTACAAACAATATACCCGTGTATTTCAATGAATTTTATCTTCAATTTTTATTATTTAACACACCTTTAAAACCATAACACATATCTATTTATATCACCCATACACACCACATTCACTCACACAGTAATAAAAATATCAAAAACCAACAATACAAATTTGTTATACTTTAACAATACTATTGCAACAGTCCCTCATTTACAATGTAAACATACTCCTCTTTTATTATTAATTACCCCAATTTCTACCGCTATTATATTTTGACACAAATGTAGACAATCATTTATAATTAAAGTTCCTTATTAAGTTCATATTTCATAGGTTACATCCTAACATAGTGAACATTTAATTAAATTGCCATTCTCATTTTCATGAAATTCATAACTTGTATTCCAACACAATCGATATTGCAATTTCTTTAATCTTATCCCATCGATATTGCAATTTCTTTAATCTTATCCCGACAGGAAGCTCCTGTTTCTCCCATTGGTTTCTTCAGGGGATTTTGTTCACATAATAATTTGCAATCATGAATCTCAACTTCATTGCCCAAATCTCAGCAGTACCGGAAACCTTAAAACCAAAAAAACATGTGCCAAATGAATACGTGCATCTATTACCCCAATGCTCCTCCTTCTAATAAATATTATTTAAAAAAATTCTTTAAACAATTTGAAAAAATATCTTATTATTTCCCTAGTCATTGTTATCAACATCGCTGCACTTACCCAAGCTCCAATGCTACAACTTCCATTTAAACCGTTATATATTTCTTCAAAAACTGCTTTACCGTTGTTTATTTCATCAGAAACTGCTTTACATCTACACAAATTCAAAAATAAAATCGATATGTACAAGCTGCACAATGTCTCCACGTGACCAACTCTCATTTTTTAAACCATTATACTAACCTGGAATTTATGTCACTATATCATTCCCTTATGTTCTCAAACAAGTATTTCATTACCCGTGATATAGTGACATAAATTCCAGGTTAGTATAATGGTTTAAAAAATGAGAGTTGGTCACGTGGAGACATTGTGCAGCTTGTACATATCGATTTTATTTTTGAATTTGTGTAGATGTAAAGCAGTTTCTGATGAAATAAACAACGGTAAAGCAGTTTTTGAAGAAATATATAACGGTTTAAATGGAAGTTGTAGCATTGGAGCTTGGGTAAGTGCAGCGATGTTGATAACAATGACTAGGGAAATAATAAGATATTTTTTCAAATTGTTTAAAGAATTTTTTTAAATAATATTTATTAGAAGGAGGAGCATTGGGGTAATAGATGCACGTATTCATTTGGCACATGTTTTTTTGGTTTTAAGGTTTCCGGTACTGCTGAGATTTGGGCAATGAAGTTGAGATTCATGATTGCAAATTATTATGTGAACAAAATCCCCTGAAGAAACCAATGGGAGAAACAGGAGCTTCCTGTCGGGATAAGATTAAAGAAATTGCAATATCGATGGGATAAGATTAAAGAAATTGCAATATCGATTGTGTTGGAATACAAGTTATGAATTTCATGAAAATGAGAATGGCAATTTAATTAAATGTTCACTATGTTAGGATGTAACCTATGAAATATGAACTTAATAAGGAACTTTAATTATAAATGATTGTCTACATTTGTGTCAAAATATAATAGCGGTAGAAATTGGGGTAATTAATAATAAAAGAGGAGTATGTTTACATTGTAAATGAGGGACTGTTGCAATAGTATTGTTAAAGTATAACAAATTTGTATTGTTGGTTTTTGATATTTTTATTACTGTGTGAGTGAATGTGGTGTGTATGGGTGATATAAATAGATATGTGTTATGTTTTTAAAGGTGTGTTAAATAATAAAAATTGAAGATAAAATTCATTGAAATACACGGGTATATTGTTTGTAATACTTGTCAGTGTTAATACCTGTGGTAGACCCAGGATAATTTTATTAATATAAGAAAGAGTGGGACAGACTAGTCTATTACACAGACACTCACCTGTGTATGGAATCGATCGAACGTCATAATGGGCCCAAAAAAAAAGAAAGGGAGGTAGAAGTTGTATTTAAGCAGCTCCAGGGGTGAGTAGTTGCCATCTTTCCTCTCACAGTTCTCCAGGGCAAAGCTCATGCATCTCATGATGGTGAAGCCACTTCCTCCATAAAACAGAACATCTTGAAGATCAAATGTTCCCGTTACAAACCCATTCTAGAGGAAAAAAATAGAAGTCACCACTATATAGAGGAAACCATTCTCTGGAGGATTATTGTGCGAAGGCCAGGTTTTACAGCCCTTAAATTCTGATTCCTGTGTATAATGTTAATACTTGAGAATACATTCAAGCTATAAGATCCAGCCAGTTTCAGAACTGACTAAGAATGCTGGCATTTTAATCAGCTAATTATGCTATTGATGACTGACACTATTGAGTTATATGGTTCAGTATGGCAATGCCCCAGAAAGAATGGGTCTCTTACTTGCTTGGAATTAACATTGTTGCCGATTTAGGCTCAAGTTAGCCAGGTCACATTTACCCCGCTAGGTAGATTGGAATTGGCTCTTATGTGGTTCTTTCAGCTGTGGAAGGGGGTGACAGCTGCCCATTTATTTACATATGACACATTGCCACCATTTTCCATGGCAAGGTCTTAATGTCTACCAAAACATGTATAACTTTCCCTTAAACCTTCTAAAAACAGCAACAAGTGGAGAAAGCATGCAAAGGCATGACCTTGGAAATGCCTTCCGAAGGTAGGGGTGGTGGGGGGGGGGGGGAGTTAAAGGGACTCTTATAGTACATATTTAGTACAAGCTACACTTCAGTAGGGTTTTTCCACTTGTTGCAAACATGGGATATGATGGGGAAATCAGCAATATTGAAAGGTGCAAGTGAATGTGTGTGTGTGTGAGTGTGTGTATGTGTGTGAGTATGTGTGTGACTGTGTGAGTGAGTGCTTACAAAGGATTGTGGTACTTAGAAGCTGCAGTTAGAGGCTGTAAATGTTGGCAAGTTCTCTATTAGAAAAGAAACCCCATACATACACTAACAGCTTGGCCCAGAGCAATCTGCTCAGGTACCACAAAACATTCTGAAGTAAATTCAAACTTTGGAAAGCATAGCATGGGCTATGTACAAGACATGCAGATACATGACGACACACAGACAGACAGACAGGCAGACAAATGCAGACACATGAACAGCGACGAATCTCAGATGTGTGTATCTGTGAGTAGATGAATCTGTTTGGAGGGTGTATGGGTGAGTAGAGTGCTCATGTGTGAATGGGTGTGTGGGGGGATGCGTGGGGGCCTCTGTATAGGTAAGGGGAGGGGCTTATGGGAATATGTATATTTTAAGAGGAATTCTGATTGCGTGGGGGCGGGGAGGAGGGTAGTCAGAGTTGTGTGTGTGTGTGTGTGTGTGTGTGTGTGAGAGTGTGTGTATTTTCAGAGGAATGCAGTATCATTTCCCAAATGCTTCAGGTTTTTCCTTGTGTGTCTGCCCTTATTGCTCTGGGCCAAACTGCTGGTTTGAACTGGAGCATTTGATAACATTCCAGTGAGGCGTAGTCTTCACTAGGGGGTGGCAAGTGGTGGCAAGTGACTGCCCTCTCCCCACCACCACCACCACCACCACCACCCCACATACACAAAAAATGTCTTCCCACCCCTACTATGGCTGGCACCTCTAACCCACTGTGGCTACTGCTGCTGCTTACAGCCTGATCCCTCTTCTCCTGCGGCCCCTGCAGTTGAAACACGTGATCTTTGAACCAGGGGGCTCTACCTATCGTGCCCTGTGCTGTTTGAACTGGAAGGCACACTCACGTTCAAAAGAGATAATGTTCTCATCATGAGGGGCTCCACAGATCCAGAGTCCTATGGCTCAGACATTTAACAGTTCAGCAGCACAGGGCACAGGCGGGAGGTGGTGGAGGGAAGAGAAGGTCAAGCTGGACGCAGCAGCTCCAGCCACACCAGGTTAGAGAGGCATCGAGCTGTAAGTTAGGGTGGGAGATGAGCAAAACTGAGGATTTGGGATTTGGGGGAGAGCAGGGACTCAGGAACTGGGCGGGAGGGCAGGGACTTGGGGGAGAGAGACTCAAGGACTGGGAATGAGTGGGAACTCAGACTCAGCAGTTGGGTGAGTATGAGTGAGTGTGTGTTAGATGGGAATAAGAGAAGAGAGCAGAAGGCAGTGGAGGGGTTGAGAGCATTGTTCTCCCTAAGCTGTGTACTCACGAGCATGTGAGCCCCACGCACCAGAAATCCCAAAATTATTTGCCTTATACCTGCTCGTACTGCACACATTGGAACTGGGTTTATAAAAACTTGCACAAAAAGAAAATGTTTTTGCACGCTGTCTTTCACAAATGTAAGGGAACATTGGTTGAGAAGTTAATGATCCGGAGAACTGGAGAGAGGGTGAGAAGCAGTGAAAAGGGATGGGGGGTTGCTGTGGAGGGGTGAGAGAGGGAAGGAATGGGTCTGGGAAGGGAGTGAGAGAGGACGGTAATGGGGCTGGGATCATGGTGAGGGCTGGGTAAGGGGAAGCTGGTAGATGAGTGAGAGGATATTGCTGGATGACTGAATACACAACCAGGTATTTGCTACTGTTTGCCTGCGAAGAGGATTCCTAAATTCTGAGGGTATCTGGGGGGAGTGAGACCCTTAGGAGTCACGGGAAGACTGCTATTGCTATTCACAGTGCTTGAGGATTTGCATTTAGAGATTTATAGACTGTCTAAGAAGCTGCTTTTTTTTTGTGTTGCTGAGCTGCTCTATTTTTACTGAGTAAACTTCATTTTTTTGTATTTGAACACAGCACTTGGTATGATGACTGTTTAGTTTTTGGAGTGACACTGATCCCCTGTGCCTTACAGGTTAAGACTGCCCCCGTAGCACGAATGCGATTTTTTTTTCCCCCTCAGATGCTGCAATGAGTAGCTCATTCTCAGCAGTCTCTGAAGTGTGGCCCCTTCCTGTGAAGAGTGGGGAGGGTATATCCGCATTCAAACCCTTCAAGCTTTCTTTTTGATTACCCAGCATTGCAAACCAATTGTGAGCTGCCTTGCTCTGTTTGTTTTAATTACCAGAGTGATTTGTTCTACAAAAGAAAATGTGGAGTTTAAACCCAGCCTGGATCCATGTCCCAATTGCACCAAGTCTACCAGTGGCAAAGTGTCCTGCCAAGCCACAGCCTGATAATTACACCACTCTGCCTCCCTTAGTAAAACAATCCTATTTTGTTTCCTATCTTTTAACCAGTTTGCAATCCACAAAAGGACATCTCCTCCTATCCTATGACTTTAGTTTTCTTAGAAGCCTCTCATACGGGACTTTGTCGAATGCCTTCTGAAAATCCAAATACACCACATCTACTGGTTCACCTTTGTCCACATGATTATTCACCCCTTCAAAAAAAAGGTATATTAAACCATCTCTATCTAAATGTTTTGTGATTTTATTCTTTATAACAGTTTCCATGATTTTTCACAGCACTGAAGTCAGGCTCACTAGTCTATAGTTTCATGGATCGCCCCTGGAGCCCTTTTTGAATATTGAGATTACAATGGCCAATCTTCCAGTCTTCAGGTACAATGAATGATTATAATGATAGGTTAAAAATTAATTGAAATATAAATAAAAAATGAAATTTCGAATCTTTCAGAACCCTGGGATGTGTACCATCCAGTCCAGGTGATTTACTACTCTTCAGTTTGTCAATGTGCCCTACTACAACTTCCAGGTTCACCAGATTTGGTTATTCAAACTAGCCTTCCCCTAGAACCAAGAACAGGAAAAAAGTCTTTTCACTCCCACAATGATATTTTTCAGATCTTTTTTATTCTTCATTATTCAATTAGAGATTCACATATTCATGCTGTCTACATACAGTCTACATACATATATTCATGTGGACTTACATATCTCCATGTTAGTTTTTGATTTATTAACTGCATGTCTATTAATGGTTTAATAGTATTTACTATTTGCCTACTTCTATTAATTTGTTTCAAAGTAAAAACTTGTTTACTGCGTTTGTTTCAATGTTAAAACTTGTTTACTTATTTTTGCTCAATGTAAAACTTCGTTGTTTAATCCTGTTCTATGTAAACCGCAAAATGTAGCGATTGTTACTGTTCTATGTAAACCGTGGTGATATGTATATTATATAGGAACCTCCGGTATATAAATTATTTAAATAAATAAATAAATAAAATTTGGTTCAGTTCATCTGAATCATCACCCTTGAAAACCATCTCTGGAATGGGTATCTCCCCAAAATCCTCTTCAGTAAACACCAAAGCAAAGAATTTGTTTAATCTTTCCATGATGACCTTATCTTCCCTAAGTGCCCCTTTAATCCCTTGATCATCTAACGGTCCAACTGACTCCCTCACAGGCTTTCTGCTTCAGATATATTTTAAAAAGATTTTATTATGAGTTTTTGCCTCTATGGACAACTTTATTTCAAATTCTTTCTTAACCTCTCTTATCCATGTCTTATATTTAACTTGCCAATGCTTATGTTTTATCCTATTTTCTTCTGATGGATCCTTTTTCTAATTTTTGAATGAAGATCTTTTGGTGTGTGTAGGGGTGACTGGTGAAAGAGGGAGTGACAGGTGTGACTGTATATGGTGACAGGTGGGAGAGGGACTTTTGGAGCAGTGACTAGTGAGAGAGAGGCAGCCTGGTAAGTGGGGGTGACTGTTGAGTGGGGGAGTGACTGTGGAAACTGTATGGAGTGACATTGGGAGAGAGACTGGTGGGGTGGTGACTGGTAAGAGAGAGGTAGCCTGGTATGTGGAGGTTACTGGTGATTGGGGGAGTGACTAGTATGACTATATGGTATGTCAGGTAGGGGGAGAGAGAATGGTTGAGATGGTGACTGGTGAGAGAGAGGCATCCTGGTGTGTGTGTGGGGGGGGGGGTGATTACTGAGAGGGGGAGTGATTGGGGTGACTGCATGGGGTGACAGGCAGGGATTGTTTGAGGTGGTGACTGGTGAGAGAGAGGCAGCCTGGTATGTGGGTTCACTGGTGGGAGAGAGACTGGTTGAAGTGGTGAGAGGGAAGAAGCCTGATGTATGTGGGGGGGGGGTGGCTGGGGTGACTGTATGGAGTAACAGGTAGGAGAGAGACTGATTGGGGTGGTGACTGGTAAGAGAGAGGCAGCCTGATGTGTGGAGGTGACTGGTGAGAGGGGGTGACTGGAATGACTGTATAGTGTGTCAGATGGGAGAGAGACTGATTGGGGTGGTAAGTAGTGAGAGAGGCAGCCTGATATGTGGGGGGTGATTGTTGAGTGGGGGAGTGACTGTGGAAACTGTATGGAGTGACATTGGGAGAAAGAGTGGTGGGGTGGTGACTGGTGAGAGAGGGGCAGCCTGGTGTGTATGTGTTGGGTTACCAGGGGGTGAGAGGTGGTGTGACTGTGGAAACTGTTTGGAGTGACATTGGGAGAAAGAGTGGTGGGGTTGTGACTGGTGAGAGAAGGGCAGCCTGGTGTGTATATGTTGGGTTACTAGGGGGTGAGAGGTGGTATGACTGGGGGGGGGGGGTGGCTGGGGTGACTGTATAATGTGTCAGATGAGAGAGAGACTGATTGGAGTAGTGAATACTTTGAGAAAGGCAGCCTGGTGTGTGTTTTGGTGTGACTGGTGAGAGTGGGAGTGATTGGGGGGAACTGTATGGGATGACAGAAGGGAGAAAGATTGTTTAGAGTGGTGAGAGAGAGGCAGCCTGGTGTGTGGGGGTGATTGGTGATAGGGGGTGTGACTAGCATGATCGTATGGTGTGTCATTTGGGGGAGACAGAATGGTTATGGTGACTGGTGAGAGAGAGGCAGCCTGGTGTGTGTGGGGATGACTGCTCAGAAAGGAATACAGGGGTGACTATATGGGGTAAAAGATGGGAGACAGACTGGTTAAGGTGGTGACTGGTGAGATAAAGGCAATCTGGTATCTGGGATGACTAATAAGAAGTGGCTGGTGAGAGGGTGAGTGACTGATGTGTCTGTATGGGGTGACAGGTAGGGGATAGAGATTGGTTAAGGTGGTGACTGGTGAGAGAGAGGCAGCTTGGTATGTGGGAATGCCTGATGAGAGGGGATGTGACTATATGGGGAGACAGGTGGGAAAGAGTGGTGGGGTGGTGACTGGTCAGAAAGGGGCAGCCTGTTGTGTGGGGGTGACTGATGATAGGGGGAGTGACTAGCGTGACTGTGTGGTGTGTCAGGTGGGGGAGAGAGAATGGTTGAATTGGTGACTAGTGAGTGAGAAGCAACCTTGTGTGTGTATATGGGGTGACTGGTGAGAGAGCAAGTGACCTAGGTGACTGTATGGGGTGACTTGTAGAAGAGAGAGGCAGCCTGGTGTGTGGGGGGATGAATAAGATTAATGTTTGGGGGTAGTAGGTCACCACCCACATTCACAAGTCTGCCTTTCTCTCACCAGTCACCACTCCAACCAGTCTCTCAACCAACCTGTTACCCCATACATTCACCCTAGTCAATTCCCCTTTCACCAGTCACCCCCATCATGACCACCACCCAAACATACAGACTCACACCAGGAGAATTCAAAGTATGCATATCCCAAAATGCCAGGGCCCCTTTTCTAAAATACAAAGGGACTGGCAAATTCAAAATATGCAGTTCAATTACATGCCTTTGCTTTTGCTGACTAGAACGTATTTATTTATTTTATTTATTTATTTATTTATGTATTTATTTAAAGACTTTTATATACCGGTATTAGTGGGGACATCATACCGGTTTACATTCAAACATTTAAGCTTGGAGAATACATATTAACAGGGAGGAGAAACCTGGAGGGGGATCAACAAGATGCAGTATAGAAATATAGATAAACAAAAGCAAAAAAGAAACCTTAACATAAGGCATGTAATGGTCACATTGTGAGAGACTTGATGCTATTATCACAACACTTGTTTGTTTTCACTTGTTACTAGGCACTGGCCCTCCACAAATATTACCTTGCAATCTTGGCAGCACAAACAAGTAACTAAGGAGATAGCTAATGGGAATGTAGAACCATACCTCTAGCTAACGAACTGCTCCCCAATTGATACTTTTTAACTTAACAATAACATTTTCAGTCAGTACGCAATAATTCTGAAATTATGGAAACCCAAACTAAACACACACACACACCCCAACCATTTTAAAATGAAATCAAACAGATAATGGCTCAAAACAAAAATGACATGAAAAAAAATCAATGCATACCCTTAATAAATATATATGCTGCAGAAATGGTTTTGATTATTATTATTATTGAATAGCTATTTGAACATATCAGGTTTTGAAATGAGTACACTACAGTATGGAAAACATAAGGCTACATGCTAGAAACAAGCCCATTATTTTGTTCACATACTTGCCATGTACTGAAAGGTTCCACTTTGAAAGTTGCCAGGCTGCATACTCCAGCAACAAAACACAGCCATCTCTTTTTAACCAGTGAGATGGAATAGAGCAGCACGCAGTGGGACAGGATCAGCATCAGGTAGGAATTTCCCATGATTCCATACACAGCTAACATTCCATAGATCATGTAAACCCAGGATCTTCCCTGTGAGGAAAAAGAAAGCACATCATTCAATTCTTTATAATGGTGGAACATTTCTCACTAGATATTAATTTAATTAACACCTCCACATCTAGGGTGGGGTGTGGGGGGGGGGGGGGGGAAGATGTCACATCAATGCAACAATATCCAAAATATATTAACTGGGATGGCCAGCATGGGCAAAATAAAATGACCCACCAACATTCCTCTACCCTTTTCATTCCAAGAGTGAATTACTTTTACCCAGCTTCAAATCAACTGCATGGACATAACCATGCTGCCAGCCCCAGAGAGTGACAACCTGTAAGATCTCTTTCCTTATACAGGACATTTATTGTTGTCTTCTTCATTTGTAGTCCACCATCTTGGGCAGAGGAGCATACAAGATCCCATCTTTGTGAGTAACATTGCAGAGGGGATAGAAGGTAAAGTTTGTCTATTTGCAGATGATATTAAGATCTGCAACAGAGTGGACATGGCTAAAGGAGTAGAGAGAATGAAAAGTGATTTAAGAAAGCTTAAGAGCGGTCAAAGACTTGGCAGCTGGGATTCAATGTTAAGAAGTGCAGAGTCGTGCATTTGGGGTGCAGTAATCCAAAAGAGCTGTATGAGATGAGGGGCGAAAGAATAATGCGCATGGACCGGGAGAGGCACCTAGGGATGATATCGTCTGAAGATCTAAAGGTGGTGAAGTAATGTGACAAGGCAAAAGCTGAAGCTAGAAGAATGCTGAGCTGCATAGAGAGAAGAATAACCAGTAAGAAAAGGAGGTGATAATGCCCTTGTACAGATTCTCAGTGAGGCTTCACCTGAAATACTGTATTCAGTTCTGGATATCATATCTAAAAAATGATACAGACAGGATGGAGGCGGTCCAAAGAAGGGCGACCAAAATAGTGTGGGATCTGTAGGAAGACTTATGAGAGGCTGAAGCATCTGAATATGTACACCCTGGAAGAGAGGAGGTACAGAGGAGATATAATACAAACCTTCAGAAAGGTTTCAATGATGCACAAAATTCAAACCTTTCCACTGGAAAACAAACAGTAGAACTAAGAGGTCACTAAATGAAACTCCAGGGGGAATGACTCGGAATCAACATCAGGAAATATTTCTTTACAGAGAGGGTGGTGGATGCCTGGAATGCCTTTCCGAAAGAGGTGATGAGAAAGAAAACAGTAAACAAATTCAAAAAGACATGAGATAAACACTGCAGATCCCTAAAGGTTAGAGGATGGAAATGAAGAATGGGGTGCACAGGGGTAACCTGCACGGAGTGGCAGTTACTAGGGGTGTGCATTCGGATTGACCGCATTAGTAAAACGCAACTCATATTTTTTTTTTACTTAAAAAATTGATTCGACATAAACGATCGGATTTCCCACATATCGAACATAGATATGTTCGATATGTGGGAAATCGCGATTGTTGAGCCAAAATAAAAATATAAACCCCCTCACCCTCCTTAATCCCCCCCCCCCCCCGACTTACCACAACTCCCTGGTGATGGAGCGAGGAGTGAGGACGCCATTTCTGCAATCCTTGGCGAGAAGCATGTGACGTCGGCGGCATGTCGAGTGACGCCGGCGTCACGTGATTCCCGGCTCGTTCGCGCCGGACGACTTGTTCGGCCCAAAAAGAACTTTTGGCCAGCTTGGGGGGGCCTCCTGACCCCCCCAAGCTGGCCAAAAGTTCTTTTTGGGCCGAACGAGCCGTCCGGCGCGAACGAGCCGGGAATCACGTGACGCCGGCGTCACTCGACATGCCGCCGACGTCACATGCTTCTCGCCAAGGATTGCAGAAATGGCGTCCTCACTCCTCGCTCAATCACCAGGGAGTTGTGGTAAGTCTGGGGGGGGGATTAAGGAGGGTGAGGGGGTTTAAATTTTTTTTTTGCACTTATGTACATATACCCAACTCATTGGATTTTTTTTATGTCCATATTGGCCGCAAGTGGGACCCCCTTTCGGACATAAAAAATATGAACATAAAATTTTGCTCTGCACATCCCTAGCAGTTACTACCCTTAACAGAAGGCATGGGGATTACTACCCTTAACCAACTAGCTTTCAGGCTTTTGACGCAACTACAACACCGTTCTCCGCTTCTGTGGTGGGAAAAAAGGGGAATTAGATTCAGGCGACCTCCAATGCTTGACCATGACTTTTACGGTTTGGAGTACTGAAACGCAGACATTAGGAAAAAAGTGCAGGACTGTTTCTATGACCAAGTCTAAAAGCAAAGCACGTTCAAGCAGCATTGTCTGCATTATCAAGAAGGCTGCTCACCCCACAAAAATGTTGCAAGCAGTAATTTTGTTATGGGTTTGATAGTTGCTTCGTTTTCATTGTAAATATTGTTACCCTTAACATAAGGCTTGGAGATAACCTGCACAGAGCAGCAATTACTAT
This sequence comes from Rhinatrema bivittatum, assembly GCF_901001135.1. Taxonomy (NCBI): domain Eukaryota; kingdom Metazoa; phylum Chordata; class Amphibia; order Gymnophiona; family Rhinatrematidae; genus Rhinatrema; species Rhinatrema bivittatum. The sequence continues at coordinate 71,387,027 of NC_042616.1, read as the reverse complement.
ATCTTTAACAGCAGAAGAATGAAAGGATGGATCGGTTAAAATGGACTTTATTGAAACTTGCCCGACTCTGGCCGAGTTTCGCTCTGCCGAGCTGCCTCAGGGGCTTGTTGAACCAGAAACTTGGCTCTATATACTTTTGCTGATTTTCAAGGATGAAGGAACATGAGTAAACACACCGAATCCCGACTTGTAACTTGTGATTCATAAGTCACTTGTGTGAGCAGTGTTGATGCGATTCTTTGTTGAACTAGCACCTGGTCACATACCGCTCTGACAAACGCTGCAAGCTTGGAGATAACCTGCACAGAGCAGCAATTACTATATCTTTAACAGAACACATCGGGGTAATGTGCACGGAGTGGCAGAAACTATCCTTGACAGAACGCAGGGGGGTAACTGCATGGGGTGGCAGACTGAATGTACCATTTGGTCTTTTTCTTCCATCATTACTATTTATTTTATTTACACATCATTTTTTCCCACACCATCCACTAAAAGTGGTTCAAGATGGTTAAAAATTGTACACTCAGTCATAACATTCCACATAACATAATAAAACACACATGATAAAACATGCATAATCAAAAATTATACAAAAGCTTCAATAAAATAGCAGGGCTTAACGTTTTTCCTAAACACCTTAATATCTGCCTCTCTGTGTATCTCCTGGGGTAAAACATTCCATATTAGTAGCCCAATATAGCAAAAATTGCACAGGGACGGAAGAGTGAGTAACTGAGACTTAGCTAATCGCAGTATCCTATTTGGACAATATTCTGATATTAGACTATGTGCAGTGCAATGGAATGATGTTTACCATAGATCAACTTATGAGTAATAACTACCAACTTGAATTTAGAGCGCCAAGATATAGGTAACCAATGTAATTTCTGCAATGTTGGCATAATATGGTCAAATCACTTGAGGCCAGTAATCAATCTTGTCACCACATTCTGGATCAAATGTATCGCTCTAAGATGACATTTTGGCAGGCCCACAACCAATGCATTGCAGTAGTCCAATTGTCCAAATAAAACACATTGCAAAACTGCTCGGAATAACTCCGATTCTACAATGACTCCGAGGTTTCCTGCTTCAGAGATAATGTGTAGATCATTTTGCAAATCAAATATTCGATGGTATTGCCCTCAAAGGAGACTTTCAAATCCATAGAGTGGTAAGTCTTTTCAACATTTAAAACTAGCCAATTTTTGTTTAGCCAATCACTTATAGCTGTCATGCATTCACTAAACTGAGGAACTGGAAAATTAGAATCCGAGCTAGGAATAAAAAAACTGAATATTGTCAGCATGTATCAAGTAAAAAATATTCAGTTGTCTAAAAATCTTACACATTAGCTGCAGAAAAATGTTAAGAATGGCTGCAGAGTGGGCGGACCCCTGCGGCACTCCACATTCTATTGACTTCCACTCCAATCTAGTGTCGCCTATCTGAACGCGTTGCCTCCTAGATGGTAAAAATTATTCGAACCTTGGCAAAACCTGTCCTCCTCTACCAACTTGAATCAAGCATGTTAATAAAAGAGATCAAAATCGAGTTATACTAAAGTTCCCAAAATACCTTGATCCTTAACTGTTAATAATTTATCTAAAAGTGTGAGGAGCAATAATTCTGTTTCATGGCTGGCACGGAAACCAAACTATGTTTCTATGTAACGATTTAATTCAAAATTCAGGTCAGGAAAGTGGTGGAGACCTTATGGTGAAGTAGCCCAGGCAAACACCAAAGCAAACACAGTGTTCCCACCCAGTTATTGTACCAATTTCTACATGCACCTTCATTTAAGGACGCCTAAGGCTATTATAAATAACCTAATGAAATACTAATTTAACTTAAGTGAGCTGGACCATTTTAATTGTGAAAATTAAGTAACACCTTTCTTTCTGAAGCCTTTCAAGACAAAGGTCCCAATTTACAAAGCAAAAAATGTTTCCTTATAGCAGCAAAACAGACAAAAGCCTTTATATGAAATCATGCCTAAGGGCGGGAATTAAATTAATGGGGGAGCTCTACCAGGAAGAAGCACTCAGCTGCAAAGGAAAATAGAGGAGGAATATTATTGTTAGATATTTAGAAATCAGAACATTTTTGCCATTAAGAAAGCTTATGCATGCTCACAAGCTAGTAACATAGAAAGAGAAATATGCAAAAAAAAAAAGATTTAAAAAACCAAATAACCCAGGAATAAGGCTAGATGCACTTTTTTATGCCATTCATATGCATAAAAAGGTCAGTTTTATGCATGTAAATGACTATACTAAAATTAACCTGGGATCAAAGTGCACATAAGTGTGCAGGTAACCCACTTACATGAACTGAGCAAAAACGTTCCAGGAGGTCGTGTCTTATAAAGGGATTCCATGCATAACATGTGTATCCCCCTTTTCGGTGAGTGCCCAGAACTCAGGGGCACACTGTTGTCCTCAGGGCCACTTTTCTGCCAGGTCTCTGTTTTTCTCCGTTCTCGATCTTCTCCTGGGGGTGCTGGGGTTCTTTCCAGCAGAGAGGAGGATTTAACCTCCAGGGCACAAGTTCATGGGGATGGGGACTAACCACACTGTCTCTCAATTCCTTTAGGGTTTCTTTCCTCACATTATTCAGGCTCAGGATGTCCTTGCCTTAGAATACTTTGAACTCCAAAGAAAGACGCTGGATGCTCTCGTAGGCTGTTTAACAAAATATTTACTGCAACCCAAAGTACTTGAAGTCCAATTCACAACAAAAATTCTCTATTTATCTTCAAACAAACAAACATTCCTAAGGTACTTCTTTCCTCAGGTTTATAAGCTGAGTTAATGTCCTTTAGGATGGCAAGCACTAGCTAAAAGCTCAACACTCTTGAGTGATAGAGAGTGGGCTCCTAATGGGGCAGGAATCTCCTATTTGCTTCTTTGATAATAAAAGCTGAATTTCTGGTGGTAGGAAGTCCCCCAAAACCTCTCCTCCTTGGTGGGCAGGAACTGCTGGCAAAAAAAATAAAATTCCTCCTGAAACAGAAACAAAACTCCTCATCTGTTGTTTTCCGTCAGGTCACTGCTGTCCCTCCTTGGCTGGGCAGAAGGAATTACCACATCTTATCCTGACTTCCCAAAGCAGGGGGGACCGTCCTCATTAGGCAGGAGCGGGATCCAAAACGCAAAAGTCTCACAAGGAAAATCTGCCCTTTTCACAAATTCCTCTTCCACCCCCTCCAAGACTGCGTGGTGCTGGCCAGGGCAGAATCTCTTACCCTAGTTCTAGGCGGTGGGCCCAATATGGGACTTTTCTCTGGCAACTCTCCTTCACTCTCCAAAAAGTCACAAAAAAATAAAAATACAAATGTCTCAATCTCCTGTATCAGGCTATGGGGCTAAATAACTGGGAACTATTAAAAAAAAAACAAAAAACTCTCCTGCAACTCAAAATGCAAAACCAAAATCTCAAGCCACACTGCCCCTGGTGCACAGCCTGCTTTTATGGTGCATGGCTGACCAATGCAGACAAGCTTATGTGGAGGTGCCTGCAGGGATGGTCTGCAAACTACAAAATCCTAGCCTGGGGATTAAACTAGGAGCCAACTGTATAGTGGAGACCTTGGAATCTCTGCACATGCATAAGTAAGTCACATGCACGCGTGCACCTGCTATTTTATAAATTTTGCGAGTTTGTGCATACGTTTGGTTTCACGCATACATTATACCGAGGGGAAAAAGGGGCAGAGTATGTGCATATATTTGGTTTCATGCATACATTATACTGAGGGGAAAAAGGGGCAGTCTAGGAGCGTTCTGAGGTGGGCTTCAGAAGTACGTGCAGTACTTTCTGTTTTGTAAGATATGTACGCATATACATTACTGAACTTGTTTGTACACTTTTATACTTGCTTATTGACCCACAGGAGAGAAATTGGACTTGTCTGTGGTTTTTGGGTGGGAGGTCTGGGTAAATTGCTGGGGGGGTTAGGGTGAAGTGCTAAAGGGTCTAGGTGAACTGACGAAGGACTAGGCGAACTGGTAGAAGTATCTGTGAACTGGTGATTTCAAGTACTTGTGCATATTTTCTAAAATACCTGCGTCCATGTTTAATTCTGCGTGTTTGTTCGCACAGAGGCACAATTATTTAACACATAAAATATAAGCATGAACGTTTATAAAATGGATTTAAAAAAGTATGCATTTTCTTGCACTGAAAACATACATACAATACATACTGAAACATACTTGCATAGTTTTGGAGCAGAAATACATGGTATTATATAAACTGCAGCTCCTGCTGCGCTGTTTATAAAAATACCAGCCTTAATCTCCATGCGTCCACTTACAAACACAAATGCTGTACATGGAGGCTGTTTGAAAATGAAAACCCCCATCACCACCAAAAAAAAAAAAGGCTAAAATGATTTTAACCACAAATGAAATAAAAAATGTGTATAGTGAAATATTTATTTATTTACATGTGTCAACTGGGGACAGGATAACCTGAAAGACCAAGCTAGATGAGAACACAGTGCTGCAATAAATCAAATGATTGTTGTAATCCAAATAGACGGACGTGGAAGAATCTTCAGGTTCGAAGCATAATTCAGACTCTGAACAGATTTGATAGTCACCAAGCTGCCCGTTCACTTCTTTACCCTTTCCAGTTGTCTCACTTTAGCATCTGAGCCTCAGGGTCTGTCTCCATCTCTTCTGTATCCCTTAGCTTCATTTCAAGGCAGTCGCTCTCTTGTCTCTCTCAGCTCACTGTATCCTTTACTGCTGTAACCCCCTGTACACCTGGGGTCACTGTCCCAGCCTCGGGGAGCACTGTGGTCACTACCCCGAGGTGGGGAATCGAGTCTCTGGGACCAGGGGGGGGGGGGGGGCAGGATAACCTGCAGGGCCAGTACCAGGCTGAGGATGTGCCACACAGACAGACAGACAAACTACTCTCCAGACCCAAGTTATGCTCCCAAAATTAAGTAAATGAATGAATGAATGAATGAATAGTTTACTGCAGAATCTTCAAACTCAGACATAATGACAGCTCAGGTAGATGCAGAAATCAAACCGCATCACAGTTCCAGAAACTCTCAAACTCCCTTTCCTTAAATAACAGTTTCTTCTTACAGCAACACAGTGACTCTGGTTACTTTGTTTCTTCTCTCTCCACAGTCTTTTGAACAACCTAGCCTGGTCCTCGCTTTCTGCTCACTGGGAAGCAAAATTGTTACTCACAAAAATGTCCCATTCAGCTCAAGGAAAAATCCTTCCGCTGCAGCATCAGGATCCTCCAAGCCCAAAACAAGTTCCCTCTGGCACAGTTTGGCTTCCTGGTCCAGAGAAGTTCCTGCTCCAGTTAAGCGCAGGTTTTATCTTTTACACTTCCAGGCTGTATTGCAACCCTCTGCTTCTTCTCCTCAGGCCCTTGGAGATTTTTAAGAGAAAATCTCTCCTGCACTCCTGCTACTCCCTTCTGTAACCCTGGGATAGCGTCACAGCTCCAACCTGTTTCTTCCCTTTGCAATCTGGAGCAGCCCCGGACTCAGTAGAGTCAGGTTTTGGTTTTTTTGGGGGGTTTTTTTTATCACTACTGCTCAATAACCAATGTACCCCCCCCCCCCCCCTTGTCTGACCAACAGATGACCCAGAGCCCTGGAGCATTCCCACACTGGCTCCAGGGTAGCATTTTGCTCTCTAAACATCCTGTGCACTTCTAGCAGATGTTTCACACTGTTTTAAGCCTTGCAGGTTTCCCACCAGGGGGAAATCTCTATTTTAACATACAACCTGTTAGCACTGGTAACTTCTATACACTCTTGTAGCATTAGGAGCCGCTTCTTTCATCACATGGTCTCTCTCTCTTCTTCTACTAGCAAAACCAGTGAGGGTCCAGGTGGTATTCTGACGTCTACTACAGAAGGCAGCACTTATTCACTTCAGAAGCAATTCCCATCCAGACACACACTACAGGAGTGGCCTGAGCGTCTGCACAGCCCCAGTCCTTCAGGCATAGTGCCAGTCCACAGCCCTGTGTTGAAACAACAACTGCAAACCCCCCCCCCCCCTCCAAGATCCAGCCAGTGCCCCCCAACACAGTTCCTGAGTCTAGGTCCACGCATAAACTTCTTCTCTTTTTAGCACTAGCACTCACTGTTCACCTTTAGCTCACAATGCACACAGAAGCAGCTCTTGAGACAGTGCCAGAGCTTAGTGCTAGTCTCAAACGCAGTACTGAAATAACCAACTGCGACCTTCCGCTTAGGTCCAGCCAGGCCCCAATCCGCGCGCCCCCCCCCCCCCCCCCAAACTTTGATTTAGTAAGAACTTGTAATCCACTCTTGGGCACTTCTGTCCACCTCAGGGTAGTTGGAAACCCCCGGCACTCCTCGGTCCTCTACCTTGTATTACACACTTGTCTTTCCTCTCAATCCAGCACTCCCTGTAGGTTGCACTGCTGGATGAAGTTCAACTGTTCTTCTTTCTCCCCTGGTAAATACTGTGTAGCACGTCCTCTCATCCTTTGGCTCGAACCCTCCAGAGACTCCTGATTCCTTCCTCGGATGGACCAGCACTGAGCCCATGCACATCCCCTCCTTAAATACACATAATCCTTACATATAACTGCAACTCACACAACCACTGGCTAGCAGTCACACTTGCCACTACACACACCTCCTTACACTACACTCTGGAAGGTTCCCTGTTTTAAGGAATAGGATAAACGTTTAACCATTGTTGAAAAACACACTATACAGACCACTTATAGGACAGGCTCCCCTCTGTCTGCTCCTACCAGCCATCCTCCCTCAGATAAACTTTAGATAATCTCTGCCCCAGAACATTCTTAATGTAAAAAGATTGGACTAAACTCCTGAGCTCCCTGTTAACCATTAACAGTAAGCACATAGCCCCACAAATCTGAGCTACAAGGCCATCTAGTGACCACCACATAGGGTTACACTTATTATATAAATGTAACCCTTGGTTAAAGGTTTGTTGGTTCCCCTCAGCTCTCGCCATCCTTCCCGGTCTTCCTGCACTTCCCAGGGAGTGAGCTCTCTGTGGGAGGAAAGGAAATTCTCTGTGGCCCAGGTGATGGAGAGTCTCTCCTGATGCGTGTGTGACTCTCTGTTGATGTATTCTCTTCAAGGGCAGACAGGCTGGACTCAGACTGGGTGTTCAAATCTCATTTACTGATTATTTCCAAAAGGTCAATCACCGTCCCACAAACATTCCACAAATGAAATTGTACAGTTGAACTATTTACATAGTTTCTCTGCTGGGATACTAGGGTCCATCTCTCTAGCTCCTGGGAGGGAGCGTGCCATGGTCCTACTCATCTGTGCAAACATCTGAGTAGATTGGGAATCCTAGGGAGAGCCCCACGCCACATAAAAGATCCTTCCTGAGTCCAAAGTTCAGTCTGGTGCCCACAGCCTGTGTCCTGATCCTTTTGGGGTGGAGATCCAGTTGGGAATCTCACAAGGCTTGATGTTACAACCTCAGTTGACCTGCCCGATGCTCCAGTTCTGCTTACAGCCCTCTGTCTCCTTCAAAGGGTGCAAAGGGATGGGAAAATCCTCCACACTAACAAAAAGGGGAAACATCCAAATGTCTCCATCCAAAATATTTCACATTGGGTAGTGCTGTCACTGGTCTTGCTCACAGGTCTCCAGACTCTGCTCTCAAGATTGCGGAGGAGGGGGATTACCCCTCTCCAAAGCACAGGATGTTCCCCAGAACAAGAAAAATGAATTGAAAAGTTGTCCAAAATCTACACAAAAAAAACCATTCTCTCTTCAAAAGGGAGGCAGACCCTCTCAGACAGAAAGTATAGTGATGAAGAATCTCCTGTAAATGCATGAAAAAGTACCCAACTGGTCTAGTGAGCTCAATTCAGCAGGGTAAAAGTAAAATAGCACCTTAGTCTTCAAAATCTAACTCAGAATGATCACACTCCTTACCTCTAGCTCTGTCTTTTGCCCCTGGGATAAGCAATCACAGTTAGCTCAGTGGAGAGACTGAAAGAGAATGGAAAATCCCAATGCTGTTACTAGTCCTGATGGTAAGGGACCTAGGGCCATCTATTGGCAAACCAAAGGGCTGGCCACATAAAGTATGGCATTCTCATAATTATGGAGGCAATTTTGCATCATTTGCAATGCATGAAGGCACTTCTGGCCCTTGCACATTACAGTCAATTTTCAAAAGGAATCCAGGAACAGAGCAAAATGGGATTACTTAGCTATATCAAACAAGGAAGAGTTCATTTATTTATTTACATATCTGTAAACCATAATATCTAAGGTTTTATGCGGTGAACAAGTTAACACTAATAATATAAAAAATATAAAAGTATAAAATATAAAATACAATAAACAACAAAGAATTGTCATATTAGATCATCCAAATCACTGCAAAAATGAATTCTTCCTGTCCCCTTAACCTGTGAGCAATAGTATTGAAAGGTATCTGGGAAGATATTGGCCTCAAATAGTCAAAATGATTTCTCTCTCATTATTAGAAGGTGTCTTGCCAGTTATGTTGAAGCAAGCATCTGCTCATCCTTTGTTTAAAAAGGAATCCACAGACCTCTGGGGAATTGCCATCAAATTTCTTCTTTGTCATTTTTTTTCAAACAGTAGTATAAATCAATAAGTGATTTTTATGAATGATAATCCAATTATCGATCAATATCAAGTTGAGTTCAGAAAGTTTTCTTAGTACAGAAACTCTTCTGTTTAGTTGTGACACTATCAGATGGAGATGTGATAGGGGAGCAAAGTATGTAATGGTGCTTTTGGTCATTACCACTGCTTCTGATACTTTAAACCATCAATTCTTTCTCTCTCATCTATGTGATGCTGGGATATCTGGAACAGTGCTGAGCTGGTTTTTTCATACTTAACGAGCTGAAATCAACAAGTGAGAATTGCTTTTAAAGTGTCTCATTGGCATGCCATTAATTCATATGTGCCTCATGATTTGGCTTTGTTGCCACCTTCCTTAACATCTATCTATCTCCTTTCTGTAAAATTCTTACTAGTTGAGTGTACACTGTAAAATCTACGCTGATGATATTCAGTTTTTTTTTACCTAAGAATACCTGGTCCAAAACATTTGAATTTACATCCATCTGTTTGAGAGCTGTTGTGTTCCTTAGTTACTGCATAACAAACTCACACTTACCCTATTCAAGACTGAAGTGATCATTTAAAGTAGGTTTCTCCCTCTATGATGCCCCTTCGATTTTCAAGTTTGAGAAACATGAATTACAAATACTGTCTCAGGTACAGAATCTCGGTATCACCCCTACACAGCAATTTGCCAATACGTGCTCAGTTGAAATCTGTGGTTGAGATAGCCTTTTTAAAATTGTGCATACTTCGGAGAATGAAATCTTTATTGGATACTCTGGATTTTTGCACCATCCTTTCGTCCTTTGTACTGTCAGGCTGATTATTCCAATGCACGATACATCGGTCTTCCAGCAAATTCCTGAGCACTTTGCAGATGGCTCAGAAAGCTGCAGCTTAGATGCTATTTGAAGATAGGATGCATGATCACATTACAGCAGTACTTTTTTCCACTCTATTGGCTTCCTATCCAATGACGAATGAAGTTTAAACTTGCTGTGATTATCCATAAGCTCGAGCAAGACTTCTGTGCTTTTGTTTAATTGAATACTATGCATTTACAATCCACAATGTTCACCGAGATCTGCTCAGCCAGTACCCTCTCCCCGATTGGCTCATCTCGACGAAATTTATGATCAAGTCTTTTCCGTTGCAGGCCCATTATAGTGGAATACTCTGCCTGGGTAGATATGATTTACAACTTCATCAAAGTCCTTTAAATGAGCGCTTAAAACCTTTAAGGAAAACTTTCAAACAATTCCACATGGCCCCATATATGCGCATGTATAGTTACATGAGATCCACTATAGTATTTTATAACCTGCACGTATCAAGTATGCATAGATTATAAAAAACACACATATGTGCGTGGATTTTCACAGGCCTGCAGCCAAGTGCATATCTCCCGATACGTGAATACTGAAGGTCTCATGAAAAAAGGGTGGGCCAGCGCCAGCGAGTCAGTGTCACGAAGAAGTGCGCTCCGGGATTGGATGACTGCGTAACCTGCTGCTGCTACGGACCGCGGTTAAGTATTAAAACAAAAAAATCTAGGGTAGTCCGCGGGGTTTTAGGAGTCAGGGCTGGAAGGGTAAAAGGGAGGTAGATTAGGCAGGGGATTTAGGAAGTTTGCTCCTTTACAGGGCCAAACTGGGAGGGAAGGGGAATTGGGCCTCTCGCATCGCTGCATGGACCTACTAAAATACCCCCCTTACATGAACGAGATGGGATTCACACGCACATGCGCGTGTCGATGTAAGGTAGGCGATTTTATAAAATGCATGCATTTACAAGCGCATGTTAAAAAATGGGCGCGTGCATGTGCCGGCAACTGTGCGCATATGGACACCCGCGCGCAGGTTTTAAAATCTACCTTATACTGTATATGCTAATTTAACACATGTAACTCCTTTGAAAATTTACTCCTTTTTATTTAAGCAGATATTTGAACTGGACCTTTAAGATGAAATTAGTTATCAGTAATTAGCACTCGGGACCTGTGGCATCCTTGGGCGGCATAACATTGCAAAGGCACAGTTCCTTGTTAATACGAGTCTCAATTTTGTTTTTATTTTTCATATTTGCTTTGTAGCCACTGCAAATGCTATTGATGCATGTGGGCTATACATTTTTTTTTAAATAAAATGAAAAAGGAAATGTATGCTTTGTTCTTTTGAAAATTAGCAACTACAAAATATACATGCTAAAAGTGCCTGTGTGTCTTGAACTGGTTATTTATGTGGGTGGCCAAGCAGGGATACAATAGCATGCATGAATTTAAAAATCCCATGTATGCATACTGTTTTTTCCCTCAGTGATTAACTTGGCTAATAGTATTTGAAACTGAACGAAAATTATCATAGATAGTTGGATAAAGATGTGGTTTCTTTAATACTGAATTAAATATTCAGTATTAATATTAAGAATAGAAATGACCCTCCTTCATGAGACATTGATCGTATATCTTACTCAAGTGACAAGCCCATCCTTACCCTCATTAATCATCCAAGAAGGGCAAGGCTCAAGTCCAGAAGATGCTGGGTTAGTCATGACCAAAATGTGGTCAACTTCTTCCTTTGTAACCTGTAAAAAATCAGTTAGAACTAAAACTTGAGGAGTGATAGAGCTTAAAATGGACCCAATAGAACTAAATGTAAAAGAAGAATCCAGATGTTTATTACTGGAACTACCAAACTGTAAAAACAGAAGACAATGTACTATCGTCCTCAAATGAACTTCTAATTCAAAGAATCTTATGTAAAAACTGGGTTGAGAGAAATTCATATATTTGAGCAGATGAACAAGCCATTTCTATATGATTAGGTCATTATATTAAACTGTTAACCAGTTTAAAGACTTTGAGGAACTGCTGGCCTCTGTAATCTTAAATTTAAAATAGCCTATTTAGCATCAATGATAGCTCTGTTATTTTTACTGAAAAAACATTTATACAACAACCTGGGAGTCAAACTGGGACTTCATCCAGAGCCTATCTAGGCAACACTTTTCTAGTTTCATTTGCCTCAAATTCTCTGAAAACCAAGGAACTGGTTTCCAGTCCATTAAAGAAACTGACCTTAATGGGGCAAGCTTGTTCAAGGCCTGTGTCAATTCAAGATTTCATAAATTATTCCTCTTCCAACCAGTCAGTAGACTCAAAAGGAGGAATTTTCAATACCACCAATAACCTATTTGGATGTATCTGCCTTTTGAGAGGGGATTTCCTCTTAATTGACTACTTGCTAATTCTTTAATCAATTATCTGTCCAGGAAATAGGTAGCACCTGTTAAATTCTTGACTCTGTTTGGCTTCATTTATACTTGACCTGAAACTCAAGTCCAAAGTATACAGAGCCGAGTGGGTTCCCATGTTTACTGAGAGAAATCTGGGAAAGCTGTGCGTCCCCAAAAGCCCATAGCTTGCATATTAATCATACAATCACAGCGAATCTTAAAATCACCTAAGAGAATCAGATTTGAAAACTGCAATGATGGATCTGAAAAGAACGCCAGTGAATTGGCTAAGGATCTCACAGGATCGTTTGGAGCCCTGTAAACTATACAAATAATCAGATCATATGTTACCGAAGAATGAGCCACTAAACATTAACAGCCTGAAGGCTGAATAGAAGGATATTTCCCCAAGAATAACATTTTCTTAAAAATAAGAGCAATATCCCCTCCCCCCCCCCCCTTTCCTTAACTTCCATTCTAATGTTGAAGAAATTGAAGGATTAACCTGCACAGAGCGGCAGTTACAACCCTGACTACCTTGTTGGGCAGACTGAATGGAGCAATTGCCATCAATTACCTCTCTCTATTCAACAGCACAGTTCACAGAACTGAGAGAGATAATCATCCATCTTGAATCATTCAGTTGTGTTTCGGTTAAAGATAGAATATCAGGGTTTTCAGCTTCTCTAGGACAAAGAGATCTTATTCCTGACAGATCTAGGGTTCAGAACATTATTTTAAAAAAAAATGGTTCAATTCAACTGATTATTCAAAATAAGATTTAGAGAGACAGAAATCAAAGCAGTGAGTTGCCCAGATTCATCTATGGCATTGTAGAGGTCTAAATGTATCAACCTCTGCCTCCAAATACATTAATTACATTCCCAATGCACATTGTGGTGGGTCATTTTGTATCCACCCGCATTAAACTGAAGTAAAATTATCCATATATTTTACATCAATTTTCAAAAAGGATAAACCCACTAAAACTACCCACACACAATTACACCTGCTAATTTGTGTGCTGGGAAAATGTACAGCCACAGGTTAGGAAAATGGATGCTCGTTAACTGAGCGTCCATTTCCCTAACTTCACCAGCAAGCCTTTTTTTCTGCCTTACTCCCTTTTTTGGTTCCTCCAACTTAATATTGCCACGATATTAAGTTGGAGGAACTACAGAAAAGCAGCGCTGGTTCGGATGCATCCAAAATGCACGTCCGAATGCTGGTTAACAAGTATGCTAGCCTGCGCGCATGGTATTGCGTCAGCCTGATAGATATTTAAAAACAGGCTAAACCAAGTTAAATGGTCCTTGAGGGCATCAAACAGGTCTGTTTTCAGGATATCCACAATGAATATGCATGAGATATATTTGGATGTAAGAGAGTTGCCTGCCCATGTGCTAAACTCACCTTATTACTCACAAAATACTATCAATGGCTTTGCCCAGCTATTAAATCAAAAGTATGAACTCGACAAAAAAGCTTTATTTTGAGGTGAGTTCTTGGATTGCCCTGTTTCAGTCTCGGAAAGTCAGTGCTGATGAATGGAATGTTAATTCCAAGGAGGTTTCTAGACCAGAGTGAGATATTCAACTTCATCATCTGCTTTCTAAATCACTCCACCAGTTATAAATCATTTCACAACAACTGATACAGAATATGCATATTTCTTTGGCACTGCTCTTAAAAATGACTAAGAAGCAGACACCATGTGCCACTATAAATATGTATCCTGAGTAGTTAGCAAGGCTACGTGTGTCCAATAAATGTGCCATGCTAGCAGATCTACAGTATGTCCTAATGACTTGTTTACTGTAGACTCTTCAGGAATATGCTTTTATTATGCAAAACGCTTTGATTTTATGAAGAAAGGTAGTATATTAAGTCAAATAAATTCATCTAAACTACACATGGAAGCCAACCTGCTGGTTGTAAGCAGCTGAATGGGAAGAGAAGCGAAAAAGGTATTACATTATAATGTCCTTATATTTCAGCATACATCCTTTTCAGAGACCCTAAAATACATAATCACCAACCTCCTGCTGAAACTGTAAGTAGTCATCATGCTTAAGAGTTAAGTTGAAATAAATATAAAATGTAAAGTGGGTATTTCCTTTTCTGAGAATTTAAAATATAATCATACATCTCCTGCAGGCTGCTATGACAGCCTGCTCTCTGCCTCCAAACTTTGCAAAGGCAAGATATACAGCTTTGGCACAGGAATAACTTAAAAGGCAGACATGGTAAGACAAATTTGTGAAGAATAGTGTTGGTTGCATTACTTGATACAATGAAGAGAAGTTTAGCTAGAGGATTGGATACAGTGCTAGCTCTTTTAGACCTCAGTTCAACAAGGTGAATCTTTCTATTCTGCTTTCTTGTTTAACATCTTTAGACATAAGAGGTTTCTCTTATAACTCTCTGACAGTTGGCATCTAAAAGTTCAAATTCATAGATCCTTCAGTTTTGTATTCTCCAAGGCTTCCTACTCTCATCTCTGCTCTTTTACATTTATTTACAGCCACTGGGTAAGGTGATAAAATCTGCTGGTCTAGAAGTTGTGATCCTGTTATGCAGTTTCCCAACCATCAGATGTCCCCGTGGAGCTGCTACTACTCACTCCAGTCATAGTCTCTGTGATTCCATGACTCAGCAGGGCTCAGCCTATAGAACCCTGCCTCTGGCTATGCTCAGTGCCTTGTCATTGAGTCTCCCTAGCTCTCTGCTTGGCCCTGTCCTGCCTTGGACTACTCTCTGGCCTCCGGACCTTCCAGCCTTGTGGCCTTCTCAGGCCTTCTGCCCTAATCTTGCTCTGTGGCCTTTCTGGCCTTCTGCTCTAGCCCTGCTTTGTGGCCTTTTTAGGCCTACTTTCTAGCCTGTTGCCTTCAGGTTTTTGTGTTCCTTGTTCTGTTTAGTCCTGTCCTTGTCCTGTCCTGTGTTCCAGCCTTATGGAGGACTCAATCCCCAGAGTGGTGTGTGTGTGTGTGTGTTGGGGGTGAGTCCAGAGGCACGAGATTGAGAAGAGGAAACTTAAGGCCTCTGCAGGCTTAGCCAGTCTTTTATTTAATTGTTTTCGTTCTCTTGCTGTGTTTCATCAAAGTTCTCAGCAGCAGAAAAACATGTTGCTGTGATAGTTTCCTTGCTGTGCAGTCTGCCCTGGGAGACGGGGGTACAGAGAAAGAGTCAGAGGTATGTGTGTGTACATGTGTGCGTGTGTCTGTGCATATGTGGTGACTTTTATCTACAGATCAACAATCCCTTTCCAAGTCCCCTTGGGCCTGTCTGGCATGTGAGTGTGAGCGGCACAAGCAGGAGAATTTTGAAAGGGATGGCTGACTTGCAGACAAAAGTCATGAAATAAAAAGAAAAATCTCACCCCAGGGGCTCCAGCACTTTGGCAGGACTTGTACAGTCACTACAAATACACAATCCCTCTCTTTCCCCTTCAGTGCATGAGTATGTGCTGTGGACAGAGGAAGCAGACAGGAACGTATAGGGCCAGATTTTAAAAGCCCTGTGCACGTAAATCCAGCTGGATTTACGCGTGCAGGGGGGTTACTCGTGCTGAGCCTATTTTGCATAGGCCCGGCAATGCGCGCAAGCCCGGGATGCGCGTATGTCCTGGACCTTGAAAAAAGGGGCGGGGCGTGGCCAGAGGCCTCTATAGGGCATCTAAGCCGGGGGATCGCACAACCTACGCCTGCCCGGAGGCAGACACAACTTCTTTAACAAAGGTGAGGGGGGTTAGGTAGGGCTGGGAGGGCGGAGGGAACAGGGAAAGCCATTGGGGCTCCCCTAGGGTTCGGCGCACGCAAGGGGCACAAGTATGCACCCCCTTGCACATGCTGACCCTGGATTTTATAACATACACATGGCTGCGCGCGCATGTTATAAAATCGGGCATAGATTAGTGCATGCTGGGTTGCACGCACAAGTCTACGCCCATGCGTACCTACTAAAATCTGGCCCATAGATTGAAAGCTTAAAATAAAAAGAAAAATCTCTACAAAAAAAGCTAAATATCATTTCATTTGCAAAGCCATAAAATATTCATATCTTTCCAGATTTATACTCTTGCACCACCTGAAAAATCTCACCCTTTAGTCTTCAGTCCAGTGGCGTAGCCAGAACTGAAATTTTTGGGGGGCCCAAGGTTAACATGGGTAAGCAGTACACATATAGGTCTAGACCCACTAGTTGTACTTTTATTGATAAATGGATTTCTAAGTAGTCTGCGACCATCATGATGTTACAGCATGGTGGCAGCATAAATATAAATTTATATCATATTTATTGCAGCAATAAATACACAATACCATGAAAAATGAAAACAAAGAATATTTAACATAAACATCAGATCCAATCATGTAATAAAACAAATATCAATGTATTCTTTTAGGAATCCTCATTCCAAAAATGCAGAGAATATCATAACTACAATAAAACAGCAATAATCATAATAATCATAAGAACTTAAGAAATGCAATGGGTGTAGAACAGAATTAGGACATGCAAAAATATATATATGCAAATTCTGATGTCACCTCAATGACAGCAAAACAAGCTCCCTCCACTGCCAAACACTTTGAGAAGTAACACAAACCCCTACAAAATAAAACAAACAAAAAAAGACAGCTAATTTCACCAACCAAGCTAGTTCCATACAATACTCCTATCATGCCTGTTAAAAAAGAATCAAGAAAGTATAAGCTGTTACAAGACCTGCAGCTGGTAATGAGCTGGTAATTGCAAGTGTTTCCATTGTTCCAGATCCCTCAACCATACTTGGGAAAAGACCCACAGAGGCTAGTTATTTCACGGCAATAGATTTATGCAGTGTCTTTTTCTCTGTGTTTGTGTCCAAAAAAAAGTCAAATACTCTTTCCATTCAATTTGAAGGGCTCTGATATACTTGGACATGTTTACCCCAAGGTTTATTCACTCACCTAGTATTTTTTCCTAGGTGTTAAGGAAATGTCTGAAAACACACCATTATTATCCCCCAGAGCTAAGATACTCCAGTATGTTGATGACCTTCTCATAATAACTAACTCATACTGGTTTTTCTTTACAGGATACTGAAGTAGTGCTGTGTTTCTTGCATTCATTAGGTCTTAAGGCGTATAAAAGTAAACTTTAATTATATGTCAGCTACAGGTTTGTTGCTGTCAACAGGGGAGAAATATATGACTTCTGAGCAAATCAAGACTGCTTTTAAGGTACAGGTCCCTATAACATTAAAGCAGTTGTGAACATTTTTGGGGATGGTTAATTTTTGTAGAATGTGGATTCTAGATTTCATTTCTTTAGCTAGACTTCTGTATCAATTACTTCGAGACAGTGGTAAGCTGTAGGGACTGATTTATGGCTCTGAATGGACTAGTGAAGCAGAACAAACATTTAAATCTTTAAAAGGAGCTTTGACTAGTGCTCTGGCCCTGGGCTCCCAGACTATAAGAAAGACTTTTATCTGGCATGTCATGAAGTTGCAGTTGTAGCTGCTGGAGTGGTGATATAGAATAATGGAGGTGAAAGGAAACCTATTGGATACTATTCAGCCCAGTTAGATTCAGTGGCTGCTGCCTTTCCTACCTGTCTCAGAGCATTGGCTGCTGCAGCTTTAATGGTATAGCAATCTCAGTCATTAACTCTTTACCACCCCTTGCATCTTTGTCTGCCCCATGCCTTGTTTACAGTTCTCAATAATGTTAAAATACAGATGATCACATTGGAACACTTGACCAAATATAATATTCTTTTTTAGTCTGGGAATTTAACCTTCCACCACTGCTCTGTCCTTTCACCTGCTACATTGCTGCCAGAAATAATTGATTTAAAAATACCTGTTCATGATTGTATGATGGTAATGGAATATGAACTGCAGCTCAGGGAAGGATTAAAAGTTGTCCCTCTTTCTAATGCTGATGTAGTTTATTTTGTAGATGGCTTTGCTTTCCATGATGATACAAGTTCACTGAAAATTGGATACGTCATCTGTACCCAATGGAAAGTGGTAGAAGCTGGACCATTTGCGCATGCTCAATCAGCACAAATAGTGGAACTGGTTGCCCTTACAAGGGCTGGTTTAAGGGGGAAAAGCCTGTGCCTCACCATCTACATAGACTCTCACTATGCTTTGGGGGTTGTTCATGATTACGGCGGTTTGTGGAGAATGAGAGTATTCCTAACTGCCTCTGGTGAGTTGGTTAAAAATGGGTTATATTTTTTAAAGACTTGTTAGATGCAATTCATTTCCCTGCTGAACTGGCAGTAGTTAAGTGTGCTGGACACAACAAAGAGGTCTCAGATGTAACCAAGGGTAATAATCTGGCAGATGATGCAGCCAAATATTCTGCCTTGGAAGGATACACTGTAGGACTTGCAGGAAATCAGCTGATGCTACAAAAATTACCTAATGGAAATCTAGACTTTAAATATGACAATTTGATTCTTTGGCAAGCACAGGATAAGATGATTGGAAACAATGGGATAAAGAAGGGGGCCACAGTAAAATATAAGGGACAGGATAAATTGTGGTTTGGCCCAAATGATGAAGTAGTGACACCCCCCCCCCCCCCCCCCCCCCCGATTTGTATTGCTCAATATTTTACGTTCAATGCATCAAGCTTCCCATACAACTCCTGCAGCATTCGTCACCATATTTTCTTAACATCGGTGGGGAATGGCTTCAGTGGTCAAGGCTTTGACCACTACAATATGTTCTCAGTGTATGCAATACAATTTGTACACAGTATCTAAGGGTTTATCATACCTATTAGGCCCCTTTTCACAGATTCAAATTGACTTTATTGAATTACCCATGTCAGAAATATAAATATGCCTTAACAATGATCTGCTGTTTCTCAGGAAGGAGGGATGCTTTCCCCGTTCTAAAAGCAGATGCCATATCCATTGCTAAGATTTTATTAAGAGAATTCATCCCTAGCTATGGGATTCCAGCATCAATTGATAGTGATCAGGAGACACATTCTACAAATGAGATAGCAGTGTCATTGAGTAAGGCTTTGGCTATATCCCTTAAGTTTTACACAAGCTTCCGCCCTTATAGAGAATTTCAATGACAGGCTAAAAACAAGTTGGGTATTATAATGGCATCAGGGGGAGCCTGTGTAGAAGAGACACGCTGCGAGTGAACTCAGCATGTCTGGAGCAGCTTTGGCAAGAAAGGACGGAGGAGGGGAAGCATACTGCCCTGGCCCGATTTGCCTCAACCCCGCCTACCTCTGATGTCATCTCCAGCCTGACTGCCCCTACTTAAATCCGGGGGCTGCGGCATGCAGCTGCCAGCGCACTGCCAAAGGGGCGCGCCCCTGGTAGAGATTTTGATTTCTTTGAACAGGATCTCTGCGAGTGAGTGAACATCGATGGGAAGAAAGAGGAAGGCAAGAATGGTTATCTCCACTCCAGTTAGGAAAGAAGTTTCGGGACCAATGGACCAACATCTTACTAGACTGGTGAGTCAACCCTCCAGGGAGGCAATTCTGGATATTTCTTTCTCTTCCGGAGCTTCCCTAAGTCCTGCCATAAACCAGTGTCCCAATGTGTCTGCTGAGAGCAATGGGACAATAGATTCTAATGCCCCAGGGTTGCCAGCTTTGACATCTTTAGCTGTGCCAGCAGAACTATCAGCAGGTCAGGAAGGACTTTACCTTTCAAATGTGGTTGGACATGAGATTTCAGATAATTTATTGGTTCTGAATGAAGGAACAGTCAATCCTGAAAATATAACGCTGGTAGATGTGTGGAGGGCGGTTACAAAATTGGAGAAGATGTTATCTTCGTCCATGAGTCAATCCTCCAATTTTACAAAGGAAACTGGGAAAAATCTGGACGACCACGGTAAAAGAATACAACAGTTAGAATTGCAATGCGGAACATCTTCAAAGCAAGTTTCAGCTTTGCAAGCCACTGGGATGGCCTTTATGAAAGACTCTTTAATTGTGTATAGAAAATTGGAGGGTCTTGAAAATGCTATGAGAAGGAAAAATTTAAGGTTTTTAAATTTCCCTATTACTAGGTTATTATCAGCTCAAGAATTATTTAATAAATATTCTACGGAAATTTTGGGTATTACTAAAGATTTGATTATATCTAAGATGTACTATATTCCAACAAAGAGAAGAGAAGCATTGTTACCTGAGGGGGAAATAGAGGTTTTAACCACAGATAGCCCTAACTTAACGGCTTTTTAGAGGCCTCAGTGGATGATATCCAGTCTAGATCTACTTTAATAGTAGAATTTAGCCTGGAACAGGATAAAAATTTAGTACTTTAGAAATAAAGAATTTAGTTTCTGTGGCCAGAGAATCCAAGTGTTTCCGGATGTATCGAAGAATACTCAAGCAAGGCGGAAACAGTTCTTGTTATTAAGACAGAAGGTTTTGGCCCTAGGGGCAACTTTCTATCTTAAATTTCCCTGCAAGTGTTTGGTTACCTATCAAAAAAATAAATTTGTTTTTCTAGAACCGACCCACCTTGAAAATTTTCTTGTAGATAAAGGAGGACAGGACATTGTAACAACCCCAGAAGTTGGGAATATTTAACTGGTGTAAAAATTGTAAGGCTCGTCTCCTTGAAAATTAACTTGTTTATTCTTGAGTTATTTCCTTTTGAAATGTTTCCTTGGATGGCTCTCCTATTAAGTGGGCTGGTATGTTTGGTTTTACAATTATAATTATGGTAAAAGATAGAGCAGCTTTTAAACTAGAACAAAGGGGAAAGCCGACAGTCGCTCAGCAGTGCATGGTTCAGAGAGAGGTATCTTTAAAGGATACTAATGATGCATTAGAATTAGGGCATCCCGACAGTGAGGTTCCAATAATTAGAAAAGTAGTCCAAGTGCCTGTAACTAAAAACTCACCTGAGCTAAAAAATTCTAACTTATCCCTATCAATTAAAAAGCAGAATGAAAATACAAACAAAAAACAAACTTTGAAATGTTTCTTTGCTAATGCCAGAAGTCTAAGAAGTAAGATGGGAGAATTAGAATGTATAGCAGTGAATGATGACATAGACTTAATTGGCATCTCAGAGACATGTGGAAAGAGGATAACCAA
Organism: Rhinatrema bivittatum; assembly: GCF_901001135.1. Classification (NCBI taxonomy): domain Eukaryota; kingdom Metazoa; phylum Chordata; class Amphibia; order Gymnophiona; family Rhinatrematidae; genus Rhinatrema; species Rhinatrema bivittatum. The sequence continues at coordinate 71,366,096 of NC_042616.1, read as the reverse complement.
TGGGACAGTGCTATACCGGGGTACAAATTATATCGCAATGACAGAGAGGAGCACTCGGGAGGAGGTGTGGCGCTTTATGTCCGGGATGGCATAGAGTCCAACAGGATAAACATCCTGCATGAGACTAAATACAAAATTGAATCTTTATGGGTAGAAATCCCTTGTGTGTCGGGGAAAACTATAGTGATAGGGTTATACTACCGTCCACCTGGTCAAGATGGTGAGACAGACAGTGAAATGCTAAGAGAAATTAGGGAAGCTAACCAAATTGGTAGTGCGGTAATAATGGGAGACTTCAATTACCCCAATATTGACTGGGTAAATGTATCATCGGGTCACGCTAGAGAGATAACATTACTGGATGGAATAAATGATAGCTTTATGAAGCAATTGGTTCAGGAACCGACGAGAGAGGGAGCAATTTTAGATCTAATTCTCAGTGGAGCACAGGTCTTGGTGAGAGAGGTAATGGTGGTGGGGCCGCTTGGCAATAGTGATCATAATATGATCAAATTTGATTTAATGACTGGAAGAGGAACAGTGTGCAAATCCAAGGCTCTCGTGCTAAACTTTCAAGAGGGAAACTTTGATAAAATGAGAAAAATTGTTAGAAAAAAACTGAAAGGAGCAGCTACGAAAGTAAAAAATGTCCAAGAGACGTGGTCATTGTTAAAAAATACCATTCTAGAAGCACAGTCCAGATGTATTCCACACATTAAGAAAGGTGGAATGAAGTCAAAACGATTACCGGCATGGTAAAAAGGGAAGGTGAAAGAAGCTATTTTAGCCAAAAGATCTTCATTCAAAAATTGGAAGAAGGATCCAACAGAAGAAAATAGGATAAAGCATAAATGTTGGCAAGTTAAATGTAAGACATTGATAAGACAGGCTAAGAGAGAATTTGAAAAGAAGTTGGCTGTAGAGGCAAAAACTCACAGTAAAAACTTTATAAAATATATCCGAAGCAGAAAGCCTGTGAGGGAGTCAGTTGGACCGTTAGATGATCGAGGGGTTAAAGGGGCACTTAGAGAATAAGGCCATCACGGAAAGATTAAATGATTTCTTTGCTTCGGTGTTTACTGATGAGGATGTTGAGGAGGTACCCGTAATGGAGAAGGTTTTCATGGGTAATGATTCAGATGGACTGAATCAAATCACGGTGAACCTAGAAGATGTGGTAGGCCTGATTGACAAACTGAAGAGTAGTAAATCACCCGGACCGGATGGTATAACCCCAGAGTTCTGAATAAACCAAAAAATGAAATTTCAGACCTATTAGTAAAAATTTGTAACTTATCATTAAAATCATCCATTGTACCTGAAGACTGGAGGATAGCAAATGTAACCCCAATATTTAAAAAGGGCTCCAGGGACGATCCGGGAAACTACAGACCGGTTAGCCTGACTTCAGTGCTAAGAAAAATAGTGTAAAGTGTTCTAAACATCAAAATCACAGAGCATATAGAAAGACATGGTTTAATGGAACAAAGTCAGCATGGCTTTACCCAGGGCAAGTCTTGCCTCACAAATCTGCTTCATTTTTTTGAAGGAGTTGTTAAACATGTGGATAAAGGTGAACCGGTAGATATAGTATACTTGGATTTTCAGAAGGCGTTTGACAAAGTTCCTCATGAGAGGCTTCTAGGAAAAGTAAAAAGTCATGGGATAGGTGGCGATTAGGGATGTGAATCGTTTTAGGACGATTAAAATTATCGTCCGATAATTTTAATATCGTCTTAAACCGTTATGGAACACAATACAATAGAGATTCTAACGATTTATCGTTATAAATCGTTAGAATCGTGAGCCGGCACACTAAAACCCCCTAAAACCCACCCCCGACCCTTTAAATTAAATCCCCCACCCTCCCGAACCCCCCCCAAATGACTTAAATAACCTGCGGGTCCAGCGGCGGTCCGGAACGGGCTCCTGCTCCTGAATCTTGTTGTCTTCAGCCGGCGCCATTTTCCAAAATGGCGCCGAAAAATGGCGGCGGCCATAGACGAACACGATTGGACGGCAGGAGGTCCTTCTGGACCCCCGCTGGACTTTTGGCAAGTCTCGTGGGGGTCAGGAGGCCCCCCACAAGCTGGCCAAAAGTTCCTGGAGGTCCAGCGGGGGTCAGGGAGCGATTTCCCGCCGCAAATCGTTTTCGTACGGAAAATGGCGCCGGCAGGAGATCGACTGCAGGAGGTTGTTCAGCGAGGCGCCGGAACCCTCGCTGAACGACCTCCTGCAGTCGATCTCCTGCCGGCGCCATTTTCCGTACGAAAACGATTCGCGGCGGGAAATCGCTCCCTGACCCCCGCTGGACCTCCAGGAACTTTTGGCCAGCTTGTGGGGGGCCTCCTGACCCCCACGAGACTTGCCAAAAGTCCAGCGGGGGTCCGGAAGGACCTCCTGCCGTCCAATCGTGTTCGTCTATGGCCGCCGCCATTTTTCGGCGCCATTTTGGAAAATGGCGCCGGCTGAAGACAACAAGATTCAGGAGCAGGAGCCCGTTCCGGACCGCTGCCGTTCCGGACCGCCGCTGGACCCGCAGGTTATTTAAGTCATTTGGGGGGGGTTCGGGAGGGTGGGGGATTTAATTTAAAGGGTCGGGGGTGGGTTTTAGGGGGTTTTAATGTGCCGGTTTTGCGATTTTTCGATTTTTCGATTTTTCACGAGTTTTCACGATATTTTACCCCCCCAAACGGCAACAATACGATTCCCTCCCCCTCCCAGCCGAAATCGATCGTTAAGACGATCGAGGACACGATTCACATCCCTAGTGGCGATGTCCTTTCGTGGATTGCAAACTGGCTAAAAGACAGGAAACAGAGAGTAGGATTAAATGGACAATTTTCTCAGTGGAAGGGAGTGGACAGTGGGCAGTGCCTCAGGAATCTGTATTGGGACCCTTACTTTTCAATCTACTAGATAAATGAAGCTTGACCGATGTGCCGCAAATGCGCAGTAGAGAGCAGCTCTACCGCGCATGTGAGCACGTCGGTCAGAGCGTGCCTGCTAAAATTGGCGCTGGAGGAGCAGTAGTGGCGGCAGCCCGAAGACAGGAGCGCTGACGGCGGCCTGAAGAGCTGGAGCAGCGGCGGCCCGAAGAGCTGGAGCGACGGCGGCCCGAAGAGCAGGAGCGGCAGGAGCGGCGGTGCCCCGAAGAGCAGGAGCGGCAGGAGCGGCGGCGTGCACGCAAGGGAGGGAGGGACTGACGGACGGAAGGACCCCCCCGGAGATCTTCCGAGGGGGGAGGAGAGAGGAGTGACTGAGGGGAGGGGGGAGAGGGGAGTGACTGAGGGGAGAGGGGAGTGACAGGGGAGTGACTGAGGGGAGAGGGGAGTGACTGAGGGGGAGAGAGGAAGGAGGGACTGAGGGGAGGAGGGAGAGGGGAGGGAGGAGTGACTGAGGGGAGGGGAGAGAGAAAGGAGTGACTGAGGGAAGAGGGGAGGTGGGAGGTGGGAGGGAGAATGAGGGGGGAAGGAAATGAACCAAAAAAAATGTTAATGTAGCCCGTTATTACGGGCTTAACGGCTAGTATATTTATAAATGATCTGGAAAGAAATACGATGAGTGAGGTAATCAAATTTGCAGATGACACAAAATTGTTCAGAGTAGTTAAATCACAAGCAGATTGTGATAAATTGCAGGAAGACCTTGTGAGACTGGAAAATTGGTCATCCAAATGGCAGATGAAATTTAATGTGGATAAGTGCAAGGTGATGCATATAGGGAAAAATAACCCATGCTATAATTACACAATGTTGGGTTCCATATTAGGTGCTACAACCCAAGAAAGAGATCTAGGTGTCATAGTGGATAACACATTGAAATCGTCGGTGCAGTGTGCTGCGGCAGTCAAAAAAGCAAACAGAATGTTGGGAATTATTAGAAAGGGAATGGTGAATAAAACAGAAAATGTCATAATGCCTCTGTATCGCTCCATGCTGAGACCGCACCTTGAATACTGTGTACAATTCTGGTCGCCGCATCTCAAAAAAGATATAATTGCGATGGAGAAGGTACAGAGAAGGGCAACCAAAATGATAAGGGGAATGGAACAGCTTCCCTATGAGGAAAGACTAAAGAGGTTAGGACTTTTCAGCTTGGAGAAGAGACGACTGAGGGGGGGATATGATAGAGGTGTTTAAAATCATGAGAGGTCTAGAACGGGTAGATGTGAATCGGTTATTTACTCTTTCGGATAGTCGAAAGACTAAGAGGCACTCCATGAAGTTAGCATGGGGCACATTTAAAACTAATCGGAGAAAGTTCTTTTTTACTCAACGCACAATTAAACTCTGGAATTTGTTGCCAGAGGATGTGGTTAGTGCAGTTAGTATAGCTGTGTTTAAAAAAGGATTGGATAAGTTCTTGGAGGAGAAGTCCATTACCTGCTATTAAGTTTACTTAGAGAATAGCCACTGCCATGGAATAGACTTAGTTTTTGGGTACTTGCCAGGTTCTTTTGGCCTGGATTGGCCACTGTTGGAAACAGGATGCAGGGCTTGATGGAGCCTTGGTCTGACCTAGTATGGCATTTTCTTATGTTCTTATGTTTGAATTATGATGATGTAAATCAAACTTTTCTTTTTTCATGTGCATTGTTAAAATGGCAAGAAATTTAATAAAAGTATAAATTAAAAAAAAAATAATAATGGCATCAGCAAAATTGATGTGGATATAAGCCCTCCCTCTAGCATCGATGGCAAATGCAGGGTTCTAATACTTACAAATTATAACCTTTACTAACTCACAAAATTAACCCAAAATCTATTCTCTCTAAACACACCTAATTCTTAACACTTGCAAACAAAATACAAGCCTTAAAAAGTAACGCACTTTGGGCTAGATTTTAAAAACTCCACGCGGGCATCCGTGTGCGCACAGTTCCCGGCATACGCACACAGACGCTGATATTTTATAACATGCGCACGTCGATGCGCGCTTGTTATAAAATACAATTCCTGTGCCCACATGCATGACAGATCTTAAAATCTGCACGTTCACGTGCGGATGGATTGGGACTAGCGCGTGCAGAGAAGTGTGAATTTTACAAAGCAATGCGCGGCGACGTGAGCAGGCCTTCCCCAGTTCCCTATACCCCTACTTTTCCCCTCTTCTCCTAGACCCCTACCCCACTTTGATTTTTTTTTATTTTTTACCTTACTGCTCCTTCGAAGGAGAAATAGACTCTGGCCGGCTGCTAGCGTGCGCTTCCCCAGGACAGCGTCTAATGACGCTGTCCTGGCCCCCCCCCCCAGCCTGCCCCTTTCTTTGGGCCAGGCCCTTCTGCGCATATCGTGGGTCACGTGCATGGCCAGGCTCTTTAGAAAATGCGCTTGGCGCACGCACGAAGTATTGCTGAGGTAAGCAATTTCTATAAACACTTTGAACGCTGAAAATATAAGTGTACAAGAGAAAAGCTGGAGTCCAGACTGTAATCTGACCTCCACTCAGGCTGTGCTACAGATGGTGTCAGTTTGGGGATTTTTCTCTACACAAGACTCAGAGAAAACCCAAATCTCCAAGGGGAGGAATAAGAAGAAAAAAAAAGAGACTGTTGTGTGGTGTGCCTGCCAAAGAAAAGCAGTGCTGTAGTGTGCACTTGAGCACTGAGGACTTTAGAAGACTGTGGCTCAAGGCAGAAAGCACTGGCAGAAACCTGGCTTCAAAGTAAAGAAAGATTTTTATTGTGAAAGTGTTTTGTTCTAAGTGGCGCACAGAGCTACACTAGTGCAAAGGAGCATATTGGCGGGGGAGAGGGGGGATGGGAAGAAAAGTCCACTGCAAGGGCAGTTTAAAAGTTAATTTCAACAGGCCAAAAAGACTAGCTTTGCCTGGAGTTAGGGAAGTTAAATAGTGGGTTAGCACCAAACAGGCACAAGTTTGTTTGTGGGGGTGGGGAAGAAAAAAGAACTTTCTTTTTGGGGGAGTTCACTTGAACAAGCAGGGTTTTGGTCTGCTCTAGCTGCAAAGAAAGAGAAAAATTGGGCAGGGCAGGGCCCTCTGAATCCTACACAGCTAGGTTGGCACTAGAGAAGGAAAAAAAAATGGACCTCTGCATTCAAAATCTCCTGGAAGGACACAGGCAATTACAGGAAAGCCTCATAAAGAGCCAGCTTTCCTATGATAAGAAGACTGAAGCAAAGGTGGCTCGTATGACCTCCAGCTTATAAAAAGAAGGCCTTGGATTGCCTGAAAGCAGGGAGGTTGCACATCAACCCTGTCTGTGCGTGTCACCTCTTTGGGCTTGTACCTTTCGAGGCACAAGCACCATGGAGCTGGGCAAAGCACCGGTGGAGCCAGCAATGACCAAGCACAACCTGGATTACCCCGGAGGGGAGCCTAAGGATGGCGTGACCAGGCAGCCCTGGCAATGGGCCAGAGAAACTAGGAACTGCGCCGTTGGGACAGACACTGGAACAAACTCCAGAAGTGCGAGGTCAGCTCCACCGGATGACAAGAGAAGAATGTAGCAGACTCATGTTGAATCTGACACGGGTAGAAGGGAGTTTGCGATGGGACCTACTGGTATGGATTTCTCTGAGAGAACTGAAGTACCGTACGATGCTGTGAACAGGAGAGCAGCAGGCCCTAGGCATGACCGACCCACTCAGCGAGGACGGTGCGGCACAGAAAGCTGCAGGGCTAGAGCCAGAGCCAAGAGGAGGGCACTGAGGCAGAGGTACATGTCCTGAGCCCAGAAGTCCACTGGGCAGAGGAGAAGCCAGGCTGATTTCGGGAAAATTGGGCTACTGTCCGTCAGCAAGTGAAAGAGGCTGAGGAAGCCAGGAGTGATGAGATAAGAAGAGGGAGCTTTTGGAAGTCCTGCCTGGAGAGGACAAGCTGAAACTATAGACTTTTCAACTGGACATTCTGGGGAATTGGACTCTGAGGTTAACTAGGGTGGGTCACCCAGAGAACCGAGGAGTTGGGGGTTTTATGAGGAAGCCTTATGTAAGCACCCAAAAGGTTGAGGAATGGGTACCTTGGTAAAAGAGGAAGGTTCTCTAGACAAAAAGAATCCCCAAGGGTTAAAGCAATCCAACAGGAAAAAGGATGTCCCAGATATAGACAGGGCCCAAAAGCAAGTGTAGCAGAGTTCCTACTAAGGGACATAGCCCTGATAGGGGCAGAAGCTTAATTGGGGAGGACTGAGCTGAATGGGAGTGTATGTGGCAGAGTGCACTATAGAAACCCTCAGAACTCCTTAAATGACCAGTCTCAGCTGTCTGGTCCCAGCCCACCGTAACCCAAGGCATTCTGGGTGCAGGGTGGCTCCGCTGAGCAGGAATACAGTATAGGCTCAGAGACCCTGAGGAAGATGCGGAGAAGGCAGCCCCATTTAAAGGCTGTGTTATTTCTGTAATGGTGTGAAGTATTGATGAGGTAAGCAATTGCTGTATACACTTTGAATGCAGATAATAAAAAAGTGTGCAAGAGAAAAGCTGGAGCACAGACTGCAATCTGTCCTCCCGCCAGCCACAGACCACTCCCGCTGTGCTACAAAGGTGTAAATAAAAATAAAAATATAAAAATTGGGCTATGGATAACAGCTGTATGGAAATGAGGAAACTTGCATTAAATGTGGTGAGGTCGATATTCAAAAGCCATTTAGACAGATAACCTTTCACTTATCCATCTAAATGGCAAAACTGGCATATTCAGAGCGATTTATCCAGCTGAATTCTAGTCCAATAACTAATTTAGCCACATAAGTCCAGGGTGTTGCAGGGGCGGGCGGGAGGCATTTTGGGGAGGAGCAAAGTTAGCCAGATAAGTTGACCAGCTATCTCCAATTTTTGGAGTTAACCGGTCAACTTATGCACAGGTTGCTGCTGACCTGTCCTAAAGGCGGGAATATTCAGTGGCTCAACCGCACCACTGAAAATACCTTGCTACTTAGCCTGATAAGTTTATCTGGCTAATTAGCTGAGCCACTCAGCGGCTGAATATTGCCCCCAGAGTACCAAGTTACAGCTACAACAACAAAGGATGAGATGAAGCATTAATCCAAACTGGACTTCTACCTAGAAAACAGACCTGAGGAAATGGAAAACAAAATTTAGCTGGCCTCAGAAACAGAGAGCTCTTTAACATTACAGCACTGAAACTGCAATAACTGGAGTAATAATTTTAATGTAGAACTTAAAATAGCACAGCACTGCCTTTTGCAGTTTTCACAAGCATTATTCTGTTACACAACTCCAGCTGGAGGAACCAAGGCACAGGGAAGGAAAGTGACTTGCCTACGGTCACAGACAGAACACATGCCGTTACTTGAAATATAATTTGTTTCTTGTAGTGCCAAGCTCCAATCACTAAAACACGCCCACCTCCCTGTAATTATTCCAGTGTTTCCACCCTCTCCTGGAGGCACACCTGTCCAGCTGGGTTTCAGGATAAGCACAATGAATATGCACGAGATAGATCTGCATGATTTGGACACCCGGCATATGGCAATCTATCCTGTAAATATTATTACAGATATCCTGAAAACCCAACTGGCTAGTTGTGCCTCCGTGAAAGGGTTGGCAAACACTGGACTAGACTTTAACCGGTCCCTTGCCTCACCTGTAACAAATGGGATCTCATCCCTCCATTTCCTTGGAGCTGTTCGCTTCAGAGCAATGCTGCAGCACATTTATCACTGTAGTGTATTTGAATCATATGCGGCAGACGAACACGCACACACACACTTACCTGAGGTAAGAGCATAGAAAAGACCTTCGCAAATAAGATGTGGCCCGAGAGAGCAAAAATGATATAGTTCCTGAATGTAGTGAACCACATGACCCATTCAAAGTCAGCCACATCCTGCCAAAAAAAATAATAATAATAATAAGCATGCTAGTAAAAACTCTCAAAGGAAACCTTCAGAATTTAAACGCAGTCCATAGCCCATTTACATTGTGCAGCATTTTGCAACCTGTTTAGAGTTCCCACCTGCTAAAAAGGAAGATGAGGGTTTGTTTTATCCTTCTAGTGAATTCATGGTCTTAATTAGTGTTGAAAGTGGGGGCTTTTCATGCCGGTCCCCTGTACCAGCACTTTCGGAACCAGAAAGGAGGGTGACAGCCCCAGAGTGAATCAACCACAGCGGGGCCCTGGAAGGCTGAAATTATAGAGTTGGGAGGGGAGCAGCATCAAGAGAGGACCAAGTCCCCTGAAGCAGATGGTGTTCGAAACATGGATCCATGTCGGGGTGTTTTTCAGGACTGGATTACAAGCTAAGTACTGCTTTGGATATTAAAGGTTACTGCGCTCACTACGGACCGTTTTTGGTTAAAGTCTCAGTTAATTGTTAGCAATATTAGTGTCATTATTTTATTTGTAACAAAAAATATAAAATATATAAGTTTTCTGGAATTGATATCAAAGGGCATTCTTCTGTGATTTTTTTGATCGACACTCTAAAAAAATGTCATAATTCACCTTGAGTTTTGCTTTAAAACAGATTATCTGTTTAAAATTAAAACTTAATGTAAAAGATGAATATAACAATTTATTGATATTTATATGTCTTAGGAATGCCCAGTCATTTCAGACCCAAGCATGAGGTAAGTAAACGTGAGATATACTATCCACTTCAGGCGGATTTTTTTCTTAAAATTACTGAATTATGAATGCACATGAAAGATGTAAGAATGGACAGTAGCTATGGTGGAAGCCTTGATGATTAATGTGGCTGCTCACAAATTCTAGACTTGTGCAAATTCTACCCTTTTTGGATAATGTGGATACCCTTTCTAAGGGATGTTTCTTGAGTGCAATGGCAGAGGGGGATCCTACTGCCTAAGAACTACACCCCTCATAAAACAATCCTTGTTAAGACCAGCCTTTTAAATAGACTGTGGCTTCAGGGACAATTCAGGCCCCCATATTCTGAGCATATCTTCAAGGAGCTTGTTCTCTATGAACCGAAGAAGGACAGTAAAGCATTATGGATATTCTGCTATTTATGACAGAACAAAGAAATGCAGATGTGCAGAAAGAATGCCAAAGTTATAAAACATATCCTTGGCACTGCTACTCTGCCTACCATTTAAACAAAGAGCTTTGATACTGATTGGAGAACTCATCTCTAATGTAATTTGAAACCATACAGTTCTATATGCTAAAATTAATTCTTCTTATAAAAAAAAAAAGTGTGAAACACTCCCAATCAGAAAGCTGTTCTTGACCCTCATCCATATGCACTGACTATGCATGTATTATGCCCACCATCAGAAAAGGCCTGCCATCAGAAAGAGCCTGTCACCAGAGAGCTCCCATCAATAGCAATGGATGCACACATACAACCTCTCACCAACATGTAGATAACCATACATGTGGCACTTGTTCCAACAGATCAGATAGCCCCCAACTTACCGCCCGTACTTCTGTCTGCATCTTTATTTTATTCAGACCAGTGTCTCAGGACTAGATCGGTGAGCCTACCTGCATCCCTGCCTGATCTTTGGTGAGAAAAAGATGTTACCTGTGCCAAGCTGCTAAGCCTTCCAGATCTGCACACAGATGAACATAGATGTTGATGTCTTCACAAAGAGAAGGTATCCATCTCCTTCAACTGTTGTGGGCCAGTGTGATGAGATAACAAACTTTAACTCTTAATTAAGTCTGAAGTTACTCTTAGGGGCAGATTTTAAAAGGGTTAAGCACATAATAAATGTGCGTAACCCTTTTAAATTCACTACTGCGTGTGCCGAGCCTATTTTGCATAGGCCCAGCAACGCGCACAAGTCCCGGGATGCGCGTATGTCCCTGGGCTTGAAAAGAGGGGTGGGGAGATCCGGGGGCAGGACAGAGGCCTCCGGCACAGCAGCCGTGCCAGGGGATCGTGCGCCGGCAACCTATGCCTGCCCGGAGGTAAGCGCAACTTATAAAATAAAGGTAGGGGGTTGATATAGGTAGGGCTGGGGGGTGGGTAGAAAGTTCCCTCTGAGGCCGCTCCGATTTCAGAGCGGCCTCGGAGGGAACGGGGAAAGCCAACAGGGCTCCCCTAGGGCTCGGCGCGCGCAAGGCGCACAAGTGTACACCCCCTTGCACGCGCCAACTCCGGATTTTATAACATGCGCATGGCTGCGCGCGCATGTTATAAAATCGGGTGTAGATTTGTGCACACCAGTTTGCACGCACAAATCTATGCCCGTGCGTAGCTACTAAAATCTGGCCCTTAGTTTTTAGGGTAAATAGTCTGTGATTGCTCTGAATTAAATCACTATTGTGCTACTTTAGAAACTGTGACAGTGCAACTAAGTGTCTAAATCACTGAAGCAATCATTATATTAATTAATTATATTTTAATTAATAAAATTCAATAAACTCTAATTTTGGACAAACTTAATGAATCTTTGTTCTGATTAAAACAAATCGATAAGTGTTTGAGTAATTAATAAATTCATAAATACTGGGCTTTAAACAGTTGGAGGAGCTAAGTAATAATTACTCTATATTTGTGGTTCTCTGTTTCCTACAGGGCCCTATAGCAAAAATTAACAAAAAAGTAGGTTTTCTTACATCTGAAGATAACTTTGGTAAATGTAAAATAAGTGTAAATAAGTCACCTCCTACAGACTGTGCACGAATAGAGCATTCCAAATTAAAATGAATGTTAAGCGTACAATGTGAAAATGTTTTCTGGGCATCATAGGACATTAATAGGCAGTTGTGAAATTGTAAGGTACTGAAAAAATTTGCATGATAGAACTTACCATTTTCCTACCAAAATAATGCCATCCAGAACTCACATGCTCTCTGAAGGTTTTTCGATTCATGTTCTCTACAAAGGAAGGTACCAAAGAGTAAAGATACACTGCCGAAGAATGCCCTGCTGCAACAGCTTCAACAGTGTTTTAATTAATTCACTGTATTCATATAATTAATTTCCTGTCTAACCATGCAGAAATAGGCCTCCAGAGGTAGGACACAGTTATTCAGAGATCGACCAGTATCTGACTCCCTAATGACGGGAAAAGCTACCAAAATATAAATCACATATAAAGCCAATTCATGAAGGTTCTCTCTTTTATAGCACCTATGTGAGAAATCTGTAGTAAATGAAATTGATAAGTAATAATGTCCTTTTGCATTGCATCTCTAATTCCCTTTTTTCTTATGAAGGAAATAAATTTACATAATTATTATAATCCCATTGTTATACTATGGCCTGGGCAAAATGAATGGAGAATTTCAGACTTAAGTCCTGTTGGACAGATTCTCCCACTAGAACTGCCATTAATGTGAATAATTGATGGAGGTCCTTTATTGTATTATCTTTTTTGTGGCTCAGTACTGAATTCCTTCCAGTTCAGTTGGCACAGACCTCTATTGCACTACCTAGCAATGAGAAACTACCTTGAGATTTTTCCCCCTATTTTGATAATTCTTTACCCAGCCCAACCTGGGATACATGCACCTGAAATCTGGTCCATAGTATCACTGTTGAGCAATGATGGAGACTCCCACCTTTTCCAGGGGGCTGGGAATGCTACTTCTGCATCAACGACTACCTTCTGGACTCAAAACCTGACATATGCGCAATTACCGAAACCTGGCTAAAAAACACTGACATAGCGCTAACCAACCAACTACCTACACAACTGTACGATCTGTTCTCAATCCCTAGACCTAGAAAAAGAGGCAGCGGCCTACTCTTAGCTGCTAAGAAAGAACTAAGACTAATCCCTCAGACCGTGAAACCAGCCTCCAACCTCGAAATCGGCCTCTTCAAATCTAACAGACTACAAATTTGCCTAATTTACTCCCCCCCCCCCTGGGCAGCTGGATTCAGATCCTTCTCCCCTCATTGAACTCATCGCCAAACATTAATACTGATTCCCCAGCTATCATCATGGGAGACTTCAACCTACACGTCGACACGACTCCACCTTCCCCTAACTGCGAAACTCTTCTGTCCTCCCTCAAGACCATGGGTTTCAAGCAAACTATCAACAACCCCACCCACAAAGCAGGAAAGCAGGCCACACCTTGGATCTTATTTTCATAAACTCGGGCCTCACACCTACCTCCCCCCCCCCCCCTCCTGCACCCCAGTGCCATGGCCTGACCACTCAATGATCACCACAGTCCTCTCAATAAAGAATAACCCCACCACCCCCATCCCCAAAACCACCATTCACTACAGAAAACCCTGTTCTATGGACGACCTCAGCTCCCACCTAACTACGGAATTACAAAACCTAAACCTCTCTGACGCAGACTCAGCCCTCGCATCTTGGCTGGAAATTACTAACTCCGTGGCGAATAAAATATGCCCTCTGACAACAAAAGAATTAAACCCAGCCCTTAAGAATAAAAAACCTTGGTTCACGCCTGAACTGAAGATGCAAAAACAAGAACTCAGACGCAAAGAACTCAAATGGCACAAGGAGTCCACCCAAGCTGTTCTATCAGCCTACAAAGCATCCATGCACAGCTACAGGGCATCCATTCTACGCACTAAGAGAGATTATTACGCCCGCAAAATACACGACTTCCTCACTTCCTCTTTGACGCTAAGGCCCTGTTTTCATACGTGTCGGATCTCACAAATCCCACCCCACCTTCCATTCCCGACGATCAAGCCCAAATCAAATCAAATGAACTTGCATCATTCTTCGAGAAGAAAATCTCCAACCTCATAGTCCCACTCATCACCTCCAACATCCAGCCCCCTCCTCCGTAATCCTCCTCCAACAACAACAAGAAAGCAAACTTGCAGTCTTTCGAATCTACCTCATCCCTTGAATGCATGAAACCCTCCTCTCACCCGTCCAACCCCATCCCCTCAAAACTATTGCTCACAATTCCGAAAACCATCTCCAAACCACTGGCTGAAATTATAAATTGCTCCCTGGCCCAAGGATCAGTACCCGACTTTCTGAAACTCGCCACCCTTAAACTGCTATTAAAAAAACTAATCTGGATCCAGCAAACCCCGCTAACTTTTGCCCCATCGCCAACCTCCCTTTCATCACTAAACTAATGGATAAACTTGTCAACACCCAACTCTCAGACTACCTAGATGATCACAAGATACTATTCCCCACTCAGTTCGGATTCTGGAGATCACACTGAATCCCTCCTAATCTCGCTCACGGATAGCATACTTATGGGCCTAGACAAAAGGACAACCATTTCTTCTGGCATTGTTCGACATATCAGCAGCTTTTGACCCTGAATCACTCAATTCTCATCAACCAACTCTCAGACATCGGCATCTCTGGAACTGCCCTCAATTGGTTCAAGTCCTTCCTCAATAACAGAAATTACAAAGTCAGAATTAGCAACAAAGAATCCCACTCCATCATTAGCATGCTTGGAGTCCCCCAGGGATCATCCCTCTCTCCGACGCTCTTTAACATTTATCTCCTGCCCTTATGCCAACTCCTTGCCGATCTAAAGTTAACCCATTTTATCTATGCCGATGACGTACAAATCCTCATTCCAATTACAGAATCCATATCCAAAACCCTCTCCTTTTGGAACAGCTGTCTACACTCCATCAACCTCCTCCTCTCCAGTCTCAATCTAGTCCTGAATACAGCGCTCCTCCTCATCGCGCTGGAAGACAACAACCTCACTACCAACAACCACCCCACCTCCTCAACGGCCCAAGTGAGAGACCTCGTCGTCACTTTGGACAACCATTTGTCATTAAAAAAATTCGTCAACAATACAACTAAAGAATGCTTCCACAAACTTCAAGTTCTTAAAAAACTTAGACCGCTCCTCCACCTACACGACTTCCGCATGGTTCTTCAAGCTCTTCTATTCTCCAAAGTCAATTACTGCAATTCCCTACTACTAGGCCTCCCCGCTACTACCACCAGACCGCTACAGATGCTTCAGAACGCCGCCGCAAGGATTCTAACCAACACCAATCGAGGAGACCATATCACACCCATTCTAAGGAATCTACACTGGCTTCCCATTAACTTCAGAATACTTCACAAAGCCCTCACCATTATACACAAGACCATCTACAAGCAGTCATCACTTGAACAAGCTATCCCTCTTCACCTCCACACCGGTTAGAGCAGCATACAAAGACACCCTTCATGCTCCTCCTGCCAAGTCCTCCTCACGCGCTACCATTAGGAAACGTGCCTTTTCCACAGCTGGACCCTCTCAATGGAACGCTTTACCTCCAGATCTACGCCAAGAACAATGCCCGCTGACCTTCAAAAGAAAACTTAAGACTTGGCTTTTTAAACAAGCGTTTCCTTAAAAAACTGCAGGTTTTCAATGCTTCAACTGTGCCCAAGTTTCCCTTTTGGTTATTCCTTCCCCACCCTTGCCTCTCCCTCCCTCACCCCTGATACCATAGCATAAGTAACATTAGATATAAGTTGTTTTGGCTTAATCTTCAATCTCATTCTTTTTTACCCTAGTTCAGTTCTTGGCACCTCCCTGTGCAAGGTAGTTCAGCTCTAGGCTGCTCTCAAATAGGCATTCTCCTGTACTCCAGCCAAGTTATTACTCCCTGTTAAATATAATTTTCTTTCTTCTAATGTTCGATGTAAACCGATGTGATATGACCTGTTGGTATAAAAAACCGATGTGATATGAATGTTGGTATAAAAAAAGAATCAAATAAATAAATAAATCATCCCCTGCCCCAGCAGACCCATGGAGCAGAAACCAAGCCTGGGAATTGATCCTGGGCAGTGCACAGCACTGAGCTACCAGGCAGCCCAATAGAAGTCTTAAAGAAGAAAAGCAAAGATTACATTGGTTGCCATGGATCTAGGATTATCCTCTAACCCAAACATAGGTCATTCCAATCCTGGTGTGTCGCAAACAGGTCTACTTTTCAGGATATTCACAATGAGCATGGATGAGGTGTATTTGCATGCACTGCCTCCATTGTACGCAAATATATGTCTTGCGTATTCATGGTGGATGTCCTGAAAATGAGACCTGTTTATGGCACTCTAGGTCCAGAGTTGCCTACCTCTCCTCTACTCTCTGGAGGTAGACCCTAGGTAACATGCTTTAGATAATTGTCAGAGCAAATGTAGAGAAGATTTTAGTGCCCCTGCCCCTGCTGTACCCATTTTTCATTGAATGTTCTTCAGTTTCTAATGCTGTTTACTTGCCAACTTTAAAACAATTATAATCTGTATATACTACACGGTGGAGGCACTGATTTAGTCCCCGTTTCCCAATTTCAGTGGGTCCAGGGTTATCAGGACAACTAGAAAGTGCACTGCAGAAGTGCTGCAGGTGCAGGATCATGAAGATTAATCTATTGGTGAAGGACAATAAACATTCATGATCGACTCCACTGATATTGCCTTAATAAACAATGGGTAACAGTGCAGGCTGCCAAGCATTAGAACTCAAGAAGAATGTGTGAAGAGGCGCTGGAGGAATGGAAGCAAAAGGAAAAGGGGTAATTTGCCAGTGTAAGTATAGTTTAGCACATTCTGCATACTGATGAACAATCCCCACCAGGGATCCCTTCTTCTCTTGCTCTTAAATAACCTCTGGAGGTTTGTAAGTGGAATGTAGCAGACTGTATCAAATGGCTTGTATTTATCTAATGAGTGCGGATCTCTCTAATTCTTCTTAATCCCTTCTTTCCCAGTGCAAAAGAAAGTGAAATGGAGGCAGGCACTTGTTAGCAGCATCTAAAAAAAAAGTCAAAATATAAACCAGCAAATAAAATGCAACATAAAGGCATACCCCAGTGTGCTATTAAACTCTAGACTGCATTATGCCATGAGGATATTCATTCAAGATGTAGCTCCCGGAAGAGTTAAGGTCATTACCTACCTCTAGACACTTCGAAGATGTCACTCAATGAGTAAACTAGAGCACACGTCACGATGAGAGCATAGAACCCTAATTCATATTGAGGTAAGACTGCTTTAATGCCCATGCTGGCAGATTAGCACTACAAAACACAAATTTGTAGGGAATCCAAACCTATTAAAAAAAAAAGGAAAAGTTACACTACTGCATGATAGATTCCTTTTCCCTAAAAGAAAAAATAAAATGTACAGTTAAAATGTTTTCATTGCTGTTTATATATTTTTCCAGTATTAGAGTGACTGCATTGAAAAGAAAAAAAAAAAAAAAGAAACTCCACACTCTGCTAGTGAATTTGTAGCTGGTAAAAAGTGATGGTTTGGCAGCATTGTGGAAACCAAAGTTGTCAATTGCAGTACAAGCTTCCCTTTCACTGCTGTGCCAACGTGCTTCAGTCCTGCTCTAAGGAGACCATCTCTAGGGGTGAGAGGAAAGTTCTGTCTCCAGGCTTACCAGAGGCAACAAGGTTTTACCGGAGATGGGTCTTGTCAGACGAATCTGATCAGTTTCTGTGATTCAGTGACCAGAAAGATAGATCAGGAGAGAGTGTTCAATGTAGTGTATTTGGATTTCAATAAGGCCTTGAACATGGTTTCCCATAGGTGACTTGTAAATAAACAGAGCACCCTTGGTATGGGCCGTAAAGTGACTGAGTTAGATACTAGCTGAGTGGGAGGTGACAGAGAGTAGTAGTAAATAGAGTTCACTCCAAGGAAAGGAGCACTACTAGTGGTGAGTGCTGCAGTGATCACACTTTGGACCGATTCTTTTCAATATTTTCTTAAACAATATTGCGGAAGGATTATTGGGAAAGTTTGTTTTCTTTTTTGGATGATACCAAATCTGCATCAGGGTAAAAAACCAGGAAGATGTGGAAAGTATGAGGATGGTCTAGAGCAGTGATGGCGAACTCCAGTCCTCGAGTGCCAGGTTTTCAGGATATCCACCATGAATATGCATGAGATAGATTTGCATACAATGGCAGCAGTGCATGCACATTTTTCTCATGCATATTCTTTGTAGATATTCTGAAAACCTGGCCTGTTTGAGGCACTCAAGAACTGGAGTTCACCATCACTGGTCTAGAGTCTGACAGCTTAGATTTAATGCTTAAAAATGCAGAATCGTGCATTTAGGCTGCAAAAATCCAAAGAAAACCGTGTAGTATAGTAGGTGAAATTCTTCTAAGCACAAAATAAAACAAGAGAGGGATCTGGGGGATGATCATATTTGATAATCTTAAGGTAGCCAAACAGATGGATAAGGGAAACGTCTAGTCAGCAGAAAAAAAAGGAGGTGACATAAGAACATAAGATATGCCATACTGAGTCAGTCCAAGGGTCCATCAAGCACAATATTATGTGTCCATCAGTGGCAAATTCAAATCACAAGTACTCAGCATGTACCCAAACATTAAATAGATCCCAAGCTATATTTCTTATTGATTAATAGCAGTTTATGGACTTCTGCTTTAGGAACTTATCCAATCTTTTTTAAATCCAGTTACACTAACTGCCGTAACCACATCCTCAGGCAAAGATTTCCAGAGCTTAATTAATTAGGCATTCAATGAAAAAGAATTTTCTCCCATTTATTTTACTTGCTAACTTCATGGAGTGCCCCCTAGTCCTATTATCTAAGAAAGTAAATAGCTGATTTATATTTATCTGTTCAAGTCCTTTCATGATTTTGTGGACCTTTATCATATCCCCCCTCAGCCTTCTCTTCTCCAAGCTGAACAGCCCTAACCTTTTTAGCCTTTCCTTATAGGGGAGCCATTCCATGCCCTTTATCATTTTGGTTGTCCTTTTCTGTACTTTCTCCAATGCAACTATCTTTTTTGAGATGCAACGACCAGAACTGTACATAGTATTCAAGGTGTGGTCTCACCATGGAGCAATACAGATACATTATGACATCTACTGTTTTATTTGCCATTCCCTTCCTAATAATTCCTAACATTGTTTGCTTTATTTGACCGCCACAGCACACTGAGCTGACGATTTCAATGTATTATCCACTATGATGCCTAGATCTCTTTCCTTGCTGGTAGCTCCTAATATGGAACCTAACATCGTGAAACTACAGCAAGGGTTATTTTTCCCTATATGCATCATCTTGCACTTGTCCACATTACCTGCCCTTTGGACTTCCAATCTTCCAGTCTCACAAGGTCCTCATGCAATTTGTCACAAACTGCTTAAGTACTCTGCATAATTTTGTATTGTCACAAATTTGATCACCTCGTCGTACCCCTTTCCAGATCATTTATAAATATATTAAAAAGCACCAGTACAAGCACAGATCCCTGAGGTACTCCACTGTTTACCTTTGTCCACTGTAAAAACAGACTATTTAATCCTACTCTCTGTTTCCTGTCTTTTAACCAGTTTGCGATCCACATTGTACCTGTATAAGCCCCTGGTGAAACTTCATTTAGAATACTGTATACAATTCTGGAGGCCACACCTTCAAAAAGATATAAACTGACTGGAGTTGGTCCAGATGATTGCTGCTGAAATGATCAATATGCTAAAGCATATACAGACAGACTTGAAAATCTTGTTATAGTCTGGTGTGGTTGTGGACCCTAGATCGAAGTGAGAACTGACTCCACCCACAGGGAGGAGCCCTGTGGGGACTCACTACGATGAGCGTGGCCTCAGCAGAGACGGACATAGTTATGAGAGACTTTATTGTACTGGAATAATGGGTGATACCCACAGCGTAGAGTGAAGACACAGTCCGGAGCAGTAAGGCTGCTCAATGTTGATGTCCCTGGTAGTGGTCCGCAGAGCGGGGTACACCAGGGAACTCCTCTCTAGATGATATCCCTTGGAATGGATCTGGTAGTGGCCCGCTGCGTGGGGTATGCCAAGGATCAGCGTGTAGTAGTTCAGAGAGGTGTAGAAGGTCAGAGCAGAGTAGATGATGGCACTTACTCCGGGGTGTAGAAAGGTAGCTGGAATGCACGGTAGTGGCCTGAGGCATGGGGTACGCCGACGGTTCCATCAGCAAGATGATCGAACGATGATAGTACTCACAAGGCTGAACTGGTGGAGTCCTGAATAGGGATGACAGGAACTCAGGCAGGAAGGCCCTCCGAGGAGCGGATAGCCAGAACGTAACAAGGCCCCCCGAGGAGCAGGTACCTAGGGCGTTCTAAGTTCAGGAAGCAGTTCAATAGTGAAGTGAAGCGTCTTCGAATGGAGTGGAATAAGCAGGAAGGAAGTCCTTGCTAACTCATAGGAAGCATAGGCTGGCTGAGTTAAATACTTCTGGCGGGTGATGTCATGCGGAGGGGACGCCCCCGAGGTTCCCGCCATGACGTGGATAAGAGAGGGCCTGGCGCACACATGCCCTAAGTAATCCCTGACTCAAGATGGCAGGCGGGATCACCCACGCCGTCCCGGAGACGCCAAGGAAGGCGGTGTTTGCAGGCTGAGGCCACTATGGCCTTGAGAATTGCTGTAGCAGGGAAAAGAGAGGTGAGCAGCAAAGGTTGCAGCCATCTGCGACCGACGAGCACAACAAATCTAAACACATAGACCCTAGAGGAAAGGGATAAGGGAGATACGATAGAGAAATTAAAATACTCAAAGGTATCAATGCACAAGAGGTGGACCTCTTTCAAAGGAAAGAAGGCTCTGGAATGAGGTTGTGGCATGAGTGTATTGCAGGAGTAACGTAAGGAAATATTTTTTTTAAAGAGAAGGTTGTGGATGCATGGAGCAGCCTCTCATGGAGGTGGCGGAAACAAGGACAGTTTCTGAATTCAAGAAAGCATGGGATAAGCATACAGGATCTCCGAGGAAGTGGTAGGGATGGCAAAGCTGAGTAGTTGGTGTGAACGGGCAGGCTGTATGGTCTGTTTTCGCCATCACGTTTCTCTGTTCTTATATCTGGTCACTCTTTGGATTCTCTGCTGAGCCTACCAACTAGGGCACCAAATTATAATGGTGCTTCTTCTTTTTTTTTTTTGGTGATGTGGACACCCATTCACTGGGCTTTCAGAGACTGTACTGACTTTTTACCACCACCAACTTGTGGTGGATTTGAAGCAGCTGACCTAGAAGCAAAGAGGGCATCATAACCACGTGGAGAACCACTGAAATATCCAGACTACTTGGAATGATGAAGCATTTTCTGTTGGCTTTACTGGAAAAATATATACATTATTTTTCTAAAACCATGATCACAACAGAGAGTATCTCTGGAAAATTATGAGGGGTGTGCGGATCAAAAATGTTTTGTTTAGGTAATGGGAGGTTCTCCTCTGATTTCCATTTTGTTGGGGACTTTTTCATTTATTTTTTGTTTCAGCAAACAGTGAGCACTATTTCTGAATAGTACACACTTTGCAAATAGTGCACGATGTTCAAAACTAGTGCACACTAAAAATTAAACAGGAAAAACAAATATTTTACTGCCATTTTGTTTAAAAAATGGCATGACATGATATAGACTGTGTCATTTCAAATGAAAGCAGAAAGCACGTTGCTAGAAGTTATTGCAGCCAGCGAGACTAAAATTTGGCTTTTGGCATTTAAATCACACCGCACCCCTCCCCCCCCCCACGCTCTATATAAAATTCCATGTTGTTTTCCTGCAGCGAGTAAAATAGCGAAAGTTCAAAGAATTGTTATCAATGTGGACTGAAACAAGTGGTCAATACGCGTTCATTATTCACCGTATATGATGGCAGATAAAGACCCAAATGGTCTCTCCAGTCTGCCCAGCAAGTTGTTTGGGGTAGTGACTGCAGTTATGTGCAGGTTATCCCGCCCCCCCCCATGCAGAAATGTTCCACCTAAAGTCAACCTAACACGGAAATTCTCCACTGAAAAATCGAAATTGATTAGAACTTGTGAATACTGCCCAAACTGACTCCCATGAAATCTTCCATTGAGTAATCAACAAATATTTTTGGGAGAGGAAAACACCTCAGAACGCATTGAGATCCCAGCAGGATGTGGACTGACACCGCACAGCAGGCGCGCACGCTCACAACCAAAGGCCGAAGGCCTCCATTCCAACCCAACCTTATTCTGAAAACAGTCCCTTGCTTTGCTTCTTCTTTCTTTCTTTCTTTTTTTTTTTTTTGCCAACCCCCGCCTCACCGTGCCACCCTCCCGACGCCCCCCTTGTGATCCAGTGGAGGGCCCGGGAGCGATCTGCCGCTCCCAGGGCCTCGGCTGCCACTAAGCAAAATGGCACCGGTGACCTTTAGCACCTACCATGTGACAGGGGCCAACCAATGGCACCGGTAGCCCCTGTCACATGGTAGAGGCTAAAGGCCACCAGCGCCATTTTGGTTAGTGACAACAGAGGCCCCGGGAGTGGCAGATCGCTCCCGGGCCCCCACCTGGACCACCATGTATTTTGTAAGTTTTCTTTTGGGGGGGGAGGGGTGGGAGGAGTCGGGTCTGCGAACCAGGGCGGGGCAAGGCTGAAGGTGCCTAGGGTGCCCACTCCCCTTGCACCGGCCCTGCTAAGAGGGGATCTTTTCTGCTCATCTACCAAGATGGTAGAATAGCGTTTCCCATCCATCCTGCCTTCAGACCAGATCAGATGTGCCACGGAATAGTCACATTGCCTGATGCTCAGATCCAGGCTAGAAGCTGAGCTCTGCTCTCAGCACCCCACTGCAACAAGAGACACCAGCGGTGGCTTTTAAAACATGTAGGAGCTCCTTTCTGAGAATATACGTGTAATCATGCATTGCCTCTTCTTCCTTGCTATATAGCATGAGCCCTGGAGTGTGGCAAGAGGCAGCATGAAGAACTGGGCCCTGCTTGGTTCTGCACTCCCAGGCCAGTACCCACAGCACCTCCTCGTCTTCTCTCTCCTGAGCTTTCTCCTTTGAGTCCTTCCAGCCTCTGTCTCATCCCCGGGCTGAGTGAGATGAGGAGAGCATGCATGGAGAACTCTGAATGTTGGGAACGGCAGCACTGGAGAAGCTCTGGCAGCCACACACGCAGCAGCCGAGGTAACTAAATGAGTCATGGCCCCACATCACAGCAGCCTCTCCCTTCTCCTGCACTTGTATGTAGAGGGAACTGGCCCATTATGATGAGTTCCTGAATATCTCCTTCTCCTCTCTTTTTTTGTTTTAAAATTTGGGAGAGGGACGTGTGGGGCTTCCAGTGCTTTACTATCCCTTCTTGTGACCGTATGGTTCCCCCTTCACGACTGCACTGCCTGCTTTCTGGAGGCTGGTGTGCCACACAACATTTATATTAGAGTAAGCATACCTTGGGCTTGAAAAGGCTGGGAAACACTATGGTAGAGTATGAAGGGGAAAAAAGACTGCACAAGGAGAAATGTCTTGCAGGTGATCTCACTCTGTGTCTGGCAGCTGGGACAGAATATCTGGGCAGACTGATTGGGGTGCTTGGTGTTTTCTGCTGTCACCTATTAGATTACCATGTGAACATATCAAGAAGCCACCTAGTCAGGAATCTTCATTTGCATAAATATTGCAGGGGTGTATTTCAAAGGCATTCATTTTTGATTGTAGGGAGAAGGGTGTGGAGATAAGTTTAATGGAACTAGCTACATACATGGGAATGCAACACCACTAAGCAGAAAAGCTTAGTCAGCTGCACCCTACCTCCCATTCCAATTTTAGCTTAGTATTCTGTCTGCATCTGCAGTGCTATATGATAGTGCAGGGCAGGGAGATTTAAGTATTCAGCTTACATACACACACTGTATTGGATATATACAATTAGATATATGCTGTGCATATGTGCATGGAACTGCATATATACTATGTACTGTGCATATACTGTTTATGCTTTATGCACATACTGCCTAATATTGTATATGAATAAATATACATACACACACATATTCATTTGTGTGATGGGTACTTGTTTTTAAAAAGCACATACTTTAAGTAGATTTCATATGTACAATTATTTTTCCCATATAGACTTTTGCAGCAAGCAGTAGTTAGATAACCCTGAAAACTCTAATACCTCACCCTCTCCTATCCCACTGCATCCCTGCTGCATTTCTCAGCAATAGCGAAAAGAAACAGAAACAGTGGGCCATTCAGCTTTAAAGTGGTGCAAGAGCAATGCTGCAATACAAATTAGGATGGGGTTTTTTTTTGCAATGCAAATAGCCATTAGAACAATGCATTATCTGATTCAATGTTGCTGCTCGCTTGTAATCATTCTGCATGCATTTTCTTCACACTGACCTTCACGTACAGTTAGTGCTCCACCAGAGATCTCAGAAGCAGAAATAAACAAAAGATGCTCCCTTTTGAATTTTAGTGTCCAGTGTAAATTAGGTGGTAATCAACGCAGCAAGTTGTCCTTAAAGTAAAGCATCTGTTTGCTAAGTGATTTCACTGATGGGGGCACTGACTGGATCCCTGAAGTAAGGTTAGCGGAGCATGTAGTAAGCTGGAGGGTTGGTTGGTTTTTTTTTTTTTAATTTTAGAACAGCATTGCAGAGTGGGGCTGGTTCCAAAGCTGCCTGTCAAACAGACAAGTGTGGCGCGGACCGATTTCAGAGAAACTTCACATCCGGGCTGCCAGTGCTAGTTTTATATCCCATAGCACGCAGACGGGTGGGTACTTCTGAAGTCCTTCAGCCAAGCAGCACCGCATTGCCCTGCATCTACCAGTATTAAAACCTGGACTGGCTTGGAACATGAAATCACTGGCAAATCTTTGCTGCTGGCTGGTTCCCAAGCAGGTTGATCCAGTCCTGGTTTTATCCCCCCCCCCCCCCCCATGGATATGACCTACCCGAGGAGCAAAAAGAGTAAAAGACAGGTCTATAGATTAATTGAAATGAAGAAAAACGAATCCCACCCCACACCCCCCCATGATTCTCTCTTCTTAGTGAACAAACAATAATCTTATTTAGCCGCACTTGGCAGAGCTCTCAAGTCATTAAGTTTCCAGAGGACTTTTCACACAGAGGACTTTTCAGGGACGTCCTTGGGAGGCTGCAAATAGAGGTGACCGCCCTGGTATCACTTCAGCCTGCCAGGGCACCGCTGCCGTTGCTTCACCTTGCTCCCCCTTTGAAGCTTTGCTACCTCCTGCAGTGCCAATTTTCAAAGGAAAAGCAGGGATTGCAAATCCCTCGATGCACTGGGTACAAATATATTCCTGAACCCAGGAGCAGCCACGACTCACCCTCCAAGAGCTGGGGCACTGGAGAATGCTGATCCATGCTTGAAGAGTGACTGACCAACAAGATCGGTCATGTTACTCTTTTTCTCTAGGATTTTAGTGAACAACGTAATTTACACGTGATTGAAAAGGGAACAATTAAAGAGACAACAGCTGCCGGGATTTACAGCTTCTCTGTTGCGGGGGAGCTCTCGGCAGTGGCCCAAGACAAATGTATATAAGAAATACTTCTAATTTTGGCCATAAGTGTGATGTTCCTTTCTGTAAATTGTGAATGGCTGCAAGTGTCCAAGGGTTAGTTCCTCACTCCAGGTCAACTGAATAGGCTGATCGGGTTCTGAGTTTGCTCCTCGCTTAGATTTGCAGTGCTGATTTTTTTTTTTCCCCTAAGGCGCAACAAATGAGAAAATCTGCACTACAATTCTAAGCATGCATTGTGGGTAAATCCCGGACTGGATTAACTTGTTCCTTATGACATGGAGCCAGCTGGCAAACCTCCTCGAGTTCCTCTCAGAGGGATCCCTGTCACAGGACCTGAAGAAAGACGTAGGAGGGAGAACAGGGACACGGGGAACGAGATGGGGCAGTTTTGCCTCGGGCTGTGCAGCGTTTGACCTGCTCTCCTGACTGTCTGACACCCACTCCTGATGCATCTTGGTATCTGTGCACCATCGATCTGCAATAGAAGAGACAGGACGACAAATAGCACGGTGTGCACTGGGAGAGATGTGAAGTAAAAAAACAGGAACAGCCAGAAGAGTTCTCCCTGCAGAAAGTGGGTCACTCGGCAGCCTTTCCCCATGCCTGTCATTCAGTGCCAACAAAAGCCGCATTGGTAAATGCCAAACTCGGGCCAGTCCTGTGCTTTCAGCTCTGCCAGCCGAGCTCCTCATCCCCCAGCTCCATGTCAGCCTGAGATTTTCATCCAGTCCCCCCCTGTATTTTGCAAGCCCAGAAACATCAGACTGCATTGAGATTGGGAGTTAGGAAAACCAGGCCTGGGACACACAGCAGCATCAGTCTTCCTGAGCTGGATTTATAACTATATCCCACTGTCGGCTTTGCTAATACTTAAGATAAAATATAGGATGGCAAGAGAACAAGAAGTGGATTAATACTGCAGCATGAGAGGGTCCTTGGAAGGAAGACAGCAGACCATTTAAAGACAAGATCTCCTTTCTCATAGTTGAGAAACTTCCTCTGTCTTAATATACTGGTTGTTATTATTATTATTATTATTATTTTTAAGGAATAATAAAGTAGAAAAAGTAGAAATGACTTACCTGAACAACGATCCTGAGTTAGGCTAACAAGAGCAATTCTGAGAGAGGACCTGCTTTCTAAAAGCTTCCTTCTTAAGGGATTCTGGGACTGCACATCTGCAAGTACAGGAATATCCCAAATAGGACAGGAAAAAAGAGCAGCACAGGTTTGCAACTGCATCCCTAGTTGAGTGAGAAGTTAAAAGTTTTCATTAGCTCTGCTTACGTAATGGTGGCCTGAAGCATTTTGTGTGCGGTGCCCTAAATAGGCTACATCCCAGAAATGGCAATACGCAGGCATTCTGTGTCCCGTGCAGATTGTACTCAATAGGTTCGCTCCAGAGCCACCTTTAACATCTCTGCCAAAAATCTTTTTAACAGTCACCCTTGAACCAGGACTATCATTACCTCTCCCCTGGAGTGGTGAGGGACAGGGCTATAAACACTGCCTCCACAGAATTATTAGAAAGGGAATGGTGAATAAAACGGAAAATGTCATAATGCCTCTGCATCGCTCCATGGTGAGACCGCACCTTGAATACTGTGTACAATTCTGGTCGCTGCATCTCAAAAAAGATATAATTGCGATGGAGAAGGTACAGAGAAGGGCTACCAAAATGATAAGGGGAATGGAACAGCTCCCCTATGAGGAAAGACTAAAGAGGTTAGGACTTTTCAGCTTGGAGAAGAGACGACTGAGGGGGGATATGATAGAGGTGTTTAAAATCATGAGAGGTCTAGAACGGGTAGATGTGACTCGGTTATTTACTCTTTCGGATAGTAGAAAGACTAGGGGGCACTCCATGAAGTTAGCCTGGGGCCCATTTAAAACTAATCGGAGAAAGTTCTTTTTCACTCAACGCACAATTAAACTCTGGAATTTGTTGCCAGAGGATGTGGTTAGTGCAGTTAGTATAGCTGTGTTTAAAAAAGGATTGGATAAGTTCTTGGAGGAGAAGTCCATTACCTGCTATTAAGTTCACTTACAGAATAGCCACTGCCATTAGCAATGGTTACATGGAATAGACTTAGTTTTTGGGTACTTGCCAGGTTCTTATGGCCTGGATTGGCCACTGTTGGAAACAGGATGCTGGGCTTGATGGAGCCTTGGTCTGACCCAGTATGGCATTTTCTTATGTTCTTATCAATACCCAGCAGAAGAGTTATCACAGAGATCAAAACCGGGAACCATACACATGGCAATACACAGCGCTGCCACCAAGCCACCCGGCCAGCCCAGTATGAAATCTTTTAAATAGTGAGTTTGAAAGTAGGGCTCCAACTCTGTTGGGAGAAAGTTAACCAGTACTGCTTTTCGCATGCATGGACTTGTAGATCTCATGGCTTAAGGCAGGGGTTCTCAAAACCCAGTCTTTAGGGCACTCAACTAGCCGGGTTTTCTGGATATCCACAGGTGAATATGCAAGAGATAGATTTGCATGCACTGCCTCCATTGTGTGCAAACACAAGTCACGCATATTTGTAACCCCCATCCCTGGGTGTACACTGGGCACGGATGAGACCATAAAAGTTTGAAAGTCTTTTTGGTGCTGGAACCACTCACCAGCTAACACTCTCACTGTCTCTCTTAGCCCCAGGGCTGGATTCTTTCGGGACCCAATGTGACAGGGGTGAATTTTTCTTGTATTCCCCCGCTGCCAGCTGAGATATCCAAGGAGTGTGCCAGCCGCTCTTGTTGGACCACTTGCTCTAGCCCTGATGCAAGCTGGTGGCTCGAAATGGGTGCTGGGCGAGTGCTGCCAGGCTTAGCCTCCCTACATAGCAGCTACACACAGCTCTGACACCGGAGGCCAACCAGCTGGGGATGCTGAAGTAGAAAACAATTTGCGCCCTTTAGAGTCCTCATGGGCTGGCATCCTTGGAGGGGTAAACATATCCTCCCTTTTGGGGCGAAGAAATTAGTAGCCTCACCCATCTGGGATGAGAATCCTGGGCTTGTTGTTAGGCCTTGCTGACCCTCGGACCCCAATGACGAGCTGGGTCCTCCATCTTCTGGGCATGGCTGCCTCCTGCACCAGGGACTCTGCCATCGCTCTTGTAGTCTCTTTCCCCACGGTGGGTAAAAGGAAGTTTTGGTGGTGTCTATTCTCTCATGCGGCTCTGCTTACGGCACTTTTGGCTCTCACTCTTCGCTCCTCCCAGGCTGCGCGGTTTATAACGGCATGGTGACGTCATGCGGTGTGTGGCGTCGCTGGGCTGCTCGGTGATGTCGTGCGCCAATGCACTTCTCCCCCCCTCCCCCTCCCGTGCAAGTTCTTGGCGCGCTTTCTCCTGTAGCGCGGGGTTTCGGTGGGAACAGCGGCCATATTTCGGAAGTTTGTGGGATTTTTTGTTCAAATGCAGCACAAGTCGGTACAGTGGTAAAGCAGCAGTTCACTTCTCAGGTCCAAATTTTCACAATTCCCTCCCTGCACATCTCCTAGCCCCACATTCCCGGGCGCCATTTTATGTAACCCCATCCCTGAGTGGATGCTAGACACAGATGGGCCATAAAAGTTTTAAAATCTCTTTTTGGGCTGGAACCACACACACCAGCTAACTCTGTCACTGTCTCTCTTACTCCAAGGGCTGGATTCTTTGTCGACAGGGGTGACTTTTACTTGTGTTCCCTGGGAGAGGTGCACGTCTCACCACCCTGGGTTTAGGGTCCAAAATAGAAGCTTTTACTGATGGCTTTTTACAGACAAAATAATGGCACTTTTCAACTTAATTCCTTTGGTTTCCACAGGTGGCTATTGCTGTTCTATTTTCTCTCTATCTGAGCAAGGGACTCTAAACTTTGGTGCAGGTGCACAGGAAACACCATCCAGGGCTTGAATTTTATGAGGTTCCCAGGGTGAATAAGGGCATCCTTGTTGGGACTGAAAACCCCCCTTCCAGCTTGTCAAAAATCTAGCACACGGTCTCTTCCCAGGTGTGAGGGGTCCTCAGATGTAACTCAAATTGGTTTTATTCACAGTTCTCCTAATCTCACTCACAATATTCAAATCGTAAGTTGGATAGGGATCCTCTGGAACACACAGCTCTCGATGTACCTCCCAGATCTTCTAACCCAAATGCCTTTTTC
Organism: Rhinatrema bivittatum; assembly: GCF_901001135.1. NCBI lineage: Eukaryota > Metazoa > Chordata > Amphibia > Gymnophiona > Rhinatrematidae > Rhinatrema > Rhinatrema bivittatum. The sequence goes on along the minus strand of NC_042616.1, from coordinate 71,336,775 downwards.
CCCCAAAACTGATCTTAACACCAGAAGACGCTGCAGCAGGTCACCGCCATTCTTCTGCTTCCTTGGAAGGTCACAGCGGGGCAGATCTTTCCTATCCTGGCCTGGCCTGGGGGGGGGCAGGCCAGGCCCCCCCCCCCGGAAGATATTTCCCATTCCCTCATCCCAAGCAACATCCAGGAGTCTCAAAGTCTTCTTACAATGTAAAACTTCAAAAATCCTAAAAATATTCCAAGAACAACTCAGCCAGTTAGTGGACTGAAAGGGCTGATCCCTCAGCCTGGCCCAGGAGCTGCAGGCAGATGGTACCCAAGTCCAAGGATTAGGCCCAAAACATAACAAAGGCAAAATCTTCAAGCTTCCTCCCAACTCAACAACTGAACTGTACTGCCTCCAGAGCTCTTAGGAGAGAGATCTGCTTTTGTTAACTCACAGATGGGCCGATACAGTAAAGCGCAGCCGTGGTTACCCAGTTTTTAACCCGCTTTGGATACACGTTTTGGACACGTAAGGTGTACCCGCGATTCAGTATCGGCTTTTACGCGTCCTTACCACTTGCCGAAAAGGACGCGTATCCCTTTCCGCCCGCCACATGTATATGACATGTTAATGATCGGATTAGCTATTCCCTCCGATACAGTAACGTGCGCCCAAATTATCACCCTGTTAACCAGCTTATTTACTGTGTCTTTAACCTGAATATTTACCGCCTACCCTGTCCCTGGCATTAGATGGGAGCCGCGCCAGGCTAGGGTTAAACTGTACGTCTCTGAGGCTCCGGACATGGACGCCTCTATGGGCACCGGAGAGATGGGCGTCCGCTAGGCGATCTGAGGCTCCGGGGTCCAGCGGAGACATGGACGCCTCTACGGACGCCTATACAGACGTCGCTATGGACGCCTATACATATGCTTATACGGACGTCTCTAAGGACGCCTATACGGATGCCTATACGGACGTCTCTACGGACGCCTATATGGAGCCTTCCTCCTGCATCTAGAATAAGGCTGTAGTAGATGCTGAAATAAGAACGCATAGCTGAGTTGAGAATACAAACTTGAGAATACAGTGTTGCAGATCCATGTATGTACTGTTAAATAATTTTTATTTGCTGCCAGTCAAACTGTAGACCAGAGAATCCACAGTGTGGCATATCCATGTATGTACTGGGAAACTTGGATGTCCAGCCGGGTGCTCAAGGCAGCGGGGCCTACAGGCGGGAAGGTCCATGAATGGAAGCCGCGACCTCGGACATCCAAGGTCGCGGCGTCCGTTCATGGACCTTCCCGCCTGTATCCAGGCGTCCATGATCAGAGGCACCACTGCCTTGAGCGCCCGGCCGGACGTCCAAGGTCGCGGCTTGGATGTCCAGCCGGGCGCTCAAGGCAACGGGGTCTGTAGAAAAGAACCATCCACTTACCTGGTGGAATGACATTTGAAATGACAGGTACCAGCGCACCCTGGATACTGTATAGGCGCTGCATACCGCTCTATACAGTAAAATGGATTGCGAACGCCTACCGCTTCATTGACGTGCTTTGGATGCCGCTCGGATTTGCGTGTAATTTGAATACTAAATCGAGCGGTATGTGAACCAAAATATGCGCGCGGCAAATGAGCGGGCGCCTGGCACTGCTGCACTGTTTCTTACGCATCCTTACTGTATCGGCCCGAGAGGGAGGGCATTCCAACACCCTCAAAGGGAGGGGCTGCATTTGAATGGTGCCACCCTAGTCTCTAACTCACACTACTCTATCCTTAAATTATGGAATTCACTAAGGGCTTACTGGTAATGTGACCATAGGGTCTGCTGATATCCTGATACCGGCTGGTTGAGAACCTCTGCCTTGAGGATCTAGAATTCCCTGCATCCAATGAAAGTAAAACCAAGACCCAAGATTGGATCAACCTGTGCTGCCTAAATGTAGCTGGCTGGTCCTAGATTTCAGGTTTTGGTAGTTACCTCTACATTCCATATGTGTTGGATGCATTTATTCTGTGTCACTTAAATAGACTTCAGCCCACGATTTAATCACAACAGTAGTTTGGCCGCTGGGCTGGTAAACCCAAATCTTTTTCACAATAAAGAATTTCATGTTATGAGTCTCGAAAAAAGCTAGACTCAGAAGTAATACTAGAAAATATTTCTTAACAGAAGGCGTAGTGGATGCATGGAACAACCCCCTAGAGGAGGTGGTAAAGGCAAAACAGCAACAGTTCAGGAAAGCCTGTGACAAATACAGAGGATCATTAATTGCAAAGAGGTCTGTGGCCGTGTAGCAGGAAGTAAACGGCAGACTAGACTTTTCTGTTATTATATTTTATGTTTCTCTGTTTTCCTAATGGTGAAGAGTGGCAATAGAAGTTGCAATGCAAAAACCCTATCGGTGAAGGAATGAGCGTAACAGACCCTAATGTGGGATCTTCATGGGTCTCCCTTTTAGAATGAGGATTACATTCAAAATACTTATGCTAGTACACAGACTTTTATATAGTGAGATTCCATGTTTCTTGGCAGCAAGCTGCAGACGAATAGTCCACAACGAGCGCTTCACTCATCTAGTGCGCACTTGCTGGCCTTACCCACTCTGTACAAATAATGTGCTCACATGCTTTTTCGTATTCTGGGCCAGTTTTTTATTTTAATTTATTCTGTAACACCTGTGTGCTACAGGAAGTGTATAGAGTTAATATTTCGAGAATGTGTTGTGTTAAGCGGGTTGATTTTCCCCCTAAGGGAAATCCTATAGGTTTAAGTTAATGGAGTTGGGAAGGTTCCAGTGACTGAAGGTGGTCTTTTGGTCAGAGGGCGTTGTGCACACTCTTTGACAGTCAGCTTGTCACAGTCCCATTGGGCTTGGTTTAGAAGGTTATAAAAACGCTAGAATTGGTCAGGAGCTTCTTCTCCAGAGTCACGGACCTAAGGAGGAAGATGTAGCTGTGACCCTCTTCAGGGTTACAGGGGGAGAAGCAGCAGTTCAGGCAGAGATACTCTTCCAGTGTCTCAGTAAGCCTGAGGGAAAGGAAGATTTTCGTGTTGCGGCATTGAAGAGTTCGGAAACGTGTACATTAACTGTGGTGGGAACGTGTTTGGACCAGGAGGCAAACTATGCCAGTAGGGACTTGCTACAGGGCTCAGTGGATTTCCGTCTGCAAAATCAAAGGGATTTCTTCCTTGAGCTGATCTGGGTAAATGGACAATAAAAGGGTCTCGGTGGGCCAAAGAAGAGACTGTGTTAATTGAAGAAGTGCTTTTTTGTTGGTGAGAGGAAGACGCTACTGTTATGGATTTTGATTTCTGTTACTGCTAGTTTTTTCTCGTGCTATTTTATAATGTTTTACTCTGAACAAACCTCAGTAAACTATTTTTCTTGTGGAAGAGATATCTGGAGTAGACAGTCAATTATTTCATGGGTGTGTCCTTGGCCCGGTTCTGGCCCTGCAGGTTATACTGCCCCCTCCCACAGCTCAGGAGGTGGGAGAGTGTCCCCAGAGCTCCCCAAGGCTGGGAAGGTGACCCCAGGATGAACAGGGGTTGCACTTGCCCTTGGCTATACCTGGTGAGAGAGACATAAAAAATATTTTAGAAACAGGTGAAAGCATTGTATTTTATGGAGGTATAAAGAATTGATTAGTGATTTTATTTTCTGATTGTTTTATTTGTTTTATATGTTAAATGATTATGTGTGTTTTATGATGCTCTCTTCACTGAACAAAAATGGAAGCTATGGAATATAAGATTTTAAAATAAATAAATGAACATGCATGGGAGGCAGTTAAACCCTAAACAGAAGATATGGGGGTAACCTGCATAAAGCAGAAGTTACCATGCTAGGCAGACTGGGTGGACCATTTTGATCTTTATCTTCTGTCATTTACTATTTTATTATTAAATAGGTTCATCTGTTTTGAAATTTTGACAGCTGAGAGTTGGCAGCCCACAGTGTCCAGGTCTCCAGGTAGAACCACATGATCTCTGGGCCCTGTGGCTTCCTCTCTTTCCTCTGGTGTTGGGTAAGCACTAGGACTGTCATGGAAGGGAAGACGCGGTGAGGAAGTTTTTTGCAGCCCCTACTGCCGTTTTCCTGCCTTCCACCACTGATTGGTTCTAGCTAGCAGAATGAGTTAATAAGTGGGAAGTAGCGGCGTGCTTAGAAGCACAGTCTCCTGATCCTGGTGAAGTCACTGACACAGCACCAGGTGGGTGTTATTGTTTGTAAGGTTTTAGATGGACTCTTGGACACTGTGGCTGCTGACCACACCCACGGGGGGATGTCCCGTGAGGGGCCACAGGTCAGGCTCAGCTTTAGGACACACAACACAGATAGATCTTTTATTAACAGTATTGAGGAGCCACCAGAGGTGGCAGTAGTGAACAAAGAAGAAGCCCAGCTGGGCTTTTAGTCCCTCAGGCTCTGGAACAGCGATCCCACAATGGCTGAGCTGTAGTGAAGAGAAACTGAGATAGTGACTACCATGAAGTATATGCAGGGTTCTGGAATAGAGCCTCGTTGGTTGAGTACTCAAACAGTGGTTTCTCTCAGTAGGAATCACAGGAGCTGGAGTAGAGGCAGGCCCTCGAGGAGCGAGTACCTGGTTCCAGGGAACAGCTCTGAGAGAAGTAGATGGTAACTCACTGATGGTGTAGGCAGCCAGACAGTGACCTGAAAGAGAAGAGAGAGTCCCCTGAGGAGCGGGTACCCCAAATAGAGTAAGTCCAATAATGGAGAAGCAGAGTAGCTAGGTACGGAGAGCGAATCCCATCCATAAGGAGTTCACCAGTATGAATACCTGTTGCTAACTTCGATTAGCTAGCAGTAGTGTAGGCTTTTTGTATCCGGGATGAGTGACGTCATCACAGGGGGACGCCCCTGAGGTTCATGCCAAAGAAAGTATATGAAGCAGGGCTGCGCACCCTAAGGCAGCTGGACAGCATGGCAGGAGGCAGCACCCAAGCCAGTCCAGGAACGCCGGAGAGGGCGGCAGGCAGACGCCGCGGCAGCCAAATGTCCATCAACTGCAGGAGGAATCGCCAGAGAGGTAAGGAGCGCGGAGTGGAGATGTCGGGCAGCGACAGTCATAACAGTGAGGAATTAGAGGTGAGAGCAAATGTGGGAATGGGGGACAACAAGATAAGAGTGCAAGAATAAGAATAGTAAAAGGAGAAAACCAGAGTAAAGATTAGAAGAGAAGGGGTGGGAGAGGGGAAGGAACAGCAATGGTGAGGGGAGGGTTATGGAGAGCGCAAGAGCTGGTGGAGAGTGATAGGCAAAATGGGAGTGGAGGGAAGAGTGGGGAGAGAGGGAAGATCAAGAGTGGGAGTGAAATGAAGATGACAAGAAGAGGATGCGATAGTAGGAAGAGCAAAATGAGAAATCAAGAGTTGGGGTAAAAGCAAGATGGTGAAGGAGAGAGGGAGGAGGTGAGTAAGAGGGATGAGAGAACAAAGGGGGAGAAAGATATCAAAGAACAGTGGAGAGAAAAGGTGGAGGAGAGAGAGAGAGGGGTGAGCAAGGGTGGAGAAAGCAAGAATTAGAGGAGAACAAGATGGAGAGAAGGGAGAGAAAGATGTTACCAATAGGGAGAGATTGGAGTGAGCAAGAGGGAAGAGAGGGAGGAAGGACCTACCTTGAGAGAGAGAATGAACCTGAGATGGTCATTTTAAAATGAGTGTGCATGCTCCTAATCACACACGTATCAGTGCGCGAGCAAAGATGCACTGGAAGTTTTAATCATGCCCAGAGTTGCACTCATATCTTTTAAAATACCCCAACTGTGCATAAGTATGCTCCTAATTTTAAGAGGTTACTTGAGCAGAGCTAGCGAAACTGTGTCTTCCATAGGACTTTGTTGGCTTTTAAACATGTATGTACCCAGATTTTAAAACATGCTCATCACTTGCCCAGTTTTCCAGTTAGTCCACCAGTTTGTCCGGTTAATATCGATGTCTTTCATCCTGCCATTGCCCAGTTGACCCAGGCTGTCCTATAAGCCCTAAAGCTTGAGATCTACAGCAAGATTTCCCAATCTTTTTTGTGTCGTGGCACCCCCGGCACAGGTTTGTTTCATCGTGGCTCACCACCACCTTCACAATCATCATCTTCTCTTCCCTGTTGTCCAACCTCTGGCATCATCACCTTCCCTCTCACGCTACCCCTTGCTGTCATCACCCTCCCTTTCCTTTTCCCTCACCCCTGGTACCATCATCTTCTCTTCTCTTCCTTCAACTCCCCAGCATCATCATCACCTTATCCTGCCTTCCTCCTTCCCCACCACCCTGGCATCATCATTTGCTTTTCCTTTCCCTTACATCATCACATCCTCTTCCCTTCTCTCTCCCCCAAACCCTGGCAACATCACCATCCCTCTCCCTGAACCCATATGGCATCACCACCACCACCACCCACCTCCTCTTTCCTCTCCCTTCACCCTTCTGACAGCATCACCACATTCTCTTCCCTCTCGCCTAACATCACCTCGTTTCCTTCCCTCTCCCCCAACCCTTCTCCCTCCACCTACTGGCATTATCACCTTAATCTTCTCTCCCCCCTTGGCATCATCACTACCTTCTCTTCTCTCTCTCTCCCCTCCCTTCTGGGATCATCACCACCTTCTCTTGCCTCTCCCCTGGCATCATCAGCTTCTTCCCTTCTCTCTTCCTCCACCCCTGGCAAAGCCATCTTCCTCCACTCTCTGGAATCATCCCTACTTTCTCTTCCCTTCCCTCCACCCCTCTAGCACCATCATCATCTTAATCTTCCCTCTCCCCTGGCACTATCACCTTCTTCTCTTCCCTCTCCTTCTACCCTCTGGTATATCATCGCCTTCCTTGCCCACCCAGCCTCAGTCTAGCCCTTGTCATCATCATCATCATCATCATCATCTTCCCTTTTTCTCACACCCTGCCATCATCACCTTCCCTCTCCCCCACACCTTATGGTACACATTCTTCTTTCCCTCCCCCCCACACCTCTTGGCACATTTAGCTGTTCCCACCCCTTCCTCAAACCAACACAAGTCTGAGCAGCACTTACCTGCTTCTGCTGGCTCGCCTCTGCAGCAATAACAGCACAAGGCCAGCGAGTCTTGCAAGAGAGAGCGAAAGGAGAGGGAAGCATCGGCCGCAGATAGGCACCGCTCTCCAGTGCCCCCTGCTGGTGGGGGAACATCCCGCAGGCTAGGAAGGAAGAAAAACGCAAGACTGCCGGCGCCTTCTCCTTTCAGACCCGGCTCATCTCGTGGCACATCTGCAGCTCAGTCACGGCACATTGGGGAGCGGCAGTAAAGTTACGCGGCTATCTCGCATATGCCCACTGTGGTTTTCGGTTTTAAACTACAGAGTAAGCTTTGGCTCCGCCCCAGAATGCCCATTCCCCACCCCCTTATTCCTCCCTCACACATGGAGTCATACGCACCTAAGTTGCGGCTTTTTAAAATCCGCGTTGCTCACGCACAGCCCACATATGTGGGCATCTTTGTGCCAGCAAACCTTTTAAAATCAACCTGTAAGATAGGGGAAGATAATGGAAGGGGGTCCAATGTCCCAGGAATGGAGAGGGAGAACAAACCAGGGAAAGCAGGGGGTGGAGAGACAGAGTGGTGGGGATGGGGGTGCGTGAAAGATAAGAAATCCAGGGAGATGAATGGAGGAGGCAGGAGATGAGGAATGGAGGAGAGATTATAGGAAGAAAGGAGGGGGGGGGGAGGACTGGAGAAAGGATAGCAGGTAGGAAGAATTGGAGGAAGACGAGAAAGAAGCAGGGGAGGGAGATATTCTGTGTCTCCCATGCACGGTTTTAGCTTAGCTCAGTCCATACACGCAGACAGAGGAGGCCCGCTTCTTCAGCTCCAAATTTTATTAACAGGAAAAAGAAACAACAGCCTTACTGTGCATAAACTAAAGATTACAGCAGCCAGCGCAGTCTGGGTCACTGAAATAAGGACAGGTAAAATGTACATAATTATGCAGGATTGGCCAGGTTATAGCCGCTGAGTCACATAGGCCTGACCAATGCTGGCCAGAGATGGCTGGAAGGAAACTAAGAGGGCAAGAAACTGCCAAAGCACCTCAGCTTCAGTCAGAAATTAACCCTTTAAACTCAGTTGCACCGAATACCACAGGAAATGTGAGGGGCAGTTCCTGCTCTTCCTGCCTGCTATCCTTTCCCCATTCTTCCCCCTCCCCTCCCCCTCCTTTCCCTATGATCCCTCCTCGGTCCCTCATTCCCTGCCCTCTACATTGATCCCTCTGAACTCCTTATATTTCACACACCTCTCCCTTTCCAGCTGCAGCAGGAACAGCTCTCTTACCAGGAGAGGCCACGCAGGTTAGGACTCTTCAGAGCTCTGAGGGAAGACGGCCTGAGGTGGACATGATAGAAGTTTATAAAATCATGGGTGAGGGTGGAACAGATAAAGGAGGGGATGCTCCATGGAACTAAAAATTAAACAACGTGAAAACAAATGCGGAAAGCACTTTTTTTTTTCTCCGAGCGCCCAAAGGCGGCTGTGGAATCTGTTGCCACTTAACGTAGCAGGGTTTAAAAAGAGGTCTGGACAGGTTCCAGGAGGAAACGGCCATAAAACATCAGCAGCCACTAGGCAGGCTAGAGAAAGCCATTGTTATCCCTGTCAGCAAGTGACAAGATACAGGTCTACGTTTTGGGGTATCTGCCAGGTACTTGCCACCCGGACTGGCCACTGTCAGAGGCAGGATGCTGGGCTTGACGGACCCTGGCCTGACCCAGCGTGGCAATTCTTATGGACTAAACAGATGAAAATGAACTCGAATTGCAGGGTGAGTCTAAGCATGGGATGCTTCAAATGAGAACGTTGCCTCGGGTTGCAATACTTCCCCCTCCCCCTTTAGTTAAATGGCTTTTCTGCTTTTTACCATACTGGAACATATACTGTAGAGTAGATCCTGGGCGTAGCTTCTGGGGGCTGTTGGGGCAGGTGGGGTTGGGGGCTGGGAGATCTCGCTTGAGGGCTGCCACCCCCCACCCGAAGCCCGCCTTTCTCCTGACTGCCTATAACTTCCATCAGGCAGTGAGCTGGGAAGCCAGTGCACAGCTGTCTTAAAGCTGCAGCGTGAAGTGCGTCCAAGCTCACCGGAGCAGGCTTCGAAAAGGGCCCAAATGACAGACAGTCTAAAGAGAAGCAGTGGCAGCGAAAAGGAAAACTAAATCATTTTTAAAGTTTCTCCTTCTTGAACTCTCTCCTTGGTTGTTTAACAGAAACAATGAAAATAAACTTAAGCCCCATAGCTCAAATCGGGATAGGTCTGGGTTACAGCTGAAACTAAGTAGAGTAGCTGAAAGATTTAGGCTTGGACTGGGTCAAGGCCTGTCCTTCCTCTGGCCCTGATGTAATAAGCCGTGCACATTTTTTTTGGTGCAGACTTTACTCTTGACGCAGCAAGGAATTTCACATGCAAAACGCGCGTGCACACCCCAGCATAAAACTATGCGCACAAATTAGCGCTCCTCTATTAAAATCCCATGTTGACGAAGGCATTGGTTATTACTCCCTGCTGCTTAACGCGTGGGTCTCCTATCGCTGGAAATTTTACTCCTGGTCAGAGCTGGAGTAAAGTTTCTCCCGCTAATGTTAGTCTATGGGGCTGAACCCAAACTTCACGGTGCGGGGGAGAGTCCTACACTCGGAATTTGTGCAACATAAAACACAGTTTATGCACTAATCGAGTTGTGCAGAGAACGTGTTTTGTATGCAACATTTTTTTATGGTTTTGTTCTGCACACATTTTCAGGTTAGCATTGCTTTTTCTTTTTTAAACTCCCGATGCATTAGCATACTCGTAGCTTACTGCACTGGAAATTAACAATTCTTACCACGTGAGTAAGATACTATAAGCTAAAATCTAGTTCGAATCTTGTACTCGCACTTTATTACAGTGACCCTCTATCTGGCTAGATCTTCCTCCTTCAGCTCCCAGCTGTAGGCCCTTCTTATCCAAATCATTCTGAGCAAATCTGGGCTCCTTTTCTATTCAGGAAGAAACCTGTGAGGGAGTCGGTTGGACCATTAGATAACAGAGGAGTTAAAGGGGCTCTTAGGGAAGATAAGGCCATTGCAGAAAGACTAAATGAATTCTTTGCCTCCGTGTTTACTAATGAGGATGTTGGGGAGATACCAGTTCCGGAGATGGTTTTCAGGGGTGATGACTCAGACGAACTGAACGAAATCACTGTGAACCTGGAAGATGTAGTAGGCCAGATTGACAAACTAAAGAGTAGGAAATCACCTGGACCGGATGGTATGCATCCTAGGGTTCTGAAGGAACTCAAAAATGAAATTTCCGATCTATTAGTTAAAATTTGTAACCTATCATTAAAATCATCCATTGTACCTGAAGACTGGAGGGTGGCCAATGTAACCCCAATATTTAAAAAAGGCTCCAGGGGCGATCCGGGTAATTATAGACCAGTGAGCCTGACTTCAGTGCCGGGAAAAATAGTGGAAACTATTCTCAAGATCAAAATTGTAGAGCATATAGAAAGACATGATTTAATGGGACACAGTCAACATGGATTTACCCAAGGGAAGTCTTGCCTAACAAATCTGCTTCATTTTTTTGAAGGGGTTAATAAACATGTGGATAAAGGTGAACCGGTAGATGTAGTGTATTTGGATTTTCAGAAGGCGTTTGACAAAGTCCCTCATGAGAGGCTTCTACGAAAACTAAAAAGTCATGGGATAGGAGGCGATGTCCTTTCGTGGATTACAAACTGGTTAAAAGACAGGAAACAGAGAGTAGGATTAAATGGTCAATATTCTCAGTGGAAAAGGGTAAACAGTGGAGTACCTCAGGGATCTGTATTGGGACTGGTGCTTTTCAATATATATATAAATGATCTGGAAAGGAATACGACGAGTGAGGTTATCAAATTTGCGGATGATACAAAATTATTCAGAGTAGTTAAATCACAGGCAGACTGTGATACATTACAGGAGGACCTTGCAAGACTGGAAGATTGGGCATCCAAATGGCAGATGAAATTTAATGTGGACAAGTGCAAGGTGATGCACATAGGGAAAAATAATCCTTGCTGTAGTTACACGGTTAGGTTCCATGTTAGGAGCTACCACCCAGGAAAAAGATCTAGGCATCATAGTGGATAATACTTTAAAATCGTCGGCTCAGTGTGCTGCAGCAGTCAAAAAAGCAAATAGAATGTTAGGAATTATTAGGAAGGGAATGGTTAATAGAACGGAAAATGTCATAATGCCTCTGTATCGCTCCATGGTGAGACCGCACCTTGAATACTGTGTACAATTCTGGTCGCCGCATCTCAAAAAAGATATAGTTGCGATGGAGAAGGTACAGAGAAGGGCAACCAAAATGATAAAGGGGATGGAACAGCTTCCCTATGAGGAAAGGCTGAAGAGGTTAGGGCTGTTCAGCTTGGAGAAGAGACGGCTGAGGGGGGATATGATAGAGGTCTTTAAGATCATGAGAGGTCTTGAACGAGTAGATGTGACTCGGTTATTTACACTTTCGAATAATAGAAGGACTAGGGGGCATTCCATGAAGTTAGCAAGTAACACATTTAAGACTAATCGGAGAAAATTCTTTTTCACTCAACACACAATAAAGCTCTGGAATTTGTTGCCAGAGAAGGTAGTTAGTGCAGTTAGTGTAGCTGGGTTCAAAAAAGGTTTGGATAAGTTCTTGGAGGAGAAGTCCATTAATGGCTATTAATCAATTATACTTAGGGAATAGCCACTGCTATTAATTGCATCAGTGGCATGGGTTCTTCTTAGTGTTTGGGTAATTGCCAGGTTCTTGTGGCCTGGTTTTTGGCCTCTGTTGGAAACGGGATGCTGGGCTTGATGGACCCTTGGTCTGACCCAGCATGGCAATTTCTTATGTTCTTAGGAATGTGTTGCGATCTTTCAGCTCATTCTCTCTTTTACTTCCTAGTGATCTCACGGAAACATAGAATCTGAGAACTGTAAGGTCCGTCACAGGTGCCCAGTTCCATTCCTGCTCCAAAGCCACCAAAAGAAGCCAAGAATCAACAGATATTGGATGGAAAGTTACACAAAACAAATGTTGGTGTGATTTCCCTGCCATTTAAAAATGACAGCGCATCCCAGTCCGCTCTACATGTTCTCCCCTTTAGCTATCAAAAAATGTCTTCAAAAACCAAACATTTTTACTTTCTTTCCCGTTTATTATTTGGTGTTAATAACTGCCTCCACCTCGGTGTTTATGAACAAAATTCTATTATATTTATCTATTTGAAAGGGCTAACTCAGTGATGTTTGCAACTATTATTCTTCAGTATAAGACGATAAAATTGAATTGACTGTGTAATGGGCAGTCACCTTTACTTCTGGTGCTTTCCCAGCAGCGTCTAGTGAAGGGGATTCTTCCCTCTCCAACTTAATCTTATGTATCCCGTAGGCATAACCCATTACAGTAAACTGGCTTATCCACCCTGACCCCAAAATAGTTCAGCCTGGAGAAAGTCAGTCAGGAGAAACCCAAACCTGCAGCCTGTCTAATTCTAGCAAATATTTAAAGCCGCCTTGGTTTATATATCCAGTGACAAAAGCTCTAAGATTTCCTGGCATATTGCTTCCTCTAAGAATAAATTTAGGTGCTGACAGTAAGATATTCCATCCATAACAGTCTGCAATCAAAATAGTTTATATTTTCTTGGCCGTTGGTATGGGTATCTTAATTGCACTTTTTCACTGAATACACAGTAAATTCTGACAAAACCTGAAGATTCTGGGTCCCCAGGCAGAAATGTGATATAGTGCCTGTTACAAAAGAATAATTCTTTTCTCCAGCTAGCTGCAGATTTTCAGGATAGGTTGATCCAGTCCTGGTTTTACCCCACTGCATGCAGGGACTTGTAGTTCTGACTTTCCTATTGCATTTCCTTAGAAAAGCAAGACTACAAGTCCCTGAATACAATGGGACTGGATCAACCTGTTCTGAGTCTAGAGCCAGTTTGCAACCCTACTTGTCACCGTATCTCCAGGAGAAATCTCGATCCACATATGTTTTCCTAAAATTAAATTCATTAAACAGGGACTTTCAGATGTAGCCACACATAATCAAACCTCTGTACTGAGTATATAAAGAAACTTGAATCTTGCTCCTACAAGAGCATTTTTTCAATACCAGTGTAAATTCAAACAGGGTTATATTATAGCGCTGATCTGGATGTGCATGTGTCTGACAATGCAGCCAGTCAAAGCCAAAAGGAAGAAAGCTAAGTTGATTACCTGTAACAGGTATTCTTCATGGACAGCAGAACAAATCAGCCGCACAAGAGAGGTAACATCATCTGATAGCACCAACTTAGAAAAATGTTCTCTTGTAGCTCAGAAGACCAAGAAAGCCATTCTGAGCATGTGTGGGAGATCCCACGCTGCCGCAGCCATGCAAATGAACTCCGTGATTTCACAGGCAAAGCTTCAGCGAAAGAGGGAGGAGGGTGGGATTGTGTGGCTGATTTGTTCTGTTGTCCACAGAGAATACCTATTAAAGATATGCAACTTTGCTTTCTCGGTGGATAAGCAGGAACTAAAACAACCACACAAGTGGGGATTCCCAAGCGAAGGGTTGCGTAGAACAATCTGCATGGACTCTTTGATCCCCAAACCAGGGACTCCTTGAAATTCCATCTCATAAACACACTCATTAGGAAGAGACATGCGAGCGCACCTTTTCTGTTGCCGGCTCTAATCTGTGGAACTCTTTGCCATCCGAGCTTCGACACATTTATTTATTTTATTTAAAAGTTTTTATATACCGCACTAGGGTTAGTAGTCTATCCATCTTAGCGGTTCACAAGAATTAAAACATGCACAATAGCATCATAGCATCACATAAAGGAGTCAAACTTATTCAAGAAGACACTTAAGACCTATCTTTTTCAGCTTGCCTATGAGAACTATGGGCCTCATTTTCCATCTGGATCGCACGCGATAAGGGACGTTTCGCACTCGAAAAGTCCCTTATCGCATGCGATGCCAAAATTGGGGTGGAGTCAGCCCCGGAAGAGGAGGAGTCGGGGCGTCACCGGGGCCGACTCCACGAAGACGCCGTGGACGACAAAAAGGTAAGGCCCTTTTCGCGTCCGAGTTCGCACCCAATAGCTACACCTTCTATGGTGGCACTATTGGGTGCGAAACCAGCAGTGATCTCACCGCGACGGTGTGATCGCTGCTGGCTAGCGCAGGCCCGCCCCCTGTTTTGGCCCCCTGCCTCTCATTCCCTAAAGTATTGCAGGCCTGCGATACTTTAGAAAATGAGGCCCTATATTTGAATGATGTTATTCTGATAATCCATATCTTTAAGTTATGTGTGTTTTTAACTACTATGGGTGTTTTTCTATACCGCACCCTGAACTATGGAAGGGCAGGTAAGAAATATTTACAATAAAATAAATAAATAAATCTTACTTACAGTTTGCAGTTACGCAACCTGTACATGAGGATGGAAGGAAGTTAAAGCTGTTTACTGAAATAAGTTTTGTGCTACTGCTTGGCCAAATTTACTACCATTTCGAGAACCTGGGTCCAAACAGTAATGGTTTGTGAAAGTATGTACCGTATGGATGTCCAAGTGGCAACTTTGCAAATGTCCTGAATGGAAGCATGACGTAAATGAGCTATGGAGACTTACATGATGGGTTTCATCTTCTGAGGCAGCTGAATCCCTGCTTTAGAGAAACAAAAAGAAATGCAATGTGAAAGCCAGGCTGATAGCATTTGCTTTGTTACTGGATGTCCTTGTCTGCTTACATCATATGAAGGAAACAATTGAGTAGATTTTCTAATTGATTTTTGCTCTATCCAAATAAAATAACAATGCTCTTCTGCCTGTATATAGAGACTGTTCAACTGGATAAGAATGAGGTTTTGGAAAGAAAATTGGAAGAACAATTGTTTGGTTAAAATGAAAGTGGGAGATCACTTTAGACAAGAACTTGGGGTAGGTTCTCAAAATAATTGTATTGGGAAAAACTTGAATATATGGAAGATAAGTCACTGAAGCTTGAAGTTAAATCACTCTACATGCTGATGTTACTGCTATAAGAAATAAAAGTTTCCAAGTCAGAAATGTAATATCAGATCCCACCAAAGGTTCAAATAGAGATTTCATTAGTTAAGATCCCATTGAGTGATTTAAAAGAGATATATAGAGAAAAATATCTCACTAGCCAAGATTATACTTGGTATTCACCAAGAGTTTTTCTTATGTAGTCCATTTATACTTTGGAATAGTGTGGCTTGTGATATAATATCTGCATACTTATCTGACCATCATCCAATATCCTTAACAGTAGACCTTAATAAGGATAGAGGTACACGTAATAGATGGTGACTCAATTATCATACTTTAAGAGAGATGATTTTGATAATTTAATTAAAAAACTATTCGGGATTTTCAATCTCACCATCCTATCGCAGAATATGATTCATGCTGCGTTGGGAAATGCTGAAATCAGTACTTAAAGGTGAAATTATATCTTTTAAAAGTCACAAAAAAAAAACCCAATTTCAGATGCTCAAGTGAAATTACAAACCAAGATAAAGGAACTAAAGAATAAACATAAATATGATTGTTTGAGGAAAACATATAACATTTTACAATTAGCAAGAGATGAATTGTCCAAATTACAAATACAACAAATAGAAAAAACATATACGAAACAAAGGTATTATGAGCAGGAGAATAAACCAGGTACTTTATTAGCTTGATTAATTAATAGGGGTGGGAGCCATGAAAAATGTTGTAGCTCTTTTGTTTTTGTTCCAGGGGTGGGCCAATTCAGGTCCAGCCCCAGATCATTTTTTTTTTTATTTCATTGCCCCATTTTGTTTAAAAAAAATTATAACAAATCAGAGCCAGCCCCCACCCCCCCCCCCCCCCCCACCACCACCAGTGGACCACCCACCCACTCCCCCGACCCATCCCAGGACTCACCACAAACACCCAGTGGTCTAGTGGGGGTGCCTGGGACTGATTTCCCACTCCCAGGCTGGCGGCTGCCCTGTAACATGGTAGGGGCAAAGGATAGCGGGCGCCATGTTGAAAAATTGTGCAGCCTATCCATTACCTCTACCATGTGACGGTGCAACCCAATGGCACCAATAACCTCTTTCATAAGTTAAGGGCAAAGAGTGGCTGGTACCATTTTGAATGAGGGCAGCCACCAGCCTGGGAAATCACTCCTGGGCCCCTTGCTAGACCACCAGGTGTAAGTCCTGGGGGGAATGGGAGGGTGGGGGGGGGGGTTGCTGATGGGGGAGCTCTGATTTTGTATAAATGAGAAGAGTTGGGGCAGGTTCTGGGTTTTGTTTTCCCTAAATTTTATAAAACCCACCCAAAAAGTAATAGGAAAAGCAACACAAAATTTTGTGTTTTGTCCTATCATTTGGTGTTTTTCCCAAAGTGCAACGAAATAGGAAATATATCGTCTTTATTTCCTGTTTTATTGCAAATGACTTCCCAACCCTATTAATTCATATCAAGCGATCCTCCAGAATTATAGGGGCCTTATGAGGTTATACAGGTATCCTAGTACATCTTGTTGGAAATCTTGTTGGAATTTAAAACATATTTTGAACAGTTATATAGTGATCCCACAAAAGCTACTGAGAGAGAGATGGAAGAATTTCTGCAATCAGTTCAGCTTCATAAAATTCCAGTAGAAATACAGAATGATCTAATTTTACAGGAATTGAGATTTATCAGACTATTAAACTAACATTACACAAAAGTCCAGGATCAGATGGATTTCTGTTTGACTTTTATAAACATTTTTTGCCAGGAAATTGAGTTTTATTTAATTTTGGAATTGAGTTTATGGGTACTTCTCCTTTTCAGCCTGATGGACTACTGGATGCCTTGATCACCGGGTAAATATCCTCTACAATGCTTATCTTATTGACCCTTATCTTTAATAAACTCAGATATGAAGATTTTTGCAAAAGTGTTACAACTCAGACTGGAGTTGGTCTTGCCATATTTAGTTGACTTGGATCAAACCAGATTTGTTAAGGGGAGAAGCTCAGTGGATAATAGGAGGCGACTATTTAATATAATGCATTTAGCAAAAGAAAAGATTCCCTGGAATCATTGAATCTTTAGATGCAGATAAAGCATTTGATAGAGTTTCTTGGAGATATTTATTTTTAACCCTTCAATATTATGGATTTCCTTTACAGTTCTAACAATGAATAAAATCACTATATCAACACCCCAGTGTTCAGATAATAGTTAATGGGGCTTCTTCTAATCCCTTTTCAAACTAAAGGGTATGCAGCAGGGTTGTCCTCTTTCACATACTTTGCTTAACTTAGCATTGGAACCTCTGGTTCAAAAGATTAGAGATTATCCTGACATAATTGGCTTTCAAATTGACTCAATTATTCATAAAATTTCATTATACGTTGATGATATTTTACTTTACCTTACTTAAACTGCTATTTCACTTCCTGCTCTGGTTTCCCTTATTAAAAAGTATGGGATATTAATGGGATATAAAATTAATTATACCAAGTTCATAATATTCCCAATAGGTCCGGAATATGGACTGCATCTGGATGTGGGTGACTTTAATCTAGTACGATCAGAGATTAAGTATGTGGGACTTAATGTCTCTTTTAATGTAAGAGCTTTATATTAGTTAAATTATTCCACGGCGATAAAGAAAATTACAAACTAACTTGCTCAGATGGACAGATTTCCCATTTTCATTTCTGAGGGGCCATATCTAGTGAAAATGATGAGAGGATATCTAGTGAAGATTGTTTTTGGTTGTTTTTTTTCCCAAATAATTTTTTATTGGGAAGAGACAGCAACAGACAATGTAACCAGAATAGTAGCAGGTGTAAACAGTATACATAACAACCAATACAATCGAAAAGTATCTAATACACAGTACCAACAACATAAAAGCAGCCATTTTGGATATTCCAGACAGATTACTATTATTTGGGAGTGAGACTTTTGGGAATTAGAGAGTGGCTTAACTTTTCTTGTCCTCCTGGTTGGTATTCATTGGGGAGTTCTCTGTTGGGAGAAATAGAATTACCTTCATCTTCTCTGATATGTGCAAAACTAATAAAAAAAATAACCCCATTTAATTATACGCATTGCATATTTGGAAAAGAGTAAATACATTATTGAGGGTTAATGAGGATGAAATATCACTACTTTCCTTTTTGAAAGGGACTCCCCTCTTTGTCCCAGGTTTCCCTGTCAGTTGCTATGGGAAGATGTTATGAAAAAGGGTTGCAGTATTTGGATTATATGTGGACAAAAGAGGGCTGTACTCCTTTTTCCCAATTGCAGGCTGACTTTGAAATCCCGAATCTACCAGATATATTTTCAGATTTATAGAAAAGTGTCACGGTCACTTACCACTGAATCCGGGTTACGTCATCATATCGTGTTAGAAAGGTTATTAATTAAATCAAAATCCCAATCTAAATTGTTCTCTAGATTATATGTACATTTATTTGAAGAGATCTGTGACCCAGAGACTCTGATCTTGTTGATTCAAAAGTGGAATAATGATTTATCCCTAGACTTTGATGACGATGACTGGAGGGATATTTGGAGGAAAACCTTTAAATTGTAACACTGTAATAAGCTTAGGGAGCAAATGTTCAAACTTTTGCATCGTACCTATAGATATCCATCATTATATTCTAACTTTAGGGCCTCCAGTCCATTATGTTAGAGGGGTTGTGGATCTCAAACTCAAATATTCATATATGGTGGAACTGTACCATTGTGAAACATTTTAAGGAGCAAATACAGGCAATAATAGGTCAACAAATTCTTTTTTTGAGCCACATTGTGTATCATGGGTAGTTGGGGAGATGAAAACCTTTCTCTCCACAAAACAAAGTTTCTTGTTCATGTTCTACATGCAGCACATATTACTATTGCCTATTTTTGGAAATCAAGATCTTCTATCAATCATTGGAAATCAGTTTTGGCAGACATTGTGGTAATGGAAAGACTTTCTTTTTTGCTTAACAATGATGTGGACAAATATGACAAAATTTGGCAAATGTACCGGCAATGGAAACTTTTCACCATTACAACTGCTTATATATACCTCTTTCGGCGGCTGCCATTTCCTGAAGGTCGCTTACCCGGCCAACTTTTGCCTCAAACTTTGCCTGCCTGCCTGAGCTGACGTCGGAGGGAGGAGCTGAGCCAGACGCCCTCATAACCGGCGTCCCTACGGCGCTGTATCGCGGCTGCCATTTCCTGAAGGTCGCTTACCCGGCCAACTTTTGCCTCAAACTTTGCCTGCCTGCTTAAGCTGACGTCGGAGGGAGGAGCTGAGCCAGACGCCCTCATAACCGGCGTCCCTACGGCGCTGTATCGCGGCTGCCATTTCCTGAAGGTTGCTTACCCGGCCAACTTTTGCCTCAAACTTTGCCTGCCTGCCTGAGCTGACGTCGGAGGGAGGAGCTGAGCCAGACGCCCTCATAACCGGCGTCCCTACGGCGCTGTATCGCGGCTGCCATTTCCTGAAGGTCGCTTACCCGGCCAACTTTTGCCTCAAACTTTGCCTGCCTGCTTGAGCTGACGTCGGAGGGAGGAGCTGAGCCAGACGCCCTCATAACCGGCGTCCCTACGGCGCTGTATCGCCGGTGGCGCGTCGCCAAAACCGCGCGCCTAAGGGGCGCGCGGCTTTGCCCGGCTTCGCCCGGCAGAGACCGGTAGAGGCCGGAAAGCTAACTGTTTGCTAATTCCTCGGAAAGATTTCCACTGTCAACGGCCGCCAGGAACTAGGAAGATTTGATCTACTGTGCTACCGCAAGGAGTCATAACTAAAGGTACTTTTAAAATATTTTTCTTCTGTTTGTGTGGCTGCAATCCTCTTGGTAAATGCCACATACCAAGAGGAAAGCTAAAATTAGAGACATTTCTTCAACACCTAATTTGGATACAAACCAGCCATCTATACAGGACTGTTTTGCAAGAGCCCCCATAATATCACCGGGTGGAGAAGTCGCAGGAGAAAAAAGCCAGGAGCAGGGCCAAAGTCTCCAGACCTTTGAAATATCTTAAGCCCCGGTGCCCCAGTAACACCAGAGCATCCTACTGGGTCTGTAAGGGGAAAACTTATGTTTGAGGATCCTATCTTGGGGAAAATACAAATGCCAGAAGGAGAACGTAAGGACTTGGAAAACTCTGTATTTCTGAACTCTGAAATTCAGAATTCAGTAGAACACTCTGACATGTTGTCTTTAACCCAAGTTCATCCCAGTAAAGAGCATGTGGAGAAAGGGAAATATGGGAAACAGGAAAGGCCTTTGATTGATGAATTTCCGATTACATCAAAGAAGTTTACTCTGGAAGAAATAGGGGTTATGATACTGTCAATGCACAAATCAATAAATACTTTAGCTAAAACAGTACAGGATTCGCTGAATGATAATAAGACCTTACAAGTAAAAGTAGAGAATGTGGAAACAACTGTTAATAATGTAGTAAAAAGAGTGGATGATATTGAAAAGGTTCAGTTGAATTTAATTAAATCCGAGAGGTTATATGCAGGTAAAATAGAACAGATGGAGAATCAGTTAAGGAAAGCCAATTTGAGAATATTGAACTTCCCAGTAACTCATCTGATTTCCCCTATGGAATTATTTAAGAGTTACTTAATCAATGTGTTAAAGTATGTAGAAAATGCCATTCCAGTTATATCTAGAATATATTACCCGCTCAAAAAGTTGAAACAAAGGGATTACAACAAGAGCAAGATACATCTAAAGAGAATGCTATAAATCTTTCTGACCTGCTGGAGAAATCGTCAGAATTAGATATTAAAACAAGAGCAGTACTGATTGTCCAGTTTGCCTTTATATCAGAGAGAGATACAGTCCTGAGATTTTATTTTAAAAACCAAAAGTTAAAGTTTCATGGTCAATGTGTCAGCATATTTCCTGATATAGCTAGGGACACACAGTTGAGGAGGAGGGAATTCTTAACTTTGAGGGAAAAGGTGATACAATTGGGAGCCAAGTTTACATTGAGATTCCCATGTCGATGTATTATATCTTTACAAAATTCAAGATTTATATTTAACCATCCTGATCAACTCCGGTCTTATCTGGATTCCCATCCCTAAGGTTTCCATATGAGGGAAATGTAAAAGGGGGGTAAAGGTAGCATATTTGATATTATTGAGATATAAGTTACTGCTCTAAATTGCTATTTACCTAGTTCTTTATTTCCTTATTGTAATCTAAATAGAATTTTACACGGATTGCAAACGTGTTAAGATGTTAAAATGTTTTTGCTTTTGGATGTATTAGAGTTGCAAAGGTGTAATGTCTTTATGAAAATTTGAAATTTCAATAAAAATAAAATTATATATATACCTCTTTCACAACTGATGTAATTGTCGATAATTGTTTTAATTGACTAATAACCTTGTTATCAGGAAATACACTTGATATTTCTGCTTGTATTTCATGGATCCTCTGTTCTATAATATTATATCAATAATTGTGTTTCCACTGTGTTTAGTAAATAGAGAGGTACAAAAAATGATCCCATTGAATAGGAGGGATTTTAATTGGAGGTTGTAATAGCCCTTTGATAAACCTTAATACTATGGGATGATGTGATATTGTGTGACCCTTCAAATGATGATGGTAAACTTCTATTACAGTCAGATGAATTCTGAATTTGACATTAGATCAGAATTGGAAAGATGGAGGAGATACTAAAGCAATACTGATGTAGGGCATGTAAAAGTATTTTCATTAATAGAAGAGCACCAGTATGAGAATATCTTCTATTTGAAATTATAAGAACACCCGGTGGTGGGTCTTTAGGCTGCTAAAATGACATCCTTAAACTCTGTGAAAAAAGACATGGCCATTACTACTTTGCTCTCAATATCCACATTGTGGGTGCTAGAGATTGAAGTTTGGGATGAAGTAGAGAGCCTTCAAACTGAGAAGATTTGGAAATGTTGGAAGGTGGATGGCTAATGAAACACAGTCAGCATGGGTTTACCCAAGGGAAATCTTTCCTCACAAATCTGCTTCATTTTTTTGAAGGGGTTAATAAACATGTGGATAAAGGTGAACCGGTAGATGTAGTGTATTTGGATTTTCAGAAGGCGTTTGACAAAGTCCCTTATGAGAGGCTTCTAAGAAAACTAAAAAGACATGAGACAGGAGGAAATGTCCTTTCAAGGATTACAAACTGGTTAAAAGACAGAAAACAGAGAGTAGGATTAAATGGTCAATTTTCTCAGTGAAAAAGGGTAAACAGTGGAGTGCATCAGGGATCTGTACTTGGACTGGTGCTTTTCAATATATTTATAAATGATCTGGAAAGGAATACAACGAGTGAGGTAATCAAATTTGCAGATGATACAAAATTATTCAGAGTAGTTAAATCACAAGCGTATTGTGACAAATTGCAGGAGGACCTTGCAAGACTGGAAGATTGGGCATCTAAATGGCAGATGAAATTTAATGTGGACACGTGCAAGGAGATGCATATAGGGTAAAATAACCCATGCTATAGTTACATGATGTTAGGTTCCATATTAGAAGCTACCATCCAGGAAAAAGATCTAGGTGTAATAATGAATAATACATTAAAATCATCAGTTCAGTGTGCTGCAGCAGTCAAAAAAACAAACAGAATGTTAGGAATTATTAGGAAGGGAATGGTGAATAAAACGGAAAATGTCATAATGCCTCTGTGTACAATTTTGGTTGCCATATCTCAAAAAAGATATAATTGCACTGTAGAAGGTATAGAGAAGGGCGACCAAAATGATAAAGGGGATAGAATGGCTCTCTTATGAGGAAAGGCTAAAGAGGTTAGGACTGATCAGCTTGGAGAAGAGACAGCTAAGGGGATATGATAGAGGTCTATAAAATCATGAGAGGGCTAGAACGTGGTTTTGACTCTGGAACATCTTACATTGCTGTCTTCCTAGATTTATCCGCGGCATTTGATACCATTTATCATCAAATCTTACAAACCTGTCTCTCACATTTAGGCATTTCTTAAACAGTATATAACTGGTTTCAATCCTATCTGTCAAACCCGTTCCAACAAATCTTCATCAATCACAATTATTCCATCCTTTTTACCTTGGAAACTGGAATACCGCAAGGATCTGCTTTCTCTGCCGCCTTATTAAATATATATCTCACCCCAATTTGCCAATTATTATCTACTCTCGGTCTAACTTACAGAATATATGCAGATGACATATAATTCTTTTTTTCCCACTAAACATGCCTGGCTAGACACACTCAAATTTCTTAAACTATGCCTCTCAACTATCAAACAATGGCTAACTTACAATAAACTAAGTTTAAATCTTTCAAAAACAGAAATACTCGTATTAGGAAATCCTCACTTTGACAACATTCCAACTGCTATCCAACACGATAACTGTTCTATCAACATAGTAAAACAAGTACGCAATTTAGGAATCATTTTAGATCCAAACCTAGAATTAAACTCCGACATCAAAATACTATTAAAAAACTGTATTTTCAAAATCAGATTACTAAGACATATTAAACCCCTGCTCGACCCAGTTCATTTTTGTACAGTTGTTCAATTCTTTCTGGAATTGACTATTGTAACTCCTTGCTCTTAGGTCTACCCGAAACCTCCACTCATCCTTTACAACTCTTACAAAATTCAACAGCCTGGCTCCTCCACAATACCAACACTTATGACCACGTCACTCCTGTTCTCCATAAACAACACTGGCTCCCAGTGTACATTATAAAACGTTAGTGATTCTCCACACCCTTATTTACAGTAACAACACATCCTGGCTTTATGCTTCATTACACATTTACACCCCGTGTAAGAATCTCCGCTCCAAAAATAAACTTTTACCTCAAGTCCCTTTTCCAAAAACTACAAGATTATTCTCCACCAGGGAGCATGCATTTTCGGTAGCAGACCCCATACTTTGGAATTCAATCCCACTTGACATTCAACTAATTTCAGACAAAAACAAAAACATATACACGCTCATGTTATAAAATCGGCGCACATAAAGAGGTTGACAGTTTTGCAAAATTTGCACGGCAACACATCGCAGCCTTCCCCAGTTCCCTTCCTGTTCACTCCAATTAAGGAGTGGACTGGGAGGGAACTTCTCTACCCCCTACTCTCACCTCCCTTTCTCTTCCCTTCCCCTCCCCAACCCCTAATTCCTACCTTTTTCCCTTTTTTCTTCAAACTTACTTCAGGACCCAACCTGAAGTTCGTTGCGTATGCCAGCAGCCGGCCAAGGCACAAGACTTCGGGACAGTGATCAATGCCACTGTCCAGGCCTGCCCCCCGACCTGCCCCTCCCCACCCAGGACATGCTCCCTGGCCCACCCCTTCCAAGAGGTCCGGAAGTTCTGCACATAACAGGAGTTATGCGCATGGCCGAGCTCCCTTTGAAGATGCACACAGCGCGCAAGGCCCAGCCACATGCATAACCCCTGTTTTTAACGCATGCAGGGGATTTTAAATTTGACCATTAGGGAATAGCTACTGCTACTACTGCCATTAATAGCATGGGATCTACTTAGTTTTTGGGTACTTGCCAGGTTCTTATGGCCTGGATTGGCCACTGTTGGAAACAGGATGCTGGGCTTGATAGTCCCTTGGTCTGACCCAGTTTGGCAACTTCTTATGTTCTTAATCTTTGAAGCTGTGGGAACCAAATTTGTCATAGCCAAAAAGGGGCTATGAGAATCATCTTCCCTTTGTCTTTTCATAATTTTCGAAGTGTCTTTGAAATGATGGAATTGGAGAAAAGCATATATTAAGATCCAGTTCCACTGTATTGAGAATGCATCTAATGGCATGGCATCTAGTGCTGGTCTCTTAGAGCAATAAAAAGGCAGTTTGTGATTACTCACTTTGGCAACCCTCAAAGTTCAAAACGGTACTGAGCTATACCGTAATGAAGAGATCATGCATGAGGTTAAATGAAGTGACTCAACAAGTCCACTAAGACATTGTTTTTCCCTGGAAGATAAATGACCGAAAGATGATTTGTTTCTTACACTGCCCGATTTCATATCCTGACAAGCTCCTCACACAAAATCCTAGAGTCTGTTCCTCCTTGCTTGTTTATATAAAACATAGCCAGTTGACTGTGTGAATCTAAACTGTGGAATGTTTTATCCAGTTTTTGAATACCTAGAAAGCCTTGAAGATCACTCTGAGTTCCAGAAGACTGATGTGGGATTTATTTCCTGAGATGTCCAGGTCTTTTGAGAACAAATTTCATTCAGATGAGCGCCTCAGCTAAGAGGCGAGTCATCTGTGGTTATTTTGTGTTGAAGGTCTGATGGTTGCATCCACCATTGTATGGAACAAACTCAGCAGTTAGACAGCTGTATCTTTTTTGACAATGGACGAAGATGCTGCTTACAACAATGCCTTAAACGCTATCGTGCTTGTCTCATGTTTAAGTATGTTGGGAGGTTAGAGGGCTCCATGGCTGGAGGCTGACTGCTGGCTCTAGGAGCATGACTGAGGGTGGTGGAGGCTGACTGGCTGTGGGAGGAGGCTGGCCGCTTGCTATGCACAGGGGAAAAAGAGGGAGTCAGGGGATACCAGTGCTAGGTAAAGATACTAGTACTGGGCTGCCAGAAGCAAAGTACCACAAGCAGGAGGGGTGATGATGGAGCCACGAAACCTCTGTTCTTGTAGGTGGTGGGGGTGTTATGTAACAAAACACCCTTCATTCTCCACAAGAACAATGACAGGAGCCCAGCGGCTCCAACATAACACCTCAAGACTAGCAATGGAAGATTGGCTCAAGGATGGGTGAAATTTATTTTTGTTTCTAGTTTTCCCAGTTTTGTATCACATTCAGAGTTTGACTTCTTGGGATGTTCTTTTCAGAGTTTTATTTTATTTAACAAGAGCATAAAAACATCTCAGTTATGTTATGATTCATACAGAAGTATCACATTTTACAAAGAAAAACACTGCTCATCAGCTATTTGACTCAGGCAAAATTAAATCTTTCACATGAAAAAAACAATGACATCAACCATCCAATATGTCATCCATTCTTGTTTGTATAGTCCACAAATTTATCCCATATTTTCTCATATATATATATATTTTTATTAATGCTATTTCAAATAATTGGTTCTTTCATTGTGCAACACTTGGAGTATCTTTCCAGAATACAGCAATTGTATTTCTAGTCACATGTATACATCAACTGAAATATCTGCCTCTATTTCTTTCCATAACCCCAACCAGCATAATGCTGGTGTGATTAAGATATCCCCCTTAATATATTATTTTAATTTCTCTCTCAATCTCCCCCAGAATTGTTGAAAAATGGGATGGGACCACCAGACATGCAAATAAGTTCCAGCAAGTCCACAACTTCACCAACACAATGGTGAAGCTGTATTTTTAGAGAATTTTGTATAGTACACCGTATGATGGAGGAGTTTTACCATTAATTCTACCCACCTGGAACATATAGAAATTAAATGTGCCACCTGCCAGATTAAATCCCAAACCTCTTCTTCCAAAGACTTCTGTAAATCTTCAATCCATTGATTGACAAGAGTCTACCCAGATCCTGCCTGGAACTTGAGCTATATCAGTACTATATTTATATAATTGTAATATGGCTTTACCTTTCACTTCCAAACTCACTGATAAAACTTTCCAAGGCATTTGGATTTCCCTTATATTTGATTCTGTTTAAAGTGTTTCTCAACTTTAAACAAAGATGATGTGTATTAAATCTATGTGATACTTGTCTGTTAATTTAGCAAACATGCCCCCTCTCCGCATTTGCCAGACATATCTCAAGCCCTTATGCTGCCACTCCCACAGATCTGGAAAAAAAAAGAGCTATAGGAAATCCTTGAGAATTTTTATGTAAGGGGTGATACAGGAGAAAGCACATTGTTTTCAACAGATACTTACATACTTTTTTTCCAGATTTGAATAGTGTGTGCAATAATAGGATTGTATCTAGGATTCTCTCTAGCAAAAGGTAAATTATAAGGCAATGTCAATAACAGTGATAAATCTGTCCGCTCAGTTTGTACCCTCTCTAATTGAACCCACGCACATAAAGGCCCTGGTCTATACTATTCCCTAATATAAGCAATTCTAGCAGCCCAATAATAACTACAAACATACGGCTGCCTGTTGTAGAATTAGGAATTAGGAAAAAAAGGATACAGAGGCCCAGGTTGCCCCTGCGTAAAATGGATTACAATGAATCATTGCCAAGGACCACACACATATATACTGTTTGCATAGATACAATAACATGCTTTTGCTAATCATTTTACTTAGTAAGAATCCATTGCAATTTGAATAAAGATAGTATATTAGATACATTATAGTTAATGTTAGCCATATAAAACTGCATTTGTGATGTTAGGATAATATGAAGGCATTTTCCCCTGACAGAAAAGACAAGTCTGTCTTTATCTCTGTTACCATCTCAGAAATCTTAGAATAAACACATTGGCATTAGAAGCAGACAGTCATGTGATAGCTAAGAAGCACCAAGCTTACATTACTGCATCTGCTTCTGTAAGATAAAAAAAATAAGTCTCAGGAAGATATGTCTATTACTTTAAGATTAAGGAAGTAGACCATCTAGATTAGGGAAGTAGATCATCCCTGGATGTGCACCCAGAACTAGAATGTTGCCCAGAACAGCTAAGGCTGCAAAAAGAATGCATGCCCAGATAGGCAGTAAGAGACTTTCTATAGCTTATAATACTTTGTTAAAATACAGAAAGTATTTTGAAAGACAGAAATAATTCTGAGATAATACTTTAAGAACATAAGAACATAAGAAATTGCCATGCTGGGTCAGACCAAGGGTCCATCAAGCCCAGCATCCTGTTTCCAACAGAGGCCAAAACCAGGCCACAAGAACCTGGCAATTACCCAAATGCTTTCTTTCAAGCATTTAACAAGAGAGAAACATTTTCTTTACATTAAGAAGATACTAGAATATTTACCCTTACATTTAGAAGTAGACAATAAGAACATGCCATGCTGGGTCAGACCAAGGGTCCATCAAGCCCAGCATCCTGTTTCCAACAGAGGCCAAACCAGGCTACAAGTACCTGGCAAATGCCCAAATTCTAAGTAAATCCCATGCTACTGATGCTAGTAATAACAGTGGCTATTTACAAAGTCAACTTAATTAATAGTAGGTAATGGACTTCTCCTCCAAGAACTTATCCAATCCTTTTTTAAACCCAGCTACACTAACTGCACTAACCACATCCCCTGGCAGCAAATTCCAGAGTTTAATTGTAAGTTAAGTGAAAAAGAACTTTCTCAGATTAGTTTTAAATGTGCCACATGCTAACTTCATGGAGCACCCCTAGTCCTTCTATTATCCGAAAGTGTAAATAACCGATTCACATTAACTTGTTCTAGACCTCTCATGATTTTAAACACCTCTATCATATCCCCCCTCAGCCATCTCTTCTCCAAACCAAAAAGTCCTAACCTCTTTAGTCTTTCCTCATAGGGGAGCTGTTCCAGTCCCCTTATCATTTTGGTCGCCCTTCTCTGTACCTTCTCCATCGCAATTATATCTTTTTTGAGATGCGGCGACCAGAATTGTACACAGTATTCAAGGTGCCATCTCAGCATGGAGCGATATAGAGGCATTATGACATTTTCCGTTTTATTCACCATTCCCCTTCTAATAATTCCCAACATTGTTTGCTTTTTTGACTGCCGCAGCACACTGAACTGATGATTTCAATGTGTTATCCACTATGACACCTAGATCTCATTCTTGGGTGGTAGCTCCCTTTTTCCATGGATGAGAACTGGTTCCAAAGACACACAAAAGAATTTATAACTGGGGCTATCTTTACTAGTTCTCTCTCCCCTTCACTTGTCCCCAAAGATCTAGGTCCTTTCTATGGGGGTTATTAAGGCAGACATTCTTGGCCCAGATGGTGGTATGAGTTTTCCTTCTGTTTGTGTGCTGTAATGCCTCTCTCTTTCTGTTGTGATGCTATACTGCAGGGACATACAGGCTGGACACAGAGTGTTCAAATTAAATTTACTAATTTTTTTGAAAGTTAACTCAGTGTCCAATAATCAGTCCAAAAGGTTGAGATTCCAGCTGTCTTTCTTACAGGTTCTTCTATTCCTCTGGGTATGTCCCCTGTCTCTCAGGTTCTTGGAAGGTGGCTTATCACTCCTCTACTGAGGCATAAGTTGTCTCAGTGTGCCTGGGAAATCCTACTGATGGGGGATCCATTAAATCCTAGAAAAATCCTATCTGAGTCCAAATGTTTAGTCTCTTTAACCCAGCCTATGTCCTGATCCCCTCGGGCAGAGATCATGTTGAGGTTCCCCAGATCTTGCTCCTTCTTCCTGAACTTTTGATGATTGTGAACTCTCTGATGTTAACAGAAAACCAGCTATCACAGCTCACCTTCCCTGTGAGAAGGGATGGATCAAAAACCTTCTCACATCCAAAAAAAGGAGAAAACACTTACATCCAAAACACTCATTCTGGGGTGATGCTGTTACTGCTGCTCCTTCTCGGACCTAGAAGGGTGGCTCACAGATCTTCAGCTCCCTGACCTCTAGATCCATGGTCTGTCCTTCACCAAAGGGCATAAAGGCTTCTCATCAGTCAAATACCCTAAAACAGCCCAAAAATGTCAACAAAGTCTCTCTTCCAATGGGAGGCAGATTCTCATAGGCAGAGCACGCACTGCGGGGACCCTCCTCTATAACTGAAACACCAAATAAGGGCGTTAGGCCCTAATAACAGAGCAATCAAAAATAGCTTCTCTCCCCCCCCAAAATTAATTCAAACTGACCACACTACTCCTACTTCTAGCCCCCCCCCCCCCAAGTGGAATAAAGAGATTCCATTCACAGCCAGCCTCAAGGGGAGGTGCTGCTTAGAAATGGTCTCTTTCACTAAGCTGAAAAATCTATGGCAGGGATCTAGGGCCATCTAGTAGCTGACCAGGGGGCACCAAACACACTTTGAAGAAAACATTTTGTATAAGAGCATCTGGATGCCTAGTTTGATTTGTTGGCAGCTGTACATTGATAATGTATTTATTTGGAAAGGCTTGGAGGGTTCTTTGCTGGAGTTCGTTCAATGGTTAAACATATAGGGGTAGATTTTAAGAAAGTGCGCCTTCGCGTACTTTTGTTGGCGCACCAGGCGCAAACAAAAGTACGCTTGATTTTAGTAGATACGCGCGTAGCCGCGCGTATCAGCTAAAGTCCAGGATCGGCGCGCGCAAGGCTGCCGATGTCGTGTAGCCGGCGCGCGCCGAGCCGCGCAGCCTGCCGCCGTTCCCTCCAAGGCCGCTCCGAAATCGGAGCGGCCTCGGAGGTAACTCGCTTTCGCCCTCCCCTCACCTTCCCCTCCCTTCCTCTATCTAACCCACCCCCCCGGCCCTATCTAGACCCCCACCCTACCTTTGTCGGGGGATTTACGCCTCCCGGAGGGAGAAGTAAATCCCCGCGTGCCAGCAGGCCGCTAGCGCGCCGAGACGCGACCTGGGGGCAGTTCCGGAGGGCGCGGCCATGCCCCCGGGCCGAAACCACGCCCCCGGGCCTGCCCCCAAAACGCCGCGTCCCACCCCCAAAACACCGCGCCGATCCGACACGCCCCCGACACGCCCCCCTCGAAAAACCCTGGGACTCGCGTAAGTCCCGGGGCTCTGCGCGCGCCGGTAGGCCTATGGAACATAGGCCTACCGGCGCGCAAGGCCCTGCTCGCGTAAATCCGGGTGGATTTACGCGAGCAGGGCTTTTAAAATCCGCCCCATAGGACATGTGCTTACAATTTACATTATCCTATCATTGTGATTGGATTCAATTTTTGAACATTAAAATCATGAGGAATGGGAATTCCATTCAGACAAGTTTATACCAGAAGCTTAATGAACCTAACACCTTGCTATCTTACCAGAGTTTCCATCCTGTTGCATTTAAAAGGAGTTTACCAATTGGACAATTTTTACATTTGTGATGCCTTTGTTCTGATATATAAGATTTTAAAATTCAAGCAGGGGACATGGCGCAATGGTTTCTTCAGAGAGGTTATCCAGGGTTATGAGTCAAACAGGCATTTTGGTGCACTTTTTTTGCTAATCGAGAATTACTTTTACAGCCACCCAGAAGGATGCTTTTGTTTGTCAAACTTGTGTCTTACATCTCACAGTGACTTTTACATCTATTTGTGGTATTATTAGGAAACATTGGCACATTTTGTCTGATTATTGTATTTTTCAAGGAACATCCTATGTTTGTATTTTCTCATGGTCATAATATCACAGATTATGTGATCAAATCAGCATGGCCAGATGTTCTTGATAGTCATCAAGAGGAATCCATTCTTGATCTGGGAGATACTGGATGTATACCTACCATCAGGAAGACATCTAAACATCATGACTCTTGTAGTTCCACATACATGGTATATTTGATAGCCTGTCCATGTCATAAATTTTATATTGACAAAACAAAGCGCATGATTCACACTAGCTTGATAGAATATAAGAGTTGTGTAAAAACTTTGTAAGCTGGAGGCTCCTTTGGTGGAACATTTTTTTTAATTATCTATTTATTTAAAATTATTTGTGGTCCATACTCTCCAAAGTTCAAGGCAGGTAACAA
Organism: Rhinatrema bivittatum; assembly: GCF_901001135.1. Lineage (NCBI taxonomy): Eukaryota > Metazoa > Chordata > Amphibia > Gymnophiona > Rhinatrematidae > Rhinatrema > Rhinatrema bivittatum. The sequence goes on along the minus strand of NC_042616.1, from coordinate 71,305,085 downwards.
CATTACACACTTAAGCAAATGCATAGTACAGACAATCAAGACAAATAATAAAATAACATTAAAATAACATTAAACAGGAATCTGCTTAATACATTTCATGTCTGTTAGGCAAGACGTTAACAAACATGCGAAAAGATGAAGACCTGAGACGATGGCAAAGCTAGCTATGAACGGTGTTGGTTCCTTGTAGACAAGGAAAAGGCAACTGTAAATAAATGTGCTTCTAGCGCCTTCTCAAATTATTTGATGTCAGTTCGTTTGCATAAGTGCTGATGGGTGGACAGTGAGAGAAAAAGCTCTTTTGCGTGTGCTGCTCGAATCAAAGGAATTTCAAGTAGGGATTGAAAGAATGAGCAAAGTGTCCTTGCAGGGACGTAGAATTTGAGTATACTGGTAGCCCAAGGGGATGTAAATTGTGCACAAGTCATGCTAATTTATACTGAATACGATATTTATAAGAAGCCAATGTGGAACCTGAAGTGGCAGACCTATAAGCATTCTTGCCACAGAATTTTGGATTATGGAAGACCCTATGTAAAGAGAGTTGCAGTAATCGAGTGATGTAAGTATTAGGGATTGGAAAAACTGTCCTGAAATGCTCTGAATTCAACAGGGGCTTGAGATGCCAGAGGAGTCACAACTTCTAGAATGGAGAGTATATAATTATCTTAACACGAGTATGCATGTACAGAGCTGAATCAAACTGAACAGCAAGGTTATGGACAGAGCTACCAATGGGAATAGAGTGAGTCAAATTGAAGTGAAACTGCTACATGATGGAATTCGGCGTATGATTTCTGTTTTACCAAGGTGTAAGCCATGCTCTGATGGAAGAGATACAGAGGGATACGAATTGAGTAGTTAATGACCACGATTTTGTAATAGGAAAAAAGAACTGGATATCATCAGCTTAGATTCTGTAAGTGAGATCCAAGGTGGAAAGAAGATGACAGAGAGGTGCAAAATAGATATTGAACAGGGCAGTCAATAGAGTCAAACCATGTGGAGCACCAGTAGTGACAGAGAACCAAGATGAAGTGACGTTGGCTAATCTGATTTGTTGCATTCTATCGGAAAAATAGGATCTAAAGCAGGAGAGGACAGACCCTGAAAGACCTATTTCTGAGAGAAACGAAAGGAGTATGTCATGATTGTGGGTATCAAAGACTGTACTGATATCCAGAAAGATTAAGAGATAGGAAGTACCAGAATTGAAACCCCTGTGCAGGGCCGGCAGAAGCACTAGGCAGCTGCCTAGGCTGCCAGAGTCTCAGAGGCAGCATTTTCATCATCCTGATGACTGAAAAGAGACAGCCTTGGCAGCTGGCAGGATATTTGCATGCCAGTCGTCATCACCTGACTGCCTTTCAAATCAGTGGTGACAGTGTAGTTACAGGTGGGCCAGAGATGGAGAAAGCTGCCTTAAGGCTGTGCCACTCAAGAGGAGTCTGTGCAGAGGAGGCACATTTGTGGGAATGTATCAGAGCATCTGGGCAGACATGGCACAACAGAACCTGGTCTAATGGTAGCAAGCAACAGGGTCGGGTGACCGAGTCAGGCACAGCACGATGAGGTACTCTGGCTGCTTTGCAGGATGGGAGGGAGGGAGGGATGAGCATGAGGGGATCAGAGATGTAGGGGAAGGGAGGGGGGAAGGAATGTGAGGTGATCGGAGACATGCTTGGAGGAGGGGGAATGAGTATGAGGGGATCAGAGATGTGCTTGGATGGGGAATGAGTGTGAGGGGTCTGGCGATATGCTTGGAGGGGGAGGGGGTATTGAATGTGTTGAGGCTGGGGGTGGGGCACAGGGCTGAAGTTTCACCTAGGGTGCCTAATACCCTTGCACTGATCCTGCCCTGTGAATAACATCAGTAGTAGAGGGGAGAAGAATTTGTATGCCATGATGTTTCCTGAAACCAAACTGATATTGATCTAGTATTAAATGGTCATTGAGGAAATCTGTAAGCTCTTTTAGAACAATAGATTCAATGATCTTTGATAAGAATGACAATGAAGAGATAGGATGGAAATTGAGGAAATCTGCAGGATCAGTGGTGGGGTTTTTTTAGGGATTGGGCAAATGGATGCAATCTTAAGCGCTGAGGGGAGGGTTCCAGAAGCCAGATAAGTTAACGACTGAGGAGACTTGTATTGTGCCCGTCGGTCACAGGCAGCTGCGACCTCTCATGCTCACCTCTTTTTTCCCTGCACCGTCAATCATTGGGAGAGTGGCGGCCTCCGCCAACCAACGCCGACTTCCCCGGCATCCCCAGGACAGCGTGGGCGCTGCCGACCGCAATCTTACTTATGGCATCACCTAGGCGCGCGCGCAGGGTCTCCTTATCAATACATCATGGCGGAAACCTCGGGAGCGTCCCCTCCCAATGACGACAACATTGCTAGTGTACTTAGATGGACTCGTCAATTGCTAAGACGAGTTAGCAAGGACTTCTCTCGCTTGTTAAATCCACTCTACTTGGATCTTCTGTTCCAGATTCTCCTTGGGCAATTGGACGCTCTGAGTACCCGCTCCTCAGGGGCTCTTCCACGTCTTGGCTATCTGCTCCTCGGAGGGCCCTCCTGCCTGGGACATCCTGACCCACTCCCTGGGTATATCTACTGGGACTTCCTTGTATGAGTACATTCTCCAACTTCTATCATCTCTACTGAAGATTCACAGCATACCCTGTTCCTCGGGTCACTACCATTCACTCTATGCTATCTGTGCCTCAGGATACTTCATCTCCTATACTTGGTCTAAGGCCTTGTTCCTATAACACCGATCTCTGCCTCTTTGACTTCTTCAAGTACAGTTTCCTCGGCATACCCCGCACTGCGGGCCACTACCGGATCTGCACTCAGAGGTATTACAACAGCCTACAGGAATTCCCTGGTGTACCCCGCGCTGCGGGCCATTACCAGAACCTTCGTATATACATCATCATCCTGACCACTGTATTTACTTACATTTCCCGCTCCTTGGGTCATGTTCTATATTTCTCCTTAAAAAAGTCTCTCTCACAGCTGTGGCCTACGTCGCTGAGACCACGCCTACTGACGGTGAGGCCCACAGGGCTCCTCCCTGTGGGTAGAGACATCTCTCACCTCAGCCCGGGGTTCACCAGTTCATCAAAACCATAACAATTTATGGTTAGGTTTCTTTTATATTATTTTAAGTATAAATCTGATATATAGTTACTTGTGTGATTGGTTTAAAAATTTTATTGTATTTTATGATTTTTTAATTATGAAACATTGTAAACCGGTGTGAAGGTATATACCAACATCGGTATAGAAAAATTAAGTAAATAAATAAATAAATAAACTTGTGAAATATATTCATGTGAAATTACTTTTAGTAGGCCAGTAAAGCATGGGTTTAGAGCATAATTTGTAGAATTCATTCAATAACAAGATTGTCTGCAAAATTTCAGGTTGTGAAATATACTCAAATTTATACCAGAGAGACGGTTGAGAACTAGAGAGATGTGTAACTGGCACTGTATAAGGAGGGAAATATTTACAAAGATTTGAGATTTTTTCCTGAAAATGTTTGGCAAAGGCTTCATACAAGGGTATATCAATTTTAGTTGATGGATAGGTTAATGGGAGCTGAAGGCTGTGATGTGATGTGTGTATGTTTTGTTTAGTAATTGCACTTTGCCTTATTTAAAGAGGCTTTATAGGAATCCAATGCCATTTGGTAGCGATGCAGATTTTCTGGAGACTTGTTCTTTTGCCATCTGCTCTCCGCCTAACCCACTATTTCTTTCAAGCTCAGCTAGAGTCTGAGTGAACCATGGAGTGTTTTTAGGGTGTCTGATGTTTGGGGGGGGTTTTTTATGTGTGGGAGCTATTTGATTTAGTGCTGATCTTATGCCAGTATTCTAGGCATCTATCATATTGTCAATGGCGTCTGTAGGGAAAGTTTACATGGATGGGGGCCAGTTCATCTATTAGTCTTTGGGTTTCAAAGTGTGGGTGTGTGAGAACACTTTGTTCAACAGTTTGGGGAAGAAGAGGATTTACTGCAAATTGTACAGAGGTGAAAATTAAGAAATGGTCTGACCAAGGGACAGGCAATATATTCAAACATAGAGTGAAAAATATATTTAAACATATGTGAAAAAAAAATAACATTGGCAGCTTGCACCTTCGCGTCCTCTCCCCCCCCCCCCCCCCCCCCTTTCCTTTCAACCGTACTCCAATATATTAAGCACACCTATACCAAGTTTTGGTGAAAAACAGGCCGAGTATTTGTGCATCAATCAAGATCACCATACCGGGCTTCGTACCGGTGTCCGCCATTTAAGCCAGTCCGCCCCACGATCTTACCGGCCCTCCTGCCGTGTCCAAGCCACGGGGCCATTCCCCCGGGCAGCCCACGCCCACCTCTGCACACTTTTCCTTTTCTTAGGACCCCAGTTTGTCCACCGTGTCCTCCCAGCCCCTCCTGGCCCACCAACTCGGGTACCCCCGCCACCCCACTCGCTGCGACATATTATACATTTGCCAATTGTCCTTGCTAACATTGATTCCTGACTATTCATCCCTATTGTCCCTAGCTACTGTGCCCTCTCTTCCCTTACTTTCTTTATTGTTGAGTGGGTGGGTGGAAAACGCGAGCACCGGCCAGTGAAAAGAGGCCTGGCCCGGCGCTCACCCCGCATTTAAGGCCCGAATTCTTGCGAGACCCCAGGCCGGGATCGCAGCGTCGATGAGCGCCGGTGCGATGACATCACCGCGCCAATCCAGGAGACCACTCCTCTCTTGCCCGGGCCGGCCCGGCCCGCCTCTAGGCCAGCCCATCCCGTCCAAGGTAAGGTGAGGCAGGGGGAAAGGAGGGAGGCGTCCTCTCCGGCAAGCGCCCTGTTAATGGGGCCCTCCCCGCAGGCGCTTGTCGGTCCTTTATAACATTGGCAGCTTGCACCCTCGTGTCCTCTCCCCCCTTTCCTTTCAATCGTACTCCAATATATTAAGCACACATATACCAGGTTTTGGTGAAAAACAGGCCGTAGCTTTTATTAATTATTAACATAAAATCAAACTTTTGGTACCCGAGTATTTGTGCGTCAATCAAGATCACCATACCGGGCTTCGTACTGGCGTCCGCCATTTAAGCCAGTCCGCCACACGATCTTACCGGCCCCCCGACGTGTCCAAGCCACGGGGCCATTCACCTGGGCAGCCCACGCCCACCTCTGCGCACTTTTCCTTTTCTTAGGACCCCGTTTTGTCCACCGTGTCTTCCTGGCCCACCAACTCGGGTACCCCCACCACCGGCCCAGGATAGTGTTACACTTGTCCCGGAGCCCCCCAATACCTTTACTGCGGCCTAAGCTTGGTAAACACGCACTCCAGCACCTCCTGTATCGCATTGTTAAATAGATCATATCCCACATCTGATAAGTGTATTATGTCCGGCCGGTATAGGCCAGAGCATGGCTCATCCGCCCAGTCGTGCTGTATCGTTGATATGGCCGTTTTCTGAGCTCAGACCTCGATTTGCCTATTCACCTTCTTCCACCCCCTGCACTATAGCTTGTCACCCTGCCATTTCAGCCTGGGTATGATTTCCGACCATATTATGATTGTTCCCTGTGCCATCTCCCTTATTTATTTATTTATTTAAAATCTTTTAATATACCGATACTCAAGATATATAACTTATCGTACTGGTTTACAGTAAAAATGAGGGAAAACCAGCAATATATGAGAAAGTTACAAAGAACAGGGTGATGAATTCAGAACAACACAGAAAGGAATTAACGTTAACATAGCGCAACTGTATCATAAAACAACAAGCAATTTAAGAAAATAACTTGGCGAGAGACCAGGGTATGCACTCCGAACAGACAGACAACAAACAGTCCTTCAAGGGTTGATTGAGTCTGTACCGGGTGATGAAAGAGCGGGGCGGGGATCGAGGCTAGGAGGAGGGTCGGGGTCGGGAGGGGAACTGACCAGAAGGTGGGGGGGGGGGGGGGAGACAGGGGGCTGAGAATCTGGCAGGGTGGCTAGCATTATTACAGATTGGAGCAGGAGAACAATCAGAGTTATGAGAGTTATTAATGGAACAAAGTAGTTCTGACTGTAAATTGTAAATGTGGATTTTTTGTATAAACCTTTATTTGTGGTATGGCCAATCAAGGGAAGGCTTGTTTAAAAAGCCCAGTTTTTAGTTTCTTTCGGAAGGTGAAATGGCATTGTTCTGGGCGGAGCTCTGGTGGTAAAGAGTTCCATTGAGAGGGTCCGGCGGTGGACAATGCGCGTTTCCGAATGGAGGGATGAAGTGAGGATTTAGTAGGGAGCGCATGAAGAGATCCTTTATATGCTGTTCTGATCGGTCTCGTAGAAGAGTGAAGGTTGAGCGGAATTTGGAGTTGGAGAGTAGATTGAAGGTAGATGGTTTTGTGGATGATGGTCAGGGTCTTAAATAGGATTCTAAAGTTGATGGGAAGCCAGTGTAAATTTTTGAGGATAGGTGTGATAAGGTCTCTTCGCCTAGACTTAGTTAGGATCCTGGCTGCGGCATTCTGGAGCATCTGTAACGGTTTTGTTGTAGAAGCAGGAAGGCCGAGGAGTAAAGCGTTACAGTAATGTAGAGATTACTTACCTGATAATCTCGTTTTCCTTAGAGTATGCAGATGGACTCAAAACAAGTGGGTATAGTGTGCTCGTGCTAGCAGTTGGAGATGGATCTGACGTCAGCACGGGTACATATACCCCCGCAGGAAGTGCAGCAATTCAGTAATCTTCCTTGCAAAAGCTTTATGGATATATGTGTAACTGACCGATCGATTAAATGAACAGGATTAACCTGACCGATTGATAGTAGCTGGAGACCGCCAGTGTTCTCAACCGGAAGGCGTCGACACCCGGCAGGGTGGAAGCCCTATATAAGGAAACATGGCTTACCGTGAGTCGGTGAATCCCCATCTCTTCCGGCAGCCGGGCGGGATGCTGAGTCCATCTGCATACACTAAGGAAAACGAGATTATCAGGTAAGTAATCTCTACATTTCCTAGCGTGTAGCAGATGGACTCAAAACAAGTGGGATGTACAAAAGCTACTCCCGGACTGGGTGGGAGGCTGCCCGAGGTCCATTTAGGATTGCCCTCGCAAACACTGTGTCCTCCCTGGCCTGGATGTCCAGACGGTAGAATCTGGAGAAGGTATGGAAGGAGGACCACGTCGCCGCTTTACATATCTCTGCAGGCGACAGCATCCTAGTTTCCGCCCAGGAGGCCGCTTGCGCTCTGGTAGAGTGAGCCTTGACCCATAGAGGTGGTGGTTTTCCTGCCTCTACGTAGGCCGCCTTGATAACTTCTTTGATCCAGCGAGCGATGGTTGTCCGTTAGGCCGCTTCCCCTTGCTTCTTCCCGTGGTGAAGGACGAACAGGTGGGCCGTCTTTCGTACTGTTTCTGACCTTTCCAGGTATCTGGACAGCAGCCTGCCGATGTCGAGATGGCGTAGTATTCGACCTTCTTCCGACTTCTTCAAACCTTCCGTGGTAGGCAAGGATATGGTTTGGTTGAGGTGGAAGTGTGAGACTACTTTGGGTAAGAAGGAAGGAACCGTGCGAAGATGGATAGCCTCTGGAGTGATTCTGAGAAACGGGTCACGACAGGACAGCGCTTGTAGCTCTGAGATGTGGTGTGCTGAGCATACAGCCAGCAGGAACACCATCTTCAAGGTTAACAAACGGAGGGACAGGCCTCGAAGGGGTCTGAAGGCGGGTCCCGCTAGAAATTCCAAAACTAGGTCGAGGTTCCACAGGGGCACTGGCCACTTCAGTGGCGGGCGAATGTGTTTGACTCCTTTCAGGAAACGTGAAACGTCTGGGTGTGTGGCAATGCTGTTGCCGTCACTCCGGGGACCGAAGCAGGATAGCGCTGCCACCTGAACCTTGATTGAATTGAGGGACAGACCCTTCTGAAGTCCATCTTGCAGGAAATCCAAAACGAAAGGGATTTTAGTGGCATGTGGATTGGTGCTGTGAGTGTCGCACCAGGCTTCAAATACTCTCCAGATCCTTATATATGTGATGTGGAGAACTTGCGTGCTCGGAGGAGTGTATCTATTACCGGCCCTGAGTATCCCCTTTTCTTCAGTCTAGCCCTCTCAATGGCCAGACCGTAAGAGAGAATTGAGCTGGATCCTCGTGGAGGATGGGACCTTGCCGCAGCAGGTCCCTGTGTGGAAGCAGGGGTAGTGGATTCCCTGCCAGTAGTCTTCTCATGTCTGCGTACCAGGGTCTTCTTGGCCAGTCCGGGGCCACTAGAAGAACTAGGCCTCTGTGCCGCTGAATCTTGTGTATAATGGCGCCCAGCAGGGGCCATGGAGGAAAGGCATATAGCAGGATCCCCTGAGGCCATGGCTGTACCAGGGCATCAATCCCCTGGGATAGAGGATCCCGCCTGCGGCTGAAATATCTGGGTACTTGAGCGTTGGACCTGTCCGCTAGTAGGTCCATGCCCGGCATCCCCCACTGATCCACAATTATCTGGAAAGCTGTGGGCGACAGCTGCCATTCCCCCGGGTTTAGGCTTTCTCTGCTGAGGAAGTCTGCCGTGGTGTTGTCCTTCCCGGCAATGTGGACGGCGGAGATGTCCTGGAGATTTGCTTCCGCCCAAGTCATCAGGGGGGCTATTTCTAGGGATACCTGTCGGCTTCTGGTTCCGCCCTGTCGGTTGATGTATGCCACTGTGGTGGCGTTGTCCGACATCACTCTGACTGCTCGAAGTCTGTGGGCAAATCGCAGGCATGCTAGCCTGACTGCCCGTGCCTCTAGTCGGTTGATGTTCCACCCCGACTCTTCTCTGTTCCACCGCCCTTGGGCGGTGAGTTCTTCGCAATGTGCTCCCCATCCGTTCAGGCTTGCATCTGTAGTGAGCAGGGTCTAGGTTGGGGAGGACATTCGTGACCCCCGGCTCATGTGGCCGGGCTGTAACCACCACCGTAGCTGATTCCGCACTCTGGCTGGTAGAGGTAGGTGTACGGTGTAGTTCTGTGATCGTGGGCTCCACCGAGATAGGAGGGCGCGTTGTAATGGTCTCATATGAGCCCGCGCCCATGGGATCACCTCCAGAGTGGATGCCATAAGGCCGAGGACCTGTAGGTAATCCCAAGCTGTGGGCCGGGTGGCGCTCAGCAGGGCCAGCAGACGATTCCGGAGCTTTGATCTCCTCCTGGAGGTCAGACTGACCTTGTCTTCCTGGGTGTCGAAACGGACCCCTAGGTATTCCAGCGACTGAGAAGGCTGTAGGGAACTCTTGTTCAAGTTTACTACCCATCCTAGGCTTTCCAGAAGAGATATAACTCTGTTGGTTGCCTGGTGGCTCTCCTCCGGTGACTTTGCCCTGATCAGCCAATCGTCCAGGTAGGGATGGACGAGAATTCCTTCCTTTCTGAGTGACGCCGCCACTACTACTATGACCTTGGTAAAGGTCCGCGGCGCGGTGGCTAACCTGAAGGGTAAAGCTCGGAACTGGAAGTGCTGATTCAGGACTTTGAAGCATAAATAGCGCTGGTGATCCCGATGGATTGGGATATGCAAGTAGGCTTCCGAAAGATCTAGGGATGTGAGAAACTCCCCTGGCTGTACTGCCTTCTTGACAGACCGCAGAGTTTCCATGCGAAAGCTGGGGACCCGTAAGTGTCGGTTGACCAACTTGGGGTCCAGGACGGGCCTGAAAGTGCCCTCCTTCTTGGGTACTATGAAATAAATGGAATAATGCCCAGAATGTTTCTCCCATGCAGGCACTGGGATAATGGCTTTTAGGGACAGGAGCCTCCGCAAGGTAAATTCTAGTGCCGTCCTCTTGAGGGGTGAACAAGGAGATTCCACAAACTTGTCCGGTGGGAGCCGAAGAAAGTCCAGGTAATACCCTTCTCGGATGATGGCTAGGACCCACTGGTCCGAGGTAATCTCGACCCACCTGCGGTAGAAGAGGGTTAGCCTGCCCCCTATGGCTGCTACCCCCGGATGGGTCGGCTGATTGTCATTGTGGGGTGCGGCCGGGACCAGAACCCGAGCCGGTTCTCCTCTTGTTGTGCTTAGTCCGAAAGGGCTGGTTCCTGGCCTGAGAACGAGGTGCTTGGTAGCGAGCCCTGTAAGGGTTGAAGCGCTGAGAGTTTCTACCTCTGGATGGCCTAGGAAAAGGGCGCTGGCTCCTCCTTGACCTGTCTTCTGCTAGACGGGGTAATGGAGAGGCGCCCCATTTATTAGCCAATTTCTCGAGGTCGCTGCCGAACAGGAGGGATCCCTTAAAGGGCATTCTTGTGAGACGTGTCTTGGAGGAGGAGTCGGCCGACCAATTACGTAGCCAGAGCTGTCTCCTGGCTGCCACTGAGGATGACACTCCCTTGGCTGCCGTACGGACTAGGTCGGAGGCTGCATCAGTGAGGAACGAGAGAGCTGATTCCATCTCTTCTCCCGGGGTGTTGTTCCTAGCCTGTGATAAACAGGAACGCGTCACCACGATGCAGCAGGTCGCAATTCGTAGGGACATGGCTGCCACCTCAAAGGCTTGTTTCAGAATGGCGTCCATGCGCCGGACATGTGCATCCTTGAGGGCCGCCCCCCCTCCACCGCAGAGTTTCCATGCAAAAGCTGGGGACCCGTAGGTGTCGGTTGTGGTGCGCTTCACAATTGCGCTAACTATGGCATCTACCTTGGGGCACGCCAGCAGCTCCTTGGTTGCTGGATCTAAGGGGTACATGCCAGACAAGGCCCGACCCCCTTTGAATGAGGCCTCCAGCGCATTCCATTCCAAATCATGTCTTCAAGGTGTGCATTACTCCTTTGTGGATCTGGAGAAGGATCTGATTTCAATTCAATAGAAACTTGACGAAAAGAACCTGAAGAATCGGAGTAATCTGAATTCTCAAAATCAGACATAACTACTGGCAAATCCTTAGTTATTGATCTCTGCATCGATGATAAAGCAGCATTATATTTTTCCGGTCAAATCTTCTGATATGGAGTAAAAGGCGGTTGAAATTAAATTGCTCCTGCGTGTCTTTCTAAAATAGGTTGAGAGAGTCTTGTTTAGAGGTAAGGTTCATCATTTTTAACAAAATCTGACCAAAGCCTTTGGACAAAGGAATGACATTCCTTTAGAGGCAGCAGTGAAATTTCTGAATGAGCTTTAACAGACAAAAGTTGTAGATTCAGGCACCAAAATGGGTAAAAAGGCTCTATGCGATGAGGAAGTGCTATTTCCATACCAAAACAATATGTTTCAGTGCCAATGGAAATAGAGGTATCAAATTCTGCTCTGAAGTGTTCACTTCTGGAATATAAATTATCAAAGCTCTCTGCACCATTGGTTTAGTGTGATGTTTGGATAGCGTTCATGTAGTCTGTGGCATGGGTCCCTTTCCATCATGGCACAATGTTTATTATTGGATGGCACTGAAGCCTTTTCTTCACCATGATTTTTTTTTACTGGATGGTGCCAAGGACTTTTTTTTCAACGCACGACCAAAATGATAAAGGGAATGGAATAGCTTCCCTATGAGGAAAGACTAAAGAGGTTAGGATTTTTCAGCTTGGAGAGGAGACGGCTGAGGGGGGATATGATAGAGGTGTTTAAAATCATGAGAGGTCTAGAACGGGTAGATGTGAATCGGTTATTTACTCTTTTGGATATTCAAAAGACTAGGGGGCACTCCATGAAGTTAGCATGGGGCACATTTAAAACTAATTGGAGAAAGTTCTTTTTCACTCAACGCACAATTAAACTCTGGAATTTGTTGCCAGAGGATGTGGTTAGTGCAGTTAGTATAGCTGTGTTTAAAAAAGGATTGGATAAGTTCTTGGAGGAGTTGACTTAGAAAATAGCCACTGCTATTACTAGCATCAATAGCATGGAATAGACTGTTTTTGGGTACTTGCCAGGTTCTTATGGCCTGGATTGGCCACTGTTGGAAACAGGATGCTGGGCTTGATGGACCCTTGGTCTGACCCAGTATGGCATGTTCTTATGAAGATAGCACTGTGGTTGACTGAACCGTGGTTTCAGCATGATTCTTCCTAGAAGATGAAGCCAAAGGAGAATGCTTTCTCTTTCAGTTAGTGCCCTGGGAGGGGGAACGACCCATCACTCCCTTGAGACTCTGATTGCTTTGGTACTGATCTCGTTGATGTGAGACCTTCCTTATTTGAAGGGGTTGAAAACTTCCACTAAAGCTTCCTGCTGTTGTAGGTCCTGGCACGATGAGACATCCTACCACTTCCTGTCCCCTTCCATGTAGTTCCCTCCTACCCACCCCACTCCTGACGGAAGAATTGGTCTCTTCCTCTTCTCTCTAAGGTACTTCCTCATTTCCCATAATCTCCACCTTCTCCATTCAGTTCCTTTCTATGTTCTCCTCCTTGCCCTCCCCCCGCACCCAAAAGCTTCCCTTCTCACTTCATGTCAGTGTCCATAGTACCATTCTCCCCTGCACTCCTTCTCCAGGCTCTTCTCCATCCCCCTCCCATCCAAACACATACCCTCTCTCTAGGTTCCTTCTCTAATTCCTTCCTCTTGAGATTCCTCTCTATTATTCATTTCCCAGCTTCCTCTCTATTTCTCCCTCCTCTCCTTCATATTCCTCTGTTTCTTGGAGCACAGTGTCCATGGGCAGAGTATGGCAGGACAGCAGGATGAGGACATGGCAATTGTGTGCTTTCTATCCCCTTAGCTGCTTTTCTCCCATAGTGCATACTTCCTTAATAATCAGGAATTGCCTTCATATAGGCCATAGATGCTTTTGAGTATGTTTCAGATGGGATTGCCTGATACATCTAACTGTGCATACAGTGTCTCCTTACAAATTCCAGACCATATTTAAGTTACAGAATTTTGTGGGTACATCTAGAACACTTGTTCCCCATGGTGCCAGTAGTGAGCAAGCAATTCCTTTGGGGGTGAAGGGAGGTGTTGACAGTCCAGGCAACTGTCCCCTGGAAAAATAATAATAATTTACTCCCAAAATATCCATTTTCTTGATATGTAAAAGCACATTTTGAGTTTTTCCACAAAATATTTATGACCCAGTACAAAAGTCTCAGGGCTGGCAGCTATTTCCTGCATAGAGGAGAATTATTTATGCACTGAAAAAAGCAATATCAGCTAACAATATCTGTTTACAATATATAAATTCTGTTTGGGAGATTCAGCCATATCCTTTGAACTGGGTCCCAGAATATTTTACACCGATTTGGTTAAGTAATACTATCAGATAATAACATTGTTTCCAAGCTTTGCTATCTATGGCTTGATTCTCTCTTTTTCTCATCTTCGTCTCTTGCCTATATTCCTTCTTTGTTTTCTGTCCCACTCTGGTATCCTCCTTCCATGTTTCTTCTCTCTCTCTTCCTTCTTTGTATCTTTCCTTTTCTCTTTCCATCCCTTCTCTGGTTTTCCTTCTTTCTCCTTAATATGTTATTATTCCTGCCTGTTCTCCTTTCCCTGTTCCTCCTTTCTCTTCTCTTTCTCCTGCCCTCTCCTCCATTTCTCATTCCCTTCCTCCTATATTATTGCTCTGGTCTCTTCTCCACAAATTGTGAGTCCTCCCTTTTGATCTCCATATTCTGACATCCCCACTCTTGTCCAGTCCCATTTCCTAGGTTCCTTTCCATCGCCCCCAAACCTCTCCCTCTATCCCTGGTTCTCCTTTCTCTCTCTCCCTTCAATCAATACCTGGTCTGCTCCCCCTCTATCCTGAATACCCTCTCCCTCTACCTCCACCCAATATCGTGCAATTTCTCCTGCCCCCATCATCCCAGGTCCTCTCTCCTTCTCCATCACCCTTCCCACTATCCTAGGTCTTCACTCCCTTTCCCTCAATCTCCAGTTCTCTTCCTCTCCCTATTCTTTCATTCTGGATCCTCTCTTCCTTGTCATCTTTTCATACTAAATCCTTTCTCAATCTCCTTCCCCGTGTCCTCTCATTCTGTCATCCTCCCCATCCCAAGTTCAGGTCATTTATATACAGTGATTTCAGAAGACAGTCAAGTGAAAATTATTTAAAATTTATTTGCCCATAGACTTTCCTTTTCACTAGACAGAAAAAGAAGAACAATTAAAAAAATCGACATGAACAATCAAAGGGCAGCAAGGTAAGAGATGCAAGTGGTGTTTAGTAAAAGGAAACATACACCATATGACTGTTAAAACTATTTGCATTGTAAGGACTGTGGTTGTGCCTAAACAGCAGCTGTCCCAAGACAAATTTAAGTTGGGGTAACTATATACATGACTCAGAGCTCCTCAAGATGCAGAAAAGACATGCCCAAATGTGTGCAATTCTGTACTAGAAGGAAAGTCTATGGTCAAACTTTGCATTAGTATGTGGACAGTGGTCCCATATGGTGTCAATATCCTTTTCTGTGCTTGATGAATAGACATATTTTTTTTAGTCAAATATCCTCTTTTCAGAAAAGTTCATCTATTTCCAGTTACTGATTAAAATGCATATACCGCTTCCCTGGTGCATCAGAACACCCAAAGCAGTATTCAGGTATATGCCAAAGCATACCAATAAGCACAGCATATACAAAACAACTGTGCCCACAGTTAAAATAGATTCTTATTGCCACACTAGGCTTCACTTCAGCCCTCAAACCCCACCCCAAAGAAATTTCACCTGACATTCTTCCAAAATCACTACAACTTTACACAATCAACTTTACACAATCAACAATATTTTTGGTGAATTCAGTTCATAAGAATTTAAATAGCTGTGAACAAAAAAAATAAAAAGGCACCTAAGAATATGATTCAAACATGAAGCAATAGTCAGGATATTTTGAGAAATATATTTTTATTATTATTACATGAATAATAAATATCAGGAACACAGCTGGCACTGCCAATTTAATGGGACAAAGTAATCATCTTTCTCACATGAAACAAATGGAAACCAAGGATGAAGAATGGCAAGCCAGAATCTCCCATAGGAATGAAGTCTATTCCATCTGAACGATCAGTATTTGATAATAGCAAACTTTCTTCTTATTCTGCATTTCGAACTATTACAAGTGGCTCATATTTAATATGCTTATTGCTGTTTCTGTGATCTGTAAAAACAGATTCTATTATCGCTGGGCATAGTCTATACAAAAATCTGGTCTTACAAAGGACTGCTTTTACCTTAATAACAATCTGCCGCTACAAGAGGAGTGAACAGGTCATATCCACTAACCATGGAAGTCTCTGAGGTACCATTTCCCATTACTACGGGAACCCAAATTTTATTAAGCAAAGAGACTAATTGGATTCATAGGAAAGTGAATGGAAACTGTCTTTCTTGAGACAGCAACTCAGAATGCCCTCTAATATTGTCGGTCATTGCAGGGATAGTTGAAGACAAAAACTGTAGACAAACCTCTCAGTGCATTCCTTGGTTCCTATATTCCTATCATGGTGACTTCGCATCTTGCAACATATCACAAACTGGTAAACAATGGGAATCCAGGTTTTTAACAAAATTAAGGAGCATATTTAGAAGACATTTTTTTAAGCCGTTTTTGTGGGTAAGCACCAATTTACCCATGTAAACTGGCTGTCGAGAACTGACTGCATGCTAATATGGTTAAGTGTGCAGTGTTTCACAAAGCATTGCTTTTAGCCACATTTAGAGGAGGCATTCCTGGGGGTAGAGGGGCATGTTTTGCATGGGGTTATAAAATAACACGCACAGATTGAATTTTCAACTTTACACACGTTATTTTTCATTCGTGCAAAAAAAAGCATATGCAACAGTCCTGTGGGTACTTTGTTTCAAATTGAAAGTACGCATACTTTCCTTTGAAAACCAGTGCAAGGCCCGTAAGTAAGAAGTACCTGTGTACCAGCTTGAAAACTGCCCCCTAGCTCTCCTGGAATGTGATCTCTTGCAAGCATCTTGAGAAAGTTCAGCAACTTACCTGCATGTACTGCAACGTACCTCAGAAATCAGATCAAATAGGGAACACCGGAAGGCAGGGCAAGTAGTGGCTGCTTTAAAAATTATTCTAATCATGTACAAAATATTGGATTGTCCTGATCTGTATATTCGAAATATTGCTAGTTAAAAAAGTTTTCAAATATAAAAATGGTTATAACCTAAAGTAGCGCTTCCAGCAAATAAGTTTTTATTTTGCCTTCTGGCTCGCTGATAAGGCTTGGTACTGAAAATAATTTACCGGTGAAGCACCAGTTAAAACTGAAGCAGATTCTTTTCAGACGCTCTTTCAGTTCGAGAGTTGACAAGCTCCACCATGCAACCATTCTGAAGCCTGCGCTCTGGAACGCCAGAAGGAATAATGAAGGTCTGTAAGAAAATGATGTTCAGGTCTGCACGGATTTCTCATTTCCATTTGGACCGGAAGGCCTCCCAGGTCAAGTAGGCAATGGCAGTCAAAGGCACATTTAACTACGTCAGTTCTTTTCTTGCTTGTGCTGTCGCAGAGCTTGCAGGAAAATCATTTTCACCTGCTCCATCATCTGGTGGTAGAGCTTGAGATCCTCCTCCTTTGTTTTTAATGTGCTCTTTAGAGCAGCCTTCAGGGACTCGGTCTCATCTAGCTGGATAGAAAGCCTTTACAAGAAAGAAAGAAAGAAAGAAAACATGAATGCTAATCAGCTGGAATTAAAAGAATGAAATGAAATTTGAACAATAAGAAAAAACATATCTTGAAAGTTTCTCTAGCTCTTCCTTAGTATAGATTATAGTAGAGCAGGAAACAAAGAGAGGGTCTTTCCAATATGAAAATAAGCTTAGAAAATGTTGCCTAATGGAAATTAAGCTTAATAGCTGTCAGGAATGGCACACAGAGATGTCACATTTACATTACATCAAAATGGTACTTTTTTTTTTGTTTTCTCCATTTCAAATGAGTTAGGGGTAGATTTTCAGAGCCCTGCTCGCCTAAATCCGCCCAAAACCGGGCGGATTTAGGCGAGCAGGGCCCTGCGCGCCGGGAAGCCTATTTTACATAGGCCTCCCGGCGCGCGCAGAGCCCCGGGACTCGCGTAAGTCCCGGGGTTCTCGGAGGGGGGCATGTCGGGGGGCGGGCCCGGTCGTCGCGGCGTTCCGGGGGTGTGTCGGCAGCGTTTTGGGGGCGGGTACGGGGGCATGGCTACGGCCCGGGGGCGTGGCCGCGCCCTCCGTACCCGCCCCCAGGTCGCGGCCCGGCGCGCAGCAGGCCCGCTGGCGCGCGGGGATTTACGTCTCCCTCCGGGAGGCGTAAATCCCCCGACAAAGGTAAGGGGGGGGTGTAGACAGGGCCGGGCGGGGAAGGTGAGGGGAGGGCAAAGGAAAGTTCCCTCCAAGGCCGCTCCGATTTCGGAGCGGCCTTGGAGGGAACGGGGGGAGGCAGCGCGGCTCGGCGCGCGCAGGCTATACAAAATCGATAGCCTTGCGCGCGCCGATCCAGGATTTTAGTGGATACTCGCGGCTCCGCGCGTATCTACTAAAATCCAGCGTACTTTTGCTTGAGTCTGATGCGCAAGCAAAAGTAGGCTGATCGCGCTTCTTTTAAAATCTACCCCTTAGTGAGCAACAAAACATTATCTCGTGATAGGACACTGTTGGTTTAATTCATCAAAGACCTCCCACAAGTACAAAATAGGAGAAAACCTTAGCATTTAAAAGACATAAAATATCTAAATTTATTAACTCCACACTAAAAGATTGCTTCTTCAAACTTCACACCCTAAAAAAGTTAAAACCCCTTCTACACCTCAACGATTTCCGTACAATACTCCAAGCCACCATCTTTTCAAAAATTGATTACTGTAACGCCCTCCTCATAGGCCTGCCCAAAAACACAATCCACCCCCTCCAAATGCTACAAAATGCTGCTGCCCGCATCCTCACTAGTACCCGCAAAAATGAACATATCTCCCCTGTCCTCAAGGAACTGCACTGGCTTCCAATCTCATCCCGGATCCTATGCAAGACCCATACCATCAGACATAAATCCCTACACAACCATAATATGCAATGGTTCAACGACTCCTTACTATTTCGCACCTCCACAAGACCCACCAGAAATCAATACCTGGCAACACTACACACCCCGTCACCCAAACTCACTAACCTGTCTACCACCAGAGATCGTGCACTTTCTATTGCAGGACCTGCACTATGGAATACCATGCCTGCCGAGCTACACCAAGAACTCTGCCCCCAAAAAAATGTAAACAGAAACTAAAGACCTGGCTATTCAAGCAGGCATATACCTGACTTTCTCTCTCTAGCCCGCCTTCTCGTAATACATCCTAATCTATACACCCCTTCCCTTCCATCTATCCCCGCTCCTCGTAACTTCCTATCCTTTTCACTATGTTAAGTTTTTTGAAGAAATGCCTCCCTATCAAACTTCCACCTCTCCTGACCCACTACAGCACACCTCTCCTCCAAACCTAACTCCTACCTCAGAAATGCCTTCCCCTCCATTGCTATACCTGTTTTACTGTAAATATTTGGATACTGTTTATACTGTAAATATCTAGTCATTCCTTATCCCAATTACTGTTTTAAATGTAGTTCTAACTTGTTTTAAATATCAGTTCCCTGTAAAGCCTTTTATGTTACATTCATGTTCTGTGTAAACCGATGTGATGTTCCCAGCGAATGTCGGTCTATAAAAAATGTTAAATAAATACATCTCCGGAGATAATTTTCAAAAGGATTTACAAATGTAAAAGTAGCATGTACCATAAGTAATTTTCATAAGCCCATTTACATACGTAAAACCTTTTGAAAATTCAGTGACATTTCAAAAGAAGTTACAATGCGTAAATTTATCAATTTCCAAAAACCCAATTTTACACGCATAAATACTTTTGAAAATGACCCCGTGACTGCCAGGAGATGTGGGAATAAGTCGTGTTTGTGCGCGCTGACTATATTTTAAAATGTGCCCGGATACTTGCGTAAATGCCGCAGTGCATGCATATTAAAAGTGGGCATGGTGTGGGCAGGGCATGGGCGTTTTGAGGCCTGAACCTGAGATGAGCTCGTAAATACTTATGCAACCCAGCACGTGCTGAGGTCCCCTACCACATAACTTTACTTCTGCTATGGATAAGAACATAAGAAATTGCCACGCTGGGTCAGACCAAGGGTCCATCAAGCCCAGCATCCTGTTTCCAGCAGTGGATGTCATGTAAGTTAAAAATAAAAGAAAACTACGCAGATCTGCGGGGTTTTAAGGGTTGTGGCTAACTGGGAGGAGTGAGGACTATATAACAAGGGGGGAGGGATGGGTTGGAAGACCTATATCTTAACTGGGCGAACTGGGGATGAACTGATAAAAATGGGAATGGTGTTGGCATGCGCATCTTTTAAAATCCCCTGATTTACGCGGTAGAAGTGGGATTTGCAATCACATGTGCATGCCCATTTCAAATTTGGCACACATGTGCATGCAGTCAGGGTATTTTATAACATGCGCATGTATGGTTATAAAATGGCTGTGTTCCTGGGCATCGGCTGATGTATGCACACAAATGTGCGCTGGTTTGAAAGTTACCATCTATGGTTTTATGTGATTTCTGTCCTGTTTTTAACGTATATGTTAATTGTGTTATGATTTTTAGCCTTTTGTGTTTTATTCATATATATACCATATGATATGGATGTTTTGCTTGTAATCCATACTGAAAAGATTTTTTTTTCTGGAATTTGCGGCATATAAAAATGCCTAAAAGAGTATTTATTACTCTGTTTTACCTGTTTGCTGTGAAAAATTTTGCATGTTCAGGGATGGCATCAGTTGTTGTTCTAGCATTGGACTGTTTTTTGGGGTTTTTTTTAACTATTTGTAAGTACCTGAGTACCCTGGATTTTTGTTTGGTTTTTTTTTTTTTTTTTTTGCTACAAAGCTGAACAATTATTAAAAAAATGACAACTCTGCCCCACTCAAACTAGTTTAGCTATAAAGGAAATATTATTCGGTTGCACAACTTGTCTTTCTCCTTGGTGCTTTAGATGAAGTTTAATTTTATCTTCTTCAGATTTTACAATGATGAAACTTAGCTTTCACATTTGCATTATGAAGTCGCTGATTACCTTATGGATGAAATAATAAATGAATCACAGCAAACCAAAATAGATGCATACTAATCTAAGATAAGACAAAGCACAATACATGAGACCTAGTGTTAGCTGACAGCTGTTCAATGGCCTGAGTAAAATGATTTAGTGGACTCAGGCCAATTCCTGGTGGACATTGCAGAGTGCATTAATAATTAGCAGACAGGGCTATCCAAAGGGTGGTGCCATCATCACCAGCGGAGGAAAAGATTTCTGAAAACTTGGGTACCAGCCACAATTTTTTTTTTTTTTTTTTTTAGAAAGTCAGAGTAAAAAATAAATTCCCCAATACCTTTTTGTTATTATTTTATCTTTTTCTCTTTTTGGCTTTGCCTACATTTTTTTTCTTATTTTGCTCATTTTTTCCTTTCTTCTCTCTCCACCCACCTGACCCTACCTCCCTTACTTTCTTCTACCTCATCACCTCTTTCACAGCGGCAGCATCATCTCTCTCTGGTTTGGGCCAGCTGCAGCAGCCTCTCTTCCCAACCAATGCCGGCTGCTGCAGCAGCAGTAACAGATTCAGTGTTTCCTCGCAGCCGGGACCAGTGATGGCAGCAACAGCCTCTATTCTAGGCCCGAGCGGGCAGTGGCAGTTCCTCCTGGGCTCAGGATGGCGGTTATGCCCCACATTTATGCAACCTGGCACCTAGAATCTTTCCAGCCCTGACCATCACTAGTCACTGTGAACCTTTACCAGTGGATTATTATAGGGATGTCTGTCTCACTCTGCTTGTGACACTAACAAACATTCACACTTTAAAAGGCCCTGGGAGAGTTGGTAAAATGAGTATTTTAAAACCTTTTACAAAAAAGAAATCCTATCATCCCAGGCATTACAGCTCTCCCAGCATTTTGGCTGCTTTTTAAACCTTTTGTAATAAATATGTGGAAGTTTTAGGTACACTGCAAGGACAAACATTTTGCGGCAGCATTTTGCACACTGAAGCAACACAGACTCAGCAGGAGCTTAACTGAAGCTGGCTCAGTAGTCAATTATCTTGCTACAATTTACTGCGGCACCACAGTTGTCCACAAATACCATACCAACCATTTTCAGGTTCCCTTTTTAGCCACTCTGACAGCCTGCCTTTAAATATAAAAGAGAACAGAGGGCTCAGTAGCTTGATTTCCTAACGCACTAGAAGGGATGCAAAAAAAAGGGGCAGAGACTTCATCTACCTCGTCTTAAACTCTTCTATTTGTGACTCCAAGGGCACCTCAGACAGATCTTTCTTCTCACTCACACTCGAGCCATACCTGGAACTGGTGAGATGTTGACCTGTTGATAGAATCACAATGTAATGCCAATGCTGAGTATTCCTTAAAACAAAACGGTATACAAAAATTTCTAAAATAAAAAAAATAGCTGAAGTCCTTAGCAATCATTTAAGAACATACAAAAGAAGCTTACTTGGTAAGATGAAACCCAAAGAATTAATGTTCCTCTCCAGTCTAATGCTATTGCCATGGCCTTTGCATAGTGTGAATGAAAGCATTAGTGCAAAGGCATACATTTAAATCTGACTTCACAAGTAGAACTCCACCTTAAAGTGAACTCTCAAAAAAACAACAAGAATTGGCTTATAGCAAGGAGGAGAAAAAGACCTCAGAGGTCACATATGCATACAAGCAGATATTTATAACATACTGACTGATTCAATCATTGGTCAAAACTTCTACCCCCTGTAAATTTATTCTGAAAATTTCCCTTTAATTAATAAATGTTGAATTTTTGAAAACCTTTTTTTTTTTTTTTAATTTTTTGTAAAATCGCATTGAGAGCAGGTGCTCCACTATGATATGGCTAATAGCATAACTAGGATTTCCATCCGTGAAGCAGTATGGCTTACTGGGATTTTCACTGATTGCTGTTTGACATATCGCTAGCTTACTCCTACACATGGATAAGACTGGATGCAAAAATAAGATAAGTGCTCAAGCTGCATTCATATATATTAAGTGCATACATCGCATTCAAATATATGATTTTCAATTTCACTTCAACCTAACATAGTAATGATGGCAGAAAAGGACCAAATGGTCCATCCAGTCTGTCCAGCAAACATCTTATGGTAGTACCTGCTGCACCGTGCAGGTTACCCAATGTTTCTCTTAAGGGTAGCAACTGCCGCTCTGTGCAGTTATTCAATGAGCCTTTTTGAAAATTCAGACAGTGCTGATGTGTTTTGCTTATGGACTTGGCCTTAGAAGCAGTCCTGTATTTTTTCCCTTGTCTATGAATCATACCCCGGACCGTAAAAGCCAGGACCTGTGTTGGTGTTGTCTGAATCCAATTCCTTTTCCATCCCCCTCCCCCCTACTGCTGTCAAAGCAGAGCGTGATGTAGTTGCGTCAAAAGCATTAAGGCTTATTGGTTAAGGGTAGTAATCCCTTGCCTTCTGATAAGGGTAGTAATTGCTACCCCGGGCAGGTTACTGCCATGCTTATCAGTTCCCCAGACTATAAAAGTCAGGGCCCTCGTTTGTTGTTGTCTGAATCCAACTCCTCTTTTCCCCTTGCTGTTGAAGCAGAGAGCAATATTGCAGTTGCATCAAAAATATCAAGGCTTATTGCTTAAGGGTAGTAACTGCTGCACTAACAAGTTACCCCCATGCAATTTTTTTTCCATTTCCATTCTCTAGCCTTTTTTGATCCACAGTGTTCATCCCATGCCACTTTGAATTCTTCAACTGTTTTCCTCCTCACCACTTCCTCCAGAAGGGCTTTTCAGGCATCCACCACACTCTGCATGAAGAAATATTTTCTAGTGTTGGTTCTGAGTCATCCCCCTTGGAGTTTCATCTCATAAACCGCCCCCCCCCCCCCCCCCACACACACACACACAGTTCTACTGATTGCTTTCTAATGAAAAACCCCAGCACCTCCTCTCTTCCAGGGTATAAATATTTAGACCCTTCAGCCTCTCGTTATAAGTCTTCCGATACTGACCCCACTCTATTTTGGTCACCCTTTTCTCCAATGCCTCCATCCTGTCTCTATCCTTTTTGATATACGGGTTCCAGAACTGAATACAGTATTCAGTGAGGTCTCACCAAGGACCTGTACAAGAGCATTATTGCCTCCTTTTGCTTGCTGGTTATTCCTCTTTATGCAGTCCAGCATTCTTATGGCTTTAGCTATCACATTGCTTTACTGCCTTCAGATTGGCAGACACTGTTAACCCAAGATCTCTCTCTTAGTCCATGCACATCAGTCTTTCACACACACACACACACCCCATATATAGCTCTTTGGATTACTGCATTCCAGATGCATAACTCTGCACTTCTTGGCATTTAATCTCAGCTGCCAAATCTTCAACCACTCTTCAAGCTTTCTTAAATCATTTTTCATTCTCTCTACACCTTCAGGCGTATCCACTCTGTTGCAGATTTTAGAAACATCTGGAAATGACAAACTTTACCTTCTATCCCTTCCATAATGTCACTCACAAAAATATTGAACAGAGTCGGTTCCAATACCAATCCTTGTGGCACTCCACTTAACACCGTTTTCTCCTCAGAGCAGGTTACATTTACCATTACCCACTTTCTGCTGTCAACCAGTTTGTAATCCACTCCACCACCTTGGCATCAACTCCCAAGCTTCTCATTTTATTCATAAGCCTCCTATGAGGGACCCTATCAAAAGCTTTGCTGAAATCCAAGTAAATCAAATTGAGTGTTCTTCCTTGATCCAATTCTTTAATCACCCAATCAAAAAAATCAACCAGATTTGTCTGACAGGACTTTCTCCTGGTGAATCCATGCTGCCTTGGATCCAGCAATTTACCGGATAATAGATAGTTGACTATTCTTTCTTTCAGCAGATCCTCCATTAATTTTCCCACCACTGAGGTAAGGCTAACTGGCCTGTAGTTTTCAGCTTCCTCTTGGCTACCACTTTTGTGAAGTGAGACCATAACCACTCTTCTCCAATCTCAGGGCACCACTCCCATTTCCAGGGATCTACTGAACAGATCTTTCAGCAGAGTTGCCAGGACAATTCTGAGTTCCAATAGTATCCTGGGATGTACTTCATCTAGCCCTATGGCCTTGTCTTCTTTAAGTTTTCCTAGCTCTTCCCATACATTCTCTTCTGTAAAATGAGTTGTTTCTACCCCATTCCCATCTACTGTCTTCACATCCAGCCCCCTCCATTTTCTTGTTAACCTAGTGACTGTCCTTCTCCAGGGTCTTCTTTAGAGAACACAGAACTGAAGTATTTGTTTAATATTTCTGCCATTTCTTCGTCTGTCTCCACACCTTGCTCCTTGTCACCTTTCAATTTCACTATACCATTTCAGGCCTTCCTTCTTTCTCTGATATATCTGAAAAATGTTTTGTCACCTCTCTTTACCAATCCTTTCTTCTGCTTGACCTTTTGCTTTCCTAACTTCTTTCTTCATCTCCCTCAGTTTCATCAGGTATTCTTCCCTGTGTTACTATTTTTCGGATCCTTTATACTTCCTGAACGCTGTTCTTTTTGCCTTTATTTTTTTCAGCCATCTCCTTTGTGAACCAAATTGGTTTCTTTTTCCTTGTACTTTTGTTTACTTTTCTAACACACAGATTTGTTGCCTTTGTAATAGCTCCTTTTAATTTGGCCCACTGTTGTTCCACCTCATCTACGTGCCTCATCTACGTGCCTCATTTTCTAAAGTATTGCAGGTCTGCGATACTTTAGAAAATTGCGCTAATGGGGGCGGGGGGGGTCGACCCGGGGGGGGGGGTGGTCCTGTGCTGCCGGTTTCGCACCCAATAGCGCCACCATAGAAGGTGTAGCTATTGGGCGCGAAATAGAATGCAAAAAGGCCCTTACCTTATTGCTGGCGGCGCCGTCTTCGCGGAGTCAGCCCCGGTGACGCCCCGACTCCTCCTCTTCCGGGGCCAACTCCGCCCCGATTTAGGTAGCGCAGGCATGCGCTACCTTCGCAGGCTATCGTAGGCTTGCGTTAACAGCACAAGCCTGCGATAGCCTTGGTAAATAAGGCCCCTAGTTTGATCATGACAGCTTAAAGATTGTCTTCCATTTTTATAGAAACTGTTTTTCAAATAAATTAAAAAAAAAATTTCAAAAATCAACATGTACTAATTAAAGGGAAATTTCAGAAAAAAATTATAGGAGGTGAAGTTTTTTGACCAATTATTAAATCAGTCAATATGCCATAAATGTCTGCTTATATGCATATGTAACCTCTGAGGTCTTTTTTTCTCCTTGCTATAAACTAATTCTTGGGGGTTTTTTTGTTTTTTTTTAAAGAGTTCATTTTAAGGTGAAGTTCTCCTTGTGTTGTTTGATTATCAATTTGTCCACTTGTCTTTTTTGTTTTTTTGAGTATAAATTTTAATTTTGACCTGTCCTGTGCCTAAAACATGCTTTATATTTGTATTAAAAGAACATTTACTTATTTATTTACAGATTCTTATATACCGCCACATCGGGGTTCCGTACTGGGCAGCTTACAGTGTTAATATAAAAAGCAAGCAATACACAATAAAAGCAACAGTTAAACAAAACAAGGCAATAAAATATAGCAAAAGGCAGCATGAAATGAGCAAAAACAGGAGGGTTCAGCAAAACATACAAAACCAGCAGTAAGAATTAAAAACAATAAGTAGGCAAATGTTTAAGAGAAAGCCAGTTGATTTCCCCTTGTCCCAGTCCCTTTTCTTGGTGCTAATATTTATTTATTTTATTTAGACAATGGTTAACAGAAGTAACATTCATAACTATAAATCAATTATTGACAGTTTACAGAGGTAGCTTTCATAAACTGAACAACATATATCAAATGAAATGTTCCAATACATTTTAAAACCGCTTACTAAAGATAGAAGATATAAGGCAAGTAGTACATGAAAATAATATAACTATCACACAATAATCAGTACATTGTATTGAGATTCTTACATTCTCTTGTTACATTTTATTCCTCATGCTTCAGATTAATATCTTTCGTCACTAAATACTCATGATTAAATCATAACATTGGGCAGGATAATACTGGTCCCAAAGATTCCATCTTAAATCCTCCATTAGCCTGTCAGAGCTACATTTTTCCCAGATAATGGGAACTTTTATAGGAACAAAATTTGAATTATTAAAACAATCAATATGGATACAAGAGATCCGTACATCTAATAAAAGTCTCAGCACTACCTAACTGCTCTGTTGGTTTTCTATTAAGGGATTTTGGTTTTGGCATGTTAACATGGTACCTCCTTTCTGTATGTAAATTAGCATCAAAGGGTTTTGAGCTATAAAGATCATAGCTCAAGGACTTAGGTTCTTTGGTTTGTCTCATGATATACAGTGGCGATCAAAGGTTTATACCTTGTTGAATATTTTTTAAAATTGTGTTGTGCCAGACTTGCATGCATTTTAATGAGGATTTCTTTTCCACTCATCAACACACCACACGCCATATATTTTAGACTAAAAATGTTTTACTAGGGGACAAAGCATATATGCGTCCAAAGCATAAAACTGAAATCCAACAACTGGATGTGTCTCCGCCCCTCTGAATCAATACTAGGACGAAGCACTTTTGGCAGCAATCATGGCTGGCAGTCTAATGGGATAGGTCTCCACCAACTTTATACACTTAGATTTGTCAATATTAGATCAATCTTCTTTATAATGCTGTCAAAAGCATAAGATGGACAGCATTCTTCAAGTCATGCTACAGATTTTCCATTGGATTAAAATTATAGCTCTAACTGGGCCACTTCAAGACATTTACCTTTTTGTTCCTTAACCACTCCAGTGCATCAGGTCATAGTTATGCTGAAAGATGAACTTCCAGCCCAGTTTCAGCTTTCTTACAGACAGCGGCAAGTTTTCCTCAAGGACTCCTCTGTATTTTTCTGCAGTCATTTGTTCCTTCTATCCTAACAAGTGCCCAAATCCCCATCGACGAAAAGCATCCCTGCAGCATGATGCTGCCACAACCATGCTTCATAGTAGGAGTGGTGCTCTCTGGCATAGATCCAACACAGCGCATCACGTAAACATAACACTTTGAGCTCTGGCCAAACAGCTCTATTTTAATTTCATCATGTAGAAAATTCTGCCATGTGACTACAGTATCCTCTGAGTGTTCCTCTGTACACTTCAAAAGGGATTCAGGGTGGGCTTTCTTGAGTAATGGACTCCTTCTTGCCACCCTACCATACAGGTAAGATTTGAGGAGTGCTTGGGATATTGATGTCATATACACACATTGAAAGAGCTACAGGCTTCCATGATTAAGACTGGTCAAAGTTGCCATTGGCCTCTCGGCTATTTCTCTGATCAGTCTCCTCCTTGCTCAGTTAACCAGTTTGGAGAGGCAGTCTGATCTAGGCAAGGTCTTGGTGGTGCCATACACTTTCCACTTCTTAATAATCATCTTGACCATGCTCAGAGGGACATTCAAGGACTTTGCAGTTCTTTTAGATCCATCCCCATGCCTGTGCCTTTTCACAGCTTTGTACAGAAGTTCTTTTGACAGCTCAATGGTTGAGTCTCTGATTTGCAATGCAGTACCAAGCAGAGAGAATCAACAGGAACTGCTGAATTTATCCTGTCATCATGTGACTCAGTATAGGTGGGACCAATTCACTTGCAAGTACACTTTAAATGCCTGCGCGCATGAATTATGGGGGTTACGCGTGTGGCTGGGCCATGAGTGCACCGCGCATTTTCGGAAGGGCCCGGCCACACGCGTAATCCCCGTTACGTGCCGAAGTGCTTGGCCTTTGAAAAGTGGCTAGCCAGAGGGTGTGGTCTGGGTGGGGAGGGGCAGCACAGGGATGGGCCAGGACAGTGCCATTCGATGCTGTCCCAGGGAAGCACACACCAGGAGCCGGCCGGCACGCAGAGATTACCTCTGCTCCCAAGGAGCAGTAAGTAATTGAACAAAAAACACCGTAAGTAGCTAGGAAGGGGTTAGGGGTCGGGGAGGAGAGAGGAAAGGGTAGGAAGGTTAGGTATGGGTATAGGGAAGTTTCCTCCCAGTCTGCTCCTTAATTGGAGTAGACTGGGAGAGAACTGGGGAAGCCGTACTGCCATCGCCACATCTGGCTTTTTAAAATTCCCCCCTTCCTGTGCGCAGAGGAGGCCATCCACCCGTACATGCGCACATGGATGTTAAAAATCCACCTTGTATAGGCACGCGGATATCGTATTTTATAACACGCGCACGTTATAAAATAGCTCTGTCCATGTGCGTGCGCCGGGAACTGCACACACATGAACGCGTGTGTGCGGGTCTTACAATCGACCCCTTTGTGTCTGCTTTTGAAGATGATTGGTTACACCAGAGTTGTAAGTACTTATCGTTGCTAAAGAAGATCAAAAGGGGTGAACATTCATCTAACCTAGCTATTCCATGTTTTTATTTCTACTTTATTTTCTAAGGAATTCTAGAATATATTTTTCTCTTAGCAATTGTGGAGTAGGATGTATGGATACATGGAACAAACACTTTGCAATGAATTTTCAAAGGAGTTACATGCGTAAAAGTAGCATATATCAGTAATTTTCAAAAACTCATTTACAGATGTAAAAACTTTTGAAAATTCAGCCTTATGGAGTAAATTTTCAAAGGAGATCTGTGCATAAAAGTGGCATTTTTCAAAAGTCCAGTTTTACACATGTAAATCTTTTTGAAAATTACCTCCCCTTTCTTTTTCATGTGGCTCATATCTTTTCATTGGTAACTGAAGGCAAGTTACCTTCAGGTACTGTAAGTATTTCCCTGTCCCCAGGCTATAAAACCACAGGGGGCTGTAGACTTTCTATACCCACTGTAATTCAAAGTGAAAGGACATATAGTAGTTCACCAAAAGCACAAGCATAACAATTCATCCAGGTCCATGTCACAGAGGAATTTCCAGGCATGACAAAATATTCAATCAGTAACTTCTTGTATTCTCATTTTCTGTCAAATGTTTAAAACTTTTTTTGTATAACATTTATTATAGCTTTTGTTTATTATAGTTCACTTTTTTTTTTTTTTTTTTAACTTTTTTCACTTAAAAATCCCCCATATATTTCTTAAAGCATCAGAGAAATTTATTTAACATTCCACTTGGTCTCAAAGTGTTCAATTGTATGAGCAGGATGAAGGTCTGCTCTGTGTCCCCGTGGCACGCTCCCAAATACAAGCAAGTAGATTTCCTACATAACAGAAGTCTGGCTATAACAACAAGCGATCGACCGGAGTCCCTGCCACAGCTTGCTGCAGAGCTCCAAGAAACCAGGTTTGTACCGTGAGGAGCCAGACAGGCAGCACCTCCATCCACAGCTTGTGAGTCTTTTTTCCAAACAAAAGAGCACAAGGGGCGCAATATCCAAATAGCTCACATAGCTGCAAAGCATGCAGGCAATTTTACCGCACATACTCGCAGATAATTTCCAAAGAGAAAACTACCCAGGAATTTGCAAACTAGCTAGTGAAAAGTACACCCACCCATTTTCCACCTGCTCTTTGTGCAGGCAGCTGAGGGAGGAAGAGGGATGAATAGGTGTATTTTTTAATATCCCATGTAGCTGTACTGATTTCCTCTCTCCTCCCCACCCCGAAAAAGGAAAATTGGTTCTTACCTGCTAATTTTCGTTCCTGGAATACCATAGATCAGTCCAAACGAGTAGATTTTACATCCCTACCAGCAGATTGAGACAGAGAAGAAAAGGTTTACTGAGGCTATAATACTTAGGCAGTTTGCCAGCTTCAGTCCCTCAGTATGAAGTGTACCCAAGCCAAGATAAGTAAAATTCTAAACTATTTATCACACCCTAGAACCAGGCCCCCATCATCTAAAATGGAGTTTGAAAACACAACCAACGTTCTCAATGAATCCCACACCTGTACGGAATAAATCAAACCTAGAATCATAGCAGAAAATTAAGCAGCCTTTCCAGAAAGAATGGGACTCTGGACTGATCTGTGGTATTCCAGGAACAAAATTGTGCAGGTGAGAACCAATTTTCCTTTCCCTGACGTACCCGGATCAGTCCAGACTCCTGAATTTATTCATCCATGCCAGCAGATGGAGACAGAAAAGTAAAACTGACACTGCTTCATATACCCTGTCACCTGCAGTTCCTCAGTATTTCTCTGTCTCCAGCAAATGGTGGCTGATGCATAAACCTGCAGTTTGTTCAGTGTACCTAGTATTTTTTTCTGTTGCTTTGAGCCTTCCTCCCAGGGGTCAGGGTTCCTTGTGAGGGATCCCTACCCTGTTTGTTTGCAGTGGACGGGCTAGGGATTGGTGAACCTTTTGTACACCCGGTCCAGGGGTAGCCGTGGGGTGCACATCTGGTGGTCTAGATCCCTCCCCTTCACGAGGTCACTTAGGTGACTGTGCTTTAGGCTCACGTTGCTCACTCAGAACTAAACAACTTCAGACCCATATCCATCCTCCCATTCCTTGCTAAAATTCTGGAAAAAGTTGTAAACAATCAACTAAATGAACACCTAGAAAAACATAATATACTGCAACCCTCCCAATTTGGCTTCCATAAATTCTTCAGCACAGAAACACTAATAATCTCCCTCACTGATACCATCCTCAAAGGTCTTGATCAAGGACAATCCTTCATCCTAGCCATGCTAGATATCTCAGCTGCCTTCGACACCATTAGCCACAACATCCTCATTGACCGACTAACTGAAATTGGACTATCTGACATCGCACTACAATGGTTCATCCCATACCTAGAGAACAGACACTACAAAGTCAAAATTGGCAAGAATGAATCCAAACCCATCAAACTAACCCAAGGCGTCTTCCCTATCATCCACATTCTTCAATGTATATATATGCTCCCCTTATGCAAACTCCTAACCGATCTAAGGCTCACCTTCCTCATATACGCTGACGACGTCCAAATCCTCATCCCCATCCCTGAATCCATTACCAAATCCCTCCATCTCTGGGACAGCCACCTCACCACCATTAAGCAACTCCTCAATCACATGAACCTAGCACTAAATACCAACAAAACTGAACTCCTAATAAGCCACAAATCTAATGACTTATTCCTTCCCTTAGCTTCCCCTCACCAAACAAAATCCCCACTTACAAAAGAAGTCAGAAACCTGGGCGTCACACTAGACTGAGGGGTAGATTTACAAACACGGCGCATTCGTGTACTTTTGTTGGCGCTCCAGGCGCAAACAAAAGTACGCGGGATTTTAGTAGATACGCGCGTAGCCGCGCGTATCCGCTAAAATCCGGGATCGGCGCGCGCAAGGCTATCGATTCCGTATAGCCGGCCCGCGCCGTGCAGCCTACCTCCATTCCCTCCCCTCACCTTCCCCTACCTAACCCACCCGCCCGGCCCTGTCTAAACCCCCCCCTTACCTTTGTCGGGGGATTTACGCCTCCCAGAGGGAGACGTAAATCCCCGCGCGCCAGCGGGCCACTAGCGCGCCGGGACGCAACCTGGGGGCAGGTCCGGAGGGCGCGGCCACGCCCCCGGGCCCGCCCCCGAAACGCTACGTCCCGCCCCGAAAACGCCGCGCGGATCAGGCCCGCCCCCTCGACACGCCCCCGACACGCCCCCCTCGGACATCCCCGGGACTTACGTGAGTCCCGGGGTCTGCGCGCGCTGGTAGGCCTATTGAACATAGGCGCACCGGCGAGCAGGGCTCTTAAAATCCGCCCCAATGAGTTTAACATAAAAAAAATTCATAAACTCAACAATAAAAGATTGTTTTTACAAACTCCACGTGCTAAAAAATCTAAGACCCCTCCTTCATCAAAACAATTTCAGAACAGCCCTATCCTATCCAAAATAGACTATTGCAACTCCTTACTTTTAGGTCTCCCAGCAACCTCCCTAAAACCCCTGCAAATGCTACAAAACGCCACCGCCAGAATCCTCACAAACACCAGAAATGACGAACACATCACCCCTATACTAAAAAACCTTCACTGGCTCCCCATTCACCTCAGAATATGCTTCAAGGGTCTCACTCTTGTCCACAAAACACTATACAACCAAAATTTAAACTGGTTCAACTCCTCCTTCCACTTCCAACTCCCCCGAAGATTCATTGGTAAAGTGCCAATAACGGCACTTTACCAATAACCTCTCCCAGACCCGGGAACATGCACTCTCCCTTGCTGGTCCTACCATCTGGAACACAATGCCCCCTGACTTAAGGCTTGAAACTAATACCCAAAATTAAAAACATGGCTCTTTAAGCAAGCCTACCAATAATCTTCACATACTCTCGACGCTGACAACTCAAGCTCCTCCCCTGACAATTCACGTTCCTAAAACTCCTCCTCCCCTTCTACAACTTGCTGACCTTTACAGCTACAATTATTATAGTTACTTGTTCCTTTCTGTTTTTGCTCTCTTAGGTTCCTACCTCCTTTCTCCTCTTAAACTCCTTAGCTGTTCAAATTGTTAAGACATAGTTACTCAAATCGTTAATATGTAATTTCCCTCCATATTTCTTCGGTTTTACTGTAAACCGATGTGCTGTGCAAATGAA
The DNA here is from genome assembly GCF_901001135.1 of Rhinatrema bivittatum. Taxonomy (NCBI): domain Eukaryota; kingdom Metazoa; phylum Chordata; class Amphibia; order Gymnophiona; family Rhinatrematidae; genus Rhinatrema; species Rhinatrema bivittatum. The sequence goes on along the minus strand of NC_042616.1, from coordinate 71,272,504 downwards.
TGTCGGTATATAAAAGCATTAAATAAATAAATAAATAAATTGTTCTATACGGCTCCAATCCCGGAGGAATTTCCCCATCCTCCAGGGAGTAAGGATCGGCTTCATCATCTGTGCCATCTGGGTCCCTATTGGCATGACCCGCAGCAGGTCTAGACGTACTCTGACGCTTATCCGCAGCACTAAGTATGCAGGAATCCGCCGCCTGCAATCCTGAACTGTTAGGTTTGCCCAGGGCCGCTAACTACGCCTGAAGAAAGGACTGTAGCCCTTGAAAAAATTCCACCCAAGTAAAAGCTGGAGTATCCTTACCTGTGCCCAGTGAGCTACCTTCCCTCACTGATGAATCAGTTAGGGAAGACCCAAAACCAGGCAAAACCTCTGGCAGTCCCCACTCCTGTCCCATTCCCGCATCATGCTGGGAAGGACGGGGCTTAGCAAAATCAGTCGGAGACCTCTCCCTCAGCCTCCAAGCAGCAATGACGCAAGTTAGAGTGGATGCAAGCAGCACAAAGTGTAAGGCGCTTAAGCTTCTTTGCTGCCAGTGCCGTGGATAAACACCTGCTATCAGTACGTCTCCCAGCTGCGTGGCTGCCTGGACAGGGCACCCAAAAACAAACTCTGTCCAATAAGTGTACACTACGGATGCCCAAAATGTAGGCGCCCAATACATGGTTCAGTTAGGTACCTACTTGAGCGCCCACCTGAGCATACACCCAGGCTTGCAAGCGCAAACCGTCAGACACCGATTTGTGGCAGCCTTGTGCGCAAAAAAGTACATGAACACTGCGATGGCTTACCATGCGGCATCTCAGCAAAGCCTGAGAGCGGGGCCTAGCCAAAAAGGTTGCTCAACCCGCTAAGATGTCATGACTCTCCAAGCACCCCAGAGATGGGAATGGATGTCAGATTGGCGCACCGAACTCGGAGACCAGAAGGGGAATGGAAACCCTAAAATTAACTTCCCTTGTCCTTCAACACCGCACTAGGCTTCCTACACCCACTAGACTCTCAGCTGTTTGTCTCTCTACAGCTAAGTTCACACCGGAAAACCAGCTATTGGACCGAGGCACTCTTCTGAGGAAGGGATCTGCAGATAGCACCTCAGGAAAACTCGACTGAAGGAGAGACCCATAAGGTATCACCACAGGAAAGTGGGGCGAATTAATTTCTTTCTTTTCTCGTTCTACAAATTTTTTTCTTTTTTTTTTAAGCAATCCCCAGTAGGAAGATGCATGTCCACCATCTGCTGGAGATGAAGAATACTGGAGGGCTGATGTCAGGGTAGGGCTATATATACAGTGATGCCAGTTTTCCTCGGTCTCCATCTGCTGGTAGAGGTGCATAACCCACTGGTGTGGATTAACCTGACTGAGTGTTAAGAAACACATAGTGCCAAATGCTGCACAGACAAGTACTGGGCTGTGGGAAGCTTGCAGTAACTCAACTGGTTTGAATGGAAGCCACCACAGCCAAGCATAACCTACCTAAGGATGTCTCACAGTAGGCTGCTACGTACAATATAAAACTATACACGAACCCACTAAGGAATATTGAAATACCAAATGAATTAAAGTAAGTAAGGAATCCAATTCCTTATTCAAAGTTTTAGGGCAAAGAAATTTTGAGCAAAAGGACCATTATATCACGAACCAGATTCCAATATCCTTTGTGCATAGTTCATCTACAGATTCATCTTGATTAAACAGACTTTTTTTTATTTATTTATTTATTTTAAATAGTCAAAATCATTTTGTGAACAAAATAAAGTGTTGCTACTTAGCTCAAGCCCAACATAGATCTATGTTTTGAGGGAAAGCTCTGCATTAGGGGATCTGCTGGATCAACAGCCTGAGAGTGTACATTTGATGCCTTGTCGCAGTTGAAAGAAACGTTGAATGTTTAATCAAGATGATATGCAAGTGAGCAGATGATTACAACCCTTAAGGAACTGTACATGTGTACATGGGAATTTCAGTCATATAATATGATGGTCCCATTGCTTACAGTAGGCTGCACCATTTCAGTGACTAGAAATGTACCAGAGTGTACCATGCAAAAATATCAGGTCATGAAACGAAAGCTATAGAACTGACATCATAATATCTAATTGCAGAATGTTCCATATTAAGTTCCCAATATCCACGTCCTACCATTGTAGGATACACTGTACTTTGCAGCTGCTCATCAGGGTGAGGTAGCAGAAGCACCTTTAGAATATTCTGAGGAACATCTTTCCTTACCTGGCCTGCTCCGTGCACTGCTTTTTTGTATAGTCAGATTCTTCCCTGAATCTATCTTATTCTTTTCCAGCTGCTGCTCCAGAATGACAGACTTACGTCGCTCTTCTTGAAGTTTCTTCTCTGCCTCTAGCAGCTTCTCGCTTCCTTCTCCTATCCTGACATTCAAACACAGAGCTGCATTAGGACACTGATAAGAAGCAAGCCAGAAAACATCCAGTAGCCTTAGCTATTTTCTGAAGTTAAAAAAAAAAACCCCCAAAATGGGTAATTGTTCTGAGATAATATTCAAAGGGAAGTTATTGTGTGTGTGTATACTTTCACTTTGAAAATTAGTATAAAGTCTGTGAGTAAAAAGTAGGAGCATACTTTGGTTGGCAGTTATCACCTTACCCTCTAAGTACATATAAAAAAAAGTTTTCTTTCATTGTCCTTTGGTTCACAGTGGAAACCATAACTTAAAGATAAACTTGCAGCAAGCAAAATTAAACAATGAGGTGGCTCTCAGGTATGTACAGGAGATACAGATAAGATACACTTTGCACCAGCACACCTAAAGCAAAGGCATTCCCAGCACACACGTCCCCGAGAAGAAACCAAGACCAAATCCTGAACAGGGATACCTTTCCTGATGGGTTTCCAAAGTTAGAAGAGAAAAGCAGCACAATATCAGATGCACTATTAATCTTTGAATTCTTAATTGTCAGTTCTGTACTTTAATTCAATTGTGTAAGAAAAAAAAACAACTATTCAATCCTGCAGTTTGCTGTCTAAAAATTATTTAGCCAAGTATTCATGGCAATTTATTACTTTCTATTTTTACAATTGCCTGCACTGCCTCTTTTATCTCTCATCAGGAAGTCATCATCCACCACCTCCAGTATTTTCCCGTAGCTTTCTTTCCATCCCCCTACTCAAGTGCCGCACTGATCTCCTGTAGATGAGAAGATAAAGCCTTTGAACAAGCAACAGCCATAAACTGAGAATGCAGCGGGCCATCCTTGTGCTGGGCATCATAAATTACTACTCTAGAGCTTTAGGCAAAAGTCTACAGGAGCAAAACATAGGTTAGAATCCCTGTATCACTGTGTCTCTTTTTAGTATCAAAGCAAAGGTTTCCAAAATCCCCACTTTTAACTTTTGCTGTATTTTCAAACAGCTTTCCTTCTATGTCTCTTGCACTGTAGGGAAAATAACCAAAAATTCATTCTAATTACATTTTACATTGAGAGTGTACACTCAAACTTTGATTAAATGGCTGTAAGTGAATATGTAACAAGTAATAAAATAGTGAAGGTAAATGTTAGCATCTGTGCAGTAAAGCATCTTAGTTACACATGGGGTAATTTTCAAAAGCATTTATGCATGTAAATGAGCTTTTTAAAAATTACCCAAGATTGTATACATAAAAGTACACACAGAAGTGATTACACCAGGGATTGTATATGTACTTTAAAGTGGCATTCCCAGGTTAAAGTTGGGGCAAGGAAATCATTTATGTGCTTACGTTCCAATTTATGCCCGCACAAAATTGACCTGGGTAAAAAGAGGCAGCAATTTATCTTTCAAAAGGGAGTCCACAAGGGGGAAATTTCAAGATGGCGGCATGAATGGATGCATATTCAGCTGCTCCTCCTAGCTTCCCTTGAACCTGTTTTCCTTCTTGAAATATGCCACATAAGAGGAAGGATCGAGGGAGGGTTTTCCCTTCTGAGCCCTCGTTTCCGACGGACCAGTGTTCCGTCTCAGAATATGCTTCCTCCATCACAGAAGTTCGGCTTTGCACCCCATTGGCAGGACCGAGAGAGGAGTCCTGTCTTCACCGGGGGAAGTTTCACTCAGCCTGCTGGATATTCAGCGCCACTACCTGCAAGTACTCAGAGGAACGCAGACTTCGCTGGGGCGCTTGGCAATGACCTCATAGCTGCTGCCCAAGAGGAGGGAGCTGCCATTGTTTCATCTGTTGGGGAAATTACTTTTGTGTCACCTCTACGGTGGGTTTCTGCTACAGATGCAGGATGCGCTGTGGGCGACTCTGGCCCAGAATAGACATCAGAGGGGAGTTTGCCGGTGGCGGTTGCCACTCCAAAAGGTGTCCATGCAGTTTCTCATGTTCCCCCTTTTGTCAAACCTGCAGTGGTCACATTGGACTTGCTTTGGGACCTAATCATTTGGCGATCACTCCCATTGTTTAGAAGTTGTATCCCAGAAACTGGGTATGGTTGCTCAAGATCATCAGAGAATCCTTCACAAACACTCAGAGACATTTCATTCTTCGGGGAAGGAAGTCAAGGATATACAAGCAGTTAATACTTCAATTATTTGAGAGTGCTTTTCTTTATCTAGGAGGTTGGAAGTTATAGAGAATCAATTCAGACATTTGAATTTGAGATTTACCAATTTCCACAAAGTCGTGGGTAAATTACTTCACTTAACATTTATGAAATATTTTACTGAAATCTTGAAAATCCCAGTTGAAAAAATTCCTAACCTCGACAGAGTGCTTTTTCTTCCTTATAAATCGAGTGCCAGTCAACTGCATCACCCTCAAGCTATTGTAGACTTATCTAATTTGTCAACACATTTAGAAAATTCTACTCTTGAAGTGTTTGAAAGGTCTACATTGCTTGTTTCTTTTTTTATATATTCAGGACTTACGTTTTGTGGGTGAAAAGGATAACAAAAGTCATCTGAATAAGACACAAAACAAGTCCAAGAAAAGCAGTAACCTGAATGAGAAAAGCTGGAAAGGTATTAGCACAAATGCTCGTAGTCTGGGCAATAAAACTCCAGACCTGCAAGTCCTAATGGTGGAGGCAGACTTGGACGTTGTTGCTGTCACGGAGACATGGTTCACGGAATCTCATGACTGGGATACGGCCATGCCAGGCAATAACTTGTAAGTAAGGAAAGAAAGGGGGGAGGATAGCTCTTTCTGTCAAAAACAATATCCAAGCAACTGAGCTGCAAGGAACATGGGGTAAAGAAGAAGCACTATGGGCCATCCTAAAAAAAGAATGATGGAGCATCCATTTTTACTGGAGTGGTTTACAGGCCTCTGAATCAAACGGAAGAACTAGCCAGAGATCTGGTTGAAGACATCCAAAAGGTGAGAAAGAAGGGAGAAATGAGATTGTTGGAGATTTTAATCTGCCAGACAGACTGGAGAATGCCTTTTGCAGAATCTAACAGAAGTAGAGAGATAGTGGATGCCCTGCAAGAGGCCCTGTTCAAACAAATGGTAATGGAACCCACGAGGGAGGAAGCTATACTCGATTTAGTGCTCACTAACGAGGATAACGTCTCTAATGTCCAGGAGGGCGCGCACCTCAGCAACAGTGATCATCAAATAGTACGGTTTGATATCGTAAATAGGATACTGAGAAGTCACACAAAGACCTGAGTTTTGCATTTCAAAAATACAGACTTTGCTGAAATGGGGAAGTACCTGGAGGGAGAACTAGAAGACTGGGAGAAATTGAGAAAGGTGGAACAACAGTGGGCCAAACTAAAAGGAGCAATTACCAAGGCAACTAATCTATATGTTAGAAAAGTAAACAAAAGCAAGAGAAATAAGAAACCTATTTGCTTCTCAAAGGAGGTGGCTGATAAAATAAAAGCAAAAAGAACAGTGTTCAAGAAATATAAAGGATCCCAAAGGGAGGAACACAAGGAAGAATATCTGGTGAAACTGAGGGAGACGAAGAAAGTAATTAAGAAAGCAAAATGTCAAGCGGAAGAAAGGATTGTCAAAGAGGTAAAGCGAGGTGACAAAACATTTTTCAGATACATCAGAGAAAGGAGAATGGTCCAAAGTAGTATAGTGAAATTGAAAGATGAAAAGAATCAAGGTGTGGAGAGAGATGGAGAAATGGCAGAAATATTAAACAAATACTTCAGTTCGGTGTTCAATAAAGAAGACCCTGGAGAAGGACAGTCACTAGTTAACAAGAAAATGGAGGTGGGTGGAGTAGACGAAACTCTGTTTACAGAAGAGAATGTATGGGAAGAGCTAGGAAAACTGACAGTGGACAAAGCCATGGGGCCTGATGAGTTTCATCCCAAGATACTGAGGGAGCTCCCAGATGTGCTGGCGGGTCCGCTGCACGACCTGTTCAACAGATCTCTGGAAAAGGGCATGGTGCCAAGTGATTGGAGAAGAGCAATGGTGGTCCCGCTTCACAACAGTGGGAGCAGAGAGGAGGCTGGAAACTACAGGCTGGTTAGCCTCACCCTCGGTGGTGGAAAAAGTAATGGAGGTGCTGCTGAAGGAAAGAATAGTCAACTATAGAGTCAGAAGAATTGCTGGACCAGAGGCAGCATGGATTCACCAGAGGAAGGTCCTGTCAGACAAATCTGATTGACTTTTTTGATTGGGTGACTAAGGAATTGGATCAAGGAACAGCATTCAATGTGATCTACTTGGATTTCAGCAAAGCTTTTGATACAGTCCCACATAGGAGGCTTGTGAATAAAATGAGAAGCTTGGGAGTCAGTGCCAAGGTGGTGGCCTGGATTACAAACTGGTTGATAGATAGAAGACAGCATGTGATGGTAAATGGAACCTACTCTGAAGAGAGAACGGTGTTAAGCGGTGTGCCGCAAGGATCAGTGTTGAGACCGGTCCTGTTCAATATCTTTGTGAGCGACATTGCGGAAGGGATAGAAGGTAAAGTTTGTCTTTTTGCAGATGATACGAAGATCTGCAACAGAGTGGACATGCTGGAAGGAATAGAGAGAATGAGACGTGATTTAAGGAAGCTTGAACAGTGGTCAAAGATATGGCAGCTGGGATTCAATGCCAAAATGTGCAGAGTCATGCATCTGGGGTGTGGTAATCCATAAGAGCTGAACGTCTTGGGGGGTGAAGGGCTGTTGTGCACAGAGCAAGAGAGAGTCCTTGGGGTGATAGTATCTAGTGATCTGAAGATGGCAAAGCAATGTGACAAGGAGATAGCTAAAGCCAGAAGAAATCTAGGCTACATAGAGAGAGGAATAAATAGTAAGAAAAAGGAAGTGATGGTCCCCTTGTACAGGTCCTTGGTGAGGGCTCACCTGGAGTATTGTGTTCAGCTCAGGAGACCATATTTCAAAAGGGACAGAGACAGGATGGAGGTGGTCCAGAGAAGGGTAATAAAAATGGTGGTGGTGGTGTGGGGGGGGGGGGTCTTCATTAAATAACTTATGAGGAGAGCATGAAAGACCTAAATATGTACACCCTGGAGCAGAGGAAGTGCAGGGGAGATATGATACAGACCTGAAAGGTTTTAATGATGCACTATCGACAAACCTTTTCTGGTGGAAAGAAATCAGTAGAACTAGGGATCACGTAATGAAACTCTAGGGAGGACAACTCAGAACCAACATCAGGAAATATTTTTTCAGGGAGAGGGTGGTGGATGCCTGGAATGCCCTTCCAGGGGAGGTGGTGAAGACAGAAATGGTGAAAGATTTCAAAGGGGCATGGGATAAACACTGTGGATCCCTAAAGGCTAAAGGATGGAAAAGAAAAAAAAAGAGTGCATGGGGGTAACTTGCAGATGTGGTGGTTACTACCCTTAACCAATAAGCCTTCATACTGTTGATGCAACTCCATTATTGCTCTCTGCTTTTATGGCAGAGGGAAAAGGGGAATTAGATTCAGACAGCAACCAACAAGGACATCAGATTTTATGGTCTGGGAAAACAAATAAGCATGGGTGGAAAACAAATAAGCATGGGGTTAACTTGCTGGTGTGGGGGTTAATGCTCTTAACTAGGGATGTGAATCGTTTTAGGACGATTAAAATTATCATCCGATAATTTTAATATCGTCTTAAACCGTTATGGAACACAATACAATAGAGATTCTAACGATTTATCGTTATAAATCGTTAGAATCGTGAGCCGGCACACTAAAACCCCCTAAAACCCACCCCCGACCCTTTAAATTAAATCCCCCACCCTCCCGAACCCCCCCCAATGACTTAAATAACCTGCGGGTCCAGCGGCGGTCCGGAACGGCAGCGGTCCGGAACGGGCTCCTGCTACTGAATCTTGTTGTCTTCAGCCGGCGCCATTTTCCAAAATGGCGCCGAAAAATGGCGGCGGCCATAGACGAACACGATTGGACGGCAGGAGGTCCTTCCGGACCCCCGCTGGACTTTTGGCAAGTCTTGTGGGGGTCAGGAGGCCCCCCCCAAGCTGGCCAAAAGTTCCTGGAGGTCCAGCGGGGGTCAGGGAGCGATTTCCCGCCGCGAATCGTTTTCGTACGGAAAATGGCGCCGGCAGGAGATCGACTGCAGGAGGTCGTTCAGCGAGGGTTCCGGCGCCTCGCTGAACGACCTCCTGCAGTCAATCTCCTGCCGGCGCCATTTTCCGTACGAAAACGATTCGCGGCGGGAAATCGCTCCCTGACCCCCGCTGGACCTCCAGGAACTTTTGGCCAGCTTGGGGGGGGCCTCCTGACCCCCACAAGACTTGCCAAAAGTCCAGCGGGGGTCCGGAAGGACCTCCTGCCGTCCAATCGTGTTCGTCTATGGCCGCCGCCATTTTTCGGCGCCATTTTGGAAAATGGCGCCGGCTGAAGACAACAAGATTCAGTAGCAGGAGCCCGTTCCGGACCGCTGCCGTTCCGGACCGCCGCTGGACCCGCAGGTTATTTAAGTCATTTGGGGGGGGGGTTCGGGAGGGTGGGGGATTTAATTTAAAGGGTCGGGGGTGGGTTTTAGGGGGTTTTAATGTGCCGGTTTTGCGATTTTACGTTTTTTTTATTTTTCACGATTTTTCACGATTTTTCACGATATTTTACCCCCCCAAACGGCAACAATACGATTCCCTCCCCCTCCCAGCCGAAATCGATCGTTAAGACGATCGAGGACACGATTCACATCCCTACTCTTAACCAACATGCCCGATACTTTGGATGCAACTCCAACATTGCTCTCTGCTTCAACGGCAAGAGGTAAAAGGGAGTTGGACTCAGACAGCAACCAAGAAGAGCCCTTACTTTGACATTTTCGGAAACTAAGTGAGGGGGGTGACTTGTTGGGTGCAGCAGATGCTACCATAAGCTTGCTGGGCAGACTGGATGGACCGTTTGGTCCTTTTCTGCCATCATTTTCTATATTTCTATGTAAGTCTTATTTTCAAAATTTAAATGCTAGTTTTTTAGGTGCACAAGTCAGAATTTATCCTGATTTAGCTAAGGTCACACAAGAACGATGCAAAGGTTTCATTCAACTGCGCAGAGAAGTTCTTGCTCTCAGTGCTTCGTTTCTTCTACGTTATCCTTGCAAATGTATATTGAAATTAAATACTAATATTTTTGTTCTTTTTGTTCCTGAACACTTAAGGAAGTTTCTAAGTGCTAGGGAGGTGAGCTCAGTATCTAACCCATAGCCTTCCATTGTTTATCCATGATATGTTAGTGGAGTGGTAGTTTACGTGCTGTTTATTGTATAATATAGGATTATTTCTTATGTTTCTTTTTTGCTCCTCTTAATTTTGATTTCTCCCCTTAAATTGTTGGTCTCTATAGAGAGAGGAAGATTTGTTTTTCTAGATTTTTGCATTATATTGAAATACTATCATATCTAATATGTACCTCTCTAGTGGTTACTGTGCAAATGTTTATTCTTTGTATGTATTTTGGAAAATCTCAATAAAAAAGGGAGTTTATAATAAAACAAGGAAAATGGTTAGAGAAAAACAAAGGAGTAAAGGATAAGAGTTTAATTTGTGTATGGACACTGTTTAAAAATAGCATCTTGGAAGCTCAGAACAGATGTATTCCATTCATTAAAAAGGTGGAAGGAAGGCCATACGATTGCCAGTATGGTGAGGTGAGAGAAGCTATTATGGCCAAAAGAACATCCTTCAAAAAATGGGAAAGGGATCCAAATGATCAGGAAATAGCATAATATTAGCAAAGTTAGATGCAAAGCAATGATAAGGAAGACAAAGAAAATTTGAAAAGAAGCTTGTCATGGAAGCAAAAACATAGTAAAATCTTTTTCAGGTACATTTGAAGCAAAAAGCCTGTGAAGGAGTCAGTTAGATCAATAGTTGATAGAAAGGTAAAAAAGGCATTAAGAGAAGAAAATTACACTAGGATGGTAATTTTTTAAACTGGTGCATGGGTGCACATTTGCGCATGTGCATCATCAGCCCATATCCAGGGACATGTTCATTTTATAACTTGTGCGCATCTTATAAAATAGCCTAGCCATGAAAACGTGCCTCTAATTTTAAGTGGGCGTGCACATGGATGCATAAATCCTGCTTCTATCGCATAAGTCAGGGGATTTTAAAAGGGGCGTGTGCCCACACCATTTCTAATTTAGCAGTTCGTCCACCAGATCACCCAGTTAACAGCTAGGTCCTCAAGTCCCCCTGGTTTGATAGCCTACATTCCTCCCTCCCTTTAAACCCCTCAGAAATGGCTCTATCCTTTGCTTTTATAACTTGCATCTCATCCATAGCAGAAATAAATTTACGCATCAGAGGATCTCAGTATACACTGGGGCGTGTAAGTATTTACATGCACATCTCTTGGTCAGGCCTCGAAACACCCACGCCCCGCCCCTTTTTGGAAACTTTTGAGATGTGCACGCAGTGGCATTTATGCATGTATCTACGCACTTTTTAAAATAGGGTCTGCGCATATAAGCTCAACTTATTCATGTATCCTGCAACTGATGTATGCACCAGGCTTTTAAAATTCACTTTTAAATGAACTCTTTGCTTCAGCTTTTACTCAGGCAGATGTAAGGGAGATACCCATGCCAGAAGTGATATTTAAAGATGACAATTCAGAGGAAATGAAACAAATCTTAGTGAAACTGAAAAATGTAATAAGGCAAATAGACAAATTAAACAGTGACAAATCACCTGGACCAGAGGGTATACATCCCAGAGTGCTGAAAGAACTGAAAAATGAAACTACAGACCTACTATTAGTAATTTGTAAACTATCATTAAAATTAGCTTCAGTACCTAAATATTGGCAGGTGGCCAACATAACTACAATTTTTGAAAAGGGTTCCAAGGGTGATCCAAGAAACTATAGACCAGTGAGCCTGATGTCAGCACTGAGCAAAATGGTCGAAACTATTTTAAAGAACAAAATTATTGAACATATTGAGAGCCATAGTTTAATTGGAAAAGACAACATGGATACAGCTATGGGAATTCGTGCCTTACCAATCTGCTATATTTTTTGGAAGGCATGAAGTTGATCCAGTGTACCTAGATTTTCAGAAAGTATCTAACAAAGTACCTCAATGAGAGACTCCTGAGAAAATTAAAAAGTCATGAGATAAGAGGCAATGTTCTATTGCGGTTTGGGTGCTGGTTAAAAGATAGAAAACAGAGAGTAGGGCTAAATGATCAATTTTCTCAAGGAAGAAAGGTGAATAGTAGAGTGCCCCAGGCATCTGTACAGGAGGTGATAAAAAACTGCAGATTATTATAAAATCATTCAAAGTTGTTAAATCACAAGAGGATTGTAAGAAATTGCAGAGAACCTTATGAGACTGGCCATCCAAATGGAAGAAATTTAATCTGGACAAGTGCAAAGAGATGCATGTATAGACGAGCAACCCAAATTATAGCCACATAATGCAAGGTTCCACATTAGGAATCACCATTCAGGAAAAGGACTGAGGCATCATTGTGAATAATATGAGGAAATCCTCTGCTCAGTATGCAGCAGCGACCAAGAAAGCAAATAGAATACTAAGAAATAACAGAGAAGAAAAGGAGAAGAAAATAGAGAATATCATAATGCCTCTGTATTGCTCCATGGTGTTACTGCACCTTGGAATAAGGTGTGCAATTCTGGTCACCGCATCTCAAAAAAATTTATAGCAGAATTAGAAAAGGGTAAAGAGAAGGATGACCAAAATGATAAAGGGGACAGAACATGTCCTTCTATGAGGAAATGTTAAAGAGGTTAGGGCTCTTCAGCTTGGAGAAGAGATGGCTGAGGGGAGATATACTAGAAGTCTATAAAATAATGAGTTGAGTAGAAAGCAAATCTGTTGTTTACTCTTTTAAAAAGTACGATGACTAGGGGCATGCATTGAAGTTACTAGGTAGTACATTTAAAACAAATAAGAGAAAATATTTTTTACTCAACACATAATTAAGTTCTGAAATTTATTGCCAGAGGATCTGGTAAAAGCTGTTAGTGTAGCTGGGTTTAAAAAAAAAAAGGTTGGGATGGATTCCTTGAGGAAATGTCCATAAACCACTATTAAGGTGGACTTGGGGAAATCCATTTTTTCTTATCCCTGGGATAAGCAGGGAACCTGCAAGATACTTGTAACTTAGATTGGCCACTGTTAAAAAATAAAACCTTTGATCTGACCCAGTATGGCAAATCTTATGTTCTTAATAAGGGCATTCCCAGGGAGCAGTTTCACTTTGTGCGGGAAATGCTGTATTCATTGTTGCCCGGACAAAATTATCTAAATAACTCATGCTGGCCAAATAGCTGTCCTAAACTTGTGTGGATAACCAAAACCAATAAATTACCACCAAGTGACACTCTGATCTCCCCTCCATCCCTTTTTCCACTCCAGATCTTCTGGACTTACATAGGGCCTTCCCCTTAGGACAGGAACTGGGACACAGCCCAGATGGAGGCAATGCAGGAACAGTAATCTTGACACCAAGAATTTTCTGCTCAATATTCCTACATGGCTCCCAATTTGCCCATGAAGCAGAGCATACCTGCTAAAGCAAACCTCTCCTTTTCCTCACGAGGAACTTAGAGGGTTTCAGGGTCTCTTGGTTCAAGCTCTGAGGAAAGCAGCTGGTGGAGAATGCTGGATGGCCATGACTATATCTACTTACTCCTGGGGCCTGAGAACAGATCTGCAGTGTGTGGTGCTGTCACTGAACCATCTGCAGTGTGTGGTGCTGTCACTGAACAGATCTGCAGTGTGTGGTGCTGTCACTGAACCATCTGGCCAGCCTGAAATATTTCAAATAGTGATAAATCCCTTACTGCTGGCTAAGAGTCTCCCTGCAAAACTATTTGACAAGAGCACAAGACCCTCTGTCTCCTTTATCTCTAGTTTTTTTTTTAAATTGTATGCAGTTACTGCTAGCAGCCCGAGATACTACCTCTTCTGCAGGACAGTGACGAGCTCCATGAGTCTGTCTCTCTCCACCTCAGCTGCCTGGCTGAGCGTGCGGTACTCTGTTAGCTGCACCTGCAGAGTCTTCATATCCAGTCCATCAGGAAACCTAAGAAATTTATTTTATTTATTTATTTTATTTTATATACCGGCAACCGTTTGCACATCGTGCCGGTTTACAAGTAACTTATAACAAGGAATATATAGGCGAGGCCTTTACAAAGAACAATATGTAACACAGTAACAAAGCAGATAACTAAATAACTTGGGGAAGGAGGGATAGATACAACAAGGGGGGGTGGGGGAGGGAGAGAACAGATACATAAGGATAAGATATATACATGGATTTGAGGAGCAGATGGTATGTACACTGGTTATATATGGAGTTATATAAGTGCAGATAAAAACAGACACATTATTTTAAAGTAAGGGTTGAATGAAGTGTTTGAAGTTCTTAGAGGGAAAGGGGGTTAAGTGTAGGGTGTGGATCCTGGAGGGGATTAAAGGATTTTAGGGGGGTATTGGTGAGAGATGAGAGTTGGGTGAGAGTGTTAGTAGGTGGTGAAAATAGCAAAGATTACTCCATTTGGTTTTTTTTTCCTGTGCGCTTGAAATGACTCCAGAAAGCGGAGACCATCAAATTGGCCCCCTTGCATTAAACTGTACTTCGGGTTTTGGTTCAACAATCTTCTGGGCTTATCTGGCTTTTGAATGCTTATTTTATGTATCTCATTTATTTTGCTACATAGTTGGCAATTTCTCTCTGTCCTACATATATGCAACACTTTTAATAACACAGTAAGAGAGAATATGATGGCAGATAGACTGCAAGTCTCATCTCATCTTCCCATTTTCCTTTCCTGTTGCAATGTCGCAGACTCCAGTTGATCTCCAGCTTTATTTACCTTCACTTCCTCACAACCAAGGATGCTCTAAACTTATCCCAGGCTTTCTTACTATTTTTGCCTCTACTGCCTCCAGTGGAAAGCTGTTCCAAGCATCCACCACCCTTTCCATGAATAATTATTTCCTAATGTCACTCTTGAGCCTATGCCCTGCATCTTTTTGGATCTCATATCATGATCCTTTCCTCCAAAACCTCCTCTTCACTGAGTAAACGTTTGCCTCTCATGCATTATGGGGGTCATTTTAAAACTGCCTGCATTGGTGCAATGTCTGTAGGTGCTTTATACCCACAGACTTTGCACTCAATTTTCAAGTGAAAGTACATGCATACTCTCCCTTTGAAAATTATCTCAGAAAAACTACCTGTATACATTTGCATATGCTAATTTGTGCAGGGAGTGTTTCTGAGAAAAACTGCATCATATTTTGGAACATTCTAAAGTGCAAACCCCACCCAGCTCTGCCCCTGGTATTGTCTCCCCCTACTGTGGATAGATGTATGCGCATAGAGGCCCTATGTGCGTACTTTTATGCGCATATAGGGAGGGCAATTTTGTAAAAGCCCATTTCTTCAGACAAAGCATTGTTTTACCTGCAGAAATAGCTTCGAAAATTACCCTTCCTATATACCTCAGTAGTATCTGCATATCTCAATCAGAACCCCCTTCTCTAGAATAGACATATTTAGATCCTTAAATTTCACTTAATTGGACTTACAGATGTAAGCAAAGGTTTAGGCACTCCTGATCGAATTCTATGTTTTAATGAATAGCTAAGTGAACAAAAGCTGACCCAAGAGTTACAAAGATTCAAAATTATGTTTCTAAATTGATATCCATTATCCAAATTACAACACTTGTTTCGATTTTAAGAAGCCTGAGCATCTCCCAATATGCACACATTGGTGTGCAGTTGACTAAAAGGTGTAACACTCTCAAGAATGGTGGACCCTTAGTGCTGTGATGTGGTTGGCACAGCCTAGCAAGCATACCCATTAGGCCCACACTGACAGCTGCTGGGTGAGCACGGTGGTGAGAATGAATGGAGCTTCGCCCAGACCAGCCACCTCCCCCACGTTGAGCCCCTGGGTTCTGTTGGCCAGCAGGTCTTAGGTGGGCCTCTAGGGTGATTCAATGAATAAGAGTCCAAAGCCAGGTGAAGGTCAGGGTGGGCAGCAGACAACGGATATGGAAAGACAAGCCAGAGGTCAGGGTAAGCAGCAGACAAAGCGAGGTCAGTCTAAAGCAGAGGTCAGGTCCAGGCAGCAATCGAGAATGGTCAAAGTCCAAGGCCGTGGGCAGAATCCAGGAAAGCAGTACAAGGGGAGACAATGACAGGACCAGGTTGAACAAGGAGAATAAGTTTTGGGCAAGGCAAGGTGGGAACTCAGGGACCAGGCAGGAACAGGAAGGATGGAACACCAGGACAAAATGGGAGTACAGGAACGCTGGAACAAGACAACACACACTTTTGAGCAAGGCACATCAGGAGACCTGCTGCCAAGGCGAGGAGTGCAAGATCCAATGGCCTTAAGTACACTGAGGCGATTATGTCATTAGGCTGCAGTTCCTCTCATTTCCCACCAAGAAACCTATATTATGTGCACAAAGAGGTGGTGTTCCCGTAGGCATTGAAGAACTTGCTTAACATATGGTTGGTGCTGCTCCAGGGTCTTAAAGAAGATGACAATGTCACCGAGATACATGAATACATGGGAATGGAGGAGATCCCAGAAAAGACTTGACATCTTTTGAATATCCTTTCCCTCTTAAGCACTTCCTCTCAAAAGCCAAGCAGAGAGACAAAAGTGAGCCGCTTGATCAGAAAATATGGGACACTGGTGAAGAAGCTTCAGCAGATGACCGAGTCGCAAAAATCCGTCCACCGCCAGATTGACTAGATTCATGAACCATGGCTGCCGTGGCCACTCTGGCACCACCAGAATCACCTCGCCCGGATGATTTTCTATCCACCATAATACTTTGCCCACCAGCAGCCATGGGGAAAACACATAAAGAAGAACTTCCTGAGGCCATGGAAGAACCAAGGCATCAACCCCTTTGGCTCTGTGATCCTGCCTGTGATTGAAGAAGTGAGTTTTTTTTGGCATTCCACTAAGACACCATCCAGTCCATGTGGGGAATCCCTATCTGCAACAGATGAGATACATTGCCTCTTCCGACTCCCACTCTCCGGGGTCCAGCCAATGCCGGCTGTGTTTTGTCTACCCCGGCAATATAGGATGCTGCTAG
This sequence comes from Rhinatrema bivittatum, assembly GCF_901001135.1. Taxonomy (NCBI): domain Eukaryota; kingdom Metazoa; phylum Chordata; class Amphibia; order Gymnophiona; family Rhinatrematidae; genus Rhinatrema; species Rhinatrema bivittatum. The sequence goes on along the minus strand of NC_042616.1, from coordinate 71,255,983 downwards.
CAATGCCAGATGCTGCTCTGCCCAGTGAATTAGCTCCTGGGCTTCTTGAGCCACTGCCCATCTCTTTGTTCCACCCTATTGGTTGACATAGGCCACCATCGTCACATTGTCCAACAGGATCCATACCAGCCGACTGCGTAACAGAGGCAGAAAGGCAAACAACATAAACCGCACTGCATTCATCTCTAATCGATTGATAGACCACAATGCCTCCTCCTGTGACCAATGGCCTTGAGCCAAATGATTTTGGCACACTGCTCTCCATCCGGAGACACTGGCATCGGTGGTAACTACCACCCAGTTGGGAACCTCCAGGTCCACCCTGCGACTCAACTGGTCCTGACCAAGCCACCATGAAAGACTGGATCTGACATCCCCCGTGAGAGGCAAAGGAATATGAAACAGCTCTGAAAATAGATTCCACTGGGAAAGAGGAGTTCAATTTCCCAGCAGCTATCCCCTTAAGTCCAGAACTGTAATGATTTGGAGAAGCGAGTTCAGGTTTGGCTAATACGTCAACAGATTTGGGCCAGCAACTTCAATCAATTCGTTCAGACATGAATGCTGTTAAATAAATCAACTCAAGAGGCAATTATCAAAGAAAATTCAAATCTCACTTTAAACATGGAGAATTTTGAAAATATAGTAAGGAATAAAAATCTCAGGTTCATAAATTTTCCTAAACAACTGCCTTTAATATCTCCAAAAGAGATGTTTAGGAGATATTTAATTGAGATTTTACATGTCCCTGAGATCACTATTCCTCCTGCTTCCCAGATTTATTGCCTTCCACCATTTAAAAGGAGTTTGGATGAAGTTTATGGGGATGCACAAGTTCCTTTAATTCCTGCTGAAGGTTCGACTTTGGATGTATCCGCTATGCTTGAGATCTCTGATACCGAATTGGCCGTTCCAGCTACGCTTATCGTTTCATTTGTTTTTAAACCTGATAAAGACTGGCTATTAAGATCATTCTTTTGACATAGATCTGAAACCTTTTTGCAATTTAAAGTAAAGGTGTTTCCTGATGTCTCTAGACAGACTCAGAAAAACCAAAAGCAATTTTCTTTTTTATACACTCTAGGGTTCAACAAGTAGGAGTGTCTTTTTTCTTAAGTTTCCTTGTAAATGTTTGGCCAAATACCAGAATAATTTCTATATTTTTTTTTTATGACCCCCCTCAACTGACCCAATTTTTGAGTGATAAAATTGCAATTGTCGGACCCTCTGAAAGCTCCCAGACCCGAGTCTCAAGCAACCAGTTCTCTAGTATGTAGTTGGACTGCCTAAATATTGATCTTTATCTAACTTTAAACTGTACTTATTATACTTTGGGTTGTGTATTGGATCTCCCTATTTTGAGGACTGTTTGGAAACTGAAATGATTCCATGGTTATTATTTCATTTTCTTTGTAATTATTGTTTCTTTCAGTTACATATTTTCTTTCAAGATTTATTTCTTGTATATTTTAGGAAATGCATAAATAGAAAATGTATTTATTTATTTAAAAACGTGTTTATCACTTAACAGAATATATCTTCCTATGCAATTTACAACATATCAAGACATAAATAACAGTAAAAATACAAAAATAAAATTAAAAAATACATAAAAATACAGTCAGACCTATAAACAATTTTTTCGACTCCTCTACTGGGCAATTCCATTCATCAATCAAGTTTTTAAAGATTTCCTAAATTCTAACAAATCTACCTCTTCTCTCAAGCCAGGAGGCAAATTATTCCAAAGTTGAGGAATCATTCCAGAGAATGATCTAACCTTCAGAAGAGAATGTTGAAACATTTTAACCTTCTGGACTCTCAAAAAAGGAAAATGTCATAATGTCCTATCTTTTGGAACTCTCTACCCTGAGAGTTACATAACATCTCAGATTCTGTAGCTTTTAAGAAAGCCCTCAAAACATTTCTTTAAAAAAAAAAAAAAAAAATTCTTTCAGTATTAATTTTTCCTCACCCATCTTCTACTGTTCTTTCCTTCTCAGCCACAGCATCAGGGTTCAATTAACAGTGTGTCCATTGTAATGTGTTTTTTAATGTTTGTGAATTATAATTTTATGTTTGATGCATTTTAATTATGTGTGTTCATTTTATTCTCTGCTCCAAAGTATTGGAAGGTGCAAGTTATAAACCATTTTAAATAAACAAATACCACTGTATTGCTCCATGGCGAGCCTGCACTTTGAGTACTGTGTGCAATTCTGGTTGCCGCATCTCAAAGAAATATATAGTTGCACTGGAAAAAGTTCAGAGAAGAGTGACCAAAATGATAAAGTGGATGGAATGGCTCCCCTATGAGGAAAAGCTAAAGAGGTTAGGGCTGTTCAGCTTGGAATAAAGGTGGCTGAGGAGGGATATGATAGAGGTCTATAAAATCATGAGAGGACTAGAATGGGTAAATGTTACTCAGTGATTTACTCTTTCAGATAATACAAGGACTAAGGAACAATCCATGACGTTAGAAAGAAGCACATTTAAAACAAATTGGAGAATTCTCTTTCACTCAGTGTACAATTAAGTTCTGCAATTCACTGCCATAGGATGTACTTAAGGCAGTTAGAGTAGCTGGGTTTAAAAAAGATTTGGACAAGTTCCTGGAGAAATCCATAAACTGCTATTAATCAAGCTGACTTAGGAACTAGCCACTGCTTATTACTGGCATTAGTAGCATGGGATTTATTTAATGTTTGGGTACTTGCCAGATACTTGTAATCTGAATTGGCCACTGTTGGTAACAGGATGTTGGGCTTGATGGTCCTTCATCTGACCCAGTATGGCAACTTCTTATGTTTCTTAAATGCAACGCTATACCGTGAACAATTACTCCACAGTGTCAGCTAAACTTCTCATTTGCCACATAGCCTCCTACTCATTCTTTTACAGCCACTGCCCTACTTCTTCCCAGTAAGATACATTCCAGGCCACAATGTGCTGTTGCAGAAAGTAGGACAGTAACTTTTATTATACTTGCTGTTCCCAAAAGTATCAATACAGTATAAGACAATGAAGTCTGACAGTACTCTTAGCCCGCCTTTACAAACTAGAGGAATGTGCTAGGATGTGCTTGAATGCACAGAGAACAGACTGAAGAATCTCACTCCCTTAGATAAAGGAAGGGTAATATTCAAAGGGACTTTACCCACAGAAACAGCCCTTTAGAAAATTGCATGACCAAAAAAAGTGTAAAACTGTGTGCATACAGTGCATATGCACATAGGGGCCAGGCATTCCATGGGGAGGAGTCTGGGAGGGGTTGGGATTTATGCACATACGTTTTGATATTAAAATGGATGTGCATAAATTATTTTAGCAAAACTTTGCACACTAATGCAGGTGCAACTGTGAGCATGTAGTTTTGCTGGGATAATATTAAAGAAAATGTATACGGATAAGTTTGCTTTGAAAATTGAAGCAACTTGGCCGCATTATAGCCTGTTATAAAACTACCCCTTTAGGACTTTCTCTCTGGGGATAGAGGAGTTATACTAGAAAACAAATATTATGATTGTTTTATTATTATTATTATTATACCATCAGAATTGCAGACTTCAGCACCTGTCTATGCTGAAAAAGATTAATAATTCCCACCTTCTACAGAGAGGGTTCTACATATACTCTACCTTCTGGGTGAGATGACATTGCTTCCAAAAGAGGGTTGGGTAGCTGCAGATTCAACAAGGGTGTGCCCCAATTTAGATACAGCACTGTGCAGAAAAACAAGAATCTTGTCAATAATCGTCATCTTTCTTACACTAATAGGAAATAGGTCAAAGCGCTGGGATGCAAAGTTGAACTCCTCTCTATAAACTACTCTGTGAATTGCCATGGACAAGCCACTTTAATTTGCTATCCCTCAATTTACCCAATCATGATTCGTCGTCAACACAATAACCTTATTGTTTCATCTTTTACCCCTTTGCAAGTTTTCAGCCATTTAAATACCAAAATATACCGCCAAGCTATCCACCCCAGAGGTGGCTGCATGAATGTTTAACAATGCATAGGGAGGGCAATAATGAAAGCCATTTCCATGAGTAAAATACTGTTTTACCCAAGGAAATGGACTTGTTGGTTATTGCCCTCCATATACACAAGTAAAAGTGCCCACATGTGTCAGCAACGCAGCTACTTTTTACCTGCATCTTTTCAGAGGGGCTCCCACGGTGGGATGTGGTTGAAGGAGGCACTTACATGGGTAGTTTGGAATAATCAAAACTACCTGCATGAGTTTTCAAAGAAAAAAAAAAAAAAGTTATACCTACACAAAAAGCAGCTGCAAATTTGTGTTGGTCCTTGTCACGGGACAATCAACTCAAAGCTACCCAAGTAGTTATGTTTTATTCCTGCAAATCCCATTGGTTACAATCACTCATGGAGGTTTGCTGAAATGCGAGCAGTTTGATTAGCGTCTCCTATGGGTCGATTTTCATAATACTGCAGATTGTCGCAATGTCTAGTTCCGAAAGAGAAAGTCTGCACATACTTTTCCTTTGAAAATTGCCCAAGGAAAAAGAGATTTGCCCCTCTATTTTCTGCAGATACTTTTCCCTTGAAACACAATGCCTTAATTTTGAAAATGCAAAACTGCACCCTACTGCCTTCCCTGACCTAACCCTGCCTCTGATCTCTTCTATTTTTCTTGTGGGTGAAAGTACACACATTGCTGATCCCCCACGCATACTTTTTTCCACATATAGGGGCGAGGCATTATCAAAAAGCTCTTTTATATGGGTAAATTGGTTTTGAAAACTGCTCTCCCTATTTTAAAGTGTATTGGGCTTCTGACTGGATGAGACTTGGACATTAGTAGTACCATGCATGCAAACAAAATCTGTGCTAAGTAAGAGGGAGGATTGCACACCTCACAGAGTCATCACTTCACATGAAATGTAATGCTCTTCTGGACTTTTCCTTTCCAATATACAAACAATGCCCAATCCTTCTCAGCTTCTGAGAATAGCTGAGCAAAATGCTTTCTATGCCACTTAGTGCAAAGGAATGACAGTATATAAATCAACCCCAGCCACATCTTACTTGGAATACTGCTGCTGGCAGGAGCACCACATGCCTTTTAATGACTGGCAAAACAAAAAAACATCTGAAGTACAGATAGGACTCTTCTCTTACCGACCAGATCCAGTCCTGCCAGAATGATTCCCCGCTGACATAGACGGTCCTGTCTGTTTTGAAAATGGTTGTGTATCCAGAGTATTAAAGTCTGTTTCCGCAGCTGCTTCTTTCTTGTGGTGATGCTGCAGCAAATACAAAACTGCATTGGTTTTTTGGTACCTTTGGCTCATCTACAGTTAGATGCAGCATGGCCCTTTTATCATCACATTATGCTCATCCTAGCACAGAGGCAAACCTCCTTAAAACATGGCACTCCTCAGACATAATAATCATTGTACAGCAGAAAAGAAGTAGGGTGGTCAGCACAACATAAGCATTCCTATCACCAAAGTAAAATCCAAGAAAATGAGGTATGCTTTACTACTTGGTTAGGATGACAAACAATTCTGTATTGAGAAATAGAGATTATTACTAATTTTTTTGGCATGTCTGTAGTACCCTGACCAGGCCACCATGAAAAGATGATACATGTACCAAAAAAACAAAATAGAGTCAATTGGAGGATTGTGGCAAATAGCACCTAAATGGAGTAGAAACCATCGCACATTATTATTTTTTAAACAACTGGAAAGGTCAGATTGAAGAATGAGAAATTACTACTTACCTGATCATTTCCTTTTCTTTAGGATAGTCAGATGAATCTACAACCAGTGGGTTATGCATCTCTACTAGCAGATGAAAATGGAGCAAAGCTGACGTCACCATATATATATATATACACCCCTGCAGTTACATCAGCCTGCCAGTTTTCTCTTCAAAAGCCAACTGTGGACAGACTAGCAAAAACTTGATCGATAACAAATAACCATTTCAGTATTCAGACAACAGGAAACACTGAGCTCAGACAAAGAACGTCTTAACACTAGTCTAGGGACTGGACTAACCCTTACCAGTAACCCCTGGAACACGTAGCCACACAGGAGGATCATTATGCAATCATTCGGCAGCCAAAGGAGGGAAGCTGGATTCATCTGACTCTTCTAAAGAAAAGGAAATTATCAGGTAAGTAGTAATTTCTCATTTCTTAGCATCTAGTCAGGTGAATCCAGAATAGGTGGGATGTACCCAAGCTACTCCCAAATAGGGCGGGAGGCTGCCTGCAGTCCAGTCAAAACCACACGTGCAAAGGTTGCGTCCTCTCGGGCCTGCACATCCAAATGATAATACCTGGAAAAGGTGTGTAAGAAGGATCATGTCACAGCTCGGCAAATGTTGACGGGAGACAACAATCTAAACTCTGCCCATGACACTGCCTGAGCCCTAGTGGAATGAGCCCTAACTTGAATAGGCAACTGCTGTTTAGCATCCACATACGCGGCCGTGACCACCTCTTTAATCCAGTGAGCTACTGTAGGCTGTGAAGCCGGCTCGCCCTGTTTACTACCATCGTGGAGGACAAACAGGCGATCCGTCTTCCAGAAAGGTTTAGAAACCTCAAGATACCTCACGATATGTCTCTTGCCATCTAAGGGTCACAACAGGCTACTTTCCTCCGCATCTCTTTCCGTATCCAGAGATGGCAGGAACATGGACTGATTCAAGTGAAAATCTGAGGCCACTTTTGGCAAAAAGAAAGGAACATTAGGCAGCCGTATCACTCCTGGAGTCACTTGGAGGAACGGCTCCCAGAAAGACAAGCCCTGAAGTTCAGAAATTCGACACATGGAACAAATCGCCACAAGAAACACCGTTTTCAAGGTCAGTAACCAGAAGGAAAGGTTATGCATTGATTTAAACGTAGAGCCTGATAAATCAAGATTAAGACTCCACAAGGGCACCGGTTACCCCAAGGGAGGACGAAAATGCTTCATTCCTTTCAAGAAATGGACCACATCTGGATGGTCTGACAAAGGACCACCATTCACCTAACCCCGAAACAGGCAAGAGCCACTATTTGTACCTTTAAGGAATTAAGAGCTAACCCTTTATTCAATCCATCCTGCAAAAATTCCAAAATGAGTAGGATATTAACAGAATGAGGAAGAACACCTCGATCTTCACACCAAGCCTCAAACACTAGCCAAACCCACACATAGGCCACGGAAGTGGAGAACTTTTTCGCTCGAGGCAAGGTGGCAATCACTGCAGTAGCATATCTGCACTTCAGCAAGCTAGCCCTCTCAAGGACAATACCATAAGACAAAATCTATATGGATCTTCATGAAGAACAGATCCCTGCTGCAAGATTCCTATATGCCGGAAACTGGAGGGGGGAGTCTACCAGGAGCCTTTGCAGATCTGCATACTATGGTATCCTGGGCCAATCTGCTACCATCAAAAGCACCATCCTTCTGTGACCCTCGACCCTCTGAACCATTCTGCCCAACATGGACCATGGGGGTAAAGGCATACAGCAGCTTGTCCTCTGGCCATTCCTGCATGACAGCATCAATACCCAAGAACTTCAGATGTCTCCTACGACTGAAAAATCAAGGAACCTTCACATAGCAAGAAGTCGCCAGTAGGTCTAGAAATAGAAGGCTCCAGTGATCCACTATCAGCTGAAACCACCTGTCTGACAATACCCATTCTTCTGGGTCCAGACTTTCCCTGCTGAGAAAGTATGCTCTTACATTGTCTTTTCCTGCAATATGAAAAGCCGAGATCTCCTGAAGATGCACTTCTGCCCATTCCATAAGTTGGTCTTTCTCCTTCAACACTTGCTGCTCTTGGTTAGTCCGTGCCAATTGATGTAAGCCACTGTTGTATTGTCCAACATTATCTGGACTGCTTGACCCTGCAACCTGCCACTGAACTGCAAGCATGCCATCTGGACCGCTTGGGCTTCCAGCTGATTAATGTTCCAGAGAGACTCTTCTGCACTCCAGTGCCCTTGTGCAGTCAGTTCCTGACAGTATTTTCCCCAACCCTGCAGGCTCACATCTGTCATGAGTACTAACCAGTCCGGTGATTTTAGGGAAACTCCTTTTCTTAGATGATCCACTTGTAACCACCCCTGTAGTTGAGAGCAGACCCTCATCGGCAGGTGTAGCCAAATTGAATAGTCCTGAGACCGTGGGCTCCAACGTGCAGAAGGAAGCACTGAAGAGGATGAATATGCACCAACGCCCTCGGCACCACTTCCAGGGTTGCCACCATCAAACCAAGTACCTGTAGATAGGACCACACTGTCAGGCATATAGTGTTCATCAACAGATGCACCTGCACCATCAACTTCTGAATACGAGCTTCTGGCAGGAAAACCCTGCCCTGCTTCATGTCAAGCCAAACACCGAGATACTCTAATGACTGAGAAGGCTGAAGACTGCCGAGTTGAGATCCTGCAACAGGCAAATTACCTTGCAGGTCACCAGGAGGCTGTCTTCCAGAGACTTTCCTGAATCAGCCAGTCATCCAAATATGGGTGTACCGGGAGCCCAACCTTTCTCAACTCTGCTGCCACCACAACCATAACTTTGGAAAAGGTTCTAGGTGCTGTGGCCAGTCCAAAAGGCAGCAACCGAAACTGATAATGAATGTCCCAAAATCGTAAATCACAGAAAATGTTGGTGCTCTAGTCGAATGGGACAAGTCCAAGGAGGTCAGAAATTTCCCCAACTGCACAGCCATTATCACTGAGTGCAATATTTCCATGCAAAAATGAGTCACCCACAAATGAAGGTTGACCCCGTTGAGGTCCAGGATGGGGCAAAAGGAGCTCTCCTCCTTGGGCATAATGAAATAAATGGATCATCAACCCATATTTTCTGGAGACATAGGCACTAGAACCACAGCCCTCAGACTGAGGATCCTTGACAATGAACACTCCACTGCCTGCTTCTTCTGCGGGGAGTGGCAGGGAGACATCATGAACATGTCCCGGGGAACACTGCGAAACTCAGGCACATATCCCCTCTTGTATCACCTCCAGGACACACTGGTACGATAGGAATTTGACCCACCTCTGATAAAAGAGAAGTGCCCCCCTAGCAACTGTTCCCAGGGATGGGTTGGCAAACCTTCACTGGGAGTCTTGGTAGGTTCTACTTCCCGAGCCCGTGCCCCATCTGGGCTGTCTGGAATGAAAGGACTGAGACCTACCGAAAGGTCAAATCCTCTGAAAGGTCGCTCCTCTGTAGGGTCAAAAATGCTTGGATCCCTTGGCACAAACTCTCATGCCAAAGGAACGTGGTGTCTGCTTCTTATCCTCCAGGAACCAAGGAACCAGGTATTCACCCCACTTACTGGCCAATTTCTACAACTCGCTCCCAACCAAGAGCAAGCCTTTAAAGGGCAATTTCGTAAGGTTAGCCTTGGAGGTCGCATCAATTGACCAATTCTTAGCCATAACTACATAAGAACATAAGAAAATGCCATACTGGGTCAGACCAAGGGTCCATCAAGCCCAGCATCCTGTTTCCAACAGTGGCCAATCCAGGTCATAAGAACCTGGCAAGTACCCAAAAACTAAGTCTATTCCATGTTACTGTTGCTAATGGCAGTGGCTATTCTCTAAGTGAACTTAATAGCAGGTAATGGACTTCTCCTCCAAGAACTTATCCAATCCTTTTTTAAACACAGCTATACTAACTGCACTCACCACATCCCCTGGTAACAAATTCCAGAGTTTAATTGTGCGTTGAGTAAAAAAGAACTTTCTCCGATTAGTTTTAAATGTGCCCCATGCTAACTTCATGGAGTGCCCCCTAGTCTTTCTACTATCCGAAAGAGTAAATAACCGATTCACATCTACCCGTTCTAGACCTCTCATGATTTTAAACACCTCTATCATATCCCCCCTCAGTCGTCTCTTCTCCAAGCTGAAAAGTCCTAACCTCTTTAGTCTTTCCTCGTAGGGAAGCTGTTCCATTCCCCTTATCATTTTGGTAGCCCTTCTCTGTACCTTCTCCATCGCAATTATATCTTTTTTGACACCTGGTCACTATTACTGAAGCCACCCCTCGGGCTGAGGTACAGACCAAATTGAAGCCCACATCTGCCAAAAAAGTGGCTGCTGGCTCCATAATTGCCCTAGAATTCAATCCAGATTCATTGACCTCCTGAGAAAGAAGAAAACAAGAGTGAGCAGGGGGAATGAAGAAAAGATGATTTATATTTAGACAACTACCAACAAGGTCTGAATTACATAATCTGGGTAAAACAAATAAGCATGGGTGTAGCTTGCTTGTTATGGTGGTTACTACCCCGAATCAAGCCTGATACTTCACTTAGAATACACATCCAGTGCAGCTCACTGCTTCAACGGCAGGTGGAATGAAAAAAAGAGGATTTGTATTCAAACAACCAACAATGACTGAGTTGCACAGGCTGGGTAAACAAGCGTGGGAGTAGCTTGCTTATTACGGTGGTTACTACCCTAAATCAATTAGCTAGATACTTCACTTAGATGCAGCTCCAGCACTGCTATCTACGATGGCGAGGGTGGAAGGGAAATAGAACCAAAAAAGTTATTTAAAGGGACAAGAGTAACAGAAAAGTATGGAAAAAAAAAGTATGAAAGCTTGCTGGGCAGACTGAATGGACCATTTGGTCTTCTTCTGCCGTCATTTCTATGTTTCTATGAGCTACCAGAGAACAAGAAGCTATCTGCAAGGTCATCGCCACTGCTTCAAATGCTTGCTTAAGGATGGCCTCAATCCTTCTATCATGCACAGCCTTCAAGGCCGTTCCTCCCTCCACAGGGATAGTCATCCATTTGGAGATGGCACAGACAAGTGCATCTACTTTCACCACTGGATCCAGGGGGTACAGGCCTTCCAAAACCAGACCCCCTTTGAAATTAGCCTCTGAGGCACCCCACTCAAGATCAATCAATTCTTGAATGGCCTCTATAACGGGAAAAAACAAGAGGCTTTATGCAAAGAAACCAAAATGGGATTTTTCTTTGGTTCAGACATGGAATCTGCCCCAGGAACTCCCAGCATCTTTAATGTCTGGGAAATCAGAGCTGGTAACTCATCTCTGTGAAAGAATCACAACATAGTCCTATACGGTTCCAGTCCTGGAGAAATTTCCCCATCCTCCAGAGAGTCAGGATCAGCCTCATCATCTGAGTCATCCAGATTCCTATTGGGAGGACCTGCTGCTGATCTTCGGCACTTAACAGTAATACTGGGCGAGTGAGAGGTCACCACCTGCGTCTCTGACCTGGCAGGATTGGATGGGGCTGAGGACTGCACCTGAAGAAAAGATTGCAATCCTTGAAAAAATTCTACCCAAGAAAAGGCAGAAGGATCTATGCCAAAATCAGAAGGCACCTGTGTGACATCCACTGAGCTACCTTCCCCTACTGACGAACCGGGTAAGGGAGTTCCAAGGTCAGACGTTCCTCTTGACATGACCTTAACCGGGCCATCATCAGGCTGGGAAGAACCAGGCTTATTAAAATCAGAGGAAGATAATTCTCCCTGAGCCTCTAAGCATCGCTGGCACAAGTTAGAGGGCATGCCAGGCTGAGGTGCCCGAATATGACAGAGCACAGAGGGAAAGGAGCTTAGGTTTCTTAGCCACAGGCGCCATCAGTCTGTCAGTACTCTTAACAGGTAACTGAAGTTGTACGTTCAGCTGAATTCACGCTATAAAATATATGCGCCCAAAATTTAGGGGGCTAGGCATCCCAAACTTAAGCCCACAACAATGCGCCTAAATTATGCACACAGGCAAGCATTTGCTTAACACAGAAGTCGCTATCACCTGACGCCCAAGCAGATATCCAACTAAGTGACCAAAAACTAGGCGCACAACTTGGACGCATCGAAGATCCTGAAGAGGGCAAACTAACAAGCAGGAAAAGGCATGTGAAAATGCTGCGGCAGCTTACCGTGCAGCGCACAGCGAAAAGCCTAACAACGGGGCGTAGTCCACATGGGCTGCTCAACCCACCAGGCTGTCCATGTCCCTTAACCTCCCTTGATAGTAGGAACAAACGTTGGGACAGCATGCCAAGCACGGAGACCGAAGGAAGGGGGAGGCCTTACAAACAACCCTGTCTTTCTTTTTTTTTTTTTGTTTTTGTTTTTTAAGCCTTACCTGAGCTCAGCCCTTCCTGGCTGAGTACAGAGACGGTCTCCGGCTGAGGGGGGAGAGGGTATATACCATCACCGCCACTCTAGGCTTCCTGCACTTGCTGCCTTTCAGCTGTTTTAAACAGCTAAGTCCATGCCGGTTGAGAAAACCAGCTACTGGGCCAAGGCACTCATCTGAAGGACCACAGAAATCACCTCAGGAATTCTCAACTGGGAGAGGGACCATTTGCCATCACTGCAGGAGCGTGGGGAGGGTTAAATTTCCTTTTATTCCTCCTTCTAAAATTTTAAGCAATCCCCATATGGAGATGTATGTCCACCATCTGCTGGAAACAGAAAATACTGGCAGGCTGATGTCACTGCAGGAGTATATATATATGGTGATGTCAGTTTTACTCCATCTCCATCTGTTGGAAGAGGTGCATAATCCATTGGTTCTAGATTAATCTGCCTAGACACCAAGAAAACATGTCTTGAAATGGGGACTGGAACAGGGTCAAGGTAGGAGTATCCTGTATAGCAGGAAGGAGGTTATTCCATATTCATGGTACAAGGAGTGTGAAAGCCCAAAATCAAAAGGCAGGCTGTCTTGTGCAAAGCGTAGAGAGGAAAATGTGTGACAGGGAGGTGAGGCTGTCACTGAATAAGGTCAGAGAGATATGGAAGGTGCTGACCTGCTGAGGCATTTCAAGGTAAAGGAGCCAATGATGGAAGGCCCGAAGGAGAAGACATGAGAAAAAATCTGGTTAGTGAGAAAGCAGTCAGACAACTGAGTCCTGGAGAAGCACGAAGGAGCACAAAAAAAGAATCAAGCTAACAGAGAGCTGCAGTAGTTCAAATGGGAGAGATAAAAAGTACTGAGCAGAAGACTGAAACAAAGGTGAACAGGGAGTAAAAATACTGTAAAGACCACCTCATGTAGCTATGGAAACTGTAAGGTGAAATGTAATCTTTCCCATTAATTTCCTTTCATTGAATCCTGACAGGAGAGTCCAGAGATGCAGGTTTACCCTCATAAACCAGCAGGTGGAGGCAGAGAACTTCTTCCTCTTTTGTTGTTACTGGAGCCTATTTATTCTAGGAGAGCAGGATAGGCCTTCAGTGGCCTCTTGCCTTAGCTCTGCTTTCTTTACAGTCCCTTTTTTATGCTTCTCTCTCTCTCAAAGCAAAGATGGGAAAAGAAAGATATAAACAAAGTTAAAGATATATATTATCTTCTCTCTCTCTCTTTTTACATATTTTAAACTATCAACCCGATACTTATCCTTCCTTCCTTAATAACCCCCCCCCCCCTTCTTTCCTTTTTTTCCCCCTTTCGGAGAGCACGAAAAGACAATACCTGAATGAGGGGAAACAAACCAAAAAAAAAAAAACAAGAATACCCAAATTTCTCCTACTTCTTCTCCTCTGTTTCCCACCTTCCTTTTTATTTCCAGCGTGGATTCTGGACTGGTCTGTCAGGATTCAAGGAAAGAAATCAACTGGTAAGATTAAATTTTACCTTCCTCTTCATCCTTCAGACCAGTCCAGACAAGTGAGATGTTCCCAAATAGTGCCTGGGCAGTGCAAGATCTCTATGGCCCCTAGGACTCTCCTCCCAAAGCTCGAGTCTTCCCTTTTCTGAAAGTCAAGTCTATAATGCTTCACGAACGAGAGCAGCAAAGACATGTTATTGATCTACAGATATCCTGCAGGATCACTAACATACCCTGTCCATGAAGATGCCTGGGCTCTCGTTGATTATGTGCTTTGTCTAGATGGAACTGGCCTGCCCTCTTCTATATAAGCCGACCCAAACGCCTCTTTATACATCTGGCGAAGGATGCTTTAGAAGCTGTTTGGTTTTTTTCAGTGGCCCTCAAACAGTCTGTCTAACTTCCAAATGTCATTCATGACCTAGAGGTATCAAACCAAAACTTGCCTAACATCCAAAAGATGCAGATTCCTATTTCAGCCTGCATACGCCTCCAGAGAGAGCTGGCAATAAAATCTCCTGGCACAGATGAAACCCTGACACTACCTTAGGTAAAAATGCTGGCACTGGGTGGATCGTGGCCCTAATCTCATGAAATGCTAGGTAAGGATCCCTAAATGACAGTGCATAGAGCTCCAAAATCCTCCTAGCTGAGCAAATCACTATCAGGCACTTTGTTTTTAGTGTTAGATCCTTCAGGGATACTTCCTTTAGTGGTTCAAAGGCACCTTCACCAAGGCCTTCGAGACCCAGATTAGATCCCACCTGGCACTACCTGATCTCGGGGAGGACACACATGCTTCAGGGCCCCCAAAAAAGTATAATGTCTGGGTGTGAACCCACTGAGGTGCCTTCTACCCTTCCTCTATGACAGTGCCGCTACTACATTCAGAGAGTTCAATACCAGGCCCGTATCCAGACCCTCCTGTAAAAAATCTAGCATTGTTGCTACCTTAGATCTGAAAAGGTCTACGCCACTTTTTGTTCACCAAAATTCAAAGTCATTATTAGTGATAGGTGCAATATTATAACTTGTGGATGAATGTGGTATGAGTGATGAGTGTTGTCTAATTTTAAATGTTGTGCTCAGAATGGCAAGGGACAATGGTTAGGGGGTGGCTTCCTGACTCCCCCAAAGGCACAGCTGCAGCAGCCCCCAATACCAAATTGGCCACCATTCCCATGCTAACCAGGAAGATGTCCACAGTCTTCTCAGACACACCTGCCCCTTGTTTGGCCTGCCACTGTTCGTGCGCTGGAGTCTGCCCTGAATTACCTTCACCACCAGAGATGCAGCAGGAGCACAGGCTTGTCCACGACAGGCTTGTCCACGAAAGCCAGCCGTGCGAATCAGCACATGACCGGCAGCTACTGCCATGGGTGATTCCTCTGCTTCCTTCCGAACAGGCCCAACCACATGGTAAAAGCTGCATGTCCCTGCAGGCTCGCTAACCCTCTCATCAGGATCCACATTGCCGCTAAGCTGGCTCCCTGCTCAAGTGTTGCCGCTTTGCCTTTTTTTTTATTAATTTATTTGTAATAAGCTTTACAAGCATTACCAAAAGTTACTCCTTCCCTTTGAAGAGAGCGACCAAGGAACTGCAGCAGGATCCCACGAGCCTCCTGGGGGAGAGGGAACTGGAACCATCAGCTTCCAACTGCCTGCGGCTAAAGGACCGAGTCAATTCAAGGGTCACCAGCCCCCTGGCTCATCCACCTCAGACCAGGAGGGATAGCTGCACCAGGACCTGGCCACCTCCTAGGAGGAATCCTCTCCTTCCTTTCCCGCCCCCCCCAGACTGCAGGTTTTACACCTCCACCATTTGCTGGAGACAGAGAAATACTGAGGAACTGCAGATGGCATACTAGGTTGCAAGGCAGTGTGAGTGAAGCTTTCTCAGTCTCTATTTGCTAGCAGGGATGCAAAACCTAAGAGTCTGGACTGATCTCAGTATGAACAAGAATGCTGTTTTACCTGCCTAAGTCCCTTTGCCAACACCCCATGGTATCACAGAAAATGGTTCTGGTCCTTCTGGCAGTTGTAGACTTTGTGGAGAGATCCTCGATACAGATGGAAGTGTCACTCATCCTTCCAACTGAATGTTCATAATTATTAAACAAGAGCTTTCCTCACCTAAATACAGGCAGCCTGTATATTCAGCAAGGCATGAAAGTTCTCTAACTGAATGCTAATATACATGAGAAGACACTTTGTATGATGTTTCATTGTCATACTGCTGTTGGGTGCAGGCATCCTGTATCCGGGCAAACCTCATACACTACTTCCACTGCAAGGTACAACATGGCTGCGCCCAGCAGCTAGAGGTGGCTTTGCTGCAGTTTAACCTGAAAACCTGATAGAACTCATTCAGAGGTAAGGTTCAAAACCATGCGGATTGTAGCAAAGTGCACACATATATTCACTTTGAAAACTGCCTGGGGGATAATTTTTTCCCTGAAAAACACCATGCATAATTTTGAAAATGCAAAACTACACGTTGTCCCCCCGATCTAACCCCTAAATCCGCTTGAGTGTCTGACAGGTAAAAGTAGGGCATCTTGTTGATCCCTGCACATTCTTTTTCCTGTGTTAAGGGTGGAACATTTTCGGTTCACCTTGTACACAGTCAATAGGGGTGGGGATGGGGGGTAAAGAGGTAAGAAGCAGGAAACCTCAGCCATCACTGCTCAGCTGCAACACCTAATGGCCAAACTTAAGATCTCCATTAGCTGGGTTCTCCATGGCGCAATGATTTGTGGCCACTGGCCAAGGACAGTCACTGCAATAACTGGGCTGAGTTGGAAATAAAAATGGATGGGCCAGGAGAAGATTCCTGGGGTAGTTGTAAATAAAGGCTCCTGGCATCATGGCCTAAAAGAGATAAGTTCCATCTGAGCTGGAAACCCAAAGGAGGAGAAGGAAATGGCCAGGCCACAAACAAAATGCCAACCACCTCTATAGCTGGCTTAAAGTGTCCCCAACGGCTTGGAGTTCGTTGAAAATTAGGTTTATTTCAGCACACTATAGTTTGCTTTCCATTAGCACCTTGCCAGGCAGGCTTGTTCTACTGGATGGAAGCTAAAGGAGCCCAGTTTTAGGGCGGGAGAGTTCTCAGCTATGGAAGTAGCTGACTGCATTGACTTTTGTTAAGTAATGGGTCAGTTCACCCTGGTGAGAAAAAAAAAAGATCAAGAAGGAAAAAAGTCCTCCTCTGTCCCCTTAATAAATTGTTGCAGGCTTTCATACATTTGTCAGATTTACCTTGAGTGTCAGCTGTTGAATTTCCTCCTCCAGCTGCTTCACCTTGGCCTCTCGCTCAGCCACTATCTGCTTGAGCTGCCCTATGAGAGAGCTCTGCTTCTGAGTCTCGCTGTTCAGCTGCTGCCCCAGGCTCTGCTGGGATTCCTTGTGCTTCAGCTCCTGCTGGCTGAGATGACCTAAAACCTCTTGCAGCTGTTTCTGCTGGATCTGGGGAAACAAAGCATTCGCACGGTCAACTCTTTCCATTCCTTGCTCATCAAATATTTCATTATAAGTGAGATGAGTATCGCTGAGGGGGAAATCTGTTCCCCAAACATCTTTGAAAGCAATGCGCGAGATCGATGTGCACTTTCTTGTGGGAAGGATGCTGCACATCTCCTTAATATCAGAATTGCTATTTTTAATTTAGAAAGATTCAGTATCTTCAGCTTCTACCTTCATCAGGCATGTAGAATGGACAATCTGGGCACATTCAAAATGGCTTCATGTAAAATCCCCTCCCCTCCTGTTGGCTAAAAGAGTCACAGGCTTCCATAGAACACCACAGGAAAGGGAAGCGTTCTTCTGGGTGCATTCTGGTCAGGGGAGGAAACCAGTGTGCATACTGGGCATTTTCATTGATGTCAATAACTATCAGTTTATGCACAGAGGCAAGTATTTTACAAGATTGTCCGATAAATCTGTGTGTCTTACTTATGAAAATGCTTGGAAATACACACACTCTACCTCCACCACTTGCTCCAGGCCCTCCAACCAAAAACTGCGGACAAAAGAGAAGTCAGATTGTATGTTTGCGACTCGATTGGCGGGTGTAAAAATATGCATGCATGTTTGATGACATATATGCAAACTCCGTTTATAATATATGTAAATGCATGCACACTTCCAAACCCTGGCCTGGAGTGCTCTATTTGTACACGCGTACTTTTCCACATAGCAGCAGCAGCAGTGCATGTCTGAAAATGTTCTTACCTTGCACAGAGGCTACTTATGTGCATATATGATGATAAGCACATTAATGTTAAAATCAAACTGCCTAATTTGTTCCTAACAATCAGGTTTAACTTACACACCTAGTTTATTATTTTAAATTGTTACCATACTATGATGGCACACGAGTAATTTGTAATCTATACCACCAATATTTCTCTTTATCGTGCCCTTCTGTAAACCGTTGTGATGGTATTTAACTTAACGACGGTATAGAACATTTTTTAAATAAATAAATACATTTTACACACACATGAATACAGCGGGCAATCAAATGATGGCATCATCTTAAAAAAATATTCCAATGCTCCCAAGGTGTATTTAACATTCCACCGTTAGGTGGGCCACATGGCAACAGGGCTTAAGGATGTCCTCCTCTTCCAAAATCAAGTAAAGGCTTTTGAGCCCAAGCCACCACCTACTTGCAACTCCCAAAATGAAGGTCTTTTCTTTCTTGGAAGACCCTCAACCCAAAGGATCCTCCCTCCCCAATTCATACTTGTTCACTAGAATAAAGGCTCCCACCCGCAGAAGACTTCCTGAGAGTGAAAGACCCTTATCCCTTGCAAGATAGCAGAATATCAGTCACTCTCCAGTCAAATTCAAACTGGCGGTCTTCAGTGTTGCACTTTGAAACACATGTACACACTGATGACCGCCATTTTGGATCTGATAAATGCGGCAGAAAAGAGGCAAGTTACATTCCTCTTCCTGCCACCCCGCTGGGTAAATTTACCTAGTTATCTTCATCTGGATATTCAGTGGCACTTATGTGGCTAAATGGGCCTCTGAACATCCAGCTAAATTTTGAGTGGATAGATTTAGAGCAGTTATTTGTGAGGATGGAGATGTCAACACAGATTTATCCAGGTAACACTAAATATCATATTACTCAGATACATTTAAAAAGAGCCCAGGTATGTCCTGTCCTGAACACTTTCTGACCTGGTTAAATTTTTTATGCAGGTAGTGATTTTACTGGCACAAGTTTAGCCGGGTAAAAAGGGGGGAGAATTTGATTGGGTATAGTTTACCTTATTAAAACCTGGTTTTAGCTGGGTAAATCTGTTGAATTTCAACCCTTTGGGTCGATTTGTGTGGGGGAATGCTACAACATTGTTGCAGTTGTATAACATGTAGTGAAAAAGCCACACAAGCCCTTTCATTGCAAATGCTCTGCATCTTATTAGTTTTGTACACCGTGTGTTACAGCCCAACGCGCTATGCACATTATCTTGCCAGTTTTACTGTCCCCTTAGTAAATAAGCCCCTTAGGATTTCAAAAGTGGGGACAAGGTGCATCATCATCATCCCCTTATTTCTTCCCCCTCTCACTCCCATCCTCCCCTTCTGCTTCATCTCCCACCCCCAGTTCTTCTCTACCCCCCCCCCCCATCTTATCCTGCTTAAATTCATCTCCATCTGCTGTCCCCTATCCCCACCGTGTCATTTAAATTTCTTTCCTTTCTCATGCTCTCACGGGTTTCTCTCCATCTTCATTTTATTTTATGTTTTGTTAGATTTTATTATTGTACACTGCTTCAGGCATTCCTATTTTTGGTCTGGGCAGGCAGTCTAGAAATGATTTCAAAGAAATAAATCTGCTCTTCTGACAGAGTCCTCTTCATCTCCCTCAGCTTTGGATTCCTGTCTTTCCCCATCTCCCCAGGTTCTTTCCCATCACCCTCTCCTCTCAATCACGCTTCTCTGATTTTTTCAAGCTTAGTAGTGGCAGGTTCGAAGGGTAAGACACGGAAAAGGTGCGCTCCCTGTCCCCGCTGCTGCTCTTCCCCCATGCTGCGCACTTCCTTTGCAATCAGAAAGCCTCAGAGATGGAAAGTGCGCTCTTACTGCAGGGCTTTCCAAACCTATCCACAGCCAGCAGGGTTTTCAGGACACCTGCAATGGCTATGCATACATTGTTCTCCAATAGCTTTTATCAAGATGGTGGCCTGTATTTTGGGGATGTGTCAATGGCTGCCCTAAATTCACTGGAAGAGTTAATTAAAGAAACAGACTATGATAGCATGTAAGGACCATCTAGTCTGCCCAATGTCCTTCCTGTGCAATGCCATAGACTCAAGCTGATCTCTGGCTTTCCCCTCATTTCTTCACAACTAGTGATTCTCTGTGCTTATCCCAGGTTCTCTTGAATTCTGTTTTTGCCTTTACCACCTCCACTGGGAATCCATTCCATTCATCCACTGGCCTTTCTATGAACAAATGTTTTCTGATGTTGCAAAGAGTCAACCCCTTTGAAGCCCCATACTATGAACCTCCTGTCAGGGTACCAGCCAAAGGAAATAGGACACAGGTATTCCTTTGTGCAATGCAGGATTTATTCAGAACATAAAAGATAGGAAGATTGGTTCTTACCTGCTAATTTTCGTTCCTGTAGTACCACGGATCAGTCCAGACCGTGGGTTGAGCCTCCTGTCCAGCAGATGGAGACAGAGCAAAACTGAAAGGATATCCCATATCAGGAAAGAGCCTACCCTGCATCCCTTCAGTATAAAACACTTTCAAAGCAGATATAACTCCCCAAAGATCAAGCAAGTAACAAGAAAACTGATAAATTGAACAATTGAAAGAATTATGTATAAACAAAGCACTCTTGCATAAAGATTTATTTTCATTTTCATCTATTAGATGCTTTCGGTGCCTTAATTAATAATAGAAAATTCAGGTATCTGTAAACCTGTAAAGGAAGAAAACTTCGAGCGCACAGAGCAGATCTAGCATGGGAGGGTGTCTGGACTGATCCGTGGTACTACAGGAACGAAAATTAGCAAGTAAGAACCAATTTTCCTTTCCCTGTACGTACCCAGATCAGTCCAGACCGTGGGATGTACCAAAACTTCCCTAAACAGGGTGGGACCGAGACAGTCCTGCTCGAAGAACCTGCTGCCCGAAGGAGCCAAAAACTGGAGCCTGTACATCCAGGTGGTAATGACGAGCAAAAGTGTGCAGAGATTTCCAAGTAGCTGCCCTACATATTTCCTGCGGAGAGACCGATTGCCTCTCCGCCCAAGAAGTGGCCTGAGAATGTAAGGAGTGGGCCTTTAAGCCTTCTGGAACTGGTCGGCCCTTACAGATGTAAGCCAACGCAATAGCCTCCTTTAGCCAACGTGCAATAGTGGCCTTTGAAGCCTTATTACCCTTATTTGGGCCACTCCACAGGACAAACAGGAGGTCCGAGACCCGGAACTCATTTATAACCTGGAGGTAACGTAACAAACCCGTTTCACATCCAGGCACCGCAGATCACCCCCAGAAGTGCTTGCAATGTCTTTAGAAGAAAAGGCTGGGAGTTCTACTGACTGATTGACATGAAAGGAAGACATGACCTTTGGCAAGAAAGAGGGTACTGTCTTGAGGGATACCCCTGAATCAGAAAAACGTAGAAAAGGTTCCCTGCACGACAAAGCTTGGAGCTCCGAGACCCTTCTGGCGGAACAAATGGACACCAGGAAGACGGTTTTGAGAGTCAAATCCTTAAGTGTAGCCCTCCGTAGAGGTTTGAAGGGAGCTTCGCAGAGAACCCGAAGAACCAAGTTAAGACTCCACGAGGGACAAGTAGTCCGTACCGGTGGATTCAAATGTTTGGCCCCCTTGAGGAAGCGGACAACATCCGGATGAGCTGCCACTGAGTAACCGTCAATGTTGCCTAAGAGGGAGCCAAGGGCAGAGACCTGCACACACAAGGAACTGAAAGACAAACCCTTGGAGAGACCGTTCTGGAGGAAGGAAAGGACTTGGGAAACCGGAGCCTTACAAGCAGCCACTCCCAAAGCGGCACATGCATTTTCGAAAACCTTCCATACCTGGACATAAGCAAGAGAGGTAGCTGGTTTCTGGGCCCTCAACAGAGTGGATATAACTTCTTCCTTATATCCCTTCTTTCTCAATCTCCGCTGTTAAAAAGCCAGGCCGCTAGACAAAAGCGATCCGCCTGATCAAAAAATACGGGACCCTGCCAAAGAAGGTGGGGGAGATGACAGAGGCGGAGAGGGCCGTCTGTCACGAGGTTCACCAGATCCGCGAACCACGGTCTGCGAGGCCACTCTGGAGTCACTAGAATGATGGGACCCTAATGGAGCTCGATTCTTCTGAGCACTTTGCCCACCAGTGGCCAAGGAGGGAACACGTATAGGAGAACGTCTTGAGGCCAGGGAAGGATCAGCGCATCCACTCCTTCCATGCAATGTTCCCTTCTGTGGCTGAAGAACTTGGGCACTTTTGCATTGTTCATCTTGGCCATCAGATCAAAGTGTGGGGGACCCCACCTGCGGATGATCAGATCCATCGCCTTGTCTGACAACTCCCACTCAGCTAAAGAAAAAAAAATTGTTGTGAAGAGAAAAACAGCTGAGCAGAGCTGAGCTAAGCTGGTCAGTGGAGGCAGAGACTGCACCCTGCACGTTGCCGGAGCTGTCCACAGTTCTTAAATCAGTAACTAAATAGGGCTGAGTTTAAAAAAAAAAAACTTCTCTTCCCCTTTTTTTTTTTTTTTTAAAGAGCACAGCAAGTGCAGAGGAAAGCTCTTTCCCAAGCCCTAGAAATGACACTTTTTAAATGTGGACAGCTAGCCAAGGGGGAGTGACTGGACCACCAGTATCAGCCCAAAAATTCACCAGGAATGGGGATCCTAGGCTGAAGATTTCAAGGGGCAAGCCCCCCTAGGCCCCCAGCAGAGCAAGGAGACAGAACCGTCTCCCAAACACATAAAAAGAAATCTTTCAAAGTGTTTTTGTTGTTGTTGTTGTTGTTTTTTAATAATATAGCCAAGAACTAATACTGCTTGATCCTGACAAAGAAAAGTATAAGATCCCAGCAGGGAAAAGAAGGTAAGAATAAGAAGAAGGGGAACCGCAGGTTCAGCTGCCTGCATCTGCTGGAGACAGACGAATACTGAAGGGCTACAGGGTAGGCTCTGTCCTGATATGGGATACCCTTTTCAGTTTTGGTCTGTCTCCATCTGCTGGACAGGAGGCTCAACCCATGGTCTGGACTGATCCGGGTACGTACTGGGAAAAAAGGTTTTCATCTTCATTAACAAAATATATATCACAGCAGCTTCACAGGACTCATAAATGTAGATTTTAAAAGCCCTAGGCGTGCGCCAAAGCCGGGAGATATGCGCAGAAGTCATGCCCACACGTAAGCAGACGTGTATCTTCTGGTATGCGCACAAATCAGGAAGTCAAGAAAGGGGCGGGGCATGGGCGTTCCGGGTCTGTAACCTGAAGCATGCGCATAGATATTTACACACACAAGCACGTGCTGGGATCCCCTACTCCTAACTTTACTTCTGCTGTGGATGTTGTGCAAGTTTTAAAATAAACAAAATCAGGACTAGACAGCGGGGTTTGAAGAGTCATGGCTAATAGAGTAAAAGGGAGGCTATCCAGCTGGGGGGGCGGGGGGGGGGGGGAGTTAGGCAGTTGGAAGCCTTCACCCGGGTGAACTGGGCATGGACTGTGGAACTTGGCAATTGCATTGGAGCACATATCTAATAAATCCTCACACTTAAGCGGTAGAGCCAGTATTTGCGCACACAAGTTTGCGTCCATACAAAATTGCATGCACATTTATGCATGTGCACATGATTTTTGATATCATGCGTGCATATGTTATTAAATGGCCGTGTCCATTCATGCAAGCTGCCATACGCGCATACATGTTCACCTGCGTGGCTGTTTAAAAGCTACCGGCCTTGTTGCACAGCTCAGAGCTCACAAGTTGCCAGGAACACTGGGAAAGCCCCGGTGATTCCTTATGGACCCCTAAGGACCAATCCGCGTTCTCAGGGGCAGGGCTGCAGGTCTGGGTTGAAAGCAATCCTTCTCAGCTTATTTGGTTGCACGTGAAGAGACACACCCTGTGACTCAGGACCAGAGCCCCAGCCTCCCAACAGGCCAGACCCTGGTTCAAGACCAGGCCTGGGCTCCTTTTTGCCCTTATACCTCCTGTTCCAGAACCTTCCTTCCTCTGAAAAAGGTTTGCTTCTTGTATATTTATGCCTTTTGAGGTATTTGAATGTCAGATATCTGTAAACAGTGGCAGCAGTGTGCAGTCAAGTTTACTAAAACACAAAAATTTGGGGAGGATAGGGCAGGGTTGCTCTTCAAAGACTGATAAATAGAAAGACAAACCTAGAGCCAGTGGCAGCTGGGAAATGAGAAGTAATGCCATCGTCACTTCCATCCCCCAACAGTCACCCAGTCCACTCCAACTTTCCCCTGCCATTATCCTTTCCAACTTTGGATCTATTACTGCAACTTCTCCATGACCTTTTTGCCTTTCCGATTTGACGTATCTCTTTGCTTATTTCTTCTCCATCTTAGTCTCCTCATTCATTCTTCATGTTCCAAACCATTTCATCATTCATTTCTTCCACTTCCCTTGTATATCCCTCTCTTTCCTCCATCTTTGTGTGCCTAACTCTCTAATTCCCCCACCCAATTTCTTCCATCTCTAGCCCAGCTTGTCCCTTCTCTTTTCTTCCTGGACCAGTCTTTTACCAATCTTTCATCCTCCCCAAGCCCAGCCTGTCTTGCCATTTTTCTCCTCCTTCTACAGCCCAGCCTCTCCCACTCTTCCTGCTCCTCAGCTTGACTAATCTCTACCTTCCCCCCTCCCCCGAGGCCTGCTTCTTTCTCTTCACCCTCTGCATCCTAGTTTCTTACCATCCATCTTGCATGTCCTCTCTGCGCTCCCTGTTTCCAGCCTCCCCCTCCCTTCCTCTCTGCTCTTTCCTCTCCTTACTTCCATGCAGTTCCAAACCATGAATCCAGGCGTACATGACCTGCTCTCAAACACTGTGATCTTTTGTCAAGTCCTGTCCCTGCACTGGGAGAAATTCTTGAAGTCACTGGTCTACTCTAATATTATTTAATCCATGAAATTAATAATAGCGAATCAAAAGAATGTCAACAAAAAGTATAAGAAACTGAAAAACCCATCAATACAATCAACAGGCAACTGAGCAGGAAGGAGGTCTGAGGAACAGTCAAATGCAAAAATACAATTAAAATGTTTTTAAATGGATAAAATCTAATTAAGAAAGGAGGTAAGAAAATTAGTTAAGGAAACTAAAAATGAGAAAAAGAGGAAAAAAGAGAAGCCTCCTGAGCTGAGAAAGTACTAAAGAAGAGAGGAGTTACATAGAAACATAGAAATAACGGCAGGAAAAGACCAAACGGCCAATTCAGTCTGACCAGTAAGCTCCCACACTTATTTTCCCATACTTTTCTTACTTCTCATCAGAAAGCATAAGGGACTAAGGCAATTGGTTCTAATGGCTGTAATGCCACCTACTGATAACTACTTTGAGAAAGTTCTAGAGCTTGGGAGAATCTCCCTTGACTGCACATGACAATCACACAACCCACTGTGTGACTATTAGGGATAATCATCTGTGAAAAATCTTTCCTCTGTAATAATCTACATAGGGAACATCATAAAACAAAGTGTTCTGTACAAAAGATTTGTGCTTATGCCTGAAGCACACTGTATAAGGCATGAAGCTAAAATTAACCAGTTTTGTTGATTAAGATCGAGCTGTGACAAGAAACCCCAATACATGCCTCTTACTTTATAAATTGATCACCTCATAAAAAGAGACTATGATTTATAAGATGATTTCCTCTTTTAATCACCAGCTTATCTCCCCTCAAGTGATCAGGCAGTGAATTGGAGACATCAAACAATCTCCTAGAGGACCTCACCTAGAGGACTTCTTCAGGAACCCTCCAAACAAGCTGCAAGAGTTGACCAACAGGATTTCCCAGACAGCTAAAGTGCAACCCTTATGCTATTTTCAGTCTCTTGAACATAGAATGCTAGTTAGGCAGTGATCTCAGAGCCTGCTATCCTGACTGCACCCAATCATTCAACCACGGGGCCCACCCCACTGACTGTGAATTATTAAAGCTGACTGTACCAGCAAAGCGCTGATAAGCTCATCATCATGCTTTCCTTTCTCCAGCACAGTTGTGATTTGGCTCTTCAGCGTTTTCACTTCGGTGGAGAGCACTCTGTTCCTGGCTTTGGAAGCGTCCAGTTTGTTTTTCAGGTCCTCAAAATCTTTCTGTAGAAGTTGATGTTCACTGCTGAGTTTCTGCAAGAACGTAAAAAGAGTGGTCAGGATCAGGGGAGAAGATCAATCCTATCCTGTCATGAACACAAAAACCTTCGCAGAAGGAAAGTGAAGGGCTCTGAGGTGGTACTGCTGAATGGGAAGGATTTTTGTTGCAAAAATTACCTGTCTGTTTATCAATGAAAGTGCAACAAAACCTACAAATAAATTCCACCTTCATTTCTGCTCCTGAAGGACAGGTATGAAGTACTTTGCACACGACATTAGCTTATTATAAAACTTTATGAATTTCAATTTCATACTGCAAAGTTCTAAGGTTGCTGTGTGCAATGGGATTGACTGGGGAGGCTGGCAATGACACTAACCATTACCACCAGCCAGTGTAGTTCTACAACAGGTAGAGCTCTCTGCATTATAGACCAAGAAACATCACATGCATTCTTTCTGTGATATGCCTTATCCTCAGCTGCTTCTGAAGGTGGCATCTGCTCTTAGAATGAGTCACTTGCTCAAATCGAAGACATAGGCACAATTTGTTTTGGGTATATTTGAGAATCCAGTTTATATTCTTTCTGAATGCAAAGCACACATACCCTGCACCTGACAGCAATACCGATTTCAATTTCACCGGGATAGTCCTCAGCAATCCTACTAGACAGCTGTACCAGTGTGCAATGAATTACAGCTCTCCTCTTACTCAGAGCCACAATTAATAGAAATAATGCTTTTCAAATCACTTAGCAGCCATCCTCTACAGTCTGGATGCCAGAGAAAAGATGTTCTTTATTAGATACTGTTTACTGTAAAGCAGAGTTACTTACCTGCAACAGGTGTTCTCCGAGGACAGCAGCATGTTAGTCCTCATAATGGGTATCATCATCAAATGGATGACTTAGAAATGAGATCCCCTGATCCATATTTGAAAATACCTGCCACCAATGAGTCCTGGAGAGGTGGGGTGACTCTGTTGCAATTCTGGAGGCTGTGAGTGGCCTGCCGCCGCTGCGACCTCAGGTTCCACTGGCTCACATATGTGTAAACATGCCAAGGTCTTGGCATCTCTACTGGCCTCTGTGGAGCTTCCTCCACAGACGAACCGACAATGACCACTGTATCAATAGGGGGAGGCCTCGGTGCCCCGGGAACAGACGCCAACTGGGTCGGTAATGCACCAATGAGCACAATGAACTTCTCCAGAAGCGGTATGAGGACAGGAGGAACCAGGTCCAGTGCTGTCAGTGCCACAGGACCAAAAACCTGCAGTGTCCAGTCTACTGCTAGCTGGGCTCAATGCTCCAGCTCCTCCTCAAACATTACCAATACCAACACTGACTGGGAGGAAGGAGGGGTAGCCAGATCTTCTTCGGACCCTCGAGGTGGATCGGTGACTGGCATCAGGACCGTGGAGACCATCACGGACCCCTGGCACTGATGGAAGATTGGCACTCCTCGGCACAGGGTCGCTTCGGGGGCATCACAGAAAAAGCCGGTGCATTGACGGGGAACAGTGCCAATGCTTCTTCGTCTTCCCTTTGATGCTCGGCCTAGTCTTTCCCTAGTGCAGAGGCAGATGATGAGGAACTCGATGTCCTCGGCCTGGAGGAAATAGACATTGGTTGGTCTCCAGCACCCCTGTCCACTGGCGACATCAATGGAACAGACGGTCCCCGCCAATGTCGATGGCTCGATGTCCATCAGTTCAGCTCCTTGGTCCTTCGATGCCAATGCCGCCAATGACAATGGTTCGGACTATTTTGACCCAAAGAGCTCTCCATTTTGTTGATTCAAAGTCAACGTCCCTTCGGGGTCATCTAGATGCATAAGCGGCAAGCCCGGATTTCATGCGATGTCCCCAGGCAGAGGACACATGTCTCATGTGGCTTCGTAATGGACATGGTCCTCTGGCACCGTGGGTATCGTCGAAAACCTGACATGGCCATGACTGATGAAACAAAAGGGCACTAAAAGAAGACAATGGTGGTGGGGCATCAATAACCAGTGGGCACTGATGCACTGCTGTCTCGGGGGAGTCGACTGCGAAAGGAAACTTACCCGAATCACCGAAAACCCTGACTAGGGGAGGGCACCGAGAGGGACCGGTGATGTAACCACAAGAAAAAACCTGAGAAAAACACGATAAAAAACTAAGTTCTCCACAAGGCCAAAAAACAGCCAAGTGAACTCACTCACACCGCAATGCTTACAGCTCCGTGGAAAAAGAGAGACTGGAGAGGGACTCTGCATGGACGTGTGGTATAGGGCATGCTGGGCATTCTCAAAGTGCCTAGTCAAAGTTCTAGATACTTTGACATAAGTTTTTCCACATCTAGGCTCCATCTGATGCTATCACTCATGTGCGAGGACTACCATCCTGCTTGTCCTTGGAGAAATAGTAAGCTGTGGTACTTTTTAAAAGATCAACAATAAAACATGTTGTAGTCCATGAGCTTAGGAAGACCACAAATGTCCATTCTTCAGATGTGGCACAAAAAAATTAAAGAGATCTCTACAAAAAAACTGCTGACAAGAATGGTGCTCTAGATATCATAAAAACAGAAGACAACACCAAAGGAACCAGACAGACAACTGCTTAATACTGCATACAGCAAACAGATGATTGCAGAGGACAGAATGGACCTAGGACTTGTTACCCAGGCTGCCACTAGGCACATCTACAAATAAAACAAAGCAATTCTACAGTGCCCATCCCAAGGAACATTTTTTTGGCCCAGCAGGCTTCTTCTGCTGATTTGTGCTTTCAGCTCTATTGGATCCAGTCTCCACTGAGCTATAGCAACACAAACCTTCATTTACAACCACCTTAGGGTTATCTCCCATTTTATAAACCCCCTCCCATTTGGCCCAGTCACTGCAGCAACTGTCATTGACCAGGGGCCACAGATCATGATCCTCCCACCACAAGCTGGTATCCCTGCACCATAGGCCTTACCATTAGTTATCACCATTTTGTGATTTCTGAGACTCACACCTCCCCCGCAACATCCCCAGTACTGTCCAATCTGAGAAATGGAACCCAGGCTCCAGAACCAAACCTTCATCTTCAACAATACCACTGAGCCAGCCCTAACCCAGGAACTCTTACCTGCTGCCTAAAATCCACAAATCAGGTAACTGGTGCCAATCCATCGTCTCTGAGGTTACCACACCTACAGAAAATATTTTTGGACTCACCGAAGACATTTTAAAACTCCTTGTAACAACATTGTCAGCTCCTTTCAAAACACAATGGACTTTCTCCATGTTTGTGGTCTGGAAAGCTCATGTATGCTATCTTTCTTGTTAGTCCTTTAAAGGGCAATTTTCAAAGGAATTTCCATGGGTCAAAGTCTTTTCCTCGTGTCAACCAGCCGGTCTAAATACTGCCCATCCTGTATGTGGGTATAACAATTACTCACGGTGTTCCACTAGGCGCGTACTTTTACCTGCATTGTAGTGTAAGCATTCCCAGGGTGGGGTTAAGTCAGGAGAGAGAACTACAGGCATAATGTTGGCTGGAAAACGTACCTGCACAAAAAGCATGTGCAAATCTCTGTGGATACTTATCCCCTGTGGCAAAAAAGCATGCACAGATTTTTCCTTTGAAAACTGTTGCAAAGACCATCAAGTTAAAAAGTATCCACAGATTCTACAGCAACACGGACAGCTTATTAACACTCCAGATCAGAACTCTGTGCATACAGCCCAGTCCTTTTCATACCAGCTGACCTCCAAAGCTTCTTTTCTTTCTTTCTCCAAGCTACGAATCCGGAACATGTTTTTCTCTTGAGCTGGGTGCCTCCGTGCTGCTGTGAGACCAAACGCCTCCTCTTCAAGACTGAGCTGCACAGAGGGATTTTTAGCCTGGGCTAACTGATTCTCCAACTCACGAATCTGTGAAAAAAAAAAAAAAGTGAAATGGGTCTGTAATAAAAGAATGTGAGACACAGCACTGGACAGCATTTTTACTTATTTGCAATTTGTAAGACTCAACATGATTCAAGAAGCACCCTTCTTCTCAACATAGCCCATTCCAATCAAAGCTGGGATTGATCCTGCAGGACACAGAAGCGTTGTGCGCCCATGCACTATGGGATAACATTTGGGGGCACAGCAAAGCTTTACACTTCTCCCCAGGACTGACCTGCAGGCCTTACACTAAGTACTGCCTGTGCACCTAGGAATGCTCCAAAACTGTAGTGCAAGTAATTTGTTAGTGACACTCTGCTTGGTAAAAATAATTTTCTCAGGAGAGAAACACAAAACCCAGTTTATTTTATCCCTCCATAGTGCATGCTACATGGCCTGCAATCTCCTTCTTTCTGGATAACCCTCTCCTAAATCATCTCTCCTTTTACCATTAGAGCCTTTCTGCTCACACATCAGCATACAGAGCTGGCAGCACAAAGGGTTCACCGACATCTCCATTAAAGTAGATATGATTGTTACTTTATCTTTCTAGTGCTGAATAAGAGAGTGTTCATTGAATAAAATTGGATCACACCTTCAGAAAGCGAAGTTGCTTACCTGTAACAGGTGTTCTCCCAGGACAGCAATGTTAGTCCTCACAAGTGGGTGACATCATCAGATGGAGCCCAGCATGCCATTATCCATGCGTCTACGCAGGGTATCTCTTCAGTCTCGTAAGTAGATTACGAAAAAATAAAATAAACTACAGGAACCCAACTCCGTGGGGTGACAGGTGGGTTTCCTGAGGACTAACATCCATCTGTCCCAGGAAAACATCAGTTCCAGGTAAGCAACTTCGCTTTCTCCTAGGACAAGCAGGATGGTAGGCCTCGCATGTGGGTGAAATCCTAGCTAGAGGCTGGCCCCAAAAAATAATGGGACCAACAGACACCAAACAGGTGCCAACGGGCACAACAACAGAGATCCTGTTGGTAACAGGGGGGACAGTCTGAATTCAAACGGCCTTAGGTTGGAAGAGATGGGTTCACAGCTGAGGTTCCTGACCGAATCTGCTATACTGGCGGCTGTCCCTGTCCAGACAATAATGAGCTGCGAAGGTGTGGCGAGAACTCCATGTCACAGCTTTGCAGATGTCCCCCATTGAAAATGCACACAGGTGAGCCTCAGAACTCGCCATGGTTCTGACAGAATGAGCTGTGACATGCCCCCCTCCCCCCCCAGTTGCAGTCCTGCCTGGACACAGCAGAAGGAAATGTAGTCCGCTAGCCAGGTGGAGATAGTCTGCTTAGCTACAACCACACCCAGCTTATTAGAGTAAAAGGGACACAAAGCTGGGTGGACTGTCTGTGGCCTGCTGTCCAGTCTAGGTAGAAGGCCAAGGCCCTCTTACAATCGCGTGTATGCAGCGCCCTCTCCCCTTGGCTGGAATGAGGCCTAGGGAATAAAGTAGGCAGGACGATGGATTGGATAAGTTGGAAATCTGTCACCACCTTCGGCAGGAACTTAGGGTGTGTGCATAAAACCATCCAGTCATGGAGAATCTTGTGTAGGGCGGATAGGTCACAAAGGCATGTTTGTTCACTGACCCTGTATGCTGACGTGATCGCTACCAAAATTATGACCTTCCTGATCAAATACTTGAGGGGAGAGGAGCGCAGTGGTTCAAACGGTGGCTTTATCAGCTGGGCCAACACCACGTTAAGGTCCCAAGAAACTGCACGGGGCCTCAGGGGAAGCCGCAGCTGAAGCAACCCATGCATGAATTGCCGTACCACGGGCTGCACAGAGATGGGCAAACCGTCCACCTCCTGGTGGTAAGCGCCTATGGCACTCAGATGTACCCACAGTTGGTTTTAAGCCCAGCCTCCAAGAGATGTAGTAGGTAATTCAGGAGTTGCCGGACTGGACAGGAGAAGGGGGTCAAGACCCTTCTGCTCTTACCAGATGTTAAACCTTCTCCACCACAGCATAAGACTTCCTGCTTTCTCAAAGCCACCAAGACCTGGGACATCTCCTCTGAGAGGTCAAGAGACTGCAAGATCAAACGCTCAACATCCAGGCCATAAGTGACAAGGCCTGGAGGTTGGGGTGGCACAGTCTGCCCTGATTCTGCGTGAGGAGGTCTGGGGCAGTTCCTAGATGGACCAGGTCCTGCTGAGAGTGAGATCCTGCAGGAGCGGGATCAAACCTGTCTCAGTAAGTGGGGGGCTATGAGGATCATAGCCCCTCTGTCCTGGCGAAGCTTCAAGAGGGTCTCCGATACCAATGGAAGTGGAGGATACACCTACAAGAGGCCTGCCACCAGTGAAGGGCAAAGGTGTCCATGGCTGGCTGGCCATCCAACCTGGTCAGGGAGTAGTACCGGGGAAGTTTCCTGTTGCAGGGGGAGGTAAATAGATCCACGTCCGGGGTCCCCCAGAGAAGAAAGATCTGATCCGCCACCTCCTGCTTCAGGGACCACTTGTGGGGTCTGAAAGTTCGGGTCAGCCTGTCCGCCAGGGGGTTCTCCGCATCAGCCAAGTACATGGCCCGGAGCATTCCCTGAGCTAGCGCCCAGGCCCAGATCTGCACCACATCCTGACAGAGGAAGGATGGATCTGGTGCCCCGCCTGCTTACTGATATACCACATAGATACTTGATTGTCAATCAGGATGAGGACCACCCTGTTGGCTAGCTGATCCTGGAAGGCTGATAGAGCATACTGGATCGCCCGCAGCTCCAAGACGTTGATCTGACACAAAGCTTCTTGAGTGGTCCAGAGGCCCTGGGGGTGTGGAGGCCATCCACATGGGCCCCCCCAACCACTGGTGGGATACATCCATGGTAAGTACAATCTGGATGGGAGGAGCCTGAAAGGGAATGCACTGCTCCAGATTAGAAGATGTTCTCCACCAATACAGGGAGGTCCTGAGAGAGGGAGAGACTTGGATACAAACTTGAAGGCCTTGGCTGGCCTGGCGCCACTGGGATCGCAGGGACCCCTGAGGTATTGGTCTCCCTAAGGATATTAAGGGCTCTCAGGCTTATCAAGACCACCCCGGGAGGAAGGCCAGGAGCACTAGGCACATCCCGGGGCTGAGGCACCAAGGGACCTGTGGGCAATGGGGGGCCCGAGGGTCCAGGCACCAGCCCAGGCAGTGTGGGCCCCCCGATGGTGCAGGGGGCACCAATGGGCCTTTGTCCCTGGAGGAGTCCCTGACGGGGATTGGCTCGAACGCCCTATGCTTCGGTACCTGATGGGTCAAATGAGGGATCACGGGGTGCCGGGACTAGCTGGGTCTGAGGGAAAATGAGGAGAGCATCAAGCCAATCTATTAATGGTTCCAATCCAGGCACCACCAATGCCAGCCTTGGTGCAGGCACCAGCATCAGTGTTGGCCCCAGCATCGGTGAGGGTACCAGCATCAGTGAAGGCACCGTAACAGAGGGAGGCACTGGCACCAGTGGCAGGAGCACAGGCTCCCTGACACAAAAAGAACATTCCACCGCCAGGCATACCCAACGTTCAAGCTCTGCCTCAAAAGCCCCCGATGAAAGGGCAGGCTGAGAGGGGAGGAGTGAGGCCAGCTTCTCCTCGGGATGCCAAGGAGGATCTGCGCCCAACACTGGAATCGGTGTGGACAGCCTCGGGCCACCAGACATGAAGGGGCAAGGCCTCATCTCGCCATGGCCA
This sequence comes from Rhinatrema bivittatum, assembly GCF_901001135.1. Taxonomy (NCBI): domain Eukaryota; kingdom Metazoa; phylum Chordata; class Amphibia; order Gymnophiona; family Rhinatrematidae; genus Rhinatrema; species Rhinatrema bivittatum. The sequence continues at coordinate 71,222,421 of NC_042616.1, read as the reverse complement.
CTTCAGTGGCAAGGCGGCAAGCGCAGAGGCCAACCCGAGCCCCGCAATGCGTGAGGATGGAGAATGATGGCGGTGCTTCTGAGGTCTTCCATGTTTTCCTGACGCCGAGGATGAGGATGATGGGACTTAGAAGAAACCAACACAGGCTGATCTCCGGTGCCCTCCTCACCTGAAGGGATGAAGATGAGTGATTCCCCCTGGTCCTTGGGTGTTGATGGCATCAATGTCAGAGTGGAAGGATCAGACTTCCCCGATCCAAAAATCTTCTCCATCTTGTCCAGCCGGGCACGGCGGCCCTTTGGGGTCATCTGAACACACAATTTGCAGCCCCGGTCTTCATGCAATGCCCCCGACACAGGATGCACATTTCATGTGGATCCATTAAGGACACAGTCCTTGGGCACTGGGGGCACCGATGGAAGCCCGAGGCCGCCATGAGGCACGCAGAAGACCGCAAGGATACGACAACTGGTGGACACCCAGGAAGAGGAAAAAAGAAAAAAAACTCACCAACTGATGACAAGTCAACAGGGAACCGGGGAGAGATGGAGGGAGGAAGAAAAGTGAAAAAAAGAACATACTTGGAGTGTTTCCTGCAAAAAAGAGCACAAGCTCCAGAACCGCGAGACGGTAGCTCCGCAGAAAAGAAGAGACTGAAGACAGACCCCTCATGGATGCATGGATAGTGGCATGCTGGGCAAGCTCAGTATGTCAGTCAAAGTTTCTAGAAAGTTTTCCGTGCTGGGCTCCATCTGATGTTGTCACCCACATGTGAGAACTACTATGCTGCTTGTCCTAGAGAACACCTTCATTGCCACCACTTTTTAGCCAGCTAAATTGTGTTTGGGTAAGAATTTGCTAGACAAAATTTAGCTAGTTAGTGGGGCAAAATATTCAAATCTCAGGTTTTGTCTGGCTAACTACAAAAGTTTCTATTCTAATAAGCACAAACGTGCTAATGTGTGGTGCCTTGGACTAGCTGTGCCAGAGGTTGGAAACAAGAGAGATGCAAAAACTTCACATATGCATTTGAGATTGATAATCAAATGGTCTGTCCAGGGAACATTTAGATTTACCCAGACAAAGCCCAAAGATTTGACAATATTCCCAGCTCTCCAGTGGAATTTTGTCCAGGGAAATCATTATCTGCACAAAATTTACCCAGGTACAAAAAAGGCAAATTGGTGGGGCATTCCCCAGGCAGGCTTTCACTTTGTCCAGGCAGCACTGATATTCAGCACTACCTAGACAAAAGTTAGCCAAGTTAGACTGGTCGAAAAAAAAAAAACCCTATTCTAAAGTTACCTGGATAATTCAGCAGAACACTTGCAGTTTGGCCTATGCAAAGAATGCTAGAGAACTTCTGCTAACTGGAGACAAAGGAAAGATTCAGAAGATAGAAAAAGTGATCTTTATGTTGCCACCTGGTTCAGTATAAAAAACATTCCAAAAAAAGGAAGTTCAATTCAATCCCAATTATTCACAAGGATCAAAATAGAACAGAGATGAATGTTCACTCGTATATTGTAATACTAAACATTTCACGGCTGAAAAGGTTTTCTACAACAGTGTCTTTAATTCAGCCACTAAATGCCAAAACCAATCTTTTGAGTCATCCTAGTCAGGTAAAGATGCCTCCATCAGACCTCTGAAACCACCTTCTCATAAAATGGTATCACACTTAAAAAGTGTGTGCATTACTTATGCAAGTTTACCCCTGGATCCCTTACCGTGATCTCCACCAGTGAGGTCATGTGACTAAGCTAAAAGGAGTAAAGTGTCATACATACACCCTCGCACCTCAATAGATGATGCCTGAAGTTAGCATGGGGCACATTTAAAACTAATCGGAGAAAGTTCTTTTTTACTCAGCGCACAATTAAACTCTGGAATTTGTTGCCAGAGGATGTGGTTAGTGCAGTTAGTATAGCTGTGTTTAAAAAAGGATTGGATAAGTTCTTGGAGGAGAAGTCCATTACCTGCTATTAAGTTCACTTAGAGAATAGCCACTGCCATTAGCAATGGTAACATGGAATAGACTTAGTTTTTGGGTACTTGCCAGGTTCTTATGGCCTGGATTGGCCACTGTTGGAAACAGGATGCTGGGCTTGATGGACCCTTGGTCTGACCCAGTATGGCATTTTCTTATGTTCTTAGAGAACAACAAGAAGCTATCTGCAAGGTCACTGCCATTACCTCAAAGGCTTGCTTAAGGATAGCCTCAATTCTTTTATCTTGAGCATCCTTCAAAGCCGCTCCCCTTGCAATAGGAATAATAGTTCACATGATAAAGACACAGACAAGCGCATCCACCTACAGAAAACGCAATTGCCCTCTTACAACCGGATCCAGAGGGTACAATCCAGCCATGACTCATCCCCTTTTAAAATTTGATTCCGGGGCACCCCTTTCAAGATCAATTAATTCTTGAATAGTCTCCATAATAGGAAAGAAACAAGAGGCTTTACGAAATGAAACCAGACTGGGATTTTTCTATGGCTCAGACATGGATTCAGCCCCAGGTACTTACAGCATCTTCAATATCTGGGAAATGAGATCTGGTAACTCATCTCTATGAAAGAATTGCAACATAGTTTTATAAGGTTCCAATCCCGGAGGAATCTCCCTATCATCCAGGGAATAAGGATCGGCCTCATCAGCCATGCCACTGGATCCCTATTGAGAAAACTGGCTTCAGGTGTACTCCAACACTTACCTGCAGCACCAGGCTCGCAGGACTTCACTGTCTGTGACTGGATAAGGTTGGCCGGGGCCGAGGACTGCACCTGAAGAAAAGCCTACAGTCCTTGAAAAACTTCCAGCCAAGAAAAAGCTGAAGGGGGCAGGTGTTCTGAGCTCACTGAACTACCTTCCCCTGCTGATGAACCAGTTAGGGGAGCCCCAAAATCAGGCAACCCTTCTGGCAAGTTTTTCTCCATTCCCGCACCAGGCTGGGAAGAACCGGCCTTAGTAAAATCAGAGCGGTGTAATTCCTCCTGAGCCTCTAGACAGCGCTGACACAAGTTAGAAGGAACGCCAGGCTGAGATGCCCTAATATGAAACACCACAAACAGGGAAAGGCACTTAGGTTTCCTTCACTATAGGTGCCATCTGATAAGGCTCACAATACTGTGCCAAAACAAGCACCCAACTTGAATTCCAACAGGACGCTTAGGGAATGCGCATAAAAACAAGCATGTTCGTGCATATGAGAGTAAAAAAGATGCATGCGTGCATGCACAATTTGGGCACCCTGGTAAGCACTCCTTTGCTCCTAACTGCCGAACTAGGCGCCCTGCTAGGCGCTCAACTAGGTGCACAACCACAATGCACAACAGGTAGCACAGTCAGGCGTACAAGTCACAATCCGACAGAGCTGAAGAGGGCAGTATACGGCGTACAAAAAGCGCGCAAAGGTGACTCTGCACCCTACCATGCGGCGAACCAGCAGAGCCTCGGAGTGAGGCCTAGCCGCAAGGACTGCTCAACCCACCAGGCTGCCAACCCCCCCCCCCCCCCCCAATCACCACCGAATGCACGAACGGCCATCAGATCACTCGCTGAGCATGGAGACCAGAAAGGGAGGAGGGAAGGAATCCCTAATCAACTCCTCTTCTCTTGTCAATCAATTTTAAAAAAACTTTACCTGAGCTCAGCCCATCCTGGCTGAATAAAAGCACAGTCTCTGACTGCAGGGAGAGAGGGTAAATACCTTCACTGCCGCACTCGGCTTCCTGCACCTGCTTGCCTTTGAGCTGGGGTTTTGTTTTTTTGTTAACATCTAAGTCCACGCCTGCTCAAAAGCCAGCTACTGGACCAAGGCACTCATCTGAAGGACTATGGAATTACCTCAGGAATTCTCAACTGAGGGAAGGAGATTAAGGTATCACCACTAGAGAGCGAAGCAAATTAATCTCCTTCTTCTTTTCTCCTAAACTTTAAAGCAATCCTCAGTAGAAAGATGCACATCCACCATCTGCTGGAGACGGAGAATACTGGCAGGCTGATATCACTGCAGGGGTATATATACTGTGATGTCAGCTTTGCTCTGTCTCCATCTGCTGGTAGAGGTGCATAACACACTGGTTCTGGATTCATCTGTCTAGGCCAGAGCTTTCCAAACTGTGTGTCGGGACACGTTAGTGTGTCGCCTGCAGTGTGCAGGTGTGTCGCGCAAGCCCGGTCAACTCTGATGCGAGTTTGGGCTTTTTTTTTTCTAGAGATTCACTTTTTTTCAGTTTATGGGTTGCTTATTATTGGGTGATTTTTGCTGTCAATCGCGTTTTTTTGGGGGGCTTGGTGGGTTGAACGAGCCCAGCCATCCTTGCATTGGCTGCTGCTGCCGATGAGACCTGGCCATGAGGAGTACTGACTGCAAGCAGCAGTATCTGGTGATCATGGAAGGGAGTGAAGCACTTAACTGGCAACAATCAAAAAGACGAGGTACATGAGTGTGGGGGCCAGACATGTGCTGGGGGGAGAGAGATGAGTGAGTGGGGGGCAAACGTGCTGGGGGGACAGACATGTGCTTGAGGGGGAGAGATATGAGTGTGTGGGGGCCAGCCATGTGCTGGGGGGAGGAGAGAGATGAGTGTGTGGGGGACAGACAATTTGTTTTATTATTGTTTCTCATAAATTATAACAATAACATGAATCTTGGAATATATATTTTAATATAAATTTAAGGTTTTCATGAGATAGGTTGTGTCGTGAAACATTTTATTTATGTATATATTTAAGGAAACATACATAAATGTTTCCTTAAATATGAACGAAATATGTTCGTTCGTTTTAACCTTTAACCTCTGGTTTACTAGTAGACTGAATTACCGTGTCGTGAAATTATGTTTGTCTAAAAAGTGTGTCACCAACATGAAAAGTTTGGAAAGCTCTGGTCTAGGCGCTAAGAAAATTACCATTAGCAGCAGATAAGTTTACCAATATTTAAGTTTCAAGAGTGTATGTCAGCAATTCAGTCTTGGTTATTCTAGCACAAATTATTGCTGAATGCTAAAAAGACTTATTCTTCAAGTTAGTCATAGTCCTATGACTGGACCTTTGGAAATTAGGTTTGAAGATACTATTATTCCCATAACATCTGAGACATGGGAGTAGATCTGGATGTCAAGATGACACTGAAGCCTTATATTAAATCATTAGTGATATAATGAAGATCTTGGTTCAGGACTTTGGTTCATTCAGCTAGTCCCAGAGTCCTTAGCTGTCTGCTTCAAACTGAATCTGCTGGGATACAGTGAACCTTTGACTGACCTCAGACTCAAGAATTTGGAAGATATCTGGGAGACTTGTAGGCTCTGTAAAGCCTATAATTAAAAGCCATAAGGTTATCAATAGCAGATAGCTGAGCCATAATACAAGCTTGGTTCTCACAGATTCCTATCTCGACTGACAGAAGCCAGGTGAACTGAAGATTCCCTGAGGTCACAGCTTTAATTAAAGGCCTGAAACCAGCAACAGAACACAGATCTATCTATTTACAAAACACAGAAGATCAGAAGAAAACAGAATACATCAAAGTAATGCTAAGACAAAGGAACTTTTAAGGTGGGAGGAGGTTTCTCAGGCTAGGGAAGGTCAGTTTATTACACTGTCATATTGAGTAAAGGATCCTCTCACAAGCATTTTCAATGTATGGTTTGAAAACTATAAAATAACAGCTTTCACAAGAGACTGGAAGACACAGTAATGCTCTGCCTATCTTGAAGGTTTGGCATCTGTGCTTCCAAGGATATGAAATATTAAATTTATATTTGTTCTAATTAAATTCTGTGTCATATCCTTGTGTGAAAAACGTGCGGACAAGCGTCTTATTGAAGTCTAATATTTAGACATTAGCTAGGGCATCATTCTTAAAATTGCAAACTAACCACCACTTGAAACCTTTATTAGCTCCCACAGATTTTCACTTGGTGGTCCAAGCTTTAGTGCTTTCTTACTAGACTACTGCAATGCCCTGTTCAGAGGATTACCCAAAAATTGTCTTTGTGTTTTGCAGTTTATACTGAATGGGGTAGCAAGGGTCATCACCGGAGTTAAATATTTGGATCACATCTCTCCAGTGCTACGTGCTTTGCATTGGCTGCCCGTCAAAAAAAAGGCTTTAATTTAAGCTGCTAACAGTTTTTAAGTCATTGCTTGAAGCAAATTTGTCATTGGTGGACTTGGTTGTTTCTTATATCCCAGCTAGGACATTGCATACTAAAATTCAAAATTATCTCAGAATACCTTCTGCGTCACGAGCGTTCTCTGAAATTAGCCCACTTATCTGGAATCAACTGCCCCCAAATGTAAGAGCATATGAAGATTTTAAAGTATTCAGGAAGCAACTTAAGGCTAGTTTTTTCAAGCAGATATATCCTGGCTGATTTAATTTTGTGTTGTTTGATTTATGATTGTCATGTTTTTCCAGATAATTTATAAATATATTGAAAAGCATCAGTCCAAGTACAGAACTCTGAGGCACTCCATTGTTTACCTTTTTCCATTAAGAAAATTGACCATTTAACCTTACCCTCCATTTCCTGTCTTTTAACCAGTGTGCACTCCATGATAGGACATTGTCTCCTATCCCATAACTTTTTAATTTTCTTAGAAGCCTCTCACGAGGGACTTTGTCAAACATCTTCTGAAAATCCAAATACACTACATCTACCGGTTCACCTTTACCCACATGTTTATTTACCCCTACAAAAAAATGTAGATTTGCGAGGCAAGACTTCCCTTGGGTAAATCCATGATGGCTGTGTTCCTTTAAACAATGTCTTTCTGTATGTTCTGTGATTTTGTTCTTTAGAATAGTTTCCACTATTTTCCCCTGCACTGAAGTCAGGCCCACCAGCCTATAGTTTACCAGACCACCTCTGGAGCCCCTTTTAAATATTGGGGTTACTTTGGCCACCCTCCAGTTTCAGGTACAATGGACAATTTTAATGATAGATTACAGATTTTTACTAATAGATCTGAAATTTCATTTTTGAGTTCTTTCAGAACCCTGGGGTGTATGCCATCCGGTTCAGGTGATTTGCTACTCTTCAGTTTGTCAATCTGCCTAGTACATCATCCAGATTCACCATGTTTTGGTTGAATTCATCCAAATCATCTCCCTTGATAACCAGATAAATTTATTCCAGTAATTTTAAGACAGGTATTTTTACATCAGATTTATCCAACTAAATTAGCTGTTCGTGTTGAATATCAGCCCTCATTGGTTAAAATGTAACTACACCCTCAGTACGTCACTGTCACGGCTTGCACAGTGTCATTTATCCATCTAAATTTTGTCTTGCTAATGAGTTACCTGAACAAAATTTAATCAGAAATATTCAAGTCTTAGGTTTTGTCCAGGTAACTGAAGAAGTTATCCAGATAAACTCTTTGAATATCATCCTCACTGCTTTTTTCCCCCATCAACACAAAATGGGAGAAAGATCTCAATAAATCAAGCTCATAGAATGTATGAAGAATCAATCTGTATAGATCACTGCTATAGATCACTGTATAGATCACTGTGGGGGAGTGACCATGACCCTTGCTCTGCCCTGGCTCCAGTAATGTTCCCAGTCCAGGGCAAGGATGCTGCTGCTGACTTTGGCTTCAAAAGCATAAAGTAAGCTCAGAATCAAGGCAAGTGCTAGCTTTTTTGCTGCCCTGTGTGAACAATTATTGTGCTGCTCCCCCCATTTTAGTCCGTCTCTTTCTCGGGCCACCAAAAAAGCCCAGCTCCTTCCAGTGACCTAAAAACTTTAAAAACTGTCATCCACCACCCTCCATGTCTTCACCCCCTCCCCTGGAACCCATTGCTGATGCAAGAGTATTAAGTGCCCTAGGCAAACCTTATTCCCGTGGCACCACCCCCACCCCCACCCCCATCCATGCACACAGTTAAGAATTATGCATTTATAACAGATTTTATAAGAAAAGGAATAGTCAAAGCACAGTCTTCTGAGATAAACATATCACAACATGTAGCTTATATTTATATGTACTACTATGGTATTAGGGTTATTGTAATGCATGTTAGGTGTGGGCACCCACAGAAAGCCATGAGTAAATTACAATTAAAATATATAACAAACCTACCCACACCAAACAGCACTAACTTCCAGCACTTAAAAAGTAACAAGTTTACGATTGAAAAAGCAACACTGCATATATTGCATCAGGCCCTAAAAGACCAATACACCTTCTATTAGAAAAACAGAACAAACCAAGCTGCTATAAATTCCTTCTCTTTAGTAGAAGACCTGCATGTGTGACAGAGGAGAAAACACAGGCAGACCCTCACCAAATATAGAAAAATAGAAACCATAAAATATAATAGAAACATGCAAGCAAAAACTGAACTGGAAATCGCTACGTCAGACTTTGTATGCAGTGCAACAATGGAAAAACAGAACTATCATCAATCCTCAGCCATTAAACAATAAAATCAAGAAATATAATAAATATATTTCATAATAGTAAAAACATATTAAGAAAAAGAATATTTCAAAACAGCTGATGAATGGAAGATCCAATAATTAAAATATACAATTTGTTTTAAATTTCCCAAACATCTTTAAAATATTTCAAAACAGCAAATAACACAGCAAATAGTCACTCTGAGATTGTCATGGATTAGTGGGAGAGGGATACACAAACTTTCTCTTCCCTCTCTCATAGATATACTCTCCCTCTCCCACACACATACACAGAAGTGAAGAAGAGGAGGACTCTGAGCTGCCAAAAGAGAGGGAGCCGCTGTGTGTCTGAAACTTGTGTGTATGTGTGTGTCTGAACATCATAGCATGTGTGTATGAGAGGAAGTGTGTTTGTGTGTGCCTGAGCGTAAGTGTGTGTGTGCGTGTATCTGAGAGAGGGAATATATGTATGTGTCTGTGTATGAGAGAGAGAGAGAGGGAAATGGTTTGAGTATGTGCATGTAAGGGAGTATGTGTATGTGTATGTTTTTTTGAGGATGTGTGTGGCAGAGGGTAAGTGTGCAAGTAAGAAGGAACATGTGCATGTGAACGTGTAAGTGCGAGCGTGTGTGTGTGTGTGTGTGTGTGAGAGAGGCTGAGAACTGCCTCCTGGTCTTTTCTTCTGGCTGCGCTGCTGACTGGAAATCGCTGGGTGCCCGGGGGCTCTCTCTTCTCAGCCGCACAGCAGACTGACAACGCCGGGCAGCTCTGCTGCAACTCTCTTCTCAGCCACCCAGAAGTTTTTCAACTGCTGGGTGGCCCCCAGGGCTCTCTCTTCTTGGCTGTGCGGCAGGTTGACAATCGCCAGGCGACTTCATGGCTTTGTCATCTCGGCTGCGTGGCAGGTTGAGAACTGCCAGGCAGCCACAGAACCACTGGGTAGCTTTGCGGCATTAGCGTCTTCAGGCCACCTGGTGGGTTTGTGCCAGATGGGCGGTGGTCTCTTTCTCATCTCCGGCGTTTAACATTTCAGGCCAGTGTCAGTGGCATTCTTTCATTTTGGCTGCCAGCCCCGCAGCTTTCTTTTCATTTTGGGCCCTGGTGCCTCCCAGGCTGCCGCCCACTTCAGGCCGCCGCCCTGTGCAAGAGCACGGCTTGCACAGTGGGTTGCAGCAGCCCTGCTCCGAATGTTAGGAAGAATATGGAGTTTGAAACGGACATCACTTCTATCTTGTAGAAAAAACATGACAGGCATGCACAATATAATAAATAATAACTAGCTTGAACACAATGATACAGCAAACAAATCATTGCATTTTGGGATACAAGTTCAGCTGTGAATGCTGGAAAGCTTACCCAAACTGCTCAGAGGTATGGAGCTATGCTCCTCAGTAACTTACCCTGCTTTGTAATGCAAGAATTTGCTGAGCCCGCCCACGCCATGTGCCAGAAGAGCTCAGCAGTTGCTGAATGCTCACATCTTCACCAAATTCACTGGCCAAAACCTGGAAGAGGCCCAAGAACAGCAGCTCTGAGACTAGATTCAGAATGTGGTTGATACACATTTATAGTTCATGTCACCCTTTACAGCTGACCGAGGGCTCGTTTGGCATGTTGATATCACCAGCACTAAGACAGAGCTTTTCCTGAATGCCTACTGCTTACATTAAAGATTCTGCTTATGTGGTATTGATGTCAGCAGGTCAACCAGGAGCCGCAGTGAACAACTATATAAGGAACAAAAAGAAAATGAAAACTGATACTAAATAAATAAAATGTTTCTCCTGAGATAATTGCTTCTAAACCATCAAGAAAGCAAAAAGACAATTTTCTAACATGATAATAGTCACGTTTGTAATCTTATTATATGTCTACAATGAATGCAGCCCCCACTCCCATGCCAGTCTTTTTTTTTTTTTTTTTTTTTGGAGTGGGGTGGTTCTTGGGGATCATGAAAGTATTGAGAGGCATATGGTTCTTGCCTGCTAATTTGCATTCCTTGAGTCCCCCAGAGCAGTCCAGATGCATGGGGTTTTTTTCACCTACCAGCAGATGGAAACAGAAGAAAAGCTTTTTCTGTACCAGTAGTATATTAGACAGTGTGTCACCTGCAGTCACTCAGTATGATCTGTACCCAAGCTAATGATAATGACAACCATTCCAACCCCCAAATGAGCAGGGGAAACCCCAACAGAAGAACATCGTCACAAAAGGAAAGCTGAATAGTAAACAAGGCAAGCTCTGACTTATTTACACACAAAAAAAGAGTGGCCTTCCAAAATCCAGGGCAGGATACTGGATTGATCCGTGCGACTCCAGGAACTAAAGTTAGCATGTAAGAACCAATTTTCCTTTCTTTATTGCCCCCCAAATCGACTGATAAATAGGACGTACCCAAGTTCCCCTAACCTGGGCAAAACCCTGAAAGAACTGCTCGCAACAGAATCTTGTCAATCTGGAGCCTGAACATTACGCTGATAATTCTTGGAAAAAGAGTTTAACAAAGATCATGTCGCATCCCGGCAGATTTCCTGCAGCGATACTAGCTGACATTCAGCCCAGGACACAGCCTGAGCCCTAGTGGAATGAGTCCAAAGTCCCTCAGAAAATGTGATTCCTTTGCCTTTGTAAGCAGAAGCAAAAGCTTCCTTTATCCATCAGGAAAACGATCACTTTCAATGCCTTCTCCCTCTTGTTTCAACCTGCAAAGAGCACAGATGATCCATTCTACAAAAAACATTGATACCTCCAAACAGCTCAAGAGGACCTTACACGCATCCAGTAAATGACAATCCCTGGCATGTGAAGGTGACAATCCCAAATTACCAAATTAAAGCAATTCTATAGCTTAACTCAAAAGATAAAAAGAAACAGAGTCCACGCTTGGCAAAAAGAGGATACTGAGCAAAGGGATAACCCAATCTCTGAGAACCGAAGGAAAGGATCCCTACAAACTACGCCTGTGGCTCTGAGACACACCGTGCTGGACAGATCACTACCAAAAAGACCCACTTCACGGTGATGTCCTTTAATGGCACTCTCCGCAATTGATTAAAGGGCACTTTACTCAAAGCTCAGAAGACCACATTAAAGTTCCATTGAGGCACCACCTGCCTAACTCGTGGACACAAATGCTTCACCCCTTTGAGAAACTACACAATGTCTGGGTGATACACGAGGGAAGAGCTATGAACTCACCCCCTGAAAACAGGCCAATGCCGCCACTTGCACCCGAAAAAACTCAGGGCCAGCCCTTTTTGAAGATCTTTATTCAAAAAGGCAAAATTCAGAGGAATAGAGGCTTCAAGCGGGCAACGTCTGCCTCTACATCCCTGGTGTCAATCACCTTCTACACCAGCACTAGAGCTAAAGAAATGGAGTGTTTCCTCATCTGAAGCAAAGTTGCAATAAACTCACCCTAATATCCCTTTAATCGCAAGCAGTTCCACTGAAAAGTTAGGCAAGAAGACAAACGATCTACCTGATGCTAGAAAATTGGGCCCTGATGCAGCAACCTGGGAAGACATTGACCATTGCCTGGTTTATCAGGTCTGCAAACCGAGACCACTGAGGGCACTCTGGAACCACCAAGATCACCATTTCATGATGAAACTATACGCCTGAGGACTCTGCTTATCGGTGGCCAAGGGGGAAACATATACAGCAAGACCTCTTGTGGCCAGGGCTGGGAAGAGCCTCTAACCCTACTGCTCCGAGTCTTGGCATTTGCTCTCAATGCCACTATTTTTATTTATTGAAAAATGTTTATATACTGCCTTTACAATGACTTTGTCGAAATGGTTTACAATTATAAAATATAAATATGAAATCAACAAAATAAAAAGGAAGAGAAAATTACAAAAAATTTTGTTAATATAAAACAAATAAAATAAAATTATTATACCTTACATAACAGGAAAAAGAGAGCATGTGCCTTAAAGTACTAAAGAAAACCTCCAGAAAGCCAAATGTAATTTAATGTTAAAGTTTTTCAAGTTTCTGAGATATTGTAAGCTAATTGAAAGAGATATGTTTTGAGTGCTTTTTTAAATTGCTTTCTATTGGGTATTTGGCGGAGTGTGTCGGGTGTAGAGTTCCAGAGGAGCGGGCCTGTCACTGAAAAAGCATGCTTTCTTGTGTAATGTAGTCTGACAGATTTTGGTGAAGGGATTTCTAGCAGATTTCTTGATAGTGACCTTAGATGCCTAGCAGATTGATAGATACGAAGGGTAGAACATAGCCAAGTAGTAGAAGGATTATATATTAACGCATGGATCATAGTTAGAATTTTATAGTGTATTCTTGATCTGATGGGAAGCCAATGAAGAGATTGAAGTACTGGTGATATGTGATTTTGAATAGATGTGCCTATTAAAATACGTGCAGCTGAGTTGTGAATTAATTGAAGTGGATGCAAATTGGAATCTGATAGATGTAGAAGAAGAGAATTACAATAATCCAATCCAGAGAAGATTAAGGCTTGAAGAACCGTTCGGAAATCTTGAGGAAAGAGCAACGGACGAAATCTTTTTAGTACATGAATTTTAAAGAATGATTTTTTTGTAATAGCTGATATATGTTGTGACATGGATAAATCTGAATTGATAATAACGCCTAGATTGGTGGCATATAGTTATAGGCACAGAGACTCCATTTAGGAGCAAATGAGATGGGGGACCAATATTAGAATCAGAAATAGAGGCGAGATAAACCAGTTCCATTTTCGAGGTATTCAATTTTAACAGATTGTGCATTATGTATTAATGGTGTTAAAATATAGAGTAATTGTTGCTAACATAGAGGACCAGGAATTATTAAATGGTACAAAGAATTAGATGTCGTCCGCATACATTTTAAACTAGACATTTAGTGATGATAAGATGTTACACAGCGGGAGTAAGTAAATATTAAACAGCAGTGGGGATAAAGAGGAACCTTGGGGGACACCCGATGAAATGATGTAATGTTCGGACGAATTAGTCCCTACGTTAATCTGTTGTTTTCAATTAGATAGGAAAGAAGAGAACCAGTTGAGTACCTTGTCAGTTATACCTATTGCTTGTAATCCAGATACTAGAATCTTATGATCTAAAGTGTCGAATGCTGCTAAAATATCCAAGAAGACAATAATATAATCAGTATAATTGTCAAATCCTCGAATTAAGGAATCAAATAAGGCAAGTAAAAAAGTCTCCGTGGAATGTCCCTTGCGGAAGCCGTGTTGACTAGCATGTAATATATCGCAGTCTGTTAAGAAATCTGTTAGTTGATGAAGTACAATTGACTCAATGAGTTTAGCTAAAGAAGTTAAGGAAGCTACTGGCCTAAAGTTACTCACATCATTATGATCTTTAGTTTTATTCTTTATTATAGGACAGATGGACATATATTTTAAACTATCTGGAAAGATCCCAGAGTCTAGTGACTGACTGACAAGGGCACAGAGAAAAGAGCCAGCATGAGCTCCTAGTACTTTGAAAAATGGACCTGAGCAAGGATTTTGCGGTGAATTGGAAATGTTTTGGTTTTGTATTACTGAAAGTATAGTATTTTTTGTAACTTGGCTAAATTCCGACCAACTGGGATAGGGCAAATGATGAAATTCATTTGAAATGTTGTCAACTTTTTCTAAGTCTACCTGAGGCACTCCCCACCTCACATGGATGCGGGACATTGCCTCGCTTGAAAACTTCCACTCTCCAGCCTCAAGAGACACCAACAGAATCAGGAGGTGCCTTTCCTCTGTCGACGACCACTATCCCTGAGCTGTTTTGACCCTAACAAACTGTCATCTGTCCTACTAACACCCAATATGGGATCTCCAGGCCCACATCCTCTTAAAAATGTCCCATGAGAGCCACCAGGACAGACTCAATCTGACCTCTCCAGGAAAGGGCAAACTGAGCCCGAAATCCTCCCAACTGAGGGTTCCAGCATGACAGTAGCACCCTCTGAAGCAGGTGAATATGCACAAACACCCAGGGTACCAGACCTAGTGTAGACACCTTGGAGCCAAGAACCTGCAAGTAGTCCTAAGATCTGGGACTCCTGAGGTGTAGGAACTGCCAAATCTGGTCCTGTAACTTGACCATCCTCTGCAAAGTGAGAAATACTTTTCTCACCTTGGCCTCGAACCGCACATCTAGTATTCCAAGAATTGTGAAGGAAACCAGGCGATTCTTTGCTATATTTACCACACCCCCCAGGGATTGTAACACCTGTAATCCCCACTATACTGATCGTTGTCAAACCTTCCAAGATTTTGTCCAAACAAGACAGTTGTCCAGGATGTACCAGAATGTCCTCCCTGCACAGGGCTGACACCATGACCACCATCACCTTGGTAAACATGCAAGATACCATAGGGAGACTAAAGGGAAGAGCTTGAACTGAAAATGGTTCCCCCAGCACCATCAATCTGAGGAAACTTTGGTGTGCTTCCTAAATGGAAACATGCAAATAAGCCTCTATAAAATCTAGGAATACCAAGAACTTTGATGTTCTCTCCAGATTGGGATGTGAAGATAGACTTCTGTAAGATCTAAAGACCACACAAATTCTACTTTCTGGACCACAGCCGACAAGTTTGCATCCAAAAATGAGGTACCCCGTAAGGATGCATTTACCTTTCTGCAGTCCAGAACAGGTCGATACATGCCTTTTTTTGTTTTGGTACCACAAGGTATGTGGCATATCTGCCTGGAGTCTTCCAGGACTAGATTCACCATCCTTAACAGAAGAAGCCAGTCTAACGTGGACTAAACTGTGGCCCTTTGGTACCTTTGAGGCACTCAAAGAGACCATAAAAGCTTCACGCTCCATATGAAAAAATGCTAAGCCATAGCCCTCCGAAATGACAGATAATACCCACTGATCCATTATCTTGGACCATTTTTTATGAAGCCTCTCCCTGCTGAGCAATGCCTCCCCTAGCAGTGGAGAACATCTGAGGCATGGAGCAGGTCAATCTGTCAGTTATCTGAATCATAGGAAACACAAAATGGCCACCATTCCTGCTCTGCTGGCCTCCCTGGCAGAGCATGCTCAGAGCCCAGCTACAGCTTAGCCACATCCGCTCTCCTCGATTCTGTGATCCGGGAGGGGGCCCTCCTCCCACGGTCTCCTCCAGGGTAAAGGTTGGGCAGAGCACCACACAGCAAACTTAAATAATAAACCTGCTCCACACACAGTTCCCTCTCCGTGATCAGGAATCCTTGTGCTAAGCAGCCTGCACTGCAGCCAGTATGGCCGCTCCTCCACCTTGCTGAGGCCTCTCATGGAATGGCTTGCCTTATTAACTTTTTTTTAAAACCTCTTAAAGGGCCAAACACCCCATGGTAAATAAAATTATTATAACTTCAAAAAATGGATTGTACAGCAAATTGTAAGTGCAAGATCACATACAGGACTGTATTTATGTCAGGACCTTGTGACGTCAGTTTCTTACATGCAAGGTCATTTCTTAAAAGTCCAGTTCCCTGCTTTTAGGTCTCTTGCAGGCCGATATAGCAATCTGCAGAAGTCACAGTGAGAATGGCCAGATACCGCGGTGACTTCTGCATCTAGAAGTTAGCAAGAATGCTCTTGCTTGTTTGCAAAGAAACTTAACTACGCCCTATTTTTCATGCAATATTTAGCTTATGCTAAACCACTAATGAACTGATCTGCATGATTTCTAAACTCATTAACAACTTGCTTAAGTTTTACAAACAGGTTAGAAAAAGAAAAATAGTGTGCACAAAAAAATATCATCAAATAAAGCGTGCATTTTTTGCAAACGCAATACATGCACTATTTGCTGATTCTGCACATATCGCACTAGCGAACCCATTCATACCTTACTACATCAACCCCTTTGTTGATTCTAAATTTTTAGTTTACTATTTACATATTTTGCTAATTACCGCTCGAAGTGGTTTACATCAAAATAAAAAAATAATAAACAGCCATGCAATTACACATCAATCCCCTCATCCTCTCCTCTTTCTACCTGGTTTTTATGAGTGCATCCCATCAGTTAAAGATCATGAGAATTAATTGAAAGGATTGTGCATTTAGCATCCTACACTAAATGAGGCAGAAAGGAAAATGAAGCTTCAGATTAGTTCAAAGAAGCCAGGAGGCCAATATTTAAAAAAAAAAAAAAAAAGAGAATCTAAATTAGGTTCCTAATTTTAGGCAAAACTAGGATCCTGAAAATTCACCTATAATTAAGGACCTAAAAGGTAGTCTCTAAAATTTTGGCCTCTAAGGGGGCCGATGCACTATAAAGTGCAGAAAGCGGGCACCGAAAAGTCAGCGCCTGCTTTCCTAATGTGCGCATGGCGGCCGCAAGGGGGCCGCCGTGCAATACCCAAATTAGGAGGTCGCGTAGCAAGGAGGCGCTAGGGTCGCTTACACGACCTTACCACCTTCCTTGCTACCGCGACCCCGCCGCGGCTGCCGGTTATTGCATCAGCCCCTAAGATAGGTGCCTAGTGCTGAAAATCAGTGCTAAGCGCCTAGCTTCCGTGCCCCACCTTGCCTGACCCCACCCTTGTATCCATTCACTTTTTAGGCTCCTAAATATAGGAACCTAGCGAAACAGGGAGCCTAAATGAGAGCATTCTGAACTCATACATTTTCAAAAGGGCCAGTTTAGGAGCCTAATTCCCACAGTTAAGTAGCTAAACCCTCTGTAAATTGACTCCCATGCATTTATGATGGATGCAGTCCTCTTTGATGTGCAGTGTTGTTAATAAACAAACCCAGCAAGCCCAAATGTGCAAAGAGGAGGAGAAAATTGATTTTCCACCTACATACATGTGACACTTCCCTATCTCTTTTATAGCAGACTTTGTTAACCGACTATAAATATAAATTAGTTTTCCCTTCCAAAACATCGATTTTTTTAAAAAAAATTTATTTTTCCTCTTTGATTCTTGTGACGCTGACTCACAGAAATTCTTCTGAAGAAATATGATGACTAAAGCAGGAGCAAATTTTTTTATCTTCTTGCCCTTAGCTTCAGCTGACATCCCGGTCAGAGAATGCTCAGAGCACGTCATCTCCCCAACTGAAGATGCCAACGATGTCACTAGAACCAAACTACATATAGGAAAAGGGATAATGTGGCTCATGCTCACTTTAATGAAACTAGCATGAGCAAGAGTTTGTAGAAAAAAAGCCACTCAAATGGCGTCCCCGTGACTCTTCTGAGATACGCAAGTTCTTTCCACTAAGTTTTTTCAAAATATAGGCTCCATCTATTCTTAATTCACTCAAGTCAGGAAGCGCTTTCCACTGGAAATTTTTCTAAGCCACAAATTTGGGTGAATCGGATCGCAAGAAGACAACTGCCGTCACTGGAATAAGAGGTCTCAGGTCAGACTGTAACAAGGTCACCTTGAGACGTACATGTAAGGTATCCAAGTCAGAGAGGAAGAGCTGGGATTTGAATGCACTCCCTATGCAGCTGGCCTGAAAGGCCTTTGGTGGTGAGAGCTGGTGATTTACGTCTTTCTGGGAAATACTGGACCTTTCTTACCTCTGCTACAGCGGTTTGAATCAGGGAAGAAATTATGGGGTAGATTTTTAAAAACGGCGCGTTCGCGTACTTTTGTTCGCACTCCAGTCGCAAACAAAAGTACGCTGGATTTTAGTAGATACGCGCGTAGCCGCGCGTATCTGCTAAAATCCAGGATCGGCGCGCGCAAGGCTGCCGATTTTGGGCAGCCGGCGCGTGCCGAGCCGCGCAGCCTGCCTCCATTCCCTCCGAGGCCGCTCCGAAATCGGAGCGGCCTCGGAGGGAACTCTCTTTCGCCCTCCCCTCACCTTCCCCTCCCTTCCTCTACCTAACCCACCCCCCCGGCCCTATCTAAACCCCCCCTACCTTTGTCCGCGGATTTACGCCTCCCGGAGGGAGAAGTAAATCCGCGCGCGCCAGCAGGCCGCTGGCGCGCCGAGACGCAACCCGGGGGCGGTTCCGGAGGGCGCAGCCACGCCCCCGGACCGCCCCGGGCCGAAACCATGCCCCCGGGCCCCCCCCCGAAACGCCTCGTCCCACCCCCAAAACGCCGCGTCGATCGGCCCCGCCCCTGACAAAAAACCCCGGGACTTACGCGAGTCCCGGGGCTCTGCGCGCGCCGGCAGGCCTATGGAAAATAGGCGCGCCGGCGCGCAAGGCCCTGCTCGCGTAAATCCGGGCGGATTTATGCGAGCAGGGCTTTTAAAATCCGCCCCTATGGGAGCACTGAGATTCCTTTATGATTCTTGGCCAGCATTCGGAATTTTACTGGACAGCAAAAAAAAAAAATGCACCAGCATTCCTTCTGAAACAGAGGAATAACAACTCATACTGAACAGGGATACTATTCACAGAGATGTTTGGGACTTTTTTTTTTTTTTTTTTTAATTTAGAAGAAAGGAACAGCTCCATACCTTCAGACATAAATGAAAACTATCCTTGAATGGACTGGTAACGCAGCGTTATTTCACTCAGTACCTTTTGTGCTATCTTCAGGTCCTGCTTGGTGGCCTGGATCTGATTGCGATATTCAGACATCTTTAAGCTGGCCGCTGACAATTTATCTTGCAAAGCTTTCAACTCTGGGTTTTCAGGCTTTAAAGAAAAATATCAGCAAATATTCAATTTAAAAAAAAAAAAAATAAAACTGCAGACGATGCATAGTTTCCTGTCCATGAGGACAGAGTAGCGAGCCACCCTGTTACAAATTTATGTCACCAGCTTTTTTCTGACAGAACGAAACAGATGCATTCCCTAGTACAATGATGCAAACCCCAGTCCTCGAGTGCCACAAGCAGGCAGATTTTCAGCATATCCTCAATGAATATGCATGAGATAGATTTGCATACAATGGAGGCAGTGCATGCAAATCTCTCTCATACATATTCATCGTAGATATCCTGAAAACCTGGCTAGGGTTTGGGTGGCTGGAGATTTCATTATGAAATCCCCACACTTGCTTTACACCAGTTTACCTCATGTACTTTGAACCTGTTAAGTATGCGGAGTAAAGACTCCCACAGCCCTGGCCCGCCACAGGTTTTTAAAGGGGAAACTCCACAGGGAGCTTTCCTTTGACTGTCTGCTTGCAGGTCTGTGAGTATACAGTACTCGTGGGCCTGCAAGCATCGCGGGGAGGCTAAAAATTGGTCTCTCTGGGAGTAATTTTGTAACACACGTAACAGCTTTGGAAACTGTAGAATACAAAAAGAAATAAGAAAGCCAGCAAACATGCACACAACCTTCCCTAAATTTCAGTGAATTTACGTTTGTATGCTTGCTTTGAAACTTGCCCCACCAAAACTACCCACACACAATTATACCTGCTAAAATGTACCTAAAAACGTCTCCAGAAAATTTGGGTTTCTAGTTTTGAAAGTGAACGCATGTGCAGAAGTGCAAACCCCTCGCCAACCCAGCCCTGGGGACGCCTCCACTCAATCCAAGTTACCGTACGGGCCTACGGGAACCACACATAAAAGTTTACCTGCATATCAGGAAGGGAAGTTTATAATGAGCCATTTCCATAGGCAAAGCCCTGTTTTACCCACTAAAATGCCTTTAAAAATTACCCTCTGTATGTGCAGTTACAGACTGCCATTCTGATTCTGCAGCCATTGCCATTCACCCTAAGTCACAGTTTCCTGTGACTTAGGGTGAATGGCAACGGCTGCAGAATCATAGGAAACCATTCACTCACCCTCCTTGTTCTCCCACCTGCTGCGCGCTTCATGTGCAGCTCCGTGCTCGCTAGGTGAGCCGGGCGGCATGGGCTCTAACTCCCAGGTCTTGTCACAAACTGGGAGACCTGGGAAGTATTGCCAGCACAGAGCTGCTGGTACAAGAAGAAAGAGCCAAACAGTGCTGACATGACTGCTGGGGCTTTGGACTGACAAGAGACATGAAGATGGGAGGGAGATAAAAGATAGGAAAGAGATAAAGCAGGAGAAAGAATGAATGGAAGAGGACGAAAGGGAGGAGAGAATACAGGAAGAGGCAGGAAGATAAAACTATCATACTTGGGAAGGGAAAAACAGATCATAGAGAAAGAGAAAGAAAAATGAATGGCAATTTAAAAGCAACAAAATTGAAAAAGACAGACAGGAGAAATTGAAAAAGGAAAGACATTTTAAAAATAAATTAAGAATACCCGACAACATTTTTTTAAACCAAAATAATTTAATTTAAAAATTTGCCAGAATTGGCTGTGTGCACATGTAAATTTGCCATAGAGGAACTCCAGAACTGTGTGGCAGAATTTTCAATCTCTTGCTGCCACAGGAAACTTTGAGCCACAATCTAAAGAATATGCTAGAACACTTTTAATAGTGACATTTATACACAGAAGATAGGGAGACTTCAGCAGGCACAACTGATCATAAAGGGGGCAACTTTCAAAGCTTCCCATACTGTTTCAAAGTCCTTTCCCCTGGGTTTTGCACCAATTTTCAAAAGGGAAAGTCCAAGCATATTTTCCCTTTGAAAATTGTCCCAGGGAAAAAAAAGTGCCTGCAGAGATTGGCACCCATTTCTCCTGCAGGTGCTTTTGACCTTGAAAAAATTGCACACAGATTTGAAAATACAATCTGTGTGCGTTGTTTCCCTCCGCAAACCTAAATGCCCCAGGAACTATAGGAAAATTAGTTTCTTACCTGATAATTTTCGTTCCTGTAGTACCAAGGATCAGTCCAGGACACCTGGGTTGTGACTCCGCACCAGTAGATGGAGACAGACTAAAACTTGTGGGCGGAGCCATATATGCCCCTGTGCCAGTCACAGCCCCTCAGTCATACGGAATGTCAAAGTAGAACATAACCAGAGAACCAAACTAGCTATTTAACCATAAAACGGGGAAGAACACCCCTACTGGAAATAGACTCCCCAAACGAGAGAGCGAACAAGCGGAACAGATTAATTTAAAACCATGAGCGGACTCTCCATTACTTCAGCGCAGCACTGCGGGCGGGATCCTGGACTGATCCTTGGTACTACAGGAACGAAAATTATCAGGTAAGAAACTAATTTTCCTTTCCCTGTACGTACCAGGATCAGTCCAGGACACCTGGGATGTACCAGAGCAAACTTACTGAGGGTGGGAAGCAGAGAGTCCCGCTCGGAGAATCCTCTCTCCAAAACCCCCGGGATCGGTAGCCCTGCCATCCAACCTGTAATGCCTGATAAAGGTATGCCACGATTTCCAGGTAGCCGCCCTGCAAATCTCTTGAGGCGACACCTGCGAAGCTTCCGCCCAAGACGTTGCTTGAGAACGAGTCGAGTGAGCCCTCAGGCCCACGGGAAGTGGCTTTCCACGCATCAAGTAGGCCGCGCCAATGGCCTCTTTGATCCAACGGCCGATCGTAGCGCGAGACGCTGCGGCCCCATTCTTTGGACCAGAGAACAGGACAAACGGATGATCCGTGATCCGAAACGGATTAGTGACCTCCAGATACCGAAGGAGGGCTCTCCGCACGTCTAGCTTCCGTAAGTCCCTTGCTTCCGGAACCGAGGACGCCCCACCCGCGAAACGGGCAGCTCCACCGATTGATTCACATGAAAAGACGACACAACTTTCGGAAGAAGGAAGGAACCGTCCGCAGAGAAACACCGGTATCAGAAATATGCAAGAAAGGTTCCCTACAGGACAGGGCCTGTAGCTCGGAGACACGCCGCGCCGAAGCAATTGCCACCAAGAACGCCGTTTTTAAAGTGAGATCCTTAAGCGTTACGCGTTTCAAGGGCTCAAACGGTGCCGCACAGAGAGCGGAGAGAACCCAATTGAGGTTCCAAGCCGGACAAGGGAGCCGTAATGGAGGGCGAAGAAGCTTAGCCCCCCCGAAGGAAACGAGAAACATCCGGATGAAACGCCAGGTACGCACCCCGGACCTTACCTCGCAAACAACCAAGCGCCGCTACCTGAACCCGTAGGGAACTGCACGCTAGACCCTTGGCCAGCCCTGCCTGGAGGAACGCCAGAGTGTCGGAAACTGAAGCCGAAGTGGGGTCCACCCCACGCTGCACGCACCATTCCTCAAAGACCACCCAGACACGGACAGAAGCCAGAAAAGTCGACTGTTTCCTGGAACGCAGCACCGTAGCCACCACCGCATCATGCCGCGAGACAGAAGTGATCCGCATCCTCCAAACAGACGGGGCCCTGGCGGAGTAGGCCCGCCATTCCTTGGAGCCGAAGGGGCGCCGTTACATCCAGCTGGACCAGGTCTGCGAACCACGGCCGGCACGGCCACTCCGGTGCCACCAAGATCACGTTGGCCGGGTGCAACTCTATGCGCCGAAGAATCTTGCCGATCATCGGCCACGGGGGAAACACGTAGAGCAACACGTCCGTCAGGGAAGCACCAACGCATCGACGCCTTCTGCCCCCCGTCCTCGACGTCGGCTGTAAAGTCGCGGAGCCTTCGCATTGTGCCACGTGGCCATCAGGTCCATGTGGGGCACCCCCCCACGTGTCGCAAATGAGCCGCCTGAACGTTGTCGACTCCCGCAATGTGAGATGCTGCTATGTTGCTGAGATGCAGCTCCGACCAGGCCATCAAGCGTTGAGCTTCCTCCGCCACCTGGGGGCTCCTTGTCCCGCCCTGGCGGTTAATGTAAGCCACGGTGGTCGCATTGTCCGACAACACCCGGACTGCCTTTCCTCGCAGCAAGGGCAGGAAGCGTTGTAAAGCCAGACGGACCACTCTGGTCTCTAGGCGATTGATAGACCATTGGGCTTGCGACACTGACCATTTGCCCTGGACCGAACTCCCTAGGCAGACCACCCCCCAGCCGGAGAGGCTGGCGTCCATGGTGACCACTGTCCAGCCGGGTACCAGAAGGGAGACTCCCGAAGACAGATGACTGGAATCCAGCCACCACAGCAGGCTGGACCTCGCGTGTCCCGCTAGAGGAAGCGGTAGGCAGAAGTCCTCCGAGACCGGCTTCCAGCGGGCCAGCAACGAAGCCTGTAATGGTCGCAGGTGAGCAAACGCCCAGGGGACCAGCGCCAGCGTGGGAGCCATAGATCCAAGGACCGTACCAGCGGTCGACAGTAAACGCCGTACCTGAGACTGCAGTTTGCATACCCGGTCGTGTGACAGGAACACCTTGCCTTGCTTCGTGTCGAACATCGCTCCTAGATATTCCAAGGTCTGCGTGGGTGCCAGATGACTTTTGCTGAAGTTGACCACCCATCCTAGGGACTGCAGGAGATGGAGAACCCTGTCCACTGCCAACCGACACTGATTCTCAGACTTCGCCCGAATCAGCCAATCGTCCAGATAAGGATGGACCAGGAGACCTTCCCGGCGCAACTGCGCTGCCACCACCACCATCACCTTCGTGAATGTATGGGGAGCCTTTGCGAGCCGAAACGGGAGCGCCCGAAACTGGTAATGCCGTCCCAGAATGCAGAACCTGAGGAAGCTTTGGAACGCCGGCTGAATGCCTATGTGAAGATACGCCTCCGTGAGATCCAGGGAGGCCAGGAACTCGCCGGGCCTTACCGCGGCGATGACCGACCGAATCGTCTCCATTTTGAAGTGCGGAACGCGCAGGCATCGGTTTACCCCCTTGAGATCCAGGATTGGTCTGTACGAGCCGTCTTTCTTTGGGACGATGAAGTAAATGGAGTAACGGCCCCTGCCGTGCTGGCTGACCAGGACGGGGGAAATGGCTCCCAAGCTTCTAAGCGTCGGATGGTGCCTAGCACCTCTTCTCGGGGGCCTTGCAGGGTGAGACAAGAAACTTGTCCGCCGGAGTGCGAACAAAATCTAACGCGTAGCCGTGTCTTACCACGCTGAGGACCCACTGGTCCGACGTCACATCGGCCCATCTCCCGAAAAGGACATCAACCGCGCCCCGACGTTGGGAACGGAGTGCAGGGGCTGCGGCGGGAGATGGGCCGACCACTCTTCATTGTGACGACATGGGCCCCGTAATCGCAAGGGGACCTCCTTGCCTCCCGAAACGCTTTCCCCGAAAGGACCGTTGCTGCCACTGCGAAGTACGGGAGGAAGCAGACCTATATGCATGCCCGGACGACCTTTGAGGGCGCGACTTCCTGGGACCCCGAAAGCGGGACCTAGCCGAAAAGAAGACCGCGCCCTGGATCTATCCTCGGGCAGCCTAAAAAACCCTGTTTTCCCCCAGGGAAACCATCAAGTCATCCAACTCTTTGCCAAACAGCAACTTGCCTTTGAACGGTAGCGCCCCGAGGGGAGCCTTGGAGGAGCCGTCTGCTGCCCAGTTGCGTAGCCACAGGAGTCTGCGCGCCGAAACCGCAGCCACCATGGATCTCGCCGAGGTACGTAGCAGATCGTGGAGCGCATCTGCGCCATATGCTATTGCTGCTTCCAACCTATCCGCCTGCGCTGCCTCGCCAGCAGTAAGATCCGCATTGGCCTGGAGAACTTGGGCCCAGCGCAAGCTAGCTCTCATAGTGAAATTCGTACATATGGCCGCTCGAATACCCAGCGCGGAAACCTCGAAAATCTTCGTAAGCTGCACTTCCAGCTTCCTGTCCTGAAGATCTCTGAGGGCTGTCGCACCCGTGACAGGAATAGTGGATCTCTTTGTTACTGCAGACACCGCCGAATCCACCTTGGGGAGCTTAAGAAGGTCCAGCGCATCCTCCGGGAGCGGGTAAAGCTTGTCCATGGCTTTGCTGACCTTCGGCCCCAATTCCGGGGTGTCCCATTCCCGGAATAGGATGTCCGTAGAAGAAAAATGAAACGGAAAAAGCCACTACAGGGCCCGTGAGGCCTAACCGGACCGGATCCATGTGCGCCTCCTGCTGAACCGCTACCGGAGGTGCTTCAATTCCCAGTTCCTGGGGGATGGCCGGAATTAGGGGAGGCAGTTCCTCCCTGCGGAAAAGCCGGACCACCTTGGGATCGTCTCCCTCCGCTGCTTGTGATGCCTTTCCTTCTCCGGATGGAGCGGATCCGTCCCCTGCCACCTCATCGGCCCCTTTAGGGGCTCTTCAGGGGAATCAGTGTCCACCCCCGTGGAGGAATCCGGGTCCGCCTCCTGTGGGACGCCACGCGGAGGCCGTTTCCCCCTGGAAGCACTCGGGGGCACATCCGTAATCCCCGAGGGTCTGTTGGACTTCTTCGGCGGTGGAGCCCTGCGGGACTCCCTCCGGCCGCGCTTGCTCTTACTTTTCTTACACTTCAGGACTTTGCGCAGCAAAAACGCAAAGTCCTCAGAAAACGAGCTGGAAACAGAATCAGCCTCAGCTGGGCTCCCCGGGGACCCCGGGTCCCCCGAGGGACTCCCCCCCGCCGGGCCCCGCTGAGGAGACAGCGCGGGAGGCAAGGCCGCAGGCCCTGCCGCTTCCCACGCCATTTCGCGGCCCGTGGCTAAAATGGCCGCCACTCCCGCGCTGAGCGGGAAACAATCCTGGGGCCTTTCCATCGCGCCCCCCCCCGCTCGGCGGCGGTCGCGCGGGCCGTACTCGAGCCCCCCGAGACGCCCCGGACGAACCTTCATCGCCCGGGATACCGGAAGCGCATAGGCCGTCGCGCGAGAGACGCGCGCGTGCGCCGAGCCGCAGGCCCAGCAAGCGGAGCCGCGATGCAGGCCGGCGAAAAAGGCGCGAAGACGGCCGTCAAAGGAAATCAAAAATAATAAAAGTCGCGCGAAACGGCCTCCCCCCTGTCAGCGGCGCCCCCCCTAGAGCGGCGACGCAAGGAACAGAGAGCAGGCACAAAACAAAAGACAAACTTTTTTTTTTTTTTTTTTTAAACAACAAAACGCCTGTCGCTGTCCGCGGTCCTGGAGCCCTAGTCCAGCAGGGGTGAGTGAACCGGGCTCCCCGGTGTCACCCCTGACGCTGCTACTTAGAAAAAGCCGGGTCCTCGACCCTAGCAGCGGCCTCAACCGGGGGGGGATAGTCCCCTCAGGACCTCTCAACCCCCCCGGGAGGTAGGGCAGACGGACGTCAGCGACAATTTGGCAAAAATTCCAATTAAAAGACACTAAAGCCTAAACTGGCCTAAACCAAAAGAAAACCAACCCTGACGGAGTACCAGAATCAGGGCAGGGAGGAGCTGTGACCGGACCTGCACCATCTACTGGAGACAGAGTAAGACTGAGGGGCTGTGACTGGCACAGGGGCATATATGGCTCCGCCCACAAGTTTTAGTCTGTCTCCATCTACTGGTGCGGAGTCACAACCCAGGTGTCCTGGACTGATCCTGGTACGTACAGGGAACTAGTTTTTATCTGGCTAAAAGCACACAGATTGTCAATGCTGGGCAATTTTCAGATAGTCTATTTGCCCAGGCGAAAAGTTTTTGAAAATTGCCCTCAAAAGTCATAGGTAGGTCCAGTGGAAAACTGCACTTCCCCATCTCCATCCCCCCCATCCCCCAAAAAAAGAGGAGACGCTACAGTTTTTAGGCCTTTGAATTTCCAGAGTATTCACACATTTTCATGATTTTTAAAAAGGTCTTTGCTGCAGCTTTCTTTGATCAAGGTTCTCTGTGTCTATGGAGCTGGGCAGACACTTGGGGAGAGTTAAATGAGCAGGCACAGCAGAAATACGAAAGGTAGGAGAGCCGGGGGGAGAAGGTGCTAAATGTTTCAGGGAAGTTGGAACCCTAGATGGCACTTTTCAAAAGTGATTTCAACAGGTAAATGAATGTTACCTGTGGAAAAAAATCCCATTCAAAATTGCCTGCTCTCAGCCCTCCTTCCCCTCCCCCCCAGTGAGGGGGAAAAGGGGGCAACATTGGGGAAAAGGCCAAGGCCATCCCTAGAAAGCACATATGGGAGTTTTGTTGTTTTTTTTTTAACTCCCAATGTTTATTTCCCCCTGTGGGTACTTATGTACCTGCAGGACCCACCTAGGAAAGGATCCTCCAAGGAAATCTCAGAGGGGGGAGGGGAGCCCTCTGCACTGCGGCACTCACTTCTACGGCCTGAAGCACAGGGTTGGCCCAACTGTGTCCTCCTTGCGCTTTCTTTACATATTTAAAGGGATATTTTCAGCTCCCACTCTCTCCTGTCTCACAGGGCTTGCAGGCCGTACAGCTGCGTGCGGCAGCGCAGGAGGTCCGTGTTCAGATCGCCCGTCCATCAGGCCTGGACATGCAATGCAGATGGTGCGCCGAGCCTCCCGGAAGGGAGTGCAAATGGAAACCGGGGCCGTGGCGGCAGCCCTGGCCAACCAACAAGCGACACAGAGGGTGGCACCTCAAAGGAGGTGTCAGTCTGACGGGGCCGGCAGAGCTAGGGAACACGGCAAACAGGACACAGTCCAGCCCAGATAGGAAGGGAGCTTGCTGCTGCTGCCGAGATGATCCTCGCTGGCGTAAGGGTGGTGCTGAGGATTAGAGTCGAGAAAGACTTCCCTCTGGCCATCGATGTCACCTGGGCCTGCTGTTTGGGAAGGGGTGAAGAAAGAGCGGGGGGGGAAAAAAAACCGGATAATTTCATACCTGAGTTCCTTCTGTCATTCGGGGACTGGGTTTCATTCCTGAGATTTTACCGCCAAGAGGCTGAAAATGTATTGCCTGAAGCTTAATGACAACAGTACAATTATACATCAATGAGAAAACAATTCAGAAAGCATTGCAATGCTAACCGCATATTTTCAGTAATTAAAAATACGAAAGCAATCATAGGTAAAACAGAAAGAACTAGGCAGTTCTTCATTTCTGATCAGAAAATATGTTTTATTAGCATTTCAGAATAATTGGAAAGTCCCCAAAAATGAGAGAAAATAAAAAATATACAATAATTTTCACAATTGACCCACATGCATCCTTACTCATAACCATACCGGTCCCAAATACAAAAAAAAAAAAATAATAATGAAAAGTACAAAAGAGTAGGAAAACCAACAACGCTTCTCAAAAAAATCCCCAAAACATGTCAACGGTCTGACGTGATACCAACGTGGTATATTCTGGCTGAATCGGCGTCTTTGTGACTTGTAAGTTTGTGACATGCATTGCTGGATAGTGGAGAGGTGTTTTTAGCGGTATGGACTTATAACCGGCAGTATATGGAACGTTCAAGCTGGGTTAGTTACAACTTCGAAGAAGTTCAGGTATGTTTTAAGTTTCCCCTGGAGGAGCCCTACGTTTGAAGGTGAAACGAAGAATACTTTGTTGGGAACGTTAGAGAAGACAGATTGTACAGTATGAGAAGGAGGAAGGAAGAAGTAGAGAAATAGACGTGTCATTAATGAATCAGTACCATCCACTCTCATCATTTATTGAAGATTTTGAAGAAGTGGATGAGAACATTGTAATTGGGATTTTTTGAGAACTGTTGCTGGTTTTCCTCCTCATTTGTATTCTTCTGTACTCTTTTGTACTTTTCTTTTTTTTTTTTTTATTTGGGACCGGTATGGAATGAGCGAGTATGTGTGCATGTGGGTCAATTGTGTGGTTTTTATAACCTAGGGATATTGGGGTTGGCACTTCCAGTGTAGTAATAATAGGATTACATTTATATATATATATATAAATTATGTGACTACATATGTTTACATTTTATGATGGATTAAAATTGATTTGTAAAAAAAAGTTTGTAAATTATTGTTGTATATTTTTTATTTTCTCTCATTTGGGGGTAAATTTATTCAAAGGCATATGAGGGAAAGTTCAATACCATCCTTCATTTTTTGTGTACCTAATTAGAAAGTCCCACATTTGAGAGAAACAATTTGAATAAATTTGCTCACTAAGTCAGAAGACGCCATCAAATACTTTTCAAACATTTTTTTACAATGCATCTTCGTAAAACTCTAACAGCGTCCGATTTTAAAAGAGCCACGCATGAAAAGACAGGGGGCTTCCATGCGTGGCCGGGCCTTGCGCGCACCGCACGCATTTTTGGAAGGGCCCGGCCACGCCCGTAAACCCCCGTTACGCGTCAAAGTGCCGGGGCTTCTCCAAAGGGGCGAGCCATGAGGCATGGTTTGGGCCGGGACAGCACCATGCGACACTGTCCCGGGAAGCGCGCACCGGCAGCTGCCAGCACGCGGAGATTACTTCTGCTCCCCAGGAGCAGTAAGCAATCAGACAAAAAAAGTAAGTAGCAAGGAAGGGGTCAGGGAGGAGAAGGGAAAGGGTAGGAAGGTGAGGTAGGCGGTGTAGGGAACTGAGGAAGCCCTACTCCCATCGTTGCGTAAAAATCCACCCCCCCCCCCCCCCCCGGTGCCTGCACATGTGCGCGCATGTTATAAAATCGGCACGTCCATGTGCGCTCCTTTTAAAATCGACCCCAAAGTGTGTGTTGATATCTTTAGTCCTAGATTTGAAAAAATGATATTTACCAAGGAGAACCACCACAGATCTTTAGAGAATATTACTGAAAATGGAATCCATTACCTGTTACAACAGGAGCTGGTGATGCTGGAAACAGCATCTGTGTTCAAAAAAATCACTCTCTGTTTTTTGTTTTTTTGTTTCTCTTTTCTCCCTCTACCGTAGTTGAAACCAGATCTTGAGACTCTGGCACCATGAGCCTTCCATCAAAACAACTGAGGATTTTAATAAACCTTCCCACCCATTGCTCCTAGTCTGCTCTTTGCAGCAACAGTCCTGAAGCCAGGAGCCAGGCACCAGGGCAACCTCCAGAACCCTGCATCATCACGGGCTCTAAATCCAGCCACCAGCTGTCGCCCTTAGCAATGACCAGGACTTCCCCTCCTCCCTCTCAGAGGACGTGAATGCTGCCTTTGCAGCGGCCACAGCTCGGTCTGTGAATTCTCCACATGGCAGAGAGCAGCAGTGCAACTGCCCCACGAGGCTGGCTTCGTTACTGCAGTGGCATCAGATCATAACCCTGAATAAGCCTTAAACTCGCTGGGCTCAAACTTGCACCGTAGGCTCTCCGAGAACTATCTCATCCCAATGCAGTGCATGGTGGAGGGGGCTATAGAAATAATCATTATTACTGATGTTAAGGATGAGAAAAAAAAAAAAAAAACAAGAGACTCCAAAGCTGCTGTGTTTTAGGTGCAGGCAAAGTCTTTACTAATACAGACACCTTGGAGCAGGTTCAAGATCCTTTGTAGTGAAAAAGAGAAGGAGGAAAAAATGGGAAATTTTGGATTTTTAGGCTGACTTTCTAAGTGATGCTCAAGGTGGCTTATGGCATTTTTAGAACTCAAGTAGAATAATTCTCATCTTCAAAGAGCTGACAATCCTCGGAGGTACCTGAGACAAAGAGAGGCATAGTGACTTGCCCAAAGTCACAGACATGTCAGTGGGAGAAACAGTATTTGAACCCTGGTTTCGCTGGTTTAAAGCCTGATTTCTATCCACTAGGCCATACCTCTCTTTCCAGCTCCTTGACTCTGTTATTCAGCTGTTTGACTTTGGTTTTTTCACTTTCTGATTCTGCAGTCAGTTCACGGTTCCTTTTGGACAGTTCAACTATTTTAGTGGCTGCAATATCCCCTGCCATGCCAGTCAGCCCTAACAATAAGGAGAAAAGAATAGAATTATCTAGTCATCTGACCTGACCCAATGTTCTTTTCATACTCTTAAAAAAAAAAAAGTCATGTTTTACGTGCAGCTGTAAGAACTGTAAACATTTTAGACACGTAAACGGCCCGGCCACGCCTGTTAAGTGCCGATACGCGCACAAGTGCCGAGCCCTGAAATAGGAGCGGGCCGCAGGCTGGCCAGGACAGCAGCCAATAGCCATTGTCCCAGGGAAGCGCGCGCCGTCACCCGGCCAGCGGACGTAACTTACTTCTGCTCATCAGAGCAGGTAAATTACAAAACCAAAAAACGGTTAGTTAGGCTAGATTTAGGGGTTGGGGTGTAGAGGGGAATGGGAAGGAAGGTTAGGCAGGGGGAAGACAGGGAAGTTCTTAATTGGAGCTAACTGGGAGGGAACTGCTGGGGGCTAACTCCTAAGCCAGAAAATAGTAAAGTGGACCGTGCGCTGGCACAGAATTCTGTGGTGCACTGCTCTGTGGGAACACCAGCCCCCATCTTAGCAAGGAGCAGCTCCAAGACTCCCCTCCTATCTTCAGGAATCAAGGAGACAAAGACAGTCTTCACCAACTCAGTGAGCTGGCTCAGAGACCCATATGTGCCCCTCTTGTTTGAGGTAGAAGTGCAGAAGAACACAGCTCCAGAGAAAGAGAGATTTCTGTGCCAGTTGAATGGCCTCTGCTCCGGGGTCCTGGCTTTCCATACCAAAGAGTTCTGAATCCTTGCCTTTTTCACCAGTGCCATGGGGTGCTCCCAACGACAAAGCAGGGACCTGTGCCAATGTGTCGGGTTTTCACGTCAACAGCGCCTAGGACTGAGTGCTGCACACCAAAGCCACCGAAGGTGCTCTGGACAGCCTATGGTCTGGGAAAAACAGCTGGGTCAGCGCCATGGGAGTCTTCGGAGCCATAAGAGAAGAAACTTTAGGGGCAGGTCTCTGATCCCTTGGCACTGAGGTCAGACCTGTTGCTGCAGGGCCCTGGCCATGCACTGTCTGTACCTTTTTTGGCTCCAAGGGGGCATGGCCAGGTAATGGGGCCCTGCTTGGGTGCCTTGCATAACCCCTAGGCTCAAGGTGAATCCAGCACCATGGGGTGCGGGGCCTTAACAGAAGAGCACTGCCTGGTGTAGTGGGAGCATGAGGACATCCCATATCAGAAGATGAATGGTTCCGATGTTCACACTCATGCCAGCACTTGTCTGAGGTCCTGCATTTTCCAGGCTCGTGACTGCTGCACCCTAGCAGACATGCAGGAACAGCTACTGTGATCGGGCCTAAAGCATTTATTTGTAGCGAACCTGATGGGAATCCCTGAATGATATCCGCAACCCACAAATACAGGTCTTGAAACTGCTGATGGATGGCCTCTTCTTAGGCTTTTCTCCAGACCTCAGAGCTGAACTTTAGAGCTCACTTTATTTATTATAAAGCATTGAAAAAGTGGTGCTGAGGGGCTGCCGAGGTAGTAAGGCCAAACTAAAGTAAACTGCAATGATTGAGATATCGCAGAAATGCAAAAATTCAAAGGGGATCACATGTCCATGCAAAAGCTTGGACAAAAATAGACTGAGGGGCTCACGAGAAGGCTCACGTGCGGGAACTACCGCACACACTCATTAATATTGAGAATCCATTCAGCACCACTGGATGGCATCACCCACATGTCATGGTTAATTCATCCTGCTTGTCAATGGAGCAGAATCTGATAGAAGATTTACTTTAGGGGACCTGAATTTGATTTCTCAAATCCAAGATGTTATATGATGTGTTATAAGGAGAGACAACTATTACTATTGTAGCTGCAGTGTGATTCAGCTGGATATATAACAAGGCAAACCACCCCACTTGGGAAACTCTCATTCTGGCACATTTAACTGACAAGCTACTTCCAGTGGGGGAAACTCTTTTCTTCAAATCCGTCTATTCTTTCTCCCCACAGCTGGTGGTCAGTGGCACAACAGATGCTTTACTTTCACAAACTGTCAACTGGCTCTAGTCCTTTCCTTGATTTTAGTCTAATCTGTAGAGTAGGAGAGACAGATTAAAACAAACTACCAGCTCCAGGAAGCAAAGGAAAATCAAGTGATTGGCTCAAAGTTCAGAAAGGGAGTCTTGAGTTCATGTCGCAGGACTTTTCCTGACTCACAGTCCAATGTAGTAACCATTAGGCGAGACAGTCCCTCATGTTGGCTAATAATTCATCATTTTAACTGTATCCTTTAAAATTCTACTGGTCCAATGCATTCTTCAATGGGGCAGATCCCTCTATTCCCTATAAAATGGCCCTCAGAGTTTTTAAGCATTGTAAACGTTAGGTCGGAAGTGTGGAACAATATTCCCCTAACTCTTTATGGCGAAATTGAAGTTATATGTAAACCGGTATGATTTGTATCTCTACAAGAATATCGGTATAGAAAAAATAAAAATAAATAAATAAAATAAACTCGGTTGCAGAACCGGGTGGGGAGCCTGCGAGAACTGAAAGCATGCTTGATTGCCTAGATCCAGGAGTCAGACCACCTCCCACGTCCCACCCTCGCCTTGTCTGGTCCTTCATGCCCACAGGGGAAGCCTTTTCATGTGCCAGGTTAGTGTGACAGACTGGAGGGAACTGAAGGTCGGTTCTACTGAAACAGATCTCCTTGTATTTATTTTATTCTTATGGTTATTATTAGTGTCTTTGAGCTGTTAGGGTTTCTTTTACATTTTTTTGTAGCAATACCCTCACCGCCATGTTTGTTTTTTTGCTTAACAAGACAGCCAAGCTCTCTTCCTTCACATGTCCTGGGCACTGCCAGTCCCGGAATGTGGAACATCTGAGCTTCTGCAGTGCTACAGAACATGAGCAGAATAGAAACAGTGCAGAGCAATGCCCATTACAAAGCACAGAGGTTCCTCCCATTAAAGATCTGAACGGCAAATGACTGTGCGAGAGTTTCCTAGCTGAAGTGATTTTGGTTTTCTTTATGAACTACAGAAGAACAAAATAAAGGAGCTGCTGTTTTTTCTCTGATTAGAAAGCAAGTAAATCACTTTAATGCTCTCTAATCTTTTAAAAACCCATGCGTTACAGCATTCCTCGTGGTGAAGGCGTTTTTCTTACCTTCATCAGTTACAGAAGAGAATTTGGTCTACGATATGAAACTGCCCTGCCTACCTGCCAAGGCCAATTTGTCATCCTCTATTTTCTTTTTGAGGCGTTTGATTTCAAAATCTTTCTCCTGTACGAGTTTGTACAGTCTGCCGTTTTCATCCTTAACTTCTCTGAGTTGGTCCTGAAGTTGATCATTTTCAAGTTCAAGAAACCTACAAGGCAAAAACAGATTGTCTTCATCCAATATTCAGCGTCCCAGGACACAGGAAGGTAAGCAGCAGCTTTGACAAGGAATTCTAGTGCTGTGCTAGACAGGAGCTTTTTATTCTTTTTCTTGCCTTCAGAAAATAAATTAAAGCAATAGAATATTATAACAGACACAAAAATGGATTGAATTAGCACAAGTTTGAAACTTGCGAGCAATAGCTCCAATCGTCAACATTTCAACCCTGGCTATTGTTTTAAAAATATGTATGTGAATGGACATGTGCTGCTAATTCAGCCCACCCTCTCTGGATAATCACATCCACCTACAAACTGTTTACTTAAATTTCCCAAGGCACTTCCTGAAGGGTTTCAGCCTGTATGCCGCCCAGGCCTTTCTGATCCAGGCATGAGGTAAGAACATCCGCCATACTGGGTCAGATCGAGGGTCCATCAAGCCCAACATCCCATTTCCAACAGTGCCCATTCTGGGTCACAAGCACTTGGAAAGATCTCAAACGGTAAAACAAGATCCCATGCTGCAATCGAGCAGTGATAAGTTGTGACTATTTCTTAAATCTACTTGGTTAATAACAGTTTATTGACTTTTCCAGAGTTATCTATAAACGTTCCATGTCAGCACCATCAGATGATGCCACCCACTCATGTGGCCGATTCATCGCACTTCATCAACTCAGAAGAGGCATATTGAGTAGTCAGACATTTTTACCTTTTACCGATGTCTTGTGGCAGCTCTGTGTCCCCTTGAAGTAGATTTAGCTCGTTCTGAATCCCAAAGGCATCTGTTTTCACTGAGGGCCCATCGGGCTGAGTCTGCGGTTTCTTTGTTTCTGCCAGTTTCTGTAACCTTCTCTGCTGCTGTTCCTGCAGAGCCTTAAACTGGAGCCTTAGAGTCTCATTCACATCATCATTCATCTCCATTACGAACTACAAAACAAATAAGGCAGAAACAGTTATTTTATTTAAATAACTCCATACTGAAATTAGCATATAGCTTCAGGCAGAGTCAAGCACAGTCTAGTTATCTTGTACTGCACATGCTCAGCACACACCACATTAGAATATTCCGATGTACCCAACAATCCGAGGTCAGACGTAATTTAACACAGCCAGGCAAGTGCCATACTGTCCATAATGAAGTCCACGTTTTGTAAAATAATATTAGTTCTATGTTTGTAAATAACATTTTTGTACACTGTGGGGGTTTTTTTTGGTTTTTTTTAAATTTCTTTGTTTCTAGCACAACAAAGTGTTAGAAAATTTTGGAGTGATGAGGCAGCAATCTCCAGGCATCCATTAAACCGATTTCTATAGTTAGAGTGGCTAATTTCTCACAATGAGTCTTAGGACCTTAAGGAGGTGGAGAAACCTCGATGTCAATGGATTTTACCACCAGAATTCCCCCCTACTCATGAGTCTTAAACATCCCATGAGCATCTAAGTTTCCATTTGTCTTCTCTGATAAACCCTCAGGGGTGTGATTTCTCTGGTCTCTCTGGATAGAGAGAATACCTGGGATTCTTGTCCCTAGCACTTTGCTAATTCTTATTTATTTAACTAGCTGTTAAGCCCGTTAAAACGGGCGAGATTCCATCGGTCAGACCGGCACGGTTAGAACCGCTCTGTTCTCCACAACTTCCCTTTTCCTTTCATCCTCTCTCACCTCATCTACAACCCCTTCCCTCTCCCAGCCCTCCTCCACTCTTTTTTCTCTTCTCCATAACTTCTTACCCTTCCTACTTGTTCAGTCATATCCTCTTCCTTTTTCCCTTCCCCTCTCACCTTCCCTTTCCTTCCCCTTCTCCCCTCTCTCTCAACCCTCCTCCACGCCCTCTTTTTCTCTACTCCACTTTACCCTTCCCACTTACATCCTCTTCCTTCCATCCCTTCTCATCTTCCCTTTCCTTCCCCTCCCACCTCCTCAACCCCTTCCCTCTCCCTCAGACCTCCTCCACTCCCTTTTTCTGTATTCCACAACTTTACCCTCCCCACTTATATCCTCTTCCTTCCCCCTCCCACCTCCTCCACAACCCCGTCCCTCTCCCTCAGCCCTCCTCCACTCTTTCTTCTTCTCTCTGGCCCGCCTGACACTTAGATATCGCCGCCGCTGCTCCATGGGATGTCTCCGGGAGTCTCTCTCTTGCGCGCGCCTCTCCACCGGGCTCGTTGCTGGCCCGCCCGATGCTCGGTGATGAGGCGCGCGCGAGAGAGAGACTCCCGGCGACCTCCCATGTCTATGTCTGTGTCGCCGCCGCCGCCGCTGCTCCTCCCCGCGCGAGAGAGAGAGACCCCCTGGAGACCTCCTGTGCTGCCGCCGCTGCTCCTCCCTGCGCGAGAGAGAGAGAGACCCCCTGGAGACCTCCTGTGCTGCCACCGCCGCCGCTGCTCCTCCCCGCGCGAGAGAGAGAGAGACACCCCCCCCCCGGAGACCTCCTGTGCTGCCGCCGCTGCTCCTCCTCGCCGTTTCCAAGTCCGCTAGGCTCCCCTCTGACTGATGTGCTCTCGCGCATGCGCAGTAAAGCTGCTCTCTATTGCACATTTGCGGCATGTCGGTCCAAGCCCATTTATATGGTAGATAGTAATTTTTACCCTGCCCAATTACCAGACATCTGTTCTGGTATTTTTTTTTATCCTGTACCTAGCACTTACCTCAGTCAGAAGCTGAGGCTCTGTGTAGGAAACTGAACGGTCATACTTGGAGCTTAACTATGTGATGAAGAAGACTGTCCTTGAAAGCTTATGCCTCAATAAATTGGTTAGTCTATAAAAGGTGCCATCCATCTTGTGTCGTTTTTGCTATACCAGACTATCCTAACTATGGGCCTGAAATCAGTGACAGGTCAGGAGGCCCCCCCCAAGCTGGCCAAAAGTCCCTGGGGGTCCAGCGGGGGTCCAGGAGCGATCTCCTACGCTCCTGACGTCGAGGGACAAAAAACAAAATGGCGCCGGCACTACCTTTGACCTGTCATATGACAGGGCAAAGGTAGCGCCAGCGCCATTTCTACAACGCACCGCAGGCCCGAGAGTAAAAGATCACACCGGGACCCCCGCTCTGGACCCCAGGTAATTTAAGGCATTTTGGGGGGGTTCGGGAGGGTGGGGGATTTATTTTAAAGGGTCGGAGTGGGTTTTAAGGTTGTTTTAGTGTGCCGGTTTTTCCGCCCTCCCCCTTCCCCTCCCCCCGATTTACGATTTTTGACGATAAATCGGGGGAATTCCTATTGTATCGCGCTTCTAACGATTTTTGACGATTTAAATATATTGGACGATATATTAAATCATCAAAAAACGATTCACATCCCTATTATGTTCTGGAGAGAACTGCGAGGAAGATTGCTGATGCTCTCCTGCATGTGCTGGAACTCCAGAGAAAGTAGGAGTACCACAGACCTCCCTGCTGATGTCACCATCAGCGCGACCAGGGCCTTTAAAGATCTGCTGCCCTATAGTCCGCCACCATCTGCACAGCCTAAGATGCAAACCAAAGGGGTGCGCCCCTTTCGGAGCTAGAGATTTTTCTATGTGAACTCGTGTCCTGATGTAAGTTTTGTTTTGTTTTTTTATCCTCGCTTCTTTTGGCAAACTTTTTTCAATTTGGCTTAAGGGTAAAAAGATGAAGGTTCAGAATATGCCTTCTCCTGCTTCTCCTGCTTTTGCTACTGTTCCAGGGTCCCTTGACCGTTGGATTCTTCCATCACTCAGCCAAATTAACAGGGTTGTTCTAGGAGGGACGCAACTTGAGCCCTGAAAATCGGATTCCACCTTCACAACCTAATATAATTGACTCTTCTAGTGACTTCCAGGTGCCCACTTCAAAATGTATTAGAAGTGGGAGCTACTGGTTTTTCAATCATCAGAGGTTACTCAAGACAGGTCCTTTGGTTTATTATCTGAGGGGAATCTTTTGACCTCCTCCAGGTTTGTTAGCAGGGT
The DNA here is from genome assembly GCF_901001135.1 of Rhinatrema bivittatum. NCBI lineage: Eukaryota > Metazoa > Chordata > Amphibia > Gymnophiona > Rhinatrematidae > Rhinatrema > Rhinatrema bivittatum. The sequence continues at coordinate 71,184,281 of NC_042616.1, read as the reverse complement.
TAATCTTATAAGGGAGGAGAGAACTATGCCATCTTTTTCTTCTTCTTGTTTAAATCCTGTCTCCCTTCCTAATTTACAGAAGTCAGCTATTACTTTTAAGAAGAATATTTCTCGAGGACTTAGCTTCATCTTTGCAATGTGTGGAAGGGATACTAGAGGGCTGTGTGGTACAATTTATGTAAATTCTCGATTGATGCTATGGCTCAGATCTAGCCTCATGCATCTTTACGAGTTTCTCATTCATCCAATCTGTGAAATGAAACCGCTATCTGATGGGAGGAGCAATCAGATAGGAGTGAGCAAGCTGATGTGTTCTCCGTGAGGAGTTAGCAATCTGTAATATTTAGGAGAGTTGTGGCTGGATCCTTGGACCAGTGGCAGATGACCATGCCCCCGGGGAAGACCCCGAGAGGGACGTCAGGCTCAGAGTATGGAGACAGACACACACTAGTTCTTTTATTAGACAGTATACTGAACCACCAGAGGTGGCAGAAGTGAGCTGGAATGCCCGGCTGGGCTGTAGTCCCTTAGAAGCTGGAACAGCGAATCCCAGGAGGCTGAGCTGTAGAGAAACTGAAATATAGTGAGTAGGCAGGGTAAGTAGTTCATGTACCGAACCTGATGGTAAGACTCACACAATGTCTCATAGAAGCCCAGGAGCTGGAATGTATAGGCCCTCGAGGAGAGAGTACCTGGTTCCAGGGAAAGCTCTGAGAGAACGATGGTAACTCACAGATGTAGTAGGCAGTGCTGACTTCCAGGCAGAAGTGAATTCGAAGAAGTCCGGGAACAAGGGCCCTCAAGGAGCGAGTACCGGTTCCAGACTGCAATCTACAAAGTAAGAGAGAGAGCGAGGCCCCCGAGGAGCGGGTACCCCTGGTTAGTCCAAGGAGGCAGAGTAGCTTAGATAGGAGGAATCCAAATCTGTTGTCATTCCTTATCCTTGCTAACTCGCTGTGTTAGCAAATTCTAAGACCTTAAACATCCGTCGCGGGTGACATCATCTTCGGGGGACGCCCCCGAGGTTCACGCCTTCTCTGGTATTTTAGTCGGGGCCGCACCGAGCGCGCGCTCCTAGGCCTCCAGGAAACATGGTGGTGAGCAGCGTGGAGCCGGTCTGGGGACGCCGGAAGACCACGGCAGGAAGACGCCGCAGCAGCCAATTTTCCCGTGGACGAAGAGGGAGGTGCCAAGGAGGTGAGGAAGGCGGAGAGAGGGTGTCGGGAACCGACGGACACAACAATCTGGAGTCCCTTTCAAATCAGGTAACTGAATTGTCTTCTTTGCAAAGTGCTTTAATTAAAGATAATATGTACCTTCGAACTAGATCTGAGATGTCTAAGAATTCCTCAAGATATAAAAAATGGAGAAATTACTTACCTGATAATTTTGTTTTCCTTAGTGTAGACAGATGGACTCAGGACCAGTGGTTATGTGCTCCTCTGCTAGCAGATGGGAGATGGAGTCAGATTTCAAAGCTGACGTCACCCTAGATATACCCCTGCCGTGACCTCAGCTCCTCAGTATTCTCTTTGAAAAACCATTGTGAACATTTATATTAGTTAATTAAAACAGACGATTAAAAACTGATTAAAACTCAGTTAAAACTGGGGACCGCCAGTGCACTCAACCAACATAATGCTGACACCCTTCATAATGTGGGTGCCCTGAACTATGGGTAAGGTAATGGCTTACCCGTATTTGTATAGCTTCGAGGTTCGCCTTCCAGGCTCTTCTTTGGTGCTTCTCCTGGGCAACCATGGGCGGGATGCTGAGTCCATCTGTCTACACTAAGGAAAACGAAATTATCGGGTAAGTAATTTCTCCATTTCCTAACATGTAGCCAGATGGACTCAGGACCAGTGGGATGACAAAAGCTGCCCGTGGCCCACTTAGCACTGCCCTTGCAAAGGCTGCATCTTCTCGAGCCTGGACATCCAGTTGGTAGAAAACGCTGGTGGTCTTGATGGATTGGAATGTGAAGGTAGGCTTCGGAGAGGTCCAGGGAGGTTAGGAACTCTCCCAGTTGCACTGCCATTATTATGGAATGCATAGTTTCCATGTGGAAGTGTAGTATCCGTAGATGATGGTTGACGCTCTTGAGGTCCAGGATGGGTCGGAATGACCCCTCTTTCTTGGGCACGATAAAATAGATGGAATAATGTCACAAAAATCCGATAAGAATATATTTAGAAGACCTCCTTCAATACTCTGGCTGCAGAATTCTGGAGTAACCATAGGGCCCTGAGATGTGTTGCCAGAATTCCTAGGAGCAGAGAACTGTAATAGTTCAGTCCATTAAATAAAAAAGTGTTTGCAAAGTGAGATGAAAGTCATTTGATCTAGCAGGGGTATAAGGTATGTTTGGGTTTTGTTTTTTATAGCATTCTCAGTTTACAGTAGCCAACTTTAATCTGGTTTTTAAAATGTATTGTCAAGCAGTGAACTTAAGCCTGTGAATACAGTGCTCAGTTTTGTGCTCTCATTTTTTTTATAGTATTTATAATACATATGCATATAAAATCAACAGTGCAGTGCTCAAATCCTTCATAGTCTATCATCAGTCACCAGAACACAGTCTGTGTTTCATTTATGACTGCAAGGTGAATACAGGATATCTTTCAAACTTCAAAGTGGTGAGGATTGTGCATAGGCAACTTACTACAAATTAAACAAAAACCCCAAGGGAGTTACATATAAATAAAGAACCCAAGATCTTCACAGATGGTGATTCCTTCTTTCAGAAATGGTTAGCAATTCTCAATAAATGCGCATTACACTTGATGGTTCTTATTATTGAAACTACTAGAAAAGTTAACGAAGTTTTATAATCCACCTCGGAGTCCAAAAAAGTGAGCTTACAGGCATCCACAACTATTGAGACTTAATGATAAAATGTTACAAGAGCACATGCAAGCCATTGATCAATTCAAGACTTCTATCCACCATGAAAAAATTTGCAAGTTCCGAAGGGATGAAAATGATTATAAATCTGGAAGGATGTATCCTTGGCAAGCTGAAAGCATTTCTCCTTCTAGAGTTCGTTGGTTGATTCCTCTGGTTCAGAAGAAAATCTACTTGATGATTGTCTAGCACTTTATCCAAATCGTTCCAATATAAACAAGTTAGGTGATCAAATTTGCAAATGTTACAAAATTATTCAGAATAGTTAAATCACAAGTTGATTGCGATAAATTGCAGGAGGATCTTGCAAGACTGGAAGATTAAGTATCCAAATAGCAGATGAAATTAAATGTGCAAGGTGATGCATATAGGGAAAAATAATCCTTGCTGTAGTTACATGATGTTAGGTTACATATTAGGAGTTACCACCCAGGAAAATGTTATAGGCATCATATTGTATAATACATTGAAATCATCCGCTCAGTATGCCATGGCGTTCAAAAAAGCAAACAGAATGTTAGGGATTATTAGGAAGATAATGGTGAATAAAACAGAGAATGTCATAATGCCTCTGTATTGCTCCATGGTGAGACCGCATCTTGTATACTGTGTGCAATTTTAGTCACCGTATCTCAAAAAAGATAAGGTTGCACTGGAGAAGGTACAGAGAAGGGCTATCAAAATGATAAAGGGCATGGAATGACTTCTCTACAAAGGAAGGCTAAAGAGATTATGGCTGTTCAGCTTGGGGGGAGCGGGGGGGTAAGATAGAGGTCTATAAAATAATGAAAGAACTTGAACAGGTACATGTGAATCAGTTATTTACCCTTTCAGATAGCACAAAAACTAGGGGGCATGCCTTGAAGTTATCAAGCAGCACATTTAAAACAAAAATCAGAGAAAATTATTTTTCACTCAACACACAATTAGGCTCTGGAATTCACTGTCAGATGATGTGGTTAAGGCGGTCAGTGTAGCTGGGTTTAGAAAAGATTTGTATAAGTTCTGGGGGAGAAGTTGAATTAGAGAATAGCCACTGTTTATTACCAGCTTCAGTAACATGCAGCAATGTTTGGGTACTTGTATCCTGGATTGGCCACTGTTGGAAACAGCTTGATGGACCCTCGGTCTCACCCAGTAAGGCAACTTATGTTCTTAGTGTGACATTTTTGGACAGGTTTAAAAGAAACGTTTAAGTGTTGGTTTAAAAGGTTATGTGAGTCAGGATAATTTTTCTATTTTACTTATTGAATATTCAACGGAGACTCTCTAACTTAGTAACAAACAAACAAACAAAAACATACACACACTCTCTCTCTCTCTCTCTCCCCCGCCGGCCGAATCTGCTGCTACAGCACACCCTCCACAGTCCCTGACAGACTGCACCCCAAGAGCTCCATGAGCATTACCTCTAAAGATAATGAATATAAAACACTTCCCGAACCGGTTCCATTTCTACCCCACTACATGCGAGGGGTGGCGAGGAGGGGGATACAGTTAAACTACATCTCCCGTCATGCAACGGACCAAAGCCATCGCGGGATCAGTCGCCTGGTAACCAGACCCATACAAAAACCAGCAATAAGCCCCGGCAAGGTTTACAATTGTAAAGTTGTCGGAAAATTGTGTATATCTCGAGGAAGAAGGAAAGCGGAGTGAGGTTTCACTTACTTGTAAGAAGAGAGCACGGTAAACTGAAGTGAGCCAGGTCACAACAAGACACTGTCCCGATGCTCCAAACTCCGAAGCAGAAGAGCTGGCTTGTGTCACACCTTTAGAAGTCCGAAGGGGAACAGGACGCCGGACGGCGCTGCACGAAAATGGATCCCCCGCAGGGGAGGTTCGCCGGTTCCGGGGCTAGCAGTAGGAAGATGCAGCGATGGCGGAGAAAGATAGGGTGACAGACAATTTGCTAGGGGTGCTGCAGTGGATGGAACAGGGCAGACTACGGAAGGTGGTAGTATTGTGTGTGAGGGAAAGGAGGCTTGAGTGTGGATAACAGTGGTAGCAAGGATTAACCCCGTCAGGAATTATTTATTTTACTTATATATATTTCTCTGCTATTAAAAATAATTAAATAACTCCTTATTGAGGCCCAAAGTTAGGCAACTGCTTCCTGCAGCACATTTTTATGGATGCTGGAGGCAGGGCGGGTGCTAGCTTTTTTTTTTTTGCTGCCCTGTGCGAACAAGTAGTGTGCTGCCCCCTGTGAGTCAATCTGTCTCCATCCAGAAATCTAAACTTTCAAATCTGACATTCCTTCCTACCCCCTCTCCTCTGGAACTCATGGCCAATGCATGAGTATTAGATGCCCTAGCACCCCCCCCCCCCCCCCCAAATTCCGGCCCTCCACAAACGCACAATTACAAATTATGCATCTATAATAGCAGATTTTGCATTAAAATAACATTCAGCATACAGTCTTCTGAGGTGAAAATATCCTTACAACAACCTGTACATTGTATTTACATGCACTGCTGAGGTACCAACCAGAAAACCCTGCAAAAATACAGATATGTTATTAGGCCTATTGTAATGGATGTTGAATGTGGGCTTGACCCTCAGAAAGTCATGAGTAAACAATTGCAATATATCAAACCTCCCCTGCCAAAACTGCACTAATTGCCAGCGCTCAAACAATAACAATCTTGCCTAGGAAAAAGTAATACTGTAAATATAATACCAGCTCCTAAAATATCAATACACCTCATATTATGGAAACGAAACAAGCAAGGCTGCTATATAACCCTACACAGAAGCTACACACTAGTAGAATACTTCACCTCTGTCTCACATGCAAAACACTTAAAAACCCTCTCCAAATACAGAATAAAGAAGCCATAAAATAGAAATAGAAATGTGCAGACAAAAACTGAACTGGACATTGCAAAAAGTCAGAAACCACAATTCCTCAAAATATAAAATAATAAAATCAAGAAATATAAAATATCAATCATAATAGTAAAACCATATTAATAACAAAAAGAAATATTTCAGGACACCTGAAGAATAAACATCAAATATTTCAAAACAGCAGACACATCAAACACCCAATAATTAAACTAATAAGAATTACATTCCTACTCCCATTCCTGGGGATTAGTGGTGGAGGGAGGGCATACAAACTTTCTCCTTTCTCTCTCTCATATATGCATATACACTTTCTTTCTCTCATACATACTCATGCTCACGCACTCATGCTTCCTCTCTCAGATGCATATTCTCCCTCTCTTCCACACACGTGCATGCACAAACACATACATGCTATCTCACACACACGGGCTTCACCTTTTCTTTTCTTCCATTTGCTCACCTGGGATCTCTGGGCCTGTCTCTTCAGTTTGGCCTCTATTGGGTCGGGACTGCAAGGTGGCATCCACTTAACTTGAGTTGCTGGTGGGATGCGGTCCGCTGGCAGCCCAAAGCCTCTTCTCTACTTAGGCCATCAGTGGATGGATGGGATCCACCAGGCGGACCATGGCCTCACTACCTCGGCTCTTTCCTTTACTTCTCATCTCCTTACCTCGCCGGAGCGCACTGTTAACCCGCGTTTGGACGCGCGTTTTCAACGCGCTAGCTTTACCCCTTATTCAGTAAGGGGTAATAGCGCATCGAAAATGCTCAGCCAACCCCCCCAAAACTAATAGCACCCGCAATATGCAAATGCATGTTGATGGTCCTATTAGTTATTCCCGCGCGATTCAGTAAGTAAAATGTGCAGCCAAGCCGCACAGTTTACTTTCAGAAATTAGCGCCTACCCAAAGGTAGGCGTTAATTTCTGCCGGCACCGGGAAAGTGTACAGAAAAGCAGTAAAAACTGATTTTCTGTGCACTCTCCATGGCGAAATTAAGTCGGAGGTCCCAAAAGTAAAAAATAATTACAAATTTTAAAAAAAAAAATTTTAAATCAGCCCGCGGCTCGTGGGTTGAAAACTGGATGCTCAGTTTTGCCGGCGACCGTTTTCCGAACCCGTGGCTGTCAGCGGGCTCAAGAACCGACGCCGGAAAAATTGAGCATCGGCTGCCAAACCCGCTGACAGCCACCGCTCCTGTCAAAAAGGAGGCGCTAGGGACGCGCTAGTGTCCCTAGCGCCTCCTTTTACCGCAGGCCCCAATTAGCATATTTTTCTTTACTGGATCGCGCACCCAGGACACTGGCCTGTGCACGCACAGGGAGAGTGGGCGCTCACCCACTCTCCCGCGTTTCTTTCTGTATCGGCCTGACAGTTTGTTAGTTTCGGGCTTCTCCCTCACCCCGCACGAGCCGGCAGCAGGAGCAGAATTTGAGTAACATCATCTCCTACTGTTGCAGAGCCAGTCTCATGGTAGGAACTATGAAATCTCGCTGCTCCTCTCACGAGACTGACCCCGCTGCAGCAGCAGATGACATCACTCAAATGCTGCCGCTGCTCCTGCTGCCGGCTCACGCAGAGGATGTGCTATTTTTTTTCCCCTGCAAGAGGCAGGACACTGCACAGCTGCAGGAGGCCCACCTCTTTTCTAGTGGAACCTGCTGCAGGGCCTAACTTCTAAAGACAAGCACTCCTCCCCACCCACGCCTAGTGTCTATGTGTGCACACAACTACTTAAATCTATATAATTCTAGTAATGGTGGTATTTTTTTTTTCTATATCGATTTTTAAAACAGACTTAAAAACAGGCTTAAAATCTATCTCTCTGCAAAATATGAGAAGGACCCTCATGCAGGGAGTATACTGGGCGATGTCACTTCTAAAAGAAAATCCTTTGGGTGAAGCTGGGAGGCCCCACCAGAATGTGAAAAAAAATGCACCTTTACTCCTAACTTCTCTCTAACCAAATCCCACAATGTAATAAAATGGCTCGGCTAAATAGTACTGAGGCATCCAATCCAGATCCTGCAGGTGAGAGGGACTGAGGGGGATGGATGGCTTCTTAACAGAGGGTTATACCTCAGGGATAGTGACATCGGCTAGCCAGACTTGGTACGGGTGCCACATATTCTTTTTCTTTTCTCCTTTTAACCACTTTATATATTACTTTGGCAATAGGTACACCTTTTTTTCTTGACAAAGTTTCCTGAATATAAATCTGAGTAAAGCACCAGTGGTGCCTCTTTTGCAAGCACCTTCCCCCACTGGTGCTTTTCCCGTGCCATGACAGTGGCAGGTAAAAGCGCTGATCTCTTATGCCGTCTACCTGTGGGAGAGAAGATGAGAAGCAGGGGGAGGATCGTGCTGTGACTGAACCATGTGCCAGTTGCAGGGAGCTGGGTGACCTGGGGGGGGGGGGGGGGGGGGGGGAGGGCAGAGCACCAGGTAGTTACCCTGATTTCACCTCCTCCCCCCCAGCATCTGAGTACAGGCACCTTTCTTTCTAGGGAAAAAGCAAAGGTGCTGGTTATAGATCTGATAAATAAAATAATGCGATCAGCTCTCCGAGGAGCTGCAGTCATGGTGACAGGTTTGTTTGTAAAAACATTAAAACTGATTCAGGCTAGAGGGAGCTAGAGCTACAAGAAAAGGCTCAGTTAATAGATCTTAATGAAATCTTTAAGAGAGTACTTAATTTTGTAGCTATTTGATATTATTTATTCAAAGCACTGTCCTGTTAACTGTAAAACATTGCTAAGACAGGCTAAGAGAGAATTTGAAAAGAAGTTGGCCCTAGAGGCAAAAACTCATACTAAAAACTTTTTAAAATATATCCGAAGCATGAAGTCTGCAAGGGAGTCGGTTGGACTGTTAGATGATAGAAGGGTTAAAGGGGCATCACGGAAAGACTACATGAATTCTTTGCTTCTGTGTTTACTAATGAGGATATTGGAGAGAGATACCCATTCCAGAGACAGTTGTCTGGAGTGATTATGCAGATGAACTGAACCAAATCATGGTGAACCTGGAAGATGTAGTACACCAGGTTGACAAACTAAAGAGTAACAAATCGCCTTGACGGGTATACCCCCCATGATTCTGAAACAAATAAAAAATGAAATTTCAGAACCATTACTAGTAATTTGTAACCTATCATTAAAATCGTCCATCATAGCTGAAGGCTGGAGGATGGCCAATGTAACCCCAATTATTTAAAAAGAGCTCCAGGTGGTATCAGAAAAACTACTAATGGGTGAGCCTGGTTTTTCAGTACTGGAAAAAATTGTGGAAACTATTCTAAAGAACAGAATTAGAGCATATAGATAGACATGATTTAATGGGGCAGAGCTAGCATGAATTTATGCAAGGGAAGTCTTACCTCACCAATCTGCTACCTTTTTTTCAAGATGTTAATAAATGTGGATAAAGATGAGCTGATAGATGTTGTATACAGCAATTTTCAGAAGACATTTGACAAAGTATCAGGAGAGGCTTCTAAGAAAGATAGAAGGCAATACCCTTTTATTAATTATAAACTGGTTAAAAGACAAGAAACAGAGAGTAGGATTAAATGGTAGCTTTTCTCAGTGGAAAAAGGTCAATAGTGGAGTGTCTCTGGGATCTGTACTTGGACCAGTGCTTTTTAATATATTTATAAATGATCTGGAAAGGGGTGGGACCAGTGTGATAATGAAATTTGCAGATGACACAAAATTATTCAGAGTAGTCAAATCACAAGTAGATGGTGATAAATTGCAGGAGAACCTTGTGAGCTCGAAACATGAGCATCCAAATGGCAGATGAAATTTAATGTGGACATGTGCAAGGTGTTGCATATAGGGAAAAATAACCTGCTGTTAAATTTCACATTAGGAGTCATCACCCAGAAAAAAAGATCTAGGCATCTTAGTGGATAATACATTGAAATTGTTGGCTCAGTATGCTGTGGTGGTCAAAAAAGTAAAACAGAATGCTAGGAATTATTAGGAAGGGAATGGCAAATTGAAGGGTGGATGTCATAATGCCTCTGTATTGCTCCATGGTGAGACCGCACCTTGAGTACTGTGTACAGTTCTGGTCACCGCATCTCAAAAAAGATATAGTTGCACTGGAGAAAGTGCAGAAAAGGGCAACCAAAATGATAAAGGGGATGGAACAGCTCCCCTATGAGGAAAGGCTAAAGAGGTTAGGGCTGTTCAGCTTGGAAAAAAGTCAGCTGAGGGAAGAGATGATAGTCTATAAATCATGAAAGGACTTGAATGGGTAAATGTGAATCAGCAGGCATGCCATGAAATTGGCAAGCAGCATATTTAAAACAAATCAGAGAAAATTATTTTTCACTCAACATACAATTAAGCTCTGGCATTCAGTGCCAGAGGATTTGGTTAATGCAGATAGCTTAGCTAGGTTTAAAAAAAAGGTTGAGAAAGTTCCTGTACGAGAAGTCCATAAACTGCTATTAATCAAATTGACTTAGGGAATGGCCACTGCTTATTGCCAGCATTAGTAGAATGGGAACTGTTTAATGTTTGGGTACTTGCCAGGTTCTTGTAACTTGGATTGGCCACTGTTGGAAACAGGATGCTGGGCTTGATGGAGTCTTGTTGTGAAGGAGTATAGCAACTTCAGAGCTCCTGTTAAAATGACCCCATTGTCTTGAAGTAAAAACAGAAATACTTGCCACAGACATTATGTAAATCAAAATTTCCACCAATCCCACCTTCAGTTCAGTTAACTGATAATCCTGGTTGATCCGTAAACAGAGAACAGAATTTGAGACTTGTATAGTGTGGAAATGTTTTATAATTTTAGCGAGTCTTAACTGATAAAGTCCTCTGTACTTTGAGGAGAGAAAACTGACAGTATTTCTGTCAAAGTTTACATACTATGCCATTCAATTCAAGGAGAGTCCCTGAAAATGTGATTAATATCTTTGTCAATACAAACATAAAATTCAGCCAGAAAAATTATGTATAAAAGGAGAGGGGGGGGGGGGGGGAAGGCCTTTTCATAACATTCAACTATATTTTAGATGGAGTACAAATGTGTAAAAACGAATTCTGAAACTATTTTCCATCATCACATTATTACATCAAAAATGTACTTGCCCGAAGACAGGCAATAGCCAACGTCTTATAGAAAATATCCCTAAGAACCGGAACATTAAAGTCTCAGGAGCATCATGAAATATGTTTTTTCATGGAAAATGTGGTGGAAGCCTAGAATGCCATCACAGAGGAGGCGATAGAACAAAAACAGTGACATAATTTAAAAGAGCAGAGGATCCCTAGAGGCAAAAGCATTAGAAATGAAGCACTGGGATAACTTGTGGTAACTTTTCTGAATGCGGATGCCCTGTACAGAGCGGCTATTCCAACACTCAACGAGAAAGCGAGGGGCAACTTGCCCACAGTGGAAGTTACAATCCTGAACACCTTGCCAGGCAAGCTGGATGGAGCATTGAGTCTTTATTTGCCCTCATTTACTGTTTAGCGATTTTTGTTTTCAGTTTTTAATTTTATTTTTTCCTGGTAATTTCAATGTTAAACAAAAAATTTTTTTTTTGTGAAAAAATGGCTTTGATAAGGGGGGGGGGGGGGGGGGGGGGGGGGAACCAGAAGTGTCATTTTTCCACCTATTTTTGATTTGTTATAAAATTGAAATGCCCAGGAAAACCAAAATAAAAACTAAAAGCAAAGGTCCCTAAATATGTTAATACCAATTCGCCAATGAAGACCAAACAGTTTACTCAGAAAAATGCACACATACAGAAGTAAAATGAATTCCAAAACATTTTTATCAAGACCATCATAAGCACGCAAAGGAACTACATTAATGAACTTAACGACTGATGTCTCAACAAGTGAGTAAGGTATAATCTTAGGTCACTGATAGTAAGAGATACCTTTAAATATGTCTTGCATTAAGATGTAGATACCAAAAAGTATTTTTAAGATTTCTAGTATGCATATAAAAATGCTTTATCGGAATGCTTGAGACATTTATCTGAAAAAGCACTTTGAAGGTAAATGATTCAACCGATAAAAAGTGTCCTGTAGTAGGGACTATCGGGTTTCATGATGTCATCAGGAAGTTACGGAAAAATCCTGTTTAAACTATGTCAGCTGGGGGCTCTCTGAAATCCAAATCAGGCTTCGCAGCAGTTCAAGTATTACCTCTCTCTCTCTGCTTTAAGGATTATGCAAGTGTCCAAAGAATAAAGATCCTCATTCACTGTTCATGGAGGGACTAAAATTGTTATAGGATGGAGCGAAGACGCTAATCATGACCAGGCTTGGCAGAAAAGCAAATGCTCAGATAGTCAGCAGGTAGTGGCTGTCAGTGTTGAGCCGTGCTGCTGTCAGCACCATGGCTCAGTAACAGCGCCAATATTCGAGTCTGCGTCCACCATTAGGGCCTGCAGATCTGGAATTTTGTTACCAAAACCGAGCATATGTGCTGATAGAATTTCTTGGTTTCCTTTTTATCCCTTTTACTTTGGAGTACACTATGGAGCTGATTATTGTAGAAAGTAATAAAAATAACTTCTTGTAGTTTTGGGGGGCAATGTTCCAAGTCCATTGTCTTCCTTCTGTCATCCCCATCCTGGGTAACACTTTTGAAAAATGTATGCTCTTCACCCTGTGCATAAGTTGCTCCTGCAAAAGCTGCCGAACTATCTTTATACCACTTGAATGTTGTTTCTAGCAAGGGCATTTGTTCCCAGATTGATGAGAACATTGACTTTACAGTTCTTACTTTCTTCTTTGATTTTGCTGATAATCTGGTTCGCATTCAGCCAACTGAAGTTCCTCGAAGGCATTTAAGTATGGTGTAATAAACCTCTTGCTAAACAAAAAAAAAAAAATCACACCCCTAAGGTAGACCTACTGATTAGAAATCTTTTCTTCCATATGGGATGATACAGTAAAATTCACGGGAGAGCTGGCACTCCAAGGCGAGCGCCCACTCTCCTGGGCGTGCAATCCAGTAAGCAAATGAGGGGCCGCAGTAAAAGGAGCAGCGACTGTCAGCAGGTTTGACAGCTGACACAATTTTACCGGCGTCGGTTCTCGAACACACTGACAGCCACGGGTTCGGAAAACGGATGCCGGCATAATTGAGCATCCGTCTTGCAACCCGCAGGCCGATTTAAAATTTTTTTAAAAATTTTTGATTTTTTTTTAAATTTTGAGGCCTCCGACTTAATATCGCTATGATATTAAGTCGGAGGGTGTACAGAAAAGCAGTTTTTTTCTGCTTTTCTGTACACTTTCCCGGTGCCGGCAGGCATTAATTTCTGAAAGTAAAATGTGCGACTTGACTGCACATTTTACTTTCTGTATCACGCGGGAATAACTAATAGGGCCATCAACATGAATTTGCATGTTACAGGCACTATTAGTGTCGGGGGGGGGGGGGGGGTGTTGGCCGTGCATTTTCTTTGACGCGCTATTACCCCTTACTGTATAAGGGGTAAAAATAGCACATCAAAAACACGCAGCCAAACGTGGGCTGATAGTGACTAGATTAGGATCACAGGCCCCTAGCACCCATTTCTACTTCATCCATGTTTGTAGAGTGTTCAGGAAAACCTTTTTTAGACATGTAGAAAGTAAATATTTTCTGGACAGCATTGATCCAAGTGGATGTAGGTAGCCATGCATGCTCATAGAGCCAAAAGTCAGGGAAAGAAGTGAGACACATTTGCTCAAGTCATACGTTAGTGCTAAAGTCCCACAATGCTTTTTGCAGACATAAGATCTTCTTGTATTTAGTAGAGATGTGCAGCGGTAAAACAATTCAGTTCAGGCTTAGTTTCAGCCCACCACAGAATTTCATTTTTCCCATGGTTCAGGCTTTTTTTTTTTTTCTTCCTCAGGGGAGCTGAGTTTCAGGTTAGCACGCGCTAACCCAAAAATGGCATTTTTCTGACATTTCAGAAGGATTGCTTTCGTTTTTTGGTTCTCCTAATTTCGTTGAAATTGTCTAGTTTGTGAAAAGCAAATGCACATCCCTGGTATTTAGGTGTATACATCAACTGCAGTATGATTTCTAGCTGTTATAGTAGATAATGTTTTGGCATAGTTTGCCTGGTTTTCATTCATTTTCCCTATTTACTAACAAAGGAGGTGGTGGGTGGCTGGAATTCTGTTCCAGAAGAGGTGGCGAGGACAAAAATAGTAAAAGATTTCAAAATAGGCAAGGGATAAACACTGTGGATCCCTAAAGGCTAAAGCTTGAAAATGAAGAAAAAGGCACCAGGGGGTAACTTGCACAGAGCGGCAGTTTCTACCCTTAGCAGAGGATTACTACTCTTAACCAATCAATTAGCTTTTATGCTCTTGACGCAACCGCAACATCACTCTCTACTGCGGCAGTGAGGGAAACTGGATTCAGACCACAGCCAATGCTGGGCCCTGACCTTTACAATCTGGGCTACAGATACACACATTAGGGAAAAAGCACAGGACTATTACAGCCAAGTCCAAAAGCAAAGCACGGTCAAGCAGGATTGTCTGCATCATCAAGGCTGCTCCTCCCATAATAAGTGTGCTATGGGTTTGATTAATATTACTTCCTTAACATAAGACTTTGGGGTAATCTGCATAGAGTGGCAATTACTACTATAAGAAACTTACAGGGCAGACGGGATGGGCCATTTGGTAATTTTCTGCCATCAGTACTATAGGTGAACAGCTAAAAGCACTATAACCAAAGTTACTTTTTCCTACTCCTATCAACCTTTATTCTCTCTACTTTTTATAGCAGGTCCTTGTCACTGTCCAATAAAAATTTCATTGAGCAAGTTGTCTTATTTCTACCATTTCTTCTCTTGCCATAGCAAACCACAATTGATAAATTGTTCTACAGCTACCACCTATGCAAATCAAAAGCAGAACATTTATGAAGCAACTTAATTCTTTTGGATGTTGATTTGTTTTAATGACACCAAACGCCATGGACAAAATTTATAAGGCTTTGCTAATCAGGGCTCCAAATCCAGCAACAACTATTTTTTTTTTTTTTAATTTATAATTTTTCAAATTATAACATTTACATCCAAATGCAATAATCATGAATACAGAATTCAAAGAAAATTATTCCATCAAAACAACTTTTAAGAATATATATCTGATCCAGCCCACATCTAGAGGAGAGGAGATTAAAGGATTTAATGCTAGTCTTTTATCTATCCCATCCAACCAATCTTATCCCACTAGTAGTTCTGATACAGAGGAATTTAACTTTTATCCCCAACAAAACGTTGTAATTGTAAAGGATCAAAAAAGATAAACTTATTTGATTGGTAAGTAATTTGACATTTACATGGGAATTTTAAGAAAAAATTTGCTCCTATATCCAAAACTGACTGCTTAAGCTGCAGAAACTGTTTCCTCCTTGCTTGTGTTACACGAGAAACGTCGGGGAAGATCTGAATCTTATGTCCACAAAAATTAAAATTTTTATTCTGGAAATATTTATTAAAAAACAAATCTTTATCTTTTCTTAACAAAAAAGTTACAAGCAAGGTGGCACGAGTTTCAATATTATCTGAAGAGTCCTCTAGGAAGGTCGATACACCTGGACTCTCTAGTATATCTAACCCTCCCTCCACTCCCTGGGTGACCTTGCGCTGTGGCAAATAATACATTTTGGAAATAGTGGGAACACTCTGAGGTTCAAAGGAAAGAATTTCCAACGTGTACTTCCTAAACAATTCAATTTCTAACATCAACCTAGACTTAGGAAAATTTAATAAACGTAAGTTATGTGATCTCATATCATTTTCTATTGTTTCCATTCTAGTGTGTAGTATTAAATTGTCTTTTATGAAAGTCACATTGGTGGCTTGAATATTTTTAATTACAGGATTTAAATTTAACAATGTTTCAGTTTTTTCAGTTCTGTTGTCCAAGTCCATCAGTTTTTCCCTCGTTTCTTCAGAAAAAGTATGTATTTTAGACAACGTCCCTGAAACCTTTTTATCCAAGCTCATCATTAGTTTCCACAGATCCAACATTGAAACATTCTCAGGCTCCAATATATTTTCTTCCACAATTGTATCAAACTCAAGCACCTTTGGACATGGAACTATGTTCCTGTCTATGGTCTCACCAACTATTTTTTTTATGCGTGACACACCTATTAACCAAGTACCTATTAAAATGGCTTTTGCGGTGTGGGTACTAAAATGTACATGGACACAGCTCCTATGCAAATGCCTGGTTGAATACTTACAAATATGAGTTGCAGTATACAAGTTACAGGCAAAGGTTTTACTGTATACTCATGATTTATATACGATAGGACAGAAAATATTTGGTGTGAGATCATGTGGTTTTGTTGAGGCTCATTTTATAGCTGTAATCATGTCTCTCTCTCTCTATAAAAATTTATTACCTGCAAGGGTCGCTCATACTGGCAATCATACTCCAAAAAGCCATATTTGTGTTATCTCTTGCCAAAATGTACTGACTGATTTGTTCCCACGATCCTACTGATTGTTGTACCTAAATAACTTAAGGCAAATATAATAAATTAATTGGAGGGGGGCACACTGTATTTCTATGCGTTTTAGTCAGGTAAAATATATTTACTGATTTGACACCTTTCTGACCATTGCCTAGCTTCTGTAGGTAAAAGCAACATGTTGTGTACTTTTACTTATTGAGAGAACTGCCTGCAGAGACAGTAGCAGTTAAGCTAGCTGCCACGGAAAGTTACACTGCATCTGTACTTTCAGCCAAGGAAAGTAATGTTCAAGGGTACCAGAGTGAAGTCTATGGATGTACACACCTTCTTCCTCTCCCTTTAAACAGGCTCTTACACTAGTCATGTTTTGGGGGGGGGGGGGGGGGGGTGGTGGTAATAAAAGCTGCAATCAATTTGTTAAGCATTAAGATCTTGCAATAAGAGTTAAATACATTAAGCTGAGCAACCCCCCTCTCTGGTTTTTAAGTGACTTCTCACTAGAAAGGCATTGGTGGCCACTTCCAAATCCATACCAAAAGTCTAAGCAAGAAAAAAAAAAAAAAGAGCAGTGGTATATGGCACCTCAAGAAAATAAATCTGATCAGTTTAGACTGGGTAGTATCCTGTTCTCCAAGGATTTTACAGGAGTAAAATGATCTACTTTCATTTACGCTAGTCACCAATGGAAACCCCTAGAGCAGGAGTTCCCCAGCCTTTCAGGCAACACAAGTCTCCTTTTTCAAATTCAAAAAACATTTCTTCTTTAATTTGTGTATGCCAGAATACAAAATGCTATCCACTCCAGATCTGATTTGAATATGGAGGGAGAGCAATTTCCAAAGCTATTTAAAAATTGCCCTTCTAATTGAAGGTCGAGGCCATTGCACGTTGCAATCTATCTGCAATGGGGAAGAGGGATGCAAGTTCAAAAAAGTTCCGGGTTAGCAACAGGGTATGACCTGGCAGAAAATCTGCACCAGTACCTGCAGAACTGCAGTTAAATATTCCATGGGAAACTGCCTGTCGAGTTTCCTTTTTAAAACTCAGCTCAGCAGGAGAAAGCAAGTACTTTTATTCCTGCATACATTTCATCTGCTTTGAAACAAATGCAAGTACATGCATGACAGTATGTACAAGGATTTCAACATTAACATCTCTGTATGAATGTTCCCACACACAGATAAGAGTACACATGCTATTCACAGTGTATTTTTACCTTCAATGATGGGAATATCAATTTTCAAAAGGGCCTTTTCACAGGAGTAAACATGTGTTTACCCACATACCCTCCCTGAAAATAGACTCCCTTTTAGGCTGCTGGTCTTTTATACTTTTTAGGACTCTTACAAAAAAAAAACAGAAAATGAGTCACAATCATTTAGATTTTAGAAAAAGCAAAACATAGCCTGCTTTTCAAAGAAAGCTTTTGGTGTTCCCCTAAGCTTGTGTGTTGAATGTTACATCCATACCTGGCTGTTGTCTTGCCGGTCCTCTTTACCTTCTTGGAGCTCTATCCCTCCCTCTCCAGTATGATTCCTGGGGCTCTTTTCCTTCTCTCCCTGGTAGTCTGCCATCCACTCACTCCCCTTAACCAGGTCACTCAGGGATTCCTGTCTCATTCCTTCTGTCCTCAGTTTTTCCATTCATACTGTCAACCCCCATCACATTTCCTCCTCTTTGAGTCATTCTATTCACTTTTTGATACAGCTCTCCTCTCCGTCAGCCACTGGCAGAACACATGGCAGCAGTAGTAGTAAACTATTCTCACCACTGTGATATTTCAGCCGTCCTAAGTGTGCTGCAGAGGCTGCAAAGGTTCTGACAGCCACAGTTGCCACCCTTCCCCCCCATTGAAATGTAGTAGTGGGGGGGTGTAAGAATATCAAGAGCTGCAATTGAATCCTATCTTCTGCACCTCTGCTAAATAAGCAACAGAGCAGGTTGAGGCTTCTAATGATGCGAACAGTTCTTCTGTCCTTTCTCCTCCTCGGATGTAGCAATGTGAGGTGAAGTTTAAGGCCATAATAGCCCCCATGTTCACGCTCCTGGCCAGCTCAACTAATGACAGGAAGCAGCAGACTACTCATTTTCACCCTAGCTAAACTTCTAGAGGACGCCAGGATGAGAACCTCTGACCTAGAGGAAACAATCAGAAATCAAAACAAAAGCATCCAAACAGGAAGACGGACATTGGTAATGAGCAGCAACCTAATTTTATCATGATTCCCCCCCCTAGCAATTTTGCGCAAAAGAGAGAAAAAAAACCCCCCACACAAAAAGCGATTTTCTGTAAAATATTTATTGTAGTTACTGCCACCTCTTTCCTTCCTTGGCATCAGATCTGTAATGGCAGCCATTTTTACATTGAATCAGCAGATGCCGTTAAGTTTGCATTTTTCACGATTTCTGATAAAATCAGGGCCCTGCTAATGAGACCTAGCAGTATTAAGAGTAACTACTGACAAGTTGTTGGCTTAGGTAATACAAGTAATATACACAGAATTCATCTCTACTTAATTCAGTGTGAAACAGGAGCACACAGAATTTTACAATATGAATAAAAACAACATGTGATTCTAAAATGTAAAAAGCTTCTTTACTACAATAAAACTATTATGTTAAAAGCCATCAGTACTTCACCCATTCAACTCTGACCCAGAAATAAATTTAAAAAAAAGTCTACAAGAACATTGAGCAAAACCTTTTTGCTGATTAAAGCCAGTCAAATGTATTTTTTAAGAGCTATGCTGTCTTTAATCACATCAGTGTGAAGTAAGTTATGGATGATACCACGGGGAGGAAAAGTATGTTATGTTAGAGTGGTAAAAGACTGAACATAACTCTTGAAAGTTAGTGTAAAAGGGGGTTCACCTTTAACTTACATGTTAGTGGACTAACAAGCCAACCTCATTACCTTATCAAAATGTAACCCCAAAAATCAGCACTGCACACAAAACAGGACTCCAAATCAAAATGCAGAAGCTTTTCTCTGCAAGAAAGTTCAGTCAAGAGTGCAGCATACAGCAATGCTGCATAGGTTGAAAGCCCAAGCTTTTTCAACTCGTCACCTTTTCTTTAGGCAGGAGATAGCATGGGGTTCAGTAGTGAGAAAACCAGTGGTCCAACTAAGCAACCCTTTTAACTTACATAGATAGTAAACTGTGCACATCATAATTCTAGAACAATGAGTAATGTGTTTTAAAGTTTAATTCACGTGTCCAATACAAAAATTCTAATGTATAAATATATTAAAGTTCATGCCATTTTATTATTTTTTTTTTTACAGTACATTATGATAGGTTCTTGAATAAACTGCAGGTCTACACTGTGAAATATTCATAAAAAAGGAAGCCCTCAATATGAGGTTAATCTTGTTTGCTTTCAAAGACACAAGTTTCATTTCTCTAGTTCTTTGGGTTTTGCCACATATTCCCGGAACATGGAGTAGAGCACACCTACAAAGAGAAGAACACAATTTGTCAGACTAGTTTCAAAAAAGTGTGCACACATTCACACCAGCTGATAATTCAGTTAAGAGTACAGTGTTTTGCTTCAAAGCAACTACTGTAGAAGTTAGACCATTATTATTTGCCTAAGCTCAATGCTGTAGGCTGTGTATTATGCAAGCTATGCACTATGGGGCAGATTTTACAATCTACGCACGGGTGTAGATTTGTGCACGCAACCCGGCGCGAACAAATCTACGCCCCATTTTATAACATGCGCGCGCTGCTGCGTGCATGTTATAAAATCCAGGGTCGGCGCGCGCAAGGGTGTGCACAATTGTGGTCGCCGCATCTCAACAAAAAAAGATATAGTTGTGATGGAGAAGGTACAAAGAAGGGCAACCAAAATGATAAAGGGGATGGAACAGCTCCCCTATGAGGAAAGGCTGAAGAGGATAGGGCTGTTCAGCTTGGAGAAGAGACAGCTGAGGGGGGGGTATGATAGAGGTCTTTAAGATCATGAGAGGTCTTTAATGAATAGATGTGAATCGAAGGACTAGGGGGCATTCCATGAAGTTAGCAAGTAGCACATTTAAGACTAATCGGAGAAAATTCTTTCACTCAACGCACAATAAAGCTCTGGAATTTGTTGCCAGAGGATGTGGTTAGTGCAGTTAGTGTGGCTGGGTTCAAAAAAGGTTTGGATAAGTTCTTGGAAGAGAAGTCCATTAACGGCTATTAATCAAATTTACTTAGGGAATAGCCACTGCTATTAAATGCATCAGTGGCATGGGAACTTCTTAGTGTTTGGGTAGTTGCCAGGTTTGGCCTCTGTTGGAAACAGGATGCTGGGCTTGATGGACCCTTGGTCTGACCCAGCATGGCAATTTCTTATGTTAACTTGCGCGCGCTGAGCCGCGTAGCCTGCCTCCGTTCCCTCAGAGACCGCTCCGAAATCAGAGTGGCCTTGGAGGGAACTTTCCTACTGCCTCCCCCTATCTAACCCACCCTCCAGCCCTACCTAAATCCCCCCCCCCCACCTTTGAGAATTTATGCCTGCCTCTGGGCAGGCATAACTTGTGAGCGCCGGCCGGCTGCCGGCACGCGGTCCCTCCGCACAGAGGCCTTGGCCCCGCCCCCAGAAAGCCCCGGGACATACACGCGCCACTGAGCCTATGCAAGATAGGCTTGGCATGTGCAGGGGCAGCTTTTTGGGGGTTACGTGAGTATGTTACACATGTAACCCTTTGAAAATCTGCTCCTATGCTTCAAATATACACTAAGGAAAAGAAATGTAAGTTACAAAAGTTAGATGATATAAAAAAAGTAAGCAAATGAAAAGAATGTTTCATCACTGTGCTGAATATAAAATGTTAATAAAGGGTTCACAAAGCACATAGCAATACATCAAAAAATATTTAGACCTAAAATTACATGCATCTCCTTCCCTACAAGCACCTGTGGATCAGAATACTATGAAATACCTCATATGGAAGAAGATTTGATTGGTTCATGCAATGCTTAATGTAAATTGGAGAGAAATTACTTACCTGTTAATTTCATTTTCCTTAGTGTAGACAGATGGACTTAGGACCTGTGGGACGTACCAAAAAGCTACTCCCTGCAGTCCAGTCAACACCGCACGTGCAAAGGTTGCATCCTCCCAGGCCTGCACATCCAGATGATAAAACCTGGAAAAAGTGCACAAGGACCTCGTCGCAGTTTGGCAGATATTGACGATAGCAAAAGACTAACCACCACCCATGTTACTGCCTGAGCCCTAGCAACAGCTTTCCAACATCCACATACACAACCGTGATTACCTCCTTAATCTAACAAGCTATGATAGTCCGTCAAGCCAGAGTGCCCTTCTTACTCCTACCATGGAGAACAGGCAATTTGTCTTTCAAAAAGACTCAGACCTCCTAATACTGCACAAGATGCTTAACATACAAGGAGCACAAAGGCAAACTCCTCTGCATCACTGACCTCATCAGGGATGGCAAGGAGATGGACTAACTCAAATGAAAGTCTGAGACTACCTTGGGCAAGAAAGATGGAACAGTATGCAGCTGTAACACCCTCGGAGTCACCCGAAAGAACAGCTCCCAGCAAGACAAGGCCTGCAGCTCAGAAATACGATGAGAAGGATGAGAAGAACATATAGTTACCAGGAACACAGTCTTCAAGGTCAACACCTGTAAGGAAAGGCTACGCAGTGGTCAGAACATAGGGCCAGCCAAGAAGTCCAGCACCAAATTAAGACTCAATGAAACCAATAACCTCAAGGGAGGTGCTTCACTCCCTTTAAAAAAAAAAAAAAAGGGCCACATCAGGACGAGACAAGGAAATTCCATTCACAAGGCCTCTGAAAACAGGCAAGAGCCGTAATCTGCACCTTCAAGGAATTATGGGCCAAGCCTTTATTCAATCCATCCTGCAAAAAAAATCCAGAATGAGAAGGATCATATCTGGATGAGGAAGAACACCCCCCTCCTTACACCAGGCCTAAAAAACAACTCTCCAAACCCGCACATGAGCCAAGGAAGTGGAGAACTTGCAAGCATGAAGTAAGGTGGCAATCACCATTGCTTCAACAGGCGAGCCCTCTCAAGAGTCAAACCGTAAGACAGAATAAAGTCAGATCTTCATGAAGAACCAGTCCCAGCTGAAGCAGATCCATGACCAGTAGAAGACGAAAAGGGGCCTCCACCAGGAGTCATCACAAATCCACATACCAGACACCTGTGCCAGTCTGGTGCCACCAGGAGTACTAGCCTCCTGTGGCCTTCGATCTTGCAAATTATCCTGCCCAGCAAGGGCCATGGTGGAAAGGTATAAAACAATCTGTCTTCCGGCCTGACCTGTACGAAAGCGTCTATTCCCAGGGACCACAGATCTCTCCTGTGACTGTAGAAGCGAGGAACCTTCACATTTCGAGAAGTCGCCAGCAGCTCTAGGAACAGAAGGCCCCAGTGATCCACAATCAGCTGAAATGCTTCAACTGACAACACCCACTCAACTGGGTCCAGACTCTCGCTGCTGAGAAAGTCTGATCTTGTCTTTTCCTGCAATGTGAGAGGCCGAGAACATCTGCAGGTGACCACCTTCCCATTCCATCAGCTGGTCTATTTCCTGCAACACTTGCTGGCTCTTGGTTCCCTCCTGGCGATTGATATAGGCAACCATTGTCACATCGCGAGACATCCCGGGAATCGCTGGATTCTGCAGCCTGTGGCTAAAGTGCAAGCATGCCAGCTATACCACCCGGGCCTCCAGGCGGTTGATGTTCCAGCGGGACTTTTCAGCATTCCAGTGAGCCCCCACAACCGTGGAGAATCACTTCTGTCGCAAGTACCAACCAGGCCTGAGAGGACAGATGATCTTCCTGCGACTACCACTGGAAGTGGGAACAGATTTCCATTAGTAAAGTGGAACCAAACAGCATAGTCCCGAGACTGCAGGTTCCAATGAGATAGACAGTGTTGAAGAGGACACATGCGCCCTTACCCATAGCACCACTTCCAGGGTAGCTGCCATCAAGTCGAGTAACTGTAGGTAGAACCACACCGTTGGGTGTATTGTATTCATCAACTGATGCACTTGAAACAATGTCTGGATCCGAACATCCAGTAGGAAAACTCTGTCCTGTCTCATGTTGAACCGGACCCCCAGATACTCCAATGACTGGGATGGTTGAAGAGTGCTCTTGGTCAGATTCACCACCCAACCAAACTCCTGCAATCACCTTGTGTGTCACCAGGCGGCTCTCTTCCTGAGACTTGGCTCGAATCAGCCAGTTGTCCAAATATGGGTGCACCAGGATTCCTTGTTTTCACAAGGCCGTGGCTACCAGCACCATAATCTTGTAAAATGTTCTGGGAACGGAGGCTAGACCAAAAAGCGCACCCAAAAGCGATAATGGTGCCACAACACCGCAAAGCATAGAAAGCGTTGGTGTTCCAATCGGATGAGGATATGAAGGTAAGCCTCTGAGATCCAAGGAGGTCAGAAATTCCCCCGACTGTACCACCATTATTACACAGTAAGGTTTCCATTCAAAAATTAATCACCTTCAAATTATGGTTGACCCTCTTGAGATCCAAGATGAGACAAAAGGAGCCCTCCTCCTTGGACACAACAAAATTAATGGAATATTGCCCCATTTACAGTGCCCACATTTTCGTGGGCAGCGGAACCATAGCCCTCAGCCTGAGGAGACTCTGAAGCATGAACTCCACTGCCTGCTTCTTCTGCAGGAAGTGACAAGGGGACCCCATGAACATGTCCCAAGGAATGCTGCAAAATTCCAGTGCATATCCTTCTTGTATCACCTCCAGGACCCACTGGTCCGATGTGATCTTGACCCACCTCTGATAAGAGAGAGACATCCCCCTATTTCCTTTTCCAGAAGGTGGGTCAGCAAATCTTCATTGGGAAGCTCGAGAAGGTCCACCACCCAAGCCTGTCTGCTCTAGAGTTGCTGGGGATGAAAGGCTGAGTCTGCAGGGACAAAAATGCCTGGAACTGTGGAAACGACCCCTCATACCAAATGGGCACTGTAATTGTTTCTTATCCTCCAGCAACAGAGGTACCGGAGACTTGCCCCATTTACTGGCCAGTTTCTCCAACCCACTCCCAAATAAGAGCGAGCCTTTAAAGGGCAACTTGGTAAGATTGGCTTTGGAAGCTGAGACAGCTGATCAATTTCACAACCAGAGTTAACACCTGGCCACTATCACCGAAGCCACTCTTCTGGCCAAGATACAGACCAAATCACTGCCTGCGTCTGCTAAAAAGGCGGCAGCAGGCTTCATAACCACTCTGGAATTATCTCCAGACTCAACCTCCTGAGACAGAAGCAGACAAGATCTCACCACTACAGTACAACAGGAGGCAATCTGTAAATTCATCTCCACTACCTCAAAAGCTAGCTTAAGAATAGCCTCAATCCTATCATGTACATCCTTCAAGGCCGCTCCTCCCTCTACAGAAATAATCATCCGCTTAGACACTACATACCAGAGCAGCCGGGTCCAGGCCAAGCCCAGAAGGAACTGGGAGTTGGTCCTACAGAACTGCCCTCGCCAGAGGGAGAACCAAAATCTGGCATCCCCCCAGTCAAGGCTGTGACCAACTCATCATCAGCATAGGAAGAGCCAGTCTTAGCAAAATCTGAGGAAGACAATTCTCCCCAAGCGCCTGAGCAGCACTGACACAGGTTGGAAGCCAGGTCAGGCTGAGGAGCCCTAATATGACAGGCAACACAAATAGGAAGACACTTAGGCTTCTTGCTTACCAGCACCATCACTACGGTAAATGTGCATCGGAACGGCTCACACTCAAAAATGAAATGCGCCCAAAAAAATAAGTGCCTAGAAGATAGCACAGCAAAGCATACGCACAACCTGTGCCAACAAGTTAAGAGCGTAAAAAGCGCACCCAAAAACAGAGCGTATATTGCATGTGCAGAGCCGACACACTGCGCACACCAAAGGCCTATAGAGGGCAGTAGAACATGCACAAAAGCACACAAAAACGGCCGCCATAGCCCACCATAAGGTGCGCAAGAAAAAATCCTAAGTGTGGAGCCTAGCCCACCGGGGACTACTCAGCCCGCCAGGCTGCCCAGTTCCCCAACCCTAATGGCAGCAGGAATGAATGTTGGCACCGAGAACAAAGACCGGAAGAAGTCCTGAAAACCCCCTGTCTCTGACTGAAGTAAACTTTTTTTTTTTAAACCTTACCTGAGCTCAGCACTTACCAGCTGAGTAGAGAGTCTCCAGCTGTGGGGGAAGGGGTAGGGGGGGGAGAAGAGTGTATCTGCTGTCAATGCCATGCTCGGCCTCCAGCACCCATTGCTTTTCAGCTGAACTAGCAACTAAGTCCAAGCCAGGAAACCCATTAACTGGACCAAGGCACACCTCTGAGGGACCACAGAAATCGCCTCTGAATTCTCAACTGGGGGAGGGACCTTTAGGTATCACCGCAAGAGAGCGGGGACTCTTTTCCTGAATTTAGAATTTCAAATTTCTCCTTTCAAAAAGCTCAAAGCAATCCCCATTGGAAGATGTACGTCCACCATCTACTGGAGACAGCGAACACTGGCAGGCTAGGCTCACTGCAGGGTTATATATACTGTGACGTCAGCATGCTCCATCTCCATCTGCTGGCAGGGGAGCATAAATCCACTGGTCCTGAGTCCATCTGTCTACACTCTAGAAAAACATGATTGATTGCACAGCCAACATTCAGCATCAGAACCCCACAGTTCAGGAATGTTTCAATAATGAATGAGCATCTCAGAGACATGGTGGAAGGAGGATAACCAATGGGATAGCACAATACCAGGATAAAAATAATATCACAATGATAGAGGAGCAACTTGGTGGTGGGGTGATGCTTTATGTCTGGGATGGCATAGAGTCCAACCAGATAAAAGATTCTGCAAGAGACTATGGGGCAGATTTTCAAAGGGTTACGCGCATAACCCCCGAAAAGCTGCCCCTGCGTGCGCCGAGCCCCGGGATGCGCTATGTCCCGGGGCGTTCCCGAGTCCTCCGGCACAGCGGCCGTGCCGGACATTCATGCGCCGGCAGCCGGCCAGCGCGCACAAGTTACGCCTGCCTTGGGTAGGTGTAACTCGCCAAAATAAGGTGGGGGGGCGAAAAAAGTTCCCTCTGAGGCCACTCCGATTTCGGAGGGAACGGGGAAAACCATCGGGGATCCCCTAGGGCTCAGTGCGCGCAAGGTGCACCCCCTTGTGCGCGCTGAACCCGGATTTTATAACATGCGCGTGCATGTTATAAAATCGGGCGTAGATTTGTGTGTGCCAGGTTGCACACAAGTTTTAAAATCTGGCCCTAAATGCATACTTGAATCTTTACAGGAAAAAGTCCCTTGTGTGTTAGGGGAAGAGTATAGTGATAGGAGTATACTACAGTCCATCTGGCCAAGATGAGATGAACAGTGAAATGCTAAGAGAAGTGTATTAGTGCAATAATAATGGGAGATTTAAAGTTACCCAATATTGACTGGGTAAATGTAACATCGGGACATGCTAGAGAGAAAGTTCCTGAATGGTATAAATGACAGTTTTACGGAGCAACTGGTTTAGGAACAGACACAATTTTAGATCTAATTCTCAGTGAAATCAGGGATCTGGTGAGAGGTAACGTTGTGGGGCCTCTTAGCAATAGTGATCATAACAGGATCAAATCTGAATTGAAAAGAAAGGGGGACAGTAAGTAAATCCATGGCTCTAGCACCAAGCTTTCAGAGAAACTTTGACAAAATGAGGATAACAGTTTAAAATAAATAAAAAATCTGCATCTTTAAAAAGTGAGGTGAAACAGGCTATTTTAGCCAAAAGACCTTCATTCAAAAATTGGAAGAAGGAACCATCAAAGGAAAATAGCTTGTCTTATCAAGGTCTTACATTTAGCTAGCCAATGCTTATGCTTTATAGTAAGAGAGAATTTGAAAAGAAGTTGGCCGTAGAGGCAAAAATTCATAATACAAAAACTTTATTTTAACTATATCTGAAGCAGTAAGCCTGCAAGGGAGTCTGTTGGACTGTTAGATCAGTGGTTCCCAACCCTGTCCTGGGAACATGCACATTCTCTCATACATATTCATTGTGGATATCCAGAAAACCCGACTGGCTGGAGGGGTCCCCAGGACAGGGTTGGGAACCACTGCGTTACAGAGGGGGTTAAAGGGGCATTTAGGGAAGATAAGGTTATTGCGGAAAGACTAAACACATTCTTTGCTTCTGTGTTTACTGAAGAGGTTATTGGGGAGATACTTATTCCAGAGACTGTTTAAGGGTGATGATTCACACGAACTGAACCAAATTATGGTGAATCTGGAAGATGAAGTAGGCCAGACTGACAAACCAAAAAGTAGTAAATCACCTGAACCGGATTGGCTCTGAAAATTTCAGACCTATTAGTAAGAGTTTGTAAACTATGATTAAAATCATCCATTGTACCTGAAGACCAGAGGGTAGCCCGTGTAACCCTAATATTTAAAAAGGGCTCTGGGAAGATCCAGGAAACTATAGACCGGTGAGCCTGACTTCAGTGCCGGAAAAAATTGTGGAAACTGTTATAAACAAAGTCACAGAACATTTAGATAGACATGGTTTAGTGGGACACAGCCAGCATGGATTTAACCAAGGGAAGTCTTGCCTCACAAGTCTCCTACATTTTCTGAAGGGATAAACAAACATGTGGACAAAGGTGAACCGGTAGATGTAGTGTATTTGGATTTTCAGGTGGTGTTTGACAAAATCCCTCCTGAGAGGCTTCTAAGAAAACTAAAAAGTCACGGGATAGGAGGCGATGTTATGTTCCACAGTAGAAATTACCACCCAGGAAAGAGATCTAAGTATCATATTGGATAAATCTTGTAATAGTCAACTCAGTGAGCTGCGGCAGTCAAAACAAAGCAAACAGAATGTTAGGAATTAGGAAGGGAATGGTTAATAAAACGGAAAATGTCATAATGCCTCTGTATTGCTCCATGGTGAGACCGCACCTTGAATACTGTGTACAATTCCGGTCGCCGCATCTCAGAAAAGATATAGTTGCGATGGAGAAGGTACAGAGAAGGGCTACCAAAATGATAAAAGGAGATGGAACAGCTCCCCTATGAGAAAAGGCTAAAGAGGTTAGGACTGTTCAGCTTGAAGAGACGGCTGAGGGGGGATATGATAGATGTCTATAAAATCATGAAAGGACTTGAATGGGTAAATGTGAATTGGTTATTTACCCTTTTGGATAACACAAGGAGTAGGGTGCACATTCCATGAAGTTAGCAAAAATAGCTTATTTAAAATAAATCAGAGAAAGTTCTCACACTCAATGCATAATTAAGCTCTGGAATTCACTGCCAAAGGATGTGGATATGGCATTAAGTGGTACGTTGGGTTTAAAAAAAGTTCCTAGAGCAGAAGTCCATAAAGGACTAGTAGCTTGGGATCTATTCATTTAATGTTTGGGTACTTGCAACTTGGCTGGCCACAGGATACTGGGCTTGATGGACCCTTGGTCTGACCCAGTATATAGCATCTCTTATGTTCTTATATATAGAAAATATTTTTGCAGCCGGGTCATTGGGGGGGGGGGGGGATTACTACTTTACTATTTCATAGGATACTAAAAGAGAGAGAGTTCTTGACACAGCCATCCTTCTCCAGTATTCTGAACTGCAGGGCTGCTGGTGCTTCACGTCCATCTCTGATTAGTTATAATAATTCACAGGTCCTCCATGTCAACTAAGACTAGTTTTGAAATATTGTATACTTATCTAAGGCATTTGCCTTTTTTATCCACAGTAGAAATTAATCTAAAAGTAACATACCACATGTCATCGCTCCCACCACAAAGCCCTGGGCTGCCACACGCATATGTATCAGATGGACAGACATTTTTGTATTCCCACGGCTCTTCAGCTTGTAGAGTCCATAAGCTACAACTGCAGTGAAGCCTGCCATACCTTTTTATAAAACAAAAACAAGAACATTTTTATTGTAAGAGCACAAAATATTTGCCTCTATGCAGTAGGTTTCACAAACCAATTTATAAAAGGCTCAGATCACATATTCAACAACACTGGTGCCTCATGGGTTAGTTATTTTAATGTGAGGATGATAGAGAGTGTAAAACAGAATTTAGAGGACATCATTGTGTGTACAGCACCCTTCTGCAAGAAGTGTCCATCACACCTACATTCCCGTCGGGAAGAGTCAAGCTCACCCCTGCACCCAAGTCTCCCAGAGTGGTGGAAAGATATAGGAAAAGGCAAACTTAAGATTTAATGACGACTACAGCATGAAAGTTACCTCAAACCCACTTTAACATTTCAAAATAAAAGCCTAACAAAATTCAGCAATTCCAGGAACACAAAGTATCCAAGTTGGTGAATGATTTAATTTCAAACTTTTATACCACCTTTCCGGTCAAGGTGTTTGAGGTTAGTGACAGTTTCTTTTAAAGGCTATGACATATGAGAGTTCTCCTTCCTGAT
The DNA here is from genome assembly GCF_901001135.1 of Rhinatrema bivittatum. NCBI lineage: Eukaryota > Metazoa > Chordata > Amphibia > Gymnophiona > Rhinatrematidae > Rhinatrema > Rhinatrema bivittatum. The sequence continues at coordinate 71,154,570 of NC_042616.1, read as the reverse complement.
AGTTGCTTCTAATAAAAACATTTCTTGGTGTATGTGTCAGACTTTTTTTTATTTATTTATTTTTTTTAAACAGGGGCCTACGAGGATTCTCCACACTGAGGACTGGTGCTGCCAGAATCCTCCCCTTGTGCACGTGCATCAGTTTCTTGCTGAAGAGGCAAGGCTTATATAGTTCCTAGACTTTCTATAAGAAGATGACAATCCTGTGCAAATGTGCCTTTTAATTAAGGAGAAACGTGTGCATTTATTGGAGAGAAAGATGTGCTCTGTGAAGTATGCAAATTCTTCTTCTAGTGTACCAAGGTGAATGAGAGGACTGGGAATTTTAAAGCCTCCTGAAAGAAACACCACCATTGGGATGGGGAGGCTGCTTTTATTCAGCCAGCAGTCAGTCAGATCATTGACCTTCTTTTGACTTTTCATGCCCCGAATACAGGCATGAAAGTTTTGCACTCAGTCCCTTCCACCTTTACACAAGTTAGAAAATGCAACTTGCTCTAGAAGCACCCTGACACAGCTATGAAGTCAGAGCTTGAACTCGTTAAAAAAAAAAAAAAAAAAAAAAAAAAAAAAGAGAGAGACTAGCCATAATGTCTTCTCCCTAGATAGGTATTTGTATCCCTATGGTAGGCCCACCTAGTAACTCAAGGTGAGGTTTAGGTAATTAGTGTAGGGGGTTAGGGGCCACTTTGACTTTCAACGTGAGACGTACGAACAGAACAGTGCACTCTTGTGAAGATTTGATGACCTTCGGAGTGAGGAAACTCACCCAAAGATGAGATTTGTGCAATGTTCTCTCAACCTAGCATGAAGCTAGGTTGAGAGAACATTGCACAAATCTCATCTTTGGGTGAGTTTCCTCACTCCGAAGGTCATCAAATCTTCACAAGAGTGCACTGTTCTGTTCGCATGTCGCACTCTGCATGTCAAAGTGGTCCTAACCCCTACACTAATACCTAAACCTCACCTCGAGTAGCTAGGTGGGCCTACCATAGGAGGTATAAATACCTACCTAGTATAAGGGCCTTATAGCTCTTCTCTCTCAGATGGTGAGGCTGGTACTCTGGGAGCTTCAAATCCACTAACACAGGCCTTTCAGGAGACATTGCGAAATGCAATAAAACCTTACCGCCCCGTAACGCAAGCTATCGCACAGCTTAACGCTACTGAAAAAGGTGTAGTTAAAAATCGGCATTAAGTCTGTGCGATAGAACTTCGCAGACTGGCAAACCCAGCCCACTCCCCGCCCCTAACTCCTCCTGTTTTTCAAATTTGCATCTCACCATATGATATGGTGCTATCGCATGCGATAAGCCCTTAACGCACGTGAAAACACCTTAGCACATTTTGATAAATGAGGGGGTTAGACAAGCTTGAACTGTGTTAGAGAACTTTGCTTTCCAAATTAGAATGACATGTCATGCTCTGATACCTCTCCCTTTTTATGGCACAATATAACATGTGTTGCCCATTTGCTTGGCAACCAGTTCAAAAGCCACTTGGTTAATGAAAGAATTTATGGTATCAGACTCCTATTATGGGTGGGGGAATGACAGAGAGAACCTGGCTTTTATAATACATGATTATTCGTTAGAAATAAAAGAAAAACCTTACCAATAGGTACGAAGGGAGACTCTTTGGTTTTTCGAATCAGTTTTGCAGTCCGGTTGTCCTTTTCCTCATAGGTAGGAAAAACACCTTCTGGATTGGATGCCATTTTGGCTGTTAAAAAAAGAAAAAAAAAAGTTAAAGAATGAAACATTAATTTTTGTACTACTGCATGAAAAAGAGAACAGGATACTGGAATGCTTATAAATGTACAGCAGAAAGAGTGGATAAAAACAAACATTCACAATAACTGTAAAATTAAGCCAATGTTTGTAGTCTGGTATTGCCTCAGGTCACTTTCTCTTCCACTCATGTGTTCTTTGAAGTAGCAAATTTCCAGACTTCACACCAGAGAACTGAGTTTTCAGCAAATGTTCTAAACTATCCTGAAAACTGGGGGTTAAGGGCTACATTTGCAACAGTTAAAACTGAAACAATATGGCTAAATATTTGCAGTGGGTGCTACAATATTTCCATCTTTTTTTGCTTGCAAGTGGAAAACATCCCGATAGCTCTGCTCTAAAGCTGCTTCCCCACAGAATGGTATGGACAGCAGAAGGCTGTTATACAAATGAGGAGGCATGCGTTTGTAAGGAGCAGACACAATAGAGTGTACCTAGTCTAGTGCACAGGACATGCATTTTGGAGTCGCTAGACTAGTACCCGATGCAGAGGTAACAGGTGTTCGTGTGACAGCAGGATGTTAGACCTCACACATGGCGCTCAGCATGGAAAATGTATGTCCGTTTCTGGAACTTTGACTGAGCAAACCCAGCATGCCCTATTCCACTCATCCACACAGGGTCCCTGTGTGGATGCATGGAATAGGGCATGCTGGGTATGCTCAAGCTGGGTAAGTTCAAGCTTGTCTAACCCCCTCATTTATCAAAATGTGCTAAGGCGTTACGATAAAAATTAAACAAAAAATAGGAGAAACCCAACTCTGTGGGGCGGCAGGCAGGTTGGTTTTGTGAGGACTAACATCCTGCTGTCCTGGGACGACACCTGTTACGAGTATGGTGACTAGGACAAGCAGAATGTTAGTTCTCACACATGGGTGAATCCCTAGCTACAGGCTGCTCCCAACACAAAAAGGGGACCAATGAGCACCAACCAGGTGCGAATGGGCACAACCACCACAGTGGTAACTGAGGGGGAGACAGCCTGAACCCAAAACAATGGGCAGGGAGAGTTGTTTTCTACTCCTCAAAGAGATTCCAGAAGGCCAGACTGGCCGAACCTACTGTCACATCGGCCATCCCTATCCAGACTGTAGTGAGATGCATGTGTGTGGAAAGTACTCCATATCTCAGCCTTGCAGATCTCCTCCACGAGAACTGCCCACAAGTGGGCCACCGACTTTGCCATAGTTCTGACAGAATGAGCCTTGACATGACCCCCAAGATGCAGTCCCACCTGGGCATAACAGAAGGAGATGCAGTCCACTAGCCAATGTGTTAAGTGGTTGCGCCATTAGAAGCAGCTTAACTGTGCTGCCCAATAATACAGAGGTCCAGTACCAAATTTGATCAGAACAAATTTTACTTTTATATGCAATAATAAATTTATCAGGATACCTCTGGAAGACCCAGAGTGAGAGCCATCTTTTTCAAAGCTCTCCCTGCGTGTCTTAGCGTTTGTCAGTTAAGTGCTGGCTTTTATAGGTAAAACATACAATGATCCCCAATAGGACTCCATACATGTGAGTATCAGGTACCACGCGTCCTGTGTCCAAATCAGACAGACTGGGCCAGATTTTCAAAGGGATACATGCGTGAAATACACGCGTACCCCCCGAAAACCTGCCCGAAGTTCCCCCCCTGCGCGCACCAAGCCTATGTTGAGTAGGCTCGACGGCGCGCACAAGCCCCGGGATGTGCGCAAGTCCCGGGGCTGCGGCCTCCGAAACAGCTCCCGGGCCAGGGAATCGTGCAGCCGGCGCGCGCGAGTTATGCCTGCTTCGAGCAGTCTTCTGGAATAAAGGTTGGGGGGGGGGGGGGGGGGAGGGGGAGGGAACGGAGGCAGGCTGCTGATTTTGGGCAGCCTTGCACGCGCCGACCCCGGATTTTAACGGGTACACGCGTATCTATTAAAATCCCACGTATTCTTGTTTGCGCCTGACGCGCGAACAAAAGTATGCATGTGCGTAACTTTGTAAAATCTACCCCCACTGCGTCTAAGATGCCCTGGTCCCACCTTCCCTCTTGATATCCAATTAGGCCTAGAGACCACCCACGTGTCTGCTGCGTACTGTCAATCTTCTGTTAGTTCTTTGTCCCGTCAGTCTTTCAGTCTCTTGATAAGACTCTGAATCTCAGGGGGAATCTCCATGATTCTCCGATTTCACTGGGGCCCCTCAAGAGGAGGCTGTAGTCTGTGAGAATGTGACCTCAGCCATTTGCCCTTTGTAACCTCATGACCTTCCATCATAGGTTTTGAGCAGCTCCAGCTGTCTCCCAGAGTCTTGAATCTAGGTTCGCTCTGAGGTCCTTATAGCCAGTTTCAGTTGGGCCAGAGACAGCAAAGGGTTCTGGGAAGCTGAGTGAACCAAAGTCTGAAGCTGAAGTCTTCATGTTAGGCTTCCCATATATCATTTCCCTCTAATGGCAACTCACAATCTATTCCTAACAAAGGAAATGAAGAGTTGGGTGGACTGTCTATGGGATTCTGTCTGCTCCAGATAGAAGGCTCTTGCAATCCAAAATGTGCAAGGCTTGTTTGCCTTGGTGCGAATGGGGCCTGGGAAAGAATGTTGGCAGGACAATTGACTGGTTAAGATGGAAACCCATCACCACTTTAGACAGGAACTTAGTATGGTCTTGTGTAGGCACCTTATCATGATAAAACTTATATAAACAAGTGGATAAGTTACCAAGGCCTGGAGCTCGCTGAAATGGCCGCCACCAAAAATATGACCTTCCAGGTCAGGTACTTCAGGTCACAGGATTGCAGCGGCTCAAAAGGAGCTTTCATCAGCTGAACTAACACTATGTTGAGGTCCCAAGGCACAGAGGGAGGCCAAATTGAAGCAGGCCTCGCATAAAACGTACAACTATCAGCTGTACAGAGATGAGCATTCCAGCCACACCTTGGTCGTATGCGTCAATTGCACAGAGATGAACTAAGAGTTGTTTTTCAAGCCAGCCTCTAATAAGTGAAGGTGGTAGTCAAGCAGTTTTTGCGTGGGGCAGAACAATCTAGGGCCTTCTGCTCACACCACACAAAAAGCCTCCTCCACTTCAGTCCATAAGACTTTCTAATAGAAAGCTGAAAGCAGAAGACTCCTGTCCCAATGTCAGGAAAATGTGTCAGAGGCTGGTTTGCTGTCTAACCTGTGCAGGGAGCAGAATTGAGCCACCTTCCTGTTGCAGGAGGACAAGTCTACATCTGGGCTTCCCCAGAGGCGGAAGAGCCAGTTTGCCACCCCCTGGTCCAGAGATCATTCATGTGGTCTGAAGGCATGACAGTCTGTCTGCTATCTCATTCTCTGTTCCAGCCAGATACATGGCCCTGAGTACCATCCTTTGGTATAGGGTCCAGGATCAGATCTGGACATCTTCCCGGCACTGGAGGTACAACTCTGTGCCTCCTTGCTTGTTGACAGCAACTTGGTTGTCTATTTGTATATGTGGTATCAAAACAACTTTGCTGGACAGCAGATCTCTGAAAGCCCATAGTGCATACCTGAGCACCCGGAACTCATTTGAAACTGTGCTTCCTAGGTGTACCATAAGCCCTAGGTGCAGAGCCCCTCTACATGAGCTCCCCACCCCAATGCGGATGCATCTGTGGTTAGGACAATTCGAGTCGGGGGATTTTGGAAAGATATAACCTATTCCAAATTTGAGAGCCCGCCACCAGGACAAAAAGTCCAGGAGAGGCTGGGTGACCGATGCACGCCCAGAGGTTCTGAGTGGCCCATTGGGCTCTGCACACGTGCAAGCATGCCAAGGGAGTAACATGGAATGTTGCGGGCATGTGGTCCAACAGCCTCAACAAGAGTCAAGCTGAAACCTACTACTCTGTTGAATCACCACAGCTAGATGCCAAGGTGACTGCAGCAGGAAGGCTTTTGCCTGAACAGTTTCTAGCAGGGCTCCTATGAAATTCAACCGAGCTGATGGGCTGAGATGGGACTTTGGGTAGTTGATGACAACCCCTAGTGACTCCAAACACCCAGACCGACTGGCCCCTGAGAGGTGCCCTTGACCAGCCAATTGCTCAAGAACAGGAAAACATGCACTCCCACCACGGTCAGACACTTTGTAAAGACACTTGGGGTCAACACTAACTCAAACAACAACACTGTACTGAAAATGCCTTTTTCCCACCACAAATCTAAGATACATTGAGATCTTTCCGCGTCACAGGAAGTGAGTGTATGTATCCTTTAAAATTGAGGAAGTATAGCCAGTCCCCTTTTTGCAGTAGAGGAATGCAAAATGGGAAACCATTTTGAACTTTTTTTTTTTTTTTTGAGAAATCAATTCAAGGCCTTTAGGCCTAGAATGGGATGGATTCCCCCTGTTCACTTTGGAATCAGGAAGTACCGGGAGCAGAAACCCTGCCCTCTTTGCCCTGGTGGGACAGGCTCGACTGCTGTGGCTGTTAAGAGCACGGAGAGCTCCCAAAGTGGTACCTCCTGATGCACTAATGGCTCCCAAAATGGGCATTGGGTGGGGGGGGGCAATTTGGCTGGAAACCCAATAGGTTTCATCTATACTCTTGACAGATGGACAAGACCCACTGGTCTGAGGTTATACTGGGCCACTGATCCACTAAACTGTAGCCTGCCCCTGACTGGGGGGGGGGGGGGGGGGGGGGTGTGTCCAACATATCAGGTACAGGTGGCTGGCTTATCCTCCCTACAATCCAGTTAAAAGCCATCCCAGGATTTGGCTGGGGAGCGCTCTGTTGCCTGGGATGGCCCCGTGAGCTCACCCTTTGCGAACATGTGTGAGGGGCTGGAGGATAGACAGACTGCCTCGCAGACCTCCTGGCTGAGAAGTGCTTGTCTGAAGTGATGACAGAGAGCTTCATTGTGATCCCGCAATTGGGCCACTGCGTCCCTCACCTCATCGCTGCAAAGATTCTCTCCTATGCACGGCAGGTCAGTGAGTCTTTCCTGTACCTCCAGTTGGCGATCAGAGCCCCACAGCCATGTCATTCTTCGGGTGCTGATTCCTGCTGCAGAGACTCACTGCCATCTCGAAAACATCATAGGTTGAATGAACCTCGTGTTTTCCTAACACCAGCGATAAGAAGGGGTCTTGCTGCTGCTGAAGCAGTCACTCAGCTACCTCTTCCAGCAGGACCTCTGCTTCCAGAGGTTTCAAGAGTATTGGCTCATGTAGAAATGGTAAGAAGCAATGTGCACAATGAGCATGGCCCCTTGGAACACTTTTCTCCCAACAGCGTCCATTGCTCTATGTTCCTTGCCCAGGGACACCAAGGCGTGGGTCCAAGAGCGCTTGGCCTTCTTGAAAGTGGATTCAACCACTACTGATTACCTCATCCATCAGCTGTCACACCAAACCCCATCTGCCTTCCTGTTGATGGGAGGTACTGTGAGGGGATGCTCCCAGATCCTCAGCAGCAACTCCCTAAAGATCTCATGTACCAGGACCGCCATTCTCTCTTTAGGGGCCTCCACGAACTGGAAGATTTCCAGCATCTTATGCCTGGCAACCTCCTCCGTCATTAACTGAAAAGGGATGGCCTCCGCCATCACCTGTACATAACCTGCGAAGGTCAGCTCCTCTAGAGGAGACCACCTTCTCTCATCTGGAGGAGACTGTTCTAAGGGGGACCCTTCAAGTCCTCAGAGGAGGATTCCGCAGTGTCATCCCCCCAGGCAGGTCACACAGAGCCTCATCCTCACTGTAGTCCACAGGGGATGGGGGCCCTGCATGCTTGGCCTTTGTCCAGAGGCTCAGGCATTGGTAGCACCGGTGCTGGCCCCAGCAAAGCTGGATGGGGGGCTGCAAGCCTCTGTGTCTCTGCCAGCCTCAAAGGAGCTTCCTCCTCAGAGGAGCTGGCAACAAGCACCGTATCGCTCAGGGGAAGCATTGGTGCCCCAGCAGGGAGAGTGCCGGCACTGTCGGTGCCACCGGTTCAATGCCCTGCAATGCCCAACTGCACCACCAGCTGGACCCTGCACTCCAGCTCCTCCTTGAACGTTTATGCCAAAACTTACTGGGAGGCAGAAGGGGTGGCCAAGTCTTCCTCGAATCCCCGAGGTGGATCAGCGACTGGCACCAGGACCGGTGGACATAATCCCAGATCCCCGGCATCGATGGAGGATGGACACTCTGAATGAACCGGCGCCTTGCAACAAAGATGATTGTGCTGATGCTTCCTAGAGTGCTGGAGGAAGATGACTACTACTGATATTCTTGACTTGGAAGAAACCGACTGGGGCCCATCCCTAGCACCCCTATCTGCTCAGGTGTCGAAAGAACAGATAGCCCCACCGATGCCTCACTGTCCATCAGTGCAAATGTCAGATGCCTTGGACTTCATCAACCCAAAAAGCTTCTTCTTCTTGTCAAGAAGAGTGCAATGTCCCTTGGGGGTCATCTGGGTGCACAAGCGGCAACTCTGGACATCATGCGATGCCACAGGCAGAGGACACACACTTTGTGACAGTCCATGATGGACATGGTCCTGACACTAGGGGCACCAACGGAAACTGGATGAGGCTATGATTAATGAAAGAAAAAAAAAAAAAAACTAAGACTGACAGGGGGCGCCCAGGAACGAGGCTGGGTGCGCGTTAGGACAATGGGCACTCAACACCAGCGCTGTTTTCAATGCGCGTCTTGTTGCATTGGCCCCAGTGTTGGAGTCTGGAAGGAGTGCAGAAAGTATGCAGACTGAGGTTTACTTATTGTTCTCTTTTTTTGCAATTGGGTGACAAGAACTGCATTAGGATATTCAGGTTTATTTTCCATTCCTTCCCCAGAGTCCTAAACATTCTACTGGCTTCCCTGAGTGGTGCGGCACACTGAGTATTACAGGGACCAAGGTCTGAAAATGATCCGGGGGGGGGGGATTCTGAACTCAACATGAATTACAATCCTCCCCAGCAAAAAACAAAGGGTGATGGCCCAGCCTGTATTTACACATTCGCAGAGGAGCAGGTAATGTAGACATGGAAAAGATTCATGTGGACAAAAAGAAAGAGCTAGGGAACATCTCCTTTTCTTTTTTTATTCTCTTCCTCCTGTATGGGCACATTTAGACATTTCTGGGGAGCAGGGGTTTAAAACTACTCTCACTGCTCCACTCCATACACCCCCCTCTGCTCATTTTCCCCTCTTCTGTCTCCCTCCCAGTTCCGCTTAGGTTCATCCATTTGTGTACACTGGTCTGGCAGGAAGATTAGGAAGGTTCAATTAGATTTTACCTGCTAATTGCCTTTCCTTCAGTCTTGACAGACCCCTCCCCGATCCCAATAAAAGATTGGTAGCTCCAAACGAGAAAAATAAAAGTAGATCTCTCTATATAGGGTTATGACGACTTAGGAAACCAAAACTAACAATTGTCTTTGGGTGTTTTTAGCTATGACAAAATACTGAGGAGCTAAGGCAGCACTGAGCTTTTGGTCTCTGCTTCCATCCGCTGGCTAGAGGATATAACCCCATTTGTGTAGATGGGTCTATCAGGACTAAAGGAAAGCCTTTTAGCAGGGAAGATCTAATTGAACCTTTCTTGCTTAGAAGAGTGGAGTGTTCCAGGGATTTATACTGAAACTGGTGCTTATTAATCTGCGAGTGATAACTCAGACCTGCTTTCAGGACTCTCATGTGTCATCCTCAGCTGTCCTGTAAATATATGTACAGCTGCCCTTGCAGCCATCCCACAGGTTTCCACTGGCTCAGTCATGTCACATATGACCCCGATGATGCCTGGGCCCTCACGGCATTGCTACCTTACAAGCCACTCCGCGAGTCCCTGTAACTGAGCCTTCTTGAACTCATCTGACTTGTTAATATCACCTAAAAGCACTGTGCCCATCTAGAGATCTAAGCTCTCGCATTTGACCTTGAAAATATATATAGATATCTCTATATAGGGTTATACACTTCAACACTTCAAGCAACCTACCTCCAGGTACTGCAGGCACCTCCCTATCTCCTGAAGGCCCACAGTCCACATCTGTAACCTGAGATCCTGGAAGGAGACAAAAAAAAAAAAAAAACCCCACACACCCCCCTTTCAAAACCACAGAGAGCAGTAGTGTGATCTGGCCCCTGGATCATGCTGCACTAGCCAGTAAGCTATTCCCCTGCACCTTTGCAATCTTGGTACATCATGCCTTCCTCGCCTTGAAAGGCTAACCTTAGGCTTTGCTACATGGCCCACCTTTGCAAAGGCGGCCATAACACCTGCCATTACCTATCCTCCATGTCTAGCTGCTTCGCTTCACACTGAAGGCTATGAAAGAGCAGATATGGCTCTTCTAGGGAAGACTTATTTGCCAAAGGTGGGAAACACACCTTGTATGCTACTCCTGGCCTAAAGCTAGGGAATGTGCAGGCCTTTGCCTGATCCATCCTCCGAAAGCTGATGCTGCTATGGTCCTCCCAGGCTATTTGAACCCCTTGCTTTTCCTTCTCACCCTTGGGGCTTGCTCGTCTAAGAGCTTATTGGTGTTTTCCCCCCCCAAAGGGAACACTTCTAAAAGCTCCTTACTTGACCCTTAAGTAGGGCAAAGGCCCCTTCCGCCAGACTCACATTTTCAGGTCTCCAGCCTGTCAGCTCCAAACTTCCTATTGATAACGATTGGCTGCTCGATTCTGCATGGAAAAAACTCTCTCATGCACCAGATTTGACAAACTTGCCCAGTGGGAGGAGGGATACCCTAATGGTTAGAGCAGTGGACTATGAACCAGGAGACCAGGGTTTGAGTCCTGCTGTTGCTCCTTGTGACCTTGGGCAAGTCACTTTACCCTCCTTTGCCTCAGGTTCAAAAACTTAGATTGTAAGCCCTCTGGGGATAGAGAATTGAGATCAAATGTCTGTATATAAAAAAAATAAATAAAATAAAGTTGTGATCCCTGTTCTCTCACAGTTTGTTCCCAGCCAATAAGGGAGCATTTTAGCTAGCAGCCAATATTTTTGGGACCTTACGTCCATCAGGGAAATTCTAGGTGGCCTGCGGTTGTCTTCTGCCTGGAACCCAGCCGCCTTGCTTCTTCCCTAGGATTTCTATTTCTGCTAGATTAGTCACAAGCTCCTTTCAGTCTATACGACGTATACCAAAGACGCCAGCGCACCCTGAAGGGAGTTTCTATCCACTCCCTTCTAGAGGCAATAGTGCAGTCTGCTCTGATCAGACACTAAGACCAATTACTCAGATCCTCACCTGAGAGCACAGGGCTTCACTCAGCCCTACGTGTAAGACAGCATTTGTTTTTTTTACACTGCTTAGCATTGAATTTTCAAAATAAAGTGATCTATAAACCTTTATAAACTGTTTAAGGCACTAAAAGGAGTTAATATTTTTCCTCTAGGTAGCGGACGGTTTCACTGCTCCTTGCCCTAGGTATCTGGGTCCCAGCTACCCACCGAGAGTTCCAGAAGCAGGCATCTGAATCATATTTGGCCATAGGCCTATCCTGGTTTCTCTCGCCTGAAGGGGAGGCTCCCCAAGTTTCTGCCACTGAATATCCCAGTACCTGAAAGTCCTTACTAGCTAAGGGTGACGGATGCATGCCCAATCTCATGGCATATCCTGCTTCAAGGAAGAGAAAAAAAAAAAAAAAAAAAAAAAAATCACACAACTTCTGGACCAACCCTCCCCAACCAGGATTTAGATTGAGGGGGCAGAGGGCGTTTCCAATAAGGGCTCAACTACTTAGGATCCATCCACAGAATGGAGAAGAACATCCATTGTTTTAGCAATGGTCTCCCTGTAGGGAGGTCCCTAGAGAATCTCGATAGCCCCTCTTGACCTTGCACTGACTGAGACAGGTGGGAGTCATTTCTTTCCAGCCTACAACCATGCATAGATTTCTATTTTCTCCTATAACAAAGTTATGAGTATTTTGCTGTGAAGTGAGGGGACAGACACTGCTACGATCTGAACCCAGGACTCCTGCTGACACAGGTTCACCAGGGTAGCCGGTTGATCAACAGCACAAGCCAGGCCCAGCTTTTTCCTCACAGTGTTCCAGCATGAACTGGGGAGCTCACCCAGCCTTGCTTATGATATAGTGCACACATCATGCTAACAGAGGGTGAAGCAACTTACACCCGGTCACAGGAGCAGCAACAGGAGTTGCACAGACTGACCCATAGTGTTTTCTTTATCCATCTTTGGCACCTGCCTTACCAGGCAAACAGTGCCATGACTGACCCTATTGCCCTGCTCCACTAGAGAAACGAGAGCCATGTCTGACCTGTCACCCTGGGAGCATCTGCAGCTCCTGCCACTGAAATCACTGGAAACTCCCCTCCAGTGCTTGCTCCTGGAACTCAAACTCCACCGAGTAGGTACCACAGAAGGAGAGACTGGCATCAGTGCAGCCCTCCTTCTGTGGGGAAAAAAAAACCACAACAACTGCCCCATGAGGACTGTAGTCCAAAGCAAGGCCTCATAGGGAAAGTGACCGTAGGAAGGCCATCGCCCTGAAGCCTCTTTGCCTTGTCTGTTCTATGTAGTTGCAGCACCAGATAAAATACTGAGGAGCTAATGAGGGATCAGACCATCCTATGGGGAATGAAGTCAGCACTGAACGTTTGGTCTTCACCATCATCTGCTGGCCAGAGGAAATAACCCATTTCTGTAGTTGGGTCTGGCAGGACAATAAGGAAGAGACTATTTAGTCCTGTTCTTTGCTTCCTCTCTCTCAGGTGCCTAGAAATCACCAACTCTGAGAGGTCTCTAAACAAGAAAAGTCACCATAATCACTACATTGCCTCCCACTCTCCAAGAGTCCTACAACAAGATATCATGGCACTGGCTTATCCTACCTATTCTGTCCCTGAAGCCAGTCATTCAACTTCTTGCTACACCTGCTTCTTGGGACTGAAACATACATTTTACAAATTGTTTAGCTCTCCACTAGCGAAAGCTCAGAGTCTGATAATATGCAAGATACTTTTTCTTCCTTTATCTCTAATTGGATCTCTCTCCCAAACCAGGACCATAAAAGTGCACCTAATTATCGTAACCTTGACTGTCACTGTTGCAATTCAGATTCATTTCCTTGTCTGGTCAACACCCAAACTTCCTTCTAGTCATGCTATAGCAAAAAAAATAAAAAAAAAAAGTATGATTTTGTCAGTGTTCCTGCCACTTCTTGCTCAATACATTTCCTATCATCTTCTGTACAAAGTCAGGTTAATAAAATACTTCTATTTGGGCAACCTTAGAACAAAATGTTTTCCAAAACCATTAGAAAAATTATAAAGCATCAGAACTTTCAACTACAAAAATAAACTTAAAAGTGACTGATTATTTCATTCCCCCTGTACTGTGGGAGGGGAAGGCAGAGACAATTTAAATCAATTTTCTTGATACCAGAATCTTTGAGGAAACATTTTTTTACATGTGGAAAAAACATTTCAAAATATTTCCAGAAACACAAGGGAGATAAGTTCCAAGCCTTTTGAGAAGTTTATATGTATTTTTAATTAAGAGGAAACCCTTTGAAATATGGACTGCACTGAGGTATCTCAGTTATTAGCACAGGTAGAAATTAGATCAAGACTCATCAGCAAAATTCTGTTATTTTAAATACATGAGAAATACAGTGAAAAGAAAATGGAATCACTTTGTATATGCAGATGACACCACAATAAGTGTTTACAATAACATATAGCTCTATTAATACAGACAGCCCTGCACAACATTGACATCTTACAGTCTTCCTGCAGAAGAGACTACATAGAACAAAAACTTTACAACACTTTTTTTTTTTAATTTTACATATTTATCCTGCAGCTTTGGCAATTATCATAATATAGTCATAGCCCCAATAGGGTTGGGTAGCAGGGCATTGTTCTGATTCTCTGTCTCAGCCACAAAGCCAAGAAGTTACCCTTCTCAGTTCAGGCTCTACACCTAGAAGCATATTTCTATTCTATGCTGGGTTTCTAGTTTGCCCTCATTTAAAAAAACAAAACACACCCACATCCTTTCCCCATCATATTTTAAAGACCATCCTAAATAATAATTATAATAAAGATAAGACTAGATTATATCATCCAAATATACTCATATGAAAATCAGCAGTTTGGAAAGTCTGTACAGCTTGTCTAATACCATTTGGCCCAGACAGGTCCAACTACCACAATCCAGTGTTTACCATTTTTTGGGCTTTTTCCAATTTTAATATAAATCATTCAGTTTCCATTCCTTTTAAGATGGGGAGGGAGAAAGGGATTTACAATAAGAAGAGTCGATGAGATCCGTAGGCTCAAAAACAGCTTTTTAACTCTATTGAGTAAACACACAGGATCCTTAATTGTGAGAAAAAAAAAAAAAAAAAGATTCGCTGGAGTCTCTGGCATTGTAACAGGAAGCCAATTGATCAAACTAGATGGGCCTTAAGGCAATACCTTAAGGCCCATCTATCTGCCCTCCATTCGGTATTGCCTTCAGAAGAATACCAAATGGAATGGCAAGCAGAAAGTTATCCAGGTAACTTCAGTGAGAAGTACTCGGGTAACTTTAAAAACAGCAAGCCCCTTGACCTGGCTATTTTAACCCAAGTAGTATTGAACAAAACGTGGACTCAGCAGGATATAATAAATATTTTAAATAAATCAGTAAAAAACAAAACTCCTTTTGCTCATCAACCTCTATGTTTCTATATTAAATACAATTAGCAAGGTTGCCACTTCACTTAAATGCAGAGAAATAAACGCTAACAGCCCTTTCCCCTCCCCCAGGCAATACCTTTTCACGGGACTAAATTAATACACTTCTTGACTATCTTTCAGGAGTTAGCACCTAATTTTATTTAACTTTTATGGGTTAAATAAGTAATCCAGAACAGCTAAATGTAAAATATTTGCGTAGCTATAATGAGAAAATAAAAAAAGTTGTTTTTTTTTAAATTGGGCAATGCCTCCTTTTCACCTTCAGCTGGGAACTTACAGCTGGCCCTGGTAAGGGAGGGCTTAGCTCCCGCCCCGTGTCTCACACGAACTGAAGGTCAAAAGGAGTCAAGCACATACTGCAGGTAACAGGAGCTACGGGCCCAGCAGTGCCAAGAACGATCAACCTTAATAGGGTAAAGCTACAAGCAATCATCTATTGATGCTTCTCAGCCTATTAGCTAAGATCCAAGAGAAGGGTCGGTATAGGATTAGGGAGCAGCCGCCTAGTCACCATAGCTCACTGGGGTCACGATGATGTATCCCCGGTCCCTAAAATAACAGTGAAAGATAAATGGCATCCCGCCACCCCATTCCACGAGAGATTTCCCGGGAACCATTTGGGTTACTCACTTGAGCTCGGAGGTGCCGGAAAGGAGCAGCAGTGATAGAAGACGTCCCCAATTCTACTAACCACGCGCACCCGGTTTTTTTTTTTTTTATTTTTTTACAAGCCTTCTGCGTCATTGCCGGGGAGGTGCCATGCGACGCACACGTCATGCGCTGTTGCGAACAGCGGTTCCCTTAATAATGGTTCGGCCAGTGATGAAATCTTGGCGGTAAGCCGGCCTTCTCTGTCTTCCCTGACAAGGGCCGACGGTCACCCGAGCTTTCTTTGGCGAGGGGAATTGGGGACGTAAACGTAAAGAAAAGAATGTTTAATAGTTTTTAAAAAAAAAAAATGAAATGAAAAAAAAAATACAACTACCAGAATGCAATCCTGCAACGCACTGACGTCATCGCGATCTGACCACTCCTGGCAATCTGATGGCTTTGATGCAAATTGACAGGCCAGAAGGAATTTGCACCAGCCGGAGCCGGAATAGGTCGTACGTGCCGGCAGACGACTCTGGCACCAACGACGTCACGTTCTGACCGTCTATGTTTAGTAACAGCTACAGGTTACGGAAAGGCGATTGCGTGCAAGGGATTGTAGGGATGGGTTTCGCCGTTTCCTGCTGAGTCAGTGTGACTGCGCGCTGCGCAAAATAAAGTCATCCAAGTCTGCAGATTCAGTTTTAAGTTCTGTAGTGTCTCCAGCGCTGTACGTCGGGCTGCACGTGCTAGATCTAACCTGCGCTGCCAGACACCGGCTTTCCTTTCTGATCTCTATGGTGATCCAGTTCGGTGACAGCTAGAACCCAGCGGTTCCGTGCCCGAGTTTCAAGTTGGGTGTGATGGGGCACATAACCGGATTTAGTTAACGTCAAAATCACGCGGATGTCAAGTATGTCAAAACTAAAGGTGAACAAATAAAAATTATATACAGCTTTCGAGAGCTAATAGTCTTCAGGTCAGAATTCAAATGGCAAGCAGATCAGGGCGGAGCTCGCGACGTCTGATGCCTACACATACGACCTAATCAAGAAATAGATGTATTGTTAGTCCAATAAAAAGCTATCACTGTATAGGACACGGGGGTTTTGTTAACCTTTATTTCTCTGCATTCAAATGGACCTAACAGCAGCCAACAGGCCAATGCAACAACCTGTGCGTTAAAATGTGTGCAGAAATTCAGTGCAGTTTCCTAATGCACGTATTACAATTTTTTAAAAATGTTTCGGGAGTTAAGAAAATGTGCTGACTGCAAAACCGTAGTCAAAATGCGCGTTCAGCTGGACGTATATTTTAAATCGGGGAGCAGGGGAAGTCTCTCCTAATTGGAGAGCACTCGGAGACTTGGAGAGAATCTACACCGTCGCAGCGCAGAGATAATCAGAGCTGCTAAGCAGAACACAGCTTTACATGCACATTTTATACGTCTAAAACTCCTTGCTGAATTCGCAGTAAGGGATGCCTGCACAACTAAGTGTAAAACTGAAAGGTGTGGTGTATGTGTGTTGATAAATGGAAAAGAAACCTCACTTAAATGCATGCAGGTCAGTTACACTGACAAAACAAAATGTTAAAAATGTTCAGGGTGGTATAGACTTTCTATAGGAGTGTCTCAGGGATCTGTTCTGGGACTGGTGCTCTTAAACATTTACATAAATGAACTGGAAAAGGCCACTAGAGTGAAGTAGTTACATTTCCAGATGAGACAGCATTTTTCAAAATTGTCAAAAACAAAAAGATTGTAAGGAATTACAGAAGGCCGTTCCCTGTGTAGGGAACTGGGCATTTAAGTGGCAAATAAATGTTAATGTAGACATGTCAGAACCAGAAAACTAATTCTAACTATGTACATGGTGCTGTATTCAGTAGTAGGTGTCACCACCTACCCTTGGAGTTATGGTGGACAGTATGTTGAAATCTTCAGCTCAGTGTGCATAGGCAATCAAAAAAGCAAATAGAATGTTAGGAAGTATTTGGAAAAGGAAAGAGAATATAATGCCTTTGTATTGAATCAAGGTGCTACTTCACCTTGAATATTGTTTGCAGTTCTAGTGGCGGCATCTCAAAAAAAGATATAGAACTAGAGAAAGTGCTGAGAAATTCAACAAAAATGATAAAAGGGGATGATGGAATGGCCCCCTTATGAACAAAAGCTATACTGATTAGAGCTCTTAAGTTTAGAGAAGAGGCTATACAGAGGGGATATGATAGGTGAGGTTTATAAAATCATAAGTAGGTAGATTTTAAACACATTAAAGTATTTTTCACTCAATCCACAATCAAGCTGTAGAATTTGTTGCCAGAAGATGTGGTCAAAGCATCTAGTATAGCTGGGTGTAAAAGGGTTTAGACAAGTTTCTAGCAGGGAGTGAGCAACACATAATCTACTTTGGAATCTACTGAATGCTTCCTAGTGATCCAGCTTGGCCACTGTCAGAAATAGGATGCTGGGCTCCATGGATCTTTTGGTTTGTCCCAGCAAGGTACATCTTATGTCCTGATATACAATTCTGGAGACTATGCATCCAAAGAGGATAGAAAGGATCCAGAGCAAGTCAACCAAAATAGTGCAGAATCTGCACCAAAATCCCCAAGAGATGGGATTAAGGACTTTAAATATGTATATCTTAGAAGAGGGAGCCAGGAAATTGATAGACCATCCACATATGTACATTTTAAAGAAAGCCTTTTTCAGAGGAAATAATTTCCTACAACAAGTCATACTATGAGATTCCAAGGGTAAAGGCTCAGAAACTATTCACAGAAAGGGTTGTAGATGCATGGAACAGCCTGCCAGTGAAGGTGGTGGAGACAAAAATCAGGAGGGAATTCAAGCATGAGACAAGCACAGAGAATACTTAGCTGCAAAGAAGTGAAGGGAAAACCCAAGATCACCTGATATCTGTGGCTTTGCACCAGGAATGGAATTGGGCAGAATCAATGGGCCTTAAGATCCTTGTCTATCATCATATTTTATGGTGTCTATGGGTTGTGAAACTTTATTTAAATAGTAATGTTAGTGGTGAAGTAATGATTTTAGATCACATTTCAGTGGGAAAGGAACCTTTTGCATATAATCCTTGCAACTGTACCTTTAACTGAAGTCAACTGACTCTGCTCAAGTTCTGTAAATAGAAAATTCTTTATGGCTCACTTTATACTCCATGGGGCTGATGCAAAAAAGTTGCGCTGAAAGCGGGAGCTGTGTGTGTTCAGCGCCCACTTTCATAACGCGCCCCCAGGCACCTCCTGGGGGCGCGATGCAATATTTAAATTAGGGCTCGTGCTGTCGAGGCGATTGCATGCCCCTAGTGCCTCCTTGACAGCGCAAGCCGGAGAGAGGTAAGCTGTCCGTGGCTGTCCACCTGTTAAGAAAATGTACGCTGAATTTATCAGCGTCCCGTTTTCCTAACCAGCGCATATGCAGGGGTTAGGAAAATGGACACTGATAAATTCGGCATCCATTCTCCAAACCTGACTATGGTAGCTGAAAGGAATCAGTAAGTTTTTACTTGGGACATTGTCTTTTCTAAAAGTATTGGGGCAAAGTTAACCAGTTGGAAATATTATTTAGTGTGTTTGTGTGTTTGTGCTTTTAATAGTAAGGCAGTGAATAAACAAGTTAGACTGTTTGTATTTTTAAATAGTCAATAAGGTAGCTAGTAAGTAGAATGAGTGTTTGTATTTAAAAAAAACCACACACACACAAAAAAACAACCCAAAAAGTAGCCAGAAGCTAGAAATAAGCTAGGAGCAGTGTATACCTAAGTAAAAAGGTTGAAAAGTTCAGCTCACTCACCTTGGAAAGGTGTTGAGGTAGTGTGATTTGGTTTGAATAGGTACCAACATTTGTTCATCAAGAGAGCAGTGAGTCACTCTAGCTGACTAACTGAAGTTAGACTGTTTGGATTTGCATGTGATGAGCGCTATTAATTTCACTTTGCGTTGGGCGTGCGTTGTAGAGGCGCTAATCCCCTTATTGCATCTCCAGGCAGGCATTAATAGCTAATCACTAAATGTGTGTCCGAGACGCAAATTTATTATTTTTTTGGAGTGAATGCCTAATAGCCTCATTCACATGCATTTGCATGTGATGAGCGCTATTAGATTCACTCCGCATTGGACACACGTTGAATATGCGCTAATCCCCTTATTGCATTAGGGGATTGATTAGCGCTTATTCAACCAGCGTCAAACTGCGAGTTATACAGTGCGTTCGGCTGTCACTGCAGCTCACAGTGGGGCCGATGCAATAAATGTGCGTAGAAAGTGGGCGCTGAACAGTCAGCGCCTGCTTTCTTAACGCGACTCAGGCGTCCCCAAGGGGGGGCACCATGCAATATTTAAATTAGGGGTTTTCTATGAAAACAATTTTACTGGTTTTCAACTGGTATTTTGATGGGGCACTACATTGCTGTTCACTGTGTTGTGCCATTTTATTATTAGTAGTATTATCCCTATTTGTCTTTTTCCAATAACCAGAGTAAGTTATGTGAACAATTATTCCACGTTCTTCTTTTAAATCCAGTCTAGGCTGATAATTCAGCCAAATTTACTGTTAACTTTTAATTCCTAACTTTACCTTTGTGGATGTTGGCACAAATATCTCTAAAACAAAATCACACTCTCACTCACACCAGTGTTCAAACATTTTTTTTTCTATGTGCTTGGTGTTACTTAGGACATAAGAGCAGGCTCTGTAAAAGAGGGAATTAAAATCAATCCTGTAACTGTCAGTCAGCCTTACTGTATCAGGAGATCAATACTCCTGCTGATGTCACTCACCAAATAGTCCTAAGGGATAAGATGGGGGGGGGGGGGGGGCATAAAAACTATTATAAACATCTCAAATTTTATCCTAGTATTATTACCAAATAGGAATGGGATTTTTAATATCCTTATCTTGTAAAGAATCTTTTCTAAGGTTATAGTGAGGTCTTTACTCTACATGTTCTTACACTAGCCACATCACATAATATTTTTCTACCAGGTTTCTATGGCAATGGCTCTATCTGAACATTCCAATCTGTTTGGAACTGTGCCAGCTGGAGATGTGCACTAGGTCTCATCAAGGAAACCCTGGACTGGACTACTTTAAATTAGCTGGAATGGAGTTAAAGTGGATGCACAATTTAAACTTTAAAATAATTTCTCATTTAGAAATTATTCCTTGAGTACCTAAAAGGTTTTAGATGAAGTCCCTGGTGGTTTTCATTCTTTTTAACCCTTTATTTCTTCCTTTAAAGGGGCACACACACCAAAATGTTTGACGTGCTTTCTTCTCAATTTTAAAATAGACATGCTCAATCAAGGATTATTAAACCCTGCCCTGATGTACCTTGAGATTATATAAACTCCTTTTGTCCATTTTTAGCACTTTTAAGTACTTTTCAAGGTCTCTGGAAATTATACATTTTTTTAAACTTCTTTTAAAATCAATCTGAGGCCAGGGTAGAGGTTTTTGAACCCCCAAATGGTCTCTCGCTTTGATTTTTTTTAATTTGAAGTTTTTAGTTGGATTTTATGCATTTTATATTGAGTTATTTAAAGGGCACCTGGAGCTTTAAAAATTAGATATAAGCTTCCTTTGGGTCTCTCCATCTGAAACTGGTCTTTCTGTATAATTTTTACTCTTATTATTTTGTTTTTATTAAACTTTTAGAAATCAACATTCAAAGTGCCTTCAGAACTATTTAACCGGATAAGTCTAATTTATCTGGTTAAGTAGCAGCCACTGAATATGTGCCTATGTTCAGTGGCCACCACTTAGCCGCATAAGTCACTTATATGGCTAAAAGGTCAGCCGCATAAATTGTGGGAATGTAATGGGTGAATCGGGATGGAGTGACTTAGTTGCATAACTTAGCCAGTTATAACCTATGCGGCTAAGCACAAATTCATGTGCACATATTCGGTGACATAGCCGCTGAATATACCTTGTAACTTAACTGGCTAAGGGGGTTATTTTCTAAAGCTAGCGCACGTGAAAAGGGACTTTTTGCATGCGATAGCTAGATCGGGGAGGAGTCGGGGAAGAGTAGCCACCGGAAGGGGAGGAGTCGGGGCGGCACTGGGGCGGACGCCGCGAAGACAGCGTGGACGGCGAAAAGGTAAGGAGCCTTTTCGCTTCCAATTTCGCGCCCAATAGCACCACATTTTACGATGGCGATATTGGGTGTGAAAGCCGGCAGCGATCGCACCGCGGAGGTATGATTGCTGCCGGCTATCACAGGCCCGCTCCCCGCTTCAGTCCTTCCGCCCCCCTGCACCGCGCGATTCATAGAGCTGTGCGTCTAAGTTACTTAAACTAGGCCAGCTTTGAATAATGGCTTCCTTATTTCTGCCGCGATTCTCCTCACAAAACTGGAAGTGACATCATTGTCACTCCGGCAGCATGGCCTGACTTCCTGAGGCACTGGGGGTTTTCCTAAGACTCCTAGACAGACTCAACAGCGGCAGCCTTCCCCAGTTTTCCTAAGACTCCTAGACAGACTCAACAGCGGCAGCCTTCCCCAGGATTGCTGCTGATACGATGAAAGCCCCTGAAGCAGCCCTGTTTCTCTTGTCATCACGGGACACGGCAGCCCTTCTGTTCTTTCACCGCACATCTCACACAGCTGGTTTCCAGCCTCCTAGCAGCGCCCCGCCTCCAGCAGCACAACAGTGCAAGAGAGAAAATGTTGTTTTCACAGCTCTTGGCCAACACAACTGCCTCCCCCCCCCCCCAAGCAGACAGAGGGACCAGGAAAAACTAAGGCAATCAAATAATTTTAAAATAATGCAATCCTAAATTTTTCTTCTGGATTTACAGTTCTAATGATTCAGCTACAGTATGCCCATCAATCTGCTTTAAAGATTCAGGCTAAAATCCACAGATAAAAAGTACCTACAGGCTGTTGGATCAGGGTGAGCTCCCCTATTTATTTTTCCTTCAAATGTTTTTATTAAGTTGCATGTAAGTGGAAGCAGAGTGAGCGAGTCTCACGCTGCGCCTATAACTGGAGGCAAGAGAGTGGAACTGGGGACGGGGTGGGGGGGGAAGGGGATGGAGGCTGGGTGAGGTGAAGGATAGGTCAACCAATGGGATTGGAGTAATTCAAAAGTCATGGAGATGAGGAATTATGGGATGGTGGGGGCTGCGTGACCGTTTAGAACGCAGTGAGTGAGGAGCGGCAGAGGCAGCAAGTTGAGCTTTCCCGCCCGCCCTCCCGTTTGGTCATTTACAATGTTATGTTTAAATAATGGATGTGCATTTGTCGCGGTGGGCGGAAAACCCGAGCCCAGAAAATGTTATTGTGTTTGATTGTTTAGTTAAAATCCGAAAAAGGGGGGATCTCGTGCAGCCCAGGGGGGCTGTTGCACGAGATGGACATTGAGCAAGAGGGGGGCCGATGCTCAGAGGTTACGGCACCTGGAGCTCAACCACTGGAAGAGGTGGGGAGCCCGATAGGTGGCAGTATAAGGGGGGGGGGAATGTTGTATTCTGTTAAATGGTTCAAGGGCTCGGGTCTTATAATTAAAACTGCGGCCTTTATTACTCCAACAAAGTTGTCTGTGTATTTTTGGGGCTGGTAAAGGTAATGGAAGAGAGATGGAAGAGTGAGAATGAAGGAAGTCAGTGAGCGAGTCTTGCGTCTCTCAGTTATGAAAAACAAAATAGAACGTTCGAATATGGAATTGTGATTCTTGACAGAGACAACAAAACTAGCATTTTAACCATATATCATCTAGAGGTAGAGAGAGAAGGCAGGCGCACATTTCAATTACATATAATCAGATTCATATATTACATAATTCCTATGAATTTTAAAGAGCCAATTTTTACAACTAGCACAGCCGATAAGTGGTTATGGATCTCGAAATAGTTACGAGATAAAGCTCTGTTGATCAGATTGGTTGACTGTCACTTTCAGTGAATATTGTCAAGATTTGTGGCCATACATCGGCCCATTAAACATGGATACTAAGTGGTCCTTAGCTTAGAGCAGTGTTTCCCAGCTCTTTCCTGGAGGCACACCTAACCAGTCGGATTTTCAGGCTATCTGTAATGCATACACATTAGATAGATTTGCATCTATTGGACTCCCAGGATATGCAAATCTAACTCATGCGTATTCAGTGTGGAAATCCTGAAAACCTGACTGACTAGGTGTGCCTCCAGGAGAGGGTTGGGAAACACTAGCTTAGAGAGAGTGAGCCAGAGGTCAGAATAGCCTGGACTTCAGACCTTTACTTTACAAGATACTTTTATTATTTACAGTAGAACATAGACAAAGTAAAGGTTGCTTACTTCAGCAGTTTAACCCCTGTGGCACCATGAGTGGTACCAGAGTAAACAGAGGACAAATTCAGGCTGAACTCTGGTAGAAATTCTTGTATAAACTATTTCATTAGTGACAAAATTAAATCAAAGCAGTTCACCAACACAAAAAGTATACTCACAACGTATCGTTCAATAGTGTGTTCATTCTCTAGGCTTCCATCTTTCCTGTGAGCCTCCTGGCCTGGCTAGAATACACCTTCCTACGGGCCTCTTCCCAGACCAGGGTTCCCTATTATCTATTACAGGGCCAATTCAAACTTCTTAGGTTGAGCGCTTGCCCTTACTAAGGGAATACACCTATGAAGACCCCCGTTTTGGGGTTGCTTAACTCGTTTAAGGTTTCCCCTTTCCAAGTCATTTGGGAAACCATTCCAGGGCTCGTGGGGTGCCTGATGTTCCAAATTGGCTGGACTGCCTATCAGCTGACCCCCACAGGGTTTTAATCTGAGGTCAGGAAGTACCCCCGCTTTGACATCAGCAGGATGTGACTGGCGGGGCACTGCTGTCTGTCGCCATGTTCACAGATCAGCGTCGCCTTCTTTTTCTTATTGAGATCTCTTGTCTTGATCAAGACCTTATGAACCAGCGTCTTACTACACCCCGAGTCTACCAGGGCTTAGGTGAGAGCTTCATCCGGCTTCACCTACATCACAAATTCCTTCAGTTCTTGATGTGGGATATCCACCAGGTTACAGTTTTGAAGTTTTGCAAAAAGTGCCTGCCCATTCGCTTTTTCCTGCTTTTTGCTCTCGTTCTGGGGGCTGTCCTCCGCAGCCGGCTCCTTCTTCTGCTGTCCCACCAGCTTGCGCTCCCACACTATGTCTTCAAGCCATGGACACTCTTCGATCCTGTGGCCCCCCCTGCTATATACAGTAGGAGCATGCCTGGTGTATGGGGGTGTGTGGGGGGGGGGGGGCTATACACTTTCTTCTTTTCTACATGGGCAACTTTCCTTCCCATATGCATTCCCCACACAAAGGGTACAGAAGGAGAAAGGATCTAAACACATTGTTGGGGTGTACCACAAGCCTCTTTTTCTTTCAACTTGAGAGTTGACCTTGCTTAGGAGACGTTTCCTTTGTCCACATGGACTTTAGTCTCTAATGCTGGCTGGGTCACCATGATGTCACCCATTGCTTCACTGCATGCCGACAGTCCCTGGCCAAGTGACCTCTCCTTCCACAACTGGAACAAGCAGACGAGGCTGTGGCCAGTGGCCAAGATACAGATCTGCTTGGGTGCCCCATTGCTAGAGTTCTCTGCTTTCATTGCTGTGCCAGGGAGCCTGTGCAGGCTGTCTTTCCAGTCTCCGTACACGTCAGGCATTAACTGAACCAGGTGGAAGGCGTCTGCCACTTCTGATGCTGTTTCCAAAGGGACTCCTGGCTGCCGAGTGCCGACCAAACCCAACTTCACATGGGCCGGTTGAGCCCAGGAAGGAACTGTTCCAGAAGCACCTGGTTGGCTACCTGAAGGCCAGTCTTTTGTCTCCGACTGCAGCCACTTCCATCTGGCATCTTTTAATTGATGGAACAGGCTGTGGGGACTTTTCCCAAGCTGTAATGCCCCTTCAGAACTGTTGCCTGTAGGTTTGAAGTATACTCTGTTCTTTTCAGGATAGCAGTCTTCACTTCTGCATAGGTGGCCCTTTCCTCCGAACTGGCCGCTTGAAAGGCTGATTGGCATTTGCCTGTGAGTAAATTTGCCAGATATGTGTTCCAGTTTGCTTCTGGTCATCCCATCATACCGGTGGTCCTTTTCAAGTTTCTCAGAAAAACCTCTGGGTCCTCCCCAGCCTTAACCTTAAACATAATGGGAGGTGGCGGATTCCTCTGGGTTGCCATAGCTCACATCTGGGTGAACTGTTCATACAGTCCTTAAACGGCTTTCTGGAGCTGCTTCTGGCCTTCCACCAGCATTTGTATCATCCAGTCCATGCTGTCCTATTGTGCTCCAGTCATGGGTTCTCCTAAAGTGTTTGCCCTGTACCAGAACACCCAAAACAAACAAAAACCTGCCTGTTTGGCTTTAATTCACTGAAAATAGCACCCTTTCTCCAGACGGAGCTAGCCTCCTTTGCCTGCTGTATATTAACTCCAGCTGCCGATGCAGTGAGGCCCAAGAAAAGGGGAGAAAAAAAAAAAGGTCCATTTTTTTCCTTCTATTTGTGTGGTTTCTTGCGCGTGCAATGCTTCCACAAAATATTCCTGAACTGACACCATATGCGGCACCGTGAGTGGTCTCAGAGTAACCAGAGGACAGATTCAGGCTGGACTCTGGTAGAAATTCTCGTATAAACTCTTCTGTCAGTGACAAAATTAAACAAAAGCAGCTCTGACTGGTTTTTGCAATTTAACAACACAAAAAGTAGACTCACAATTTACAGATCAATAGTGTGTTCTTTCTCTAGGCTTCCATTTCTCCGGTGGGCATCCTGTTCCCTCCTGGCCTGACTAGATATACACCTTCGCATGGGCCTCCTTCTGGACCAGGATTCACTGTTGCCTGAGGCTTAAGGTAGTCTGGGCCAGATCTCTAGATCCAGTTCCTTAAGGTATTCTAGGGCCCTCTTATGTATACCCCTTCACAGATCGCTTCACAAACCTTTGGTAATCCTTTCACGAAGTTAGAGTATCCAGATCTATACATTTTTGTCTGGTCTAGTCTGCTTACCTCAACAGTTTTAAATTAAGAGTTACAGCACTCACAGATAGGACAGTCTAGTAATAGGAACTGCCTTCTTCTCATCCTGGGGGCTTTCCTATTTCTTCCTGGGTCTGCTCTCTTATTCTCTTGCTCAGGGACCTGCCCTGGAACCAGAATTAACTTCTAGGCTGGGTTAAGGCGGTCTTTTAAGGGGGTTTTGATATATACTCCTTTACTGGGTACTAAAACACGGAGTACCAACTACTGATCCCCCAAACCTGTAGCTCTCCAAATAAAACTAAATGGTAAGCGAGCCTAATGTGAGTTCTCTGTGTGCGCCAATTAAGAAATGTTGTGTTACAAAAGCAAAAGGTCATTACGCCACTGCAAGCAGGCAGAGCAGATAATGTGCGATTGCTAAACACACACACGCACACACCCTGCGAAATGCAGCATGGGTGAACTGAACTCCATGTACTGCTAAAGAGACAGGCTATTAGGTTCTCACAAGCAAGAGCAAATATGACTTGACAGGCATGAATGGCAGGACTTGTTTTGTACCTCAGAAATACCTTTATCTTACTAGCTCTCTGCTTGAGTCGCTCAAACATGACACTTGTAAAAACTGGCAGAAAAATATGCATGAGTTTGTCAAAATTCATTGTCCCCCTATGAAGTCCATATTAAGTCACAGTCTGGCTATCCATGGAGGAATATTCAGTAGTGCAGCTGTGCTATTGAATACAGCTGGCTATGAAAGTTAGCTGGCTAAATTAATTAGGCTAACTTTAGGTCAGCTCTTTGGCCCAACCACACTTAGCCACTTATGTTACCTGGCTAACTCTGAATATCGGAGTTAGCCATATAACTCAGCTGGCTATCTCAACTCCTCCCAGTTACAGCCTCGGAATGCCCCTAACTTATCCAGCTAAATTCTGGACACCTAATTAATTACGCATCTATGCATACAATCGGCCCCTTGAAGAAGGCTGCTACATGCAGAAACGCGGGCCGTGAAGGGCTCGTATCATACAAAACCTCCACGACCAAGTCTCAGGCATTTCCTCCAACAGCATAAAAGCTAAGGGGTAGATTTTCAAAAACCGCGAATAGGCGTACTTTTGTTGGCGCTCCAGGCGCAAACAAAAGTACGCTGGATTTCAGTAGATACGCGCGTAGCCGCACGTATCCGCTGAAATCCGGGATCGGCGCGCGCAAGGCTATCGATTTCGTATAGCCGGCGCGCGCCGAGCTGCACAGCCTACCCCCGTTCCCTCCGAGGCCGCTCCGAAATCGGAGCGGCCTCGGAGGGAACTTTCTTTTGCCCTCCCCTCACCTTCCCCTCCCTTCCCCTACCTAACCCACCCGCCCGGCCCTGTCTAAACCCCCCCCTTACCTTTGTTGGGGGATTTACGCCTCCCGGAGAGAGAAATAAATCCCCGTGCGCCAGCGGGCCGCTAGCTCGCCGGGACGCGATCTGGGGGCGGGTCCGGAGGGCGCGGCCACGCCCCCGGGCCCGCCCCGGAACGCTCCCGACACGCCCCAAAAATGCCGCGTGGTTCGGGCCCGCCCCCGACACGCCCCCCAACACGCCCCCTCCGAAAACCCCGGGACTTACGCGAGTCCCGGGGCTCTGCGCGCACCGGTAGGCCTATGTAAAATAGGCTTACCGGCGCGCAGGGCCCTGCTCGCCTAAATCCGCCCGGATTTGGGCGGATTTAGGCGAGCAGGGCTCTTAAAATCCGCCCCTAAGTGTCCAAGCCAAAGTGCTACTGCTATGCTTTAATAAGTGGACATTCACAGTGTTAAATTTCACTATTTCACAGCATGACATCGCTTGTTTAAACACTGGTATTCACTTTATCACAACTGTGCAAATTGAAAGGAAACAGAAAAGTGAAAGCGATGAAAAAAGACCTATGATTATACTAGTGGTATACTCACGTTTTGTGCTAATTAGCACAGTAATGTATGCCTTTGTATGAGGTCTTATCAACACTAATTGCTCATATGTAATTACATGTATATTTGGATTATCATATTGGGTTGGTAGCTTTCTCCTGCATGAATATTCATTTGGCTATTACCCAGCACTGGCATATCATATGAGAGAATATTGTGTTTTTCTACCTAATTAATTAGCCAGCCAGAATTTAGCTGGATAAGAGCCTAAATCTTCATTTAGCTGGATAACTTCTGAGTTAACCAGCTGAAGTAAATGCTTTTGAATATGGACATCTATGTTCAAATAAACCTACACTGCTCAGAGGCCCTGCATATCGTAAAAAAAAAAAAAAAGCAGAACAAAACACTCTTTTCTCAGATTTTTAGGATGCTCCTCTTCCCCACCCTCAATTCCCAAGCATACATGTACCTAAAATGGAGGAATGGCTGCTGGGCAGATCAGTGTTTATCTACCATCATTTACTATGCTATTGTGTTTTACAGTGTTACATTCTTAGCTTTATTACGATATGCATGACCTTCATTACCACTTTTTGGCATGCAGCGTTGCTCTCCTAACATTAATCAACCTCTGGAACCAGGAAGAAGACAACATTAGAACACACTTCTACTGTGATTTACGATTCAAACTAAGGGGGTTATTTTCCAACTCGCGTTATGGCCTTTTCGCACGCGCTAAGGGGTAGATTTTCAAATAGCGCGAATTGGCCTACTTTTGCTGGCGCAACAGGCGCAAGCAAAAGTAAGCTGGATTTTAGTAGATACGCGCGGAGCCGCGCGTATCTGCTAAAAACCTGGATCGGCGCGCGCAAGGCTATTGATTTTGTATAGCCGGCGCGCGCCGAGCCGCGCAGCCTACCCCCGTTCCCTCCGAGGCCGCTCCGAAATCGGAGCGGCCTCGGAGGGAACTTCCTTTTGCCCTCCCCTCACCTTCCCCTCCCTTCCCCTACCTAACCCACCCACCCAGCCCTGTCTAAGCCCCCCCCTTACCTTTGTCGGGGGATTTACGCCTCCCAGAGGGAGGCGTAAATCCCCGCGCACCAGCGGGCCTCTTGCGCGCCGGGACGCGACCTGGGGGCGGGTACGGAGGGCGCAGCTACGCCCCCGGGCCGCCCCGGGCCGTAGCCACGCCCCCGTACCCGCCCCCAAAACGCTGCCGACACGCCCCAAAAACGCCACTGCGCTCGGTCCCGCCCCCGACACGCCCCCCTCCGAAAACCCCGGGACTTACGCGAGTCCCGGGGCTCTGCGCGCGCCGGTAGGCCTATGTAAAATAGGCTCACCGGCGCGCAGGGCCCTGCTCGCCTAAATCCGCCCGGATTTGGGCGGATTTAGGCGAGCAGGGCTCTGAAAATCTGCCCCTAAGACTTTTGCATTAGAAAAGGGGGAGGTCAAAGTGGGCTGGCTACGCAGTTTGCGAAGCCATATCGCACAATTTTAACGCCGGCAATAACTGGACTGGACTGGAAAAACAAACAGTTGCATGGCTTGCTTGTTCAATATGTCGCTCAGCGGACATTGCATATACCTTTACTAAGACTCTTACACAGGCAACACTGTAAGACTGCTGGTGCATGGGATTCATGAATGTGTAGATTCATGGGGAGATGGCCAATAAGGAGAAAGTGGCTGGGTGTTTTCTACCACTCTTCCTACTCTAATACCTCTGGAGTATGCATCTGCTTATCCAGACTTTGTCTGACTGGCCCTCTTGCCCATTTCCACCTTCTCTCTAATTGATCTATGGCCCTTAAGTGTGGTCCAATATTCTTGGACTACTGGCCCATGCTTTTCCTTATTTACCTATCTGTCTGCTTCAACCCTTCACCACCACACTCAGTCTGATTCCTTCTCATCAGTCCCATAATCTTAAGCACAGACATAACCCTACCTGGCATGATGCCATATCTGTTTTCCACATCCCTCTTCTCCAGATATACTATCCTTTTTTTGCTCTCAACCTCATGGTCACCAGCAACATTGGGAACAGGGCCTGGTATGCAAGCTGCAAAAACATGTAGGCCCTGTGCCCAGGATTACCTGAAGGCATGGTGCTGTCATGTATTAACCTCCCAGAGCTTTTCACACGATGTCAATCTTTTGCGACGCTGCACCACCAAAAATATTTAGGCAATGACCTTCATAATAGGCTTCCTCGTTAGGGCTTTCGCCTATTCAACTCGGCCTTATGCATAATCATAGGTCATGATGTTAAAGATATTTTTTGAGAAAATTTTCTTTTGCAAATTAAAACGAATAAAGTCAATAACTATTTCAAACTCTGACTGGCATTATTCCATATGTATGATCCATCATTTAAATGGTTAGACTTATCTGGATTGTAGCACTTTTTCAGTCAAAAACCATGACAGTG
This sequence comes from Rhinatrema bivittatum, assembly GCF_901001135.1. Lineage (NCBI taxonomy): Eukaryota > Metazoa > Chordata > Amphibia > Gymnophiona > Rhinatrematidae > Rhinatrema > Rhinatrema bivittatum. The sequence goes on along the minus strand of NC_042616.1, from coordinate 71,124,208 downwards.
TTCACAGTGCTGACCCGACACGGAGCCGTGTTTCGGACTGCTTTCACCATCTCCCAGTCCTTCATCAAGGGTAATAGTTACAGTTGTCGAACAGTTCAAACATGGCGCTTCAGCGTTTTTTACCCATTTCCGCTGAAGCTGAAGCGCCATGTTTGAACTGTTCGACAACTGTAACTATTACCCTTGATGAAGGACTGGGAGATGGTGAAAGCAGTCCGAAACACGGCTCCGTGTCGGGTCAGCACTGTGAACACTGTCATGGTTTTTGACTGAAAAAGTGCTACAATCCAGATAAGTCTAACCATTTAAATGATGGATCATACATATGGAATAATGCCAGTCAGAGTTTGAAATAGTTATTGACTTTATTCGTTTTAATTTGCAAAAGAAAATTTTCTCAAAAAATATCTTTAACATCATGACTTATGATTATGCATAAGGCCGAGTTGAATAGGCGAAAGCCCTAACAAGGAAGCCTATTATGAAGGTCATTGCCTAAATATTTTTGGTGGTGCAGCGTCGCAAAAGATTGACATCGTGTGAAAAGCTCTGGGTTATTGTATGTATATTGTTTGTTCCCAACACTTTTCTACAATAACATCAAGTCCCACTCTAGTTATCTTTAAGTGAATGTATTAACCTCCTCCATCGTTGCTGAGTAAGGTGAAAGCTATTCCTTGGTGTCTTTTCATAAACACCACAGCGAACACTGAGATCGCAAAACAAAGGACCATTAACTGTTCCAACGCGAAGTACTCATCTAACGCAAATAAGAGACCAAATGTTTTCCATAGCAGGCCCCAGGTTGTGAAATTCTCTTCCAGAGACGTTACGCCTGATAACAGCCAGAAAGAGCTTCAAACGTGAGCTGAAAGCCTGGCTCTTCAGAAATGCATATATTCTAACTTAAAATATCAATGTGCAGAAAACTACATGACTGTAAGCACTGAGCAATGTAAGGTGCATTATGACAACGCTATGACTGATATTTGAAGACTATTGAAATAGAAATTATATATCACAAATGACTTTCCTAGCCCTCTAGTTAACATGTTTTAGATGTTGTGTTTACTTATAATATGAATGTGGCTTTTCTAAACCAGTCTGAGCTTCTTCTTTTGGCATGCCGGTATAGAAAATGCATAAATAAAGAAATAAATATCATCTGCCCACATTCCTCTTCTGGGCCCAGCTCTGCAGAATGAGAGACTGAGACGAGGAGGAACCTGAGGGAAGTCCTTGAAAAACATCCCTTTTGCTCTACCTCTGAAGCATGAAATGAGTGTGCGAACTGCCATTGTGGTTATTCCCACAGCAAAAAAAGCCACTGAGGTAAATATTCAAAGACATTTAGAGGGATAACTCACAAATTAGCCCTGTAACTGTTGACTTTGGATTAATCCCCTTATGGAAACTATCAGCACAGGTTAACTCTGACAAAGTTTTTTGTTTTTATTTTTACTGTTACAATTTTTTTATTAACTAGTTTAAGAATTTTTCTTAATACATACTCCAACATTAAAAAAAATGGGACAGGGAAGGGATAACTAAGGAGGAAACTCTTACATAAAAAGAAAAAAAAAAAAATCCCAGGGAGTTAGGGACAGCTGCAACGTCAGATTTAGGAGTCTGCTTTGGATAGCTGCTGGCTGCTGCCCTGAAGCCACAGGGCATGACCAGGGTGGCGCACCATCCTGAGCAGACTCCCAAGAGATGTCTGCATTCTCCCCTGCCATCACCTGCACCATGCGTTCACATTATTGCCTAGAAAGAGGCTTTTTTCCCAGGAGCAGGTGCTCCCGTTGAAGAGCCTCTTGCTGGCCGCGGAGGTGCGGCTGATGGCAGATGCTGCAGAAGGGGATGCAGACCTCCCTCGACCAGCAAAGGCTGGCCAGTTTGTGTTGCTGCATCCCTAACTCCCTGGGCCACATGGGGAGGGGGCCTTACAGGGAGGGGGGCTGGGGGGATGTTCAGGGCCCGGGTGCATCTGCTGGAGGCAGAGGCGCTGGAATACCACCACTGGTTTCCTTCGTGGTGGTCGGGGTGGGGGGAGGGGCATCTAGCTCCTCCCCAGTGGTGGCTTCAGCTGCTGCGGCATGGTCTGGGGCTGGAGCCTTAACCACTGTCACCTGCTCCATCTTGTTCTTTCTCATCCAAAGAGGACGACGACTAGGAGCTGGTATCCGTGAAGACAAATGCAAGTGTGTGTCACGTTCCATGATCCCATGCAGCAGAGTATGTTGCACAAGGGCACTGAGGCACTTACCCTTGCCTTTGGAGGGAAAGGTGACGGCAAAGGGAAGCATAGTTAGGTATGGCACAACCCTGTCATGCAGATGCTGCCTTCCATTTTGGTAGGTGATTGGATATCCCGCTCCTGTGAGATGCACTAAATCCCAGCTCACCCCCAGAATTCGCTAGCTTGGTACCTGTGCCCGCTCTGCAGAACGTCTCTTGCTAAAATCCCATGCCCATGCAGACTTCATACACTTCAAATTCATGCTGACCACTTTCCAGTCTGCTATTGCACTTGCCAAACAAGACTACTATGACCATCTGACGAGCTCTCTTACATCCAACTCTCGCCGTCTCATTGTCAATCTCAATTCCCTCCTCAAACTTCCCTCGCCTCCCTCCTCCCTTTCCCTCTCTGCTCAGACTATGACTGGTTACTTCCATGCAAGATTCATAAAACTAGTCTTAAGTTCTCAACTGTTTCACCTTTACCTGACTCTCCCCCACTTCTTTCCTCTACCTTTCCCTTAGCCTCTGCCACTCTCTCCTCTTTCCTGAAGTCACAGTGGAGGAAACTGCTCCTCTTCTCTCTTCCTCTGACCCTGTCCCATCTGATTCTTCAGCTCCATCTCCACTGCAGTCATCCCTTCTATCTGTCACATCCTCAATCTGTCACTCTCCATTGCTACTGTTCCTGCTGCTTTCAAACATGCTATAATCATACCACTCCTTACAAAACCCTCACTGGATCCTACCTGTCCTGCCAACTATCATCCCATCTCCCTTCTTCCTTTTGCCTCCAAGCTGCTAAAACTGTTGTTTCTTTCTTTATAACATCGCCAAAATCCATCCTTTCCTTTCTGAACACACTATCATGAACCTTAAACACTTTCTCATCTCCTCCTGCTTAGACTAGAGGACAGAGTAAAGACCTTTGACTTTAGCCATAAACAGGTCATTGGAAACTTTGGCAAGGGTTGTTTCAGTTGAATGTAGAGGGCGAAAACCAGACTGGAATGGATCAAGAATGGGTTGAGATGTAAGAAAGTCAAGACAGCAGCAGTGAACACCCTGTCACATGGTAAGGGCAAAGGGCCATCGGCGCCATTTTTATGAGTGGCAGCTGACGGCCGGCAGGAGATCACTCTTGGGACCACCACTGAACCACCAGGTAATTTAAAAACGTTTGGGGGGGGTCAGGAGGGTGGGACAAGCTAAGAGAGCAGTTTTAAAGGGTCAGGGTGGGTTTTTTGTTTATCGGCTCAGGCGCAGCCGATAAAAAAAAAACGGATGGGTCCGAATGAAAAAAAATCAACGATGTGAATCGGAACCTGAATCGGAACCGATTCCAGTTCCGATTCACATCTCTACTTACTACCCTTACTCAATAAGCCTTCACATGGTTAATGCAACCCCAACATTACTCTCTGCTTCAACGGCAAGGGGAAATGTGGAAAAGAGGATTTGCATTCAGATAACAACCAACAAGGACTGAACTTCACAATCTCGGTAATCAAATAAGCGTGGGAGTAGCTTGCTTATTATGGCAGATATTACCCTAAACCAATTAAGCCTGATACATCACTTTGAATGCATATTCAGCATTGCTCTCTGCTTCAATGGCAGGGGAAAATGTGGAAAAGAGGATTTGCATTCAGACAACAACCAACAAGGACTGAACTTCACAATCTGGGTAAACAAATAAGCGTGGGGGTAGCTTGCTTATTACGGTAGTTACTACCCTAAACCAATTAAGCCTGACACATCACTTTGAATGCATATACAGCATTGCTCTCTGCTTGAATGGCAGGGGAAAATGTGGAAAAGAGGATTTGCATTCAGACAACAACCAACAAGACATTGATCTGTGCAGTCTGGGTAAACAAGCATCAGAGTAACTTGCTTGATGCGGTGGTTACTACCCTTAACCATTAAGCCTTATGCTCACCTTTGATGCAACTCCAACATTACTCTCTGCATCAATGACAGGGGATGGCAGGAAATTTGAATCAAACAGTTATCAACAAGGGCCCTGAACTTGGTGGCTGATGAAACAGATAAGTATGGGAAAATAAGTGTGGAAGCTTGCTGGGCAGACTAGATGGGCCGATTGGTCTTTTTCTGCCATCATTTCTATGTTATTATTATGAAGTATCTAATTCTGCCTAGCGGTGACCATCCTAAAAGTGATCCTATGTACTCCATCAGAGAGGCTGAACTTGGTGGGTCTCCTTTCAAACTTATTTCAAGGGGATCCTCCACATTACATTTTCTCCAGTTTTTTCTTTTCAAATTTCAATCCTCCTTCCCAATCTCTGGGGCACTAGTAACTAGTTAGGATTTTCCATGTTTCGTTAACCTACTGAAGGATGGGAATTGTTTTTTATATGGAGCCCTATAGGGTGACCAACCAGGGACTTGTGATGTCAGCCTTCACCACACTAGTGCAAATGATCCCCTTTTCTCATTACCAAATGTGAGGGCAGGGAAACTTTCGCCCCTCTAGTCTGTTCACAACAGTCTGTCAGTTAATTTCTTTTTCTGGGGTTTATATTTATTTATTTATTTATTTATTTATTTATTTAACATTTTTCTATACCGAACTTCATGACAAGCTTCATATCAGGCCGGTTTACATCAAACTTATCAGTGTGACTTTCTGTAACCTTAAGCATTACTACAAGGAGGATGGGGAGGGGGCCACAAGGGAGGCAGCACATTGGCCCCCAGGTGCCAGAGATCCTCGGTATGCCTCTGGAAGCAGAATGACAGTCTTCAACATGGTGACATCATCAAATGGAGCCTGGCACGGAACCTTGAATTCAAACCTTTCAGAAGCTTTGAGCATGCCCTATTAGGCATGTGTAGCCTGCAATACCTCCATGCATCCATGCTGGTCCCCTTCAGCCTCATCTTTCTGTGGAGCCCACAGGTCATGGTTTTTTCCTGTCTTTCTTGTAGTGGATTTTTCCCTTTCCAGTTGCCGAATTCATTCATCCGCAGAGCCCTGCAAACATTTTCTTCCCTGTTAGTTGCCTAGGTAGATTTTTCGCAATCGTTTCCTTGATTTTTGTGGGTCCTGAGAAAAAATGTGCAAGTCACTGCTATAACTGCCTGCATGTTCACATTTTTCCTGCTTTAACTACAGATAGCCAGAAGGGGCTCTGCTTCCTCTGTCTTTCCAGAAGCCAGTATTCTAGGGCCCGGCAGGTGTTCTAGTTGGCCTGCACTGACTCATGCTTACCTTAACATTTCTCCATAGGGGCAAAACATGACTAGCTCCTGCCAACTCTTTCCTTTAGTGTAAGGTTTAATTGCACTTTAGAATTATAAAATAATAAACACCAAAAGTTGAAAATACCAAAAAATGGACCCCTAGTAGAGTAAAATCCCATGTACTCAAATCAAAACACATACACTCAAATGATAATTGAAAGAATAAAAGTTAGAAAACAAAAAATCAACAATGCATAATATGCAACTTATATCACAGCATGATAGGGCATTCTAATATCATTTTTATAACACATCACAAACCTAGCCAGAAGTAAAAATAAGATAATACATAACACTGCTTGTAAACTTACAAGCTGCCTGCCTGTGTTCAGGGAGTGGGGCTTTTCATCAAAAACAAAGTTTCTGTTTTCATTTTTTATTGTTCTAGCATAAAGAAGAACCTTTGAACATGCTTCTGAGTAAATTATCTTATGGTGCTTTAATCCACAAGGGCTACAACATTTTTTGACAAATGATCTTGCAAGAGAAACAAGAAAATAATACAGATTCACATGCAACATATTTACTGACTCTTGTCTTTGAAAGCTGTGCATGGCAATTTATCCATACTATAATGTATCAGTGTGGCCAGATGAGGTAAGTAGAGGGATGCATTTTTATCCTGCTGTCCTGAACCCAGAGTAAGGTAAATAAAACTATAAGCCTGTTTGAACAGTAAAGCATTAACTTATTATAAATAGCTGCAATAAAAAAAAGCACCACACGATGGCACAGTTCGCTATGAAGAAAACTGTGGCCTCTGTGAAAGGAGTTTTGAGGAGACCAGAGCTGCCAAGTTACCCAGTTCCAGGAAGAAGATTTTTTATGCAGTCTTCGTTTTGAATTTGCACCCAAAAACAGTATATGTAGTCCCTGTTTCTATCTATTGTAATCAGTACTGAAGATCCCATAATGCATCAGGATAGGGTTGTCAGAAAATCCAGGACTGGCCTAAAATCTCTCACTTCTGCGAACACACAACCTGGGCCCTGCAGATGCTGCTTCTCCGTGTAATAAAGAACCCAGTGCTCTGCTCACAATTCAGGCTTTCCTTCCATATAGGATAAAACCCATGCTATTTGTTGCCTCCATGAAAGCAACAAGCTTTGAAAAATTAATCTCAGCTCTAAATAATGTTCAAGAACAAGTTGGAAGTTAAGCAAATCATTATGCTACCAGTGAATTAAGTACCCAAGGAAGATACAGCACAATTGCAAGTGATTACTCTTTAAATTCCTAAATCTATCTATTAGAAGCACAGACGGGCCAATGCAATACAGTGAGCTCAGCCGAGCACACTGGTTAATCCATGGTTGGACGCGCGTCCTCAACTCCTTATACAATCAGGGGAATAGCGTGTCCAAAACTTGCATCCAAACAACCCCCCCACCCCCCTCCCTGTAAGCTAATAGCGCTAATCACATGTAAATTCATGTTGATGAGGCTATTAGCTATTACCTCCCGATGCCAAAAAAGTACATCAAGAACAAAAACACTCATCTACTCCAATTTAAATATTTAACTAGGCACAAGACTAAATGCAGCATGAATATTTAATTGGTTGTTGGACCGTCATAATGTAACCGTCTCTTTTTAGTCAGTAAGGAGGTCCAGACAACTGATCCGTAAAGATAGACTTTTATTGCCAGCAAGATGCAGCTAAGACAAAGGCTCAGTACAACTGCATGCCCCTCCCCTCCAGGAGCAGACTCTTATGCACTTTACAGTTCTTATCTTTTACACATGCATTCTAAGCATTGCTGAGCAAGCATATTCCGGCTGAAGGGGCTACTGACCCCCTCCCTAGACACCCTGGAACTTTCGTGAAACTTCTCCCATGTTCTGCAGGAGAGGCTGCTGGGACTTGCAGTTCTGGAAAGGAATTCGCGAGTCTGCAGTAATACAGCCCATCACATAATACATCCATTGTTCTAATCTAGGTTACAGCAGTGAAAGCTTATCAGAGAATAAGAACAGCGAAGCCAAAAAAAATGAAAATGTGCAATGTGCTGACAGAGAGTTTCTCAATGTCCTAATTACAGCTGTATTGCAGACTGTAAGTAAACCCGTCATGAAGCAGGGAATTCTGGTACATGAAGTCCTTTGTCAGGTTGAAGCGTTCAGACCCCTTCATTCCCCCCTTTGATACTTATCATTCTTTATGAAAAGTATCACACCATCACAACGCAACTGTGGAGCTGAAAGAAACAGAAACAAGGAAAATTAGCAATTTGAGTTCTCAGGGGGCCCTAATTTCCCAAACAGTCCGATGGTTTCTTCACGGGTTTGAGACGGATGGGCCCTAATGGCTCCACCCCCCTTTGTAGCCCGAACTTGTCATGTATGGGAAGATGGCCCAGGATAAAACATGAGGATGGTTAAACAGGTTCTATAGGCTCAGAGGAATACATGTACAGTGACAGAAGCTGCGTGGCTGTTTTGCGTTCAGCAATGTCCTTCATCACCCGACGAAGGCGGTTTGAGCAAGAAAGGAATAATTCAGGGTCCTAAAAAACAAAACAGAATTAAACTGGCTGGGATAACAAACAAGCTCTTAAATCCACCGATCATGGAAAACCAACCACGGAATCCATTGGTCCAGTCCCAAGCACTATTCCATTGCTGGACAGGGACGTGTGCCATCTTGACCATGCGATCAGTGATGTCTTGGATAACCTTGTTTTGGTCATCTACCTGTAAACAACAATTGGAGAGGTTAAATGTTCCACAAACCCTCCTTCCTGGGCCAGAGGGTAATCTAAAACCAATCTATTCTGGTACACTGCAGTCATAATTTTGGTATTTTGTTTTGCCCAGAGTTTAAGAGCGAAAGCAGTCGTTGGTGATGAGCTCCAGGACTGCCTGAAGCCTGATGATTCGATGCAATTAATACTGCTTGGAAGGGTTCCCGAGTTGCCCCTTTTTGCTGCTTCATCTGCTCTCTGATTTCCTTGACAATAGGGTTTGATTTCCTGGTGTGTGCTTTGCAATGCATTACAGCCACCTTGCGAGGAAGCCAAACTGCGTCTAGTAATTCACGTACTTCTGATGCATTGTTCAATTGTTTTCCCTCTATAATGCTCCATGCACTTGAATTGTAAGGAAGGCATATTTAGAGTCTGTATAGATATTTACAGTTTGTCCTTCTGCCAACTGCAGAGCTCGAGTAAGGGCAATTAGTTCAGCTTTTTGTGCAGACGTTCCTGGGGGAAGAGGTTGAGCCTCAATGATTTCATCTTCGGATACAACAGCATATCCAGCAGAACGTATCTCATGAATGATTTGGCTGCTCCCATCAGTGAATAAAGTCCAAGCTCCTTGCCAGGGTTGATCCCTCAGGTCTGGTCTACTGGAATGTATTGTCATGACTTCTTCACAGTCATGGGCAACTGGTTCAGGTGCAGGCATAAGAGTGGCCGGGTTCAAGTTTTTGCTGTCTTGTATTTGAATTTCAGGAGTTTCACATAACAGAGCTTGATACTTTACAAGACGTGAATTAGTCATCCATTTTGGCCCATGAGTTTCTAGTAGTCCTTGGATAGTATGAGGAGTTGTTACGTTCAAGGTTTGTCCAAAAGTTAATTTGACTGCTTCTGGAATTAGTAAGCATGCAGCCGCAATGCTTCGAAGACAACCTGGCCATCCTTTTGCAACATTGTCCATTCCTTTTGACAGATATGCAACAGGTCGTTCCTATGATTCTAGAGTTTGAGTCAATACCCCAATGGCCATTCCTTTCTTTTCATCGACGAATAGATGGAATGGTTTCATTACATCTGGCAATCCTAAAGCAGGTGGTTCAATTAAGGCTTCTTTTAGTTGACGTAAGCTTGCCAGTTCGTTTCCTTCCCATTGGAAGGGTTGAGATTCTGCCTCTTTACCCCGCAACTTGTCGTACAGGGGTTGGGCCATAACAGCATAGTTAGCAATCCACAGCCTACAGTATCCTGCAGCTCCAAGGAACGCCCGGAGCTCTTTCTTGCAAGTGGGTACAGGTTGATCTCTTATAGAACTGGTGCGAGAAATCCCCAGACATCGGGTTCCTCCACGTATTTGGAAGCCTAAATACTCTACTTCCAATTCACAGATTTGCGCTTTCTTTTTACTTGCACGATACCCTTTTGAGTACAACGTCTTTAGCAGCTGAAGAGTGGATACCGCACATTCGAGGTACGTCTCTCGAAACAACAGAAGGTCATCCACGTATTGTATGACTGGCCCATACTTTACTTGATACATCTTTAAATCTTTTGCCAGTTGCTCACCGAACAGCGTAGGTGAGTGCCTAAACCCTTGAGGCAACCGTGTCCATGTGTACTGCTGCTTTACTCCAGTATCTGCATCTTCCCATGTGAAAGCAAAAATCTTTTGACATTCCTCCGCCACCGGGACGGAGAAGAAGGCATCTTTGAGATCAATGACACTGTACCACTTTGATGCAGGAGAGACTTGAGCCAAGATTGAATACGGATTTGGGACGAGGGCTACTAGATCTGCTACTTGACTATTCACTTTTCTTAAGTCTTGTACTGGTCGATAGTCATTAGATCCAGGCTTCTTTACTGGCAACAAAGGGGTGTTCCAAGCAGATCGGATTCGCCGAAGAATGCCCAAATCATACAGTCTTTGCAGGTGTATCTGGATTCCTTGTCTGGCCATATATGGAATGGGGTATTGAGGTTGATTAATCACCTGTGCATTCTGTTTCATCTCTATCCATATGGGGGTAGCGTCGATAGCTATTCCTCCCGGGTTCTGTTCGAACCATACTTGGGGTACACTATCCATCAGTTGTCTTCGTTTTTGTTGAGGGGGGTGTTGTTTTCATATCGATGTTCGATGGTTCGTTCGACTATGGGAAGATGTAGTCTCCATTCTTCTTGGAGGGGACAGATGAGTATCACTGGATGGTCCCCGAAGGAGGCTTTAACTTCCCCTGTTGGTTGAAATCTCAATGTGGTCTGAGGCTTACACAGCAGGTTCCATCCGATAAGGGATACCATGGTCCCGCCTACTTGTATAGTTCATTCTTTCTGCAGAGGGGCAGTGAGTACCTGACCTGAGGCACCCACTATAGAAACAGTCTCTTTCGTCGGGGGGGCCGATTGGTGCAGTCATGACAGATCGTTGGCCTCTGAGTCCAACAGGCCCCTGATTTTTGTTGTGTTACCTCGTGGATCTCCACCAGAGGGTCAGTGGGGATTCTTCCCTCCCGGTCTCTTCAGGCTGTATGCTCCTTGTCGCCTCCCCCACCATCTGCCAGTGGGGGTTGTCCGATCTCCTTCCTCCTCGGCCCCTTTGTGTCGGTGCAGGTCCATTTTTGTCGTTAGTATTCACTGCAGGGCTCCCGTATTTCTTTTGCCATTCTTCACAGTCTCTCTTCCAATGGCCTTCATTTTTGCAGTACGCACACTGATTCTTTCCCAAAGGGGGGGTCTTGTTCCCCCTCCTCTTCGCGGTCTGCCATTGTCTTGGCTCCTTCCCGTCCGCGTGTCCTCGAGAGCGGCGGCTAACAGTCACTTTCTCCTTCATGTCTCTACTTGCTTCTCTCTTTTCTCTTCCACTTCTCTATTTCCACATACTTGGTCTGCTATAGCTTTTAACTGGCTGAGGCTCATGCCCTCAAAGCCTTCGGCCTTCTGCAGCTTCTTTCGGATGTCGGGTCTCTATTATTAAGTTCCTGGTTGCAGGGACGGGCCCTTTTCTTCTCTTCCTGATCCCTGTTCCAATACACCTCAAAATATGATGAAAAGATCACAGTCCATCTGGAAATTGAATAGGTGACCTGCGCCTGGAGGCAAATCAGTTCTGACGAGGCTGAGAAGCTGCAAAACATTGCTTCCTTCATACTTGTAAGTTTGGCATTGGGTTAATTCAATAAAGTAAACCTGGATCTGCAGGCAAGGATCCAAGGGGGGCGCTTTAGGTGTGCAGGAGTGATGATCAAACCCTTGGAAGCCTTGTATCAATTACATTGCAAACACTAAGAACATATGGTAATAGCCAGAGCCCAGCCCCCACCAGTGGTAAAAGAACATAATTGCAATATATATATATATGTGTGTGGGGGCCACTACTTTATCATTTGGGCCGACTCATATTTGCTCTTGTTCCTAATCTTGCATAGTGGCCCTTTCTCTTGCCCACAACTTCCAATAATCCTTATCTTGCGCCTGCCACTGAATCAAAATTTTTAATATTAAGTCTTTGTTTTCTCCGTTTTTTGTTTTTTTTTTGTTTTTTTTTACAAACGGCATCCTGTAATTCCCACAGTCAGCGCTGCACATGCTTGGCTGTCTTATCTTGCCAGTTCCTTAAAACAGGGAGTAGCTCTGCATATTTAACTACTGCTAGCCAAAGAAGCAACAAGAAAAACTTTAACAAAGAACCCATTCTTAATCATTTCTCTAAATTTCCCAGAGACAGCTTCAAAATAAACTGCGTCAGCAAAAGGGAGTTCATACTTTATCATGCGTTCCAATGTAACTTTTAAATAACAGATAATATATAGGAGACAAGTAAGAACAATAATTAACATGGTATTAGAGAATAGAAAGATAAGCATAGGGAGGACACTGGGATAGAAGATATGAGAAAACTGAAAGCTTCTGATTAATAACGTCAGCATTGAAACGCACAGCCATATTGAATGCACTACGCACTGGCTCAACGTCTTTTTTTTTTTTTTTCCTCTGGCTCGATTCCCTCCTCTCTCCTGTAATTATCTCTGCCGTTAACCCTTAACTGCCATCAAGTTCTAAACTTCAACACCAGTAAATGCATTCTCCAGCAATCAAATCAGTATTTTAACTTAACACTGTAAATTAATTTGTTGTATAGTAGTCTTGTGCAGCATCTGTAAACCAAAATCTCTTCTTATTAGGGTTTAAAACAATTAAAAACATCCCTGGTACATGTGCTTGCAATTCACAGATAGCAGTTACATACATTACAATCCTTAATTAATAATGGGGACTTCCAGTTCCCCATTTTGTGCGCCTGAGCCACCATTACGAGGGCAGCTCCCTCCACTAACTTCTTTGCCCACGACGGAGGATTCTCAATGACTGCAATCCAAGCAGTTATGTACGGTATATCCTCAGGGCAACCCGGATTCCCTTCTTCACTAACTATTTTCTGGACCCTCGTGGCCGTTTGGAAATCGAAAGTTCCTACCGGAGGCCAATTTACACACAAACTGGGCCACCTATGGGTGCATCGTTGAATCATTCCGGGTTTAGTACATTTATGTCTATCGAACACTTCCCTATAGTGTTCCGTCATGGCTTTTAATGGAGTCGAACCGCCCCCTCCCATTAGGATAGAATTCACAGACAGAGGAGGGAAGGGAAGACGGATAGGTAAGGGGTCCGTATCCGTCAGACACAAAAGGGTCACAATCGCCCCGACTAGGACGCGGTCAGCCCGGCCTAGAACTGCGAGGCCATTCACTCTCTTTCACACAACAAGAAACCTATTCCCACTATCGTACGCGTTACTTCTTTTTCCTCTTTTTATGCGTGTGGCTTTCGGAATGCAATTCCTACCAAACCACCGCTTGGGGTGTGATCAAAGCCCCCTCGGTCCCCTCACGGATGGACCGGTTATTTGCTACTCTTTTAGCTATTCTTCACTTTTCCCATCATTCCCATAATACTCGCCTGCAGGGTTCTTCCGAACGTCATGAAAGCCTTCTTCCCGGATCACCAGCCCAAAGGTCTCAGAGGATCTCCGTGGAATGACCCCCTCAGATACCTGATCACTGAACTCAGCGGTGGCCACTCACCAGGCAAGTCTGGGGGATCACTCCGCCACAAAATCCCCTGGACCAACTGGGGGGCTAAAATAGCGTCCCCGGTACCTCCTGGCTGGCTCGCCAAATGTAACCGTCTCTTTTTAGTCAGTAAGGAGGTCCAGACAACTGATCCGTAAAGATAGACTTTTATTGCCAGCAAGATGCAGCTAAGACAAAGGCTCAGTACAACTGCATGCCCCTCCCCTCCAGGAGCAGACTCTTATGCACTTTACAGTTCTTATCTTTTACACATGCGTTCTAAGCATTGCTGAGCAAGCATATTCCGGCTGAAGGGGCTACTGACCCCCTCCCTAGACACCCTGGAACTTTCGTGAAACTTCTCCCATGTTCTGCAGGAGAGGCTGCTGGGACTTGCAGTTCTGGAAAGGAATTCGCGAGTCTGCAGTAATACAGCCCATCACATAATACATCCATTGTTCTAATCTAGGTTACAGCAGTGAAAGCTTATCAGAGAATAAGAACAGCGAAGCCAAAAAAAATGAAAATGTGCAATGTGCTGACAGAGAGTTTCTCAATGTCCTAATTACAGCTGTATTGCAGACTGTAAGTAAACCCGTCATGAAGCAGGGAATTCTGGTACATGAAGTCCTTTGTCAGGTTGAAGCGTTCAGACCCCTTCAATAACACCGGAGCGGTTACTTAATACAATCTGTGAGATATCAAAGAAACAGAATTCTCCAAATCATCAAAAAAAATGTGTAGTAGAAAATGCTTCCTTGTGCTCAAAATTAAAGTTCCACTGTGCCCAGGCTGGCACATTTTTACTCTCAGAAATTAACACCTGCTCAGTCGTTCCTCCGATTTAATATCGTGGCGATATTAAGTCGGAGGAACTGAAAAAAGAAGTTAGGTAAGAAAAAAAAATGTTTTTTTTAAAGTGTCCCAGCAGTCAGGTTAGGAAAAGGGACGCTCAATTAACGAGTGCCTATTTTCCTAACCAGTGGCTGTGCACGGTTTTGGAAAACGGATTCTCGTAAAATTGAGCGTCCGTTTTCCTAACCCGTTGACAGCCACCTGCCGAGGAGGCATTAGGGACGCTCAATTTCCCCCCAGCCCTCTGTTTTACCCACAGCAGTCCATTTGCATTTTGCATCTGGCGCCCCCGAGAGGTCGATCGGCGCGCAATAGGAGAGCAGGCGCCCAATCATGAGCGTCCGTTTTCCATGTGCCGATACCGCATGGGCCTAAGTGTGTGACCGCAGCCTTCCTCACTCTGCCTCAATCAGTTTCCTCACTCCTTTTCAAAAGAACAGTAGCTAAATGTCAAGCACCTCTGTCAAGATAATTCATTAGTGCAAATCGTGCTTTCACTTTTCTTAAAGTGATGTAAATACATGGAAATATGGATATGGACTGAGGCAATTTTCCCTAAACCACTAAACTGCCTTTTGGCAGCAAATACTTTATGTCACCGCCTGCCCTGTCTAGCTTCCAGGCAATATTGCGATTAGAGTGGAGACGGTGCATACTGTGTCAGTACACCAAAGTAACCATCAGAAACATTTTGTTATGAGACTGAACTCACATATAAGATTGACTAGATACAGCCCCTGCGGCAGCCCCAATGTGGGGGTGAAACGCGGCCTGAGTCGGGCTCACCTTAAAAAGAATACGTCTCTATAAATAAAAGTTTCTAATCGGACATTCCTTATTTATTTATTTATTTAGAAATTTTATATACCGACAGTCGTTGTGAACATCTCATCGGTTAACAGAGAGCAGAAAGCAGCAACAGGCTTTACAATGAACTAGTAACTTACACATGTGAACTAGAAACTACAGTGTAAAGGGACTAATAGCTAAATAGGGGGAAAAGGGAGAAAATACAGGGAACGTAACCAGCCTATACAGGGGGGATGGGAGGCAAATACAAGGGGAGAGGGGAGCAAAAGCTTATAACAAGCTTATACAGAGAACATAACAGGCTTATGCAGAGGGTATGAAAAGCTTATGCAGAGGAAATAACAAGCTTGTGCAAGGAGCATAAAGCAAGCTTATACAGCGAACCTAAGGTTTAAGGGGCAAACAGAAAGCCTGATACAAAATTTACAAATATAAGAAGGCAGGTGGACAATCTGAAAAATAATTAATATAATATAACTTATTTATATTACAAGTAAAGAAGGCAAGAGGAATATCTGAAGAATAATTAATATAAGAAGTGGCTTAAGTACATTAAAGTTAAAGTCTGGAATCACATAGAATGTGTATCGCTTAAGGTATGAGAGGAGAGGTTGCCGGGAGTGTCGTTGGGGAAGACGAGAAGACAAATGAGAGGACAGGAGAGTAGGAGTCTGTATTAGGAGAGGAGAGATATCGTCTATAGATCCCAAAGAAGGGGGGGGGAGGCGGGGGGAGGCAGTGCGGTAGCTCAGGTGTAGGCCTGTTTGAATAGCCATGTCTTGAGGTTGTGTTTGAATTTTTTTGGGCATGATTCTTGGCGAAGATAGGATGGCAATTTATTCCATAGAGTGGGACCTGCTATGGAAAAGGCATGGTCTTTGGTGGAGGTAAGTTTATATAGTTTGGGCGAGGGTGTGAGTATTGTTGCCAGGTATTGGTTTCTCGTAGATCTGGCGGGGGTGCGAAAAGTGAGGTGTTCTCTGAACCATTGCATATTATGGTTGTAAAGTGCTTTGTGGATAAGAGTAAGCGATTTGTATATGATCCGGGATGTGATCGGTAGCCAATACAAATGCTTGAGGACGGGGGTGATATGATCATTTCTGTGGGCATTGGTGAGGATGCGGGCAGCAGCATTTTGGAGCAGTTCTAGGGGTTGTATTGCATTTTTGGGGAGGCCTAGTAGAATGCTATTACAGTAATCAATTTTTGATAGAATGAAGGCTTGGAGTATAGTGCGAAAGTCATTGAGCTGTAGAAGGGGTTTAATTTTTTTAAGGTGTGTAGTTTGAAGAAACCGTTTTTTAAAGTGGCGTTGATTAATTTTTTGAGGTTGAATTGATTGTTGAGGGTGACACCAAGGCTACGAACATGTTGTGAAATTGTGATATCAGAGGGCGGTATGCTGAGCAATAGGGGGTTAAGGTTAATGTTGTGGGGTGAGATGAGGAGTAGCTCAGTTTTTACAGTGTTGAGGGCAAGGAAGTTGTTTGAGAGCAAGGTGCTGATAGCAGAGAGGACGGTTTCCCAGGTCTTAATGGCTTCTTGTAGTGTGTCAGTAATAGGTATCAGGATCTGCATGTCATCAGCATATTTGAAATGCACAAGACCTAGCTCAGCAAGGAGATGGCAGAGGGGGATGAGGTAAATATTGAATAGTGTGGAGGATAGAAATGAGCCTTGTGGTACTCCTTGTGTTAGATTAGTTGGTTTCAATATGAAAGTACCGATTTGTACTCTGTATTGTCTATCGCAGTGGTAAGACTGAAACCAGCGGAGTACGGTGCCGGAGATCCCAATTTCTTTAAGGCGTTCTATTAAAATGTTGTGGTTGACTGTATCGAATGCAGAAGAAATGTCTAGGAGAACCAAAATGTGCGATTGGCCTTTGTCGATACCTTTACGTATGTGGTTGGTAAGGGATATGAGGAGGGTTTCGGTGCTGTGGTGTTTGCGAAAACCATATTGTGAAGAGAGGAGAATGTTGTGTTCTTCTAGATAGTCTGTGAGTTGTCAATTAATTGTTTTTTCTAATATTTTAGCAATAAAGGGTAGGTTTGATATGGGGCGAAAGTTGGCCAGATCGGAGGGGTCGAGGGTGGGTTTTTTTAGAATGGGTTTTACTATGGCTTGTTTGAGTTGGTTTGGGACCTTGCCAAGAGAGATGGATCTGTTAATGATGCTCGATAAGGGTTTGGAGATGATGTTGGGGATGGTGAGGAGGGCTTTAGTGGGGATGTGTAAAGAGGGTTTAATTTTCTTTAGGATAGATTCTATTGCTAGTGATGAGATGGTCTCGAGTGGATTAAGTCTAGCAGTGGTGTTGCTGGATTGGGTTTTCGTAGGAATGGATGGGGAGGAGAAGCGTGCCATAATTTTGTCTATTTTTTTGTGGAAAAACAGGGCAAGGTCCTCACATTTGGCCTTGTCATCTGTATCCGGTGAGGTGGTGGGGTTGGTTTTTGTTATGTTTGTTACGAATTCAAATAGGGCTTTGGCATTGATTTGGAAGTGGTGGATTCTTAGTGCATAGAAATCCGTTTTAGTTTTGTTGATAGCTTCGCGATAGGTATGGAGGTAGGATCTAAACTTAGCCAATTGCGTGGGGGAGGGGTCCTTACGCAAGTTTTTTTCTAGCTTTCTAAGATTATGTTTCATGGTTTTAAGCTCAGGTGTGTACCATGGTTGTTTTTTTCTATTTGTTGGGTCAATTTCTCGCAATTGTGCAGGGCATAGGTTGTTGGCAACAGTGCTGGTAAGCTGAGTCCAAGAGGATAGGGCTGTGTCAGAGTCCTTGGCTTCTAATCTACTTTGTTGCCCTCACGGCTTTTTTAGATAGCCTGCCCTCCTGCTTTGTTGGTCTGTCTAGGTTCCAGCCATTGATACTGGTTGGACTTCCATTGGCAAATAGTAGTTTAATTCTGGTTACTTATTTACCTTTGGAGACGCAATTGATGACAGTCTCGCACTGAAATTCCAATTCCAATAAGCATGTGAGTCACCTCTGTCTACTGACAGACCAAGAGCTGAAATATGAAATGCAGCAGCAACAGCAAAGATCAATCACAAATTTGTCAGGGTTCACCCTGCACAGCTCAAGGTGCCATGACCAAGAATAACAATTCCCTATATATTTTAAGCTATTGTCACGGAAAACAGCACTCTAGATTTATTTATTTATTTACAAAATGTATAACCTCCACAAGACAAAGGTTCAAAGCGGGCCGGGTAACAAACTACAATTGCAAAAGGAAAAAAAAACATAGCGGTGCTTGGGACTGATACGGAAGGCAGAGGTAGGAAAGGAGTTGAAAGTTCAGGTAGAGGGGGAAAGCTGGTGTTTGCTTCGATTTATATGCTCATGTACCCAGAATGGATGGAGCAATGCAGTCTTTTTCTGCTGTTATTTACGCTGTATCAGTGAAAACAAATTAATGTGTAATGAAAACAGCACTGCTGTTCAAGCCTTTTACGTACAGTACCTGAATGTAATCCGCTTTGAAGTGCCTGAAAAAGCGGAATATAAGTAAGTATAAATATACAAATAAATATAGATACAGTACAAATGAATAGGATGTGGGGGCACAATAGTAACACCAGGATCATGATTCTAGTGGCACAAACACTGTTTTGATTTTTACTTATTCACAATTTTTAAAGACATTATTAACCCGTGCAAAAATTAGATTTTTCCATTTTGTTTCTTCAGAGGTTTTGTGAACTTGTGTTTCCCACCAGTGCATGGGAACTGCAGCTCAGTGCTGATGGTGGAGCATAGCAGGATTAAGGCAGGACTTGGGGAGGCCCTGAACCCCCTATTCATGGGGCCTCCCCATGGATAACAGTACTTAGACTAATATAGCTGTTCATTTCATCCCTCAGCAAATGAATTGTCAACCATTTAAATGGTCCTGGGGGGATGGAAAAGTGGGCTACGATGGACTAGGGTTTTCAGCTGGTGGTGGAGGCTCAATATTCTACTAAAAGGGAAAGACTGGTGTGGATTCGGGGTTTATTGTTTTATTTTTGTTAATGTTGCATTTTCAGATTAAAAAAAAAAAGATAGGAAAAACGACATGAAATTTCATGTTTTTTCCTATTGTTTTTCTTTAATTCCAAAATGAAACGAAATAGAATAATCGTCCGAATTTCCTATTTCATTTCAAATGAATGCCCACCCCTAATTCGTAATCTAAAGTATGTAACATCTTTTCACCATCATGTGAATGAGGCTTTGGGATAGAAAGTCAGTAGAATTATTGACTGGGTCAAGTGAAAAGTAGAAATTTCAGGCATGTTCTTAGGACCACCTTATTATGAAAGAATTGCATATAAGGGGGTTAATGAACTGGAGCTTGCAGTTCGCTTACTCTTCTTGTTGAAGTGATTGCTGCTAGAAAAAGTACCTTCCAGTTAAGTATTTTAGAGATGCTGTTTCTAGAGGTTCAATAGGAGCTTTCACCAACAAGGTCAGAACAATGTTGATATGCCCAAGGCACTGGTGGGTTTTCTAACCGGTGAGTATAGATGTAGAAGTCCCTTCATGACCTTGGAGATTAAGGGGTGCATGGAAATAGGTGCTTCATTATCAGACAAATGATAAACCGCAACGGAACTGGGATGTGCTCGCACTGATGTTGCAGTATGACAGCGAATTTTGAGGTTTGCAAGTAAATGGGTTTAGATTGGGTGAGTAATGTGAGTAATGTCTCCACTTGAAAAAGTAACTGCACCTCGTGGACCGTTTCCTCACTAAGAGGAGGACATTCTGACTGGGGTCCAGTAGAGACACTCTACCTGGGCAACAACAAGCTAGGTGGAGAGAACATTGTCCAAATCTCATCTTGGAGTGAGTTTCCTCACTCCGAAGGCCATCAAATCTTCACAAGAGACCACTGTTCTGTTTGTACGTCTCATGTTGAATGTGACAGTGCCCCCCAACCCCCTACACTAATACCTAATCCCCACCTCGAGTT
The DNA here is from genome assembly GCF_901001135.1 of Rhinatrema bivittatum. Classification (NCBI taxonomy): domain Eukaryota; kingdom Metazoa; phylum Chordata; class Amphibia; order Gymnophiona; family Rhinatrematidae; genus Rhinatrema; species Rhinatrema bivittatum. The sequence continues at coordinate 71,104,282 of NC_042616.1, read as the reverse complement.
ACTAGGTGGGCCTCTCATAGGGATACAAATACCTGTCTAGGGAAGAGACACTATAGCAACTCTCTCTCTCTCTCTCTCTCCCCCCCAGTTTTGTGCACTGTGAAGATGGATTTGTGAAAACATTGTGGCACACAAAGTTTCCCTGTTCTCCCTTTTGGCCTCTACTACTTCCAGCTCCTCTCTTTGAAGCCTTGGGCTCCGGCTTTGCCTAACCTCCAGTGGATTGTGCTGTCAGTGGATAGCCTGAGTGCCATCCTGGCCACTGAAGCCTCCTCTCCGGCTGGGTGAGTTAGCATGTTATCTGGATTCCACTCCATCCTGAGTTTTATCTTACTGTTGTCTTTTCATTCATCAAGAGTCCTCATCTCGCCTTAACCTTGATGTAGCCATGTCTGAACCTTGACATAGTCATGTTTGAACTTTGACGTAGCCATGTCTTAACCTTGATATAACCTTGTCTGAACCTTGATATAATCTTGCCTAAGCTTGATGTAACCATGCCTGAACCTTGATGAAACCGTGCCCCAGCCTTGCCTTCTTGCCTCATGTTTCACCCGACCTTGTTGCCAAGTACCTTTGCCCGACTATGTCTTCAAGTATCGTCTGACCATGCCTTCAAGCATCCTCATCTGACTTTGTCTGCAAGTATCCTTATTTGACCATGTCTTCAAGTGTCCTCATCTAACCATGTCTTGAGTCTTCGTCTTGTTCCAGTACCATTGCCTGTCCTCGACCTCTGTCTGTCCTGATGCATTTGCCATTCCCGTACAGCAGGTCCAAAAGGGCTATCAAGTGGCTGGAGGGCTACCCCAAAGACCAGCATTGCATTGTTGGGTCTCTTCTGATGCATCCGGTTCGGTGGAGGTCAGAGTCCCCTGGTCTTCAGCCTGTCCGCCTGTACTGGGATACATCTCACCTGCCTCGGCGCTTCTGCAGAGCTCCCTGCAGTCGCGTTGTGGTCCAAGGGCACACAACTCTCCCCAGAATTGGGATCGCTCCCTAGCACTCCCTCAACAGCTTATATGTGGATCATCAGAAGAAATAGTTGCATTCCTTACAATTGATACAGCATGCGGCTGCAAGGCTATTATTTGGTTTGAATCAATCAGATCATATTGTAATGGATGTTAGCAATCTGTAGTCAGAGTTTAGCAATCTGCTGGTGTTCATGGTAGTTGTAGGTGGATCCTTGGGCCGGTGGCTGATGACCACGCCCCCAGGGGAAGATCCCGAGAGGACCATCGGTTAGGCTCAGAGTATGGAGACAGACACACACTAGTTCTTTTATTAAACAGTATATTGAACCACCAGAGGTGGCAGTAGTGAGCTGGTAGTGCCCGGCTGGGCTGTAGTCCCTCAGATACTGGAACAGCGATCCCGGATAACTGAGCTGTAGAGAACTGAAGATAGTGAGTTGGCAGGGTATGCAGAGTTCAGGAACAGAACCTTGATTGTAACACTCACACAATAGTCTCTTAGAAGCAGCCCAGGAGCTGGAATGAAGCAGGCCCTCGAGGAGCGAGTACCTGGTTCCAGGGAAAGCTCTGAGAGGGAGATGGTAATTCACTGGTATTGTAGGCAGCAATGACTTCCTGGCAGAAGTGGTATTCAGGAACAAGTCAGGGAACGAGGGCCCTCGAGGAGCGAGTACCGGTTCCAGACTGTGATCTGAAAAGCAAAGAGAAAGCGAGGCCCTTGAGGAGCGGGTACCCCTGGTAAGTCCGAGGAGGCAGAGTAGCTAGGAGAGAAACCATCCAATCCATCCAATCTCATCCAATCTCATCTTTGCTAACTCGATTCATTAGCGATTTCAGAGATCTTAAATATCCGGTGAAGATGACGTCACCTCAGGGGGACGCCCCTGAGGTTCGCGCCATTGCTGGTATTTGAGTCGGGGCCGCGCCGCGTGCACCCTTAGGCTGCTGGGAAACATGGCGGATTGCAGCGTCTAGCCGGTCCTGGGACACTGGAGAACAGCACGATGATGCCGCGGCAGCCAAACTTCCAACAGGCAAAGAGGGAGTCGCCAAAGAGGGTAATGGTGGGTGGAGTGGAGACGTCGGGCAGCGACGGTTGCAACACATATTACTCGTCTATTATATAAATTACATTGGTTGCCAATAAAATGGCTTGATAGTTTTAAATTATTAGTCATACCAAACTGTTCTATTCAGAGGAATGCATGTTCCCTCAGTTAACAAATTACAGAAATAAGTGCTAGGGAATGTATTGTGCTAAAATTTGTTGGCAACTCTATGACTAGGGATTATAAGATTGCAACAGATGCAATTAAGAGCATTCTCTTTTGTCAGTCCAAGTCTTTGGAATGGCGTTGCCTGCTGAACTGTGAAAGGAGAAAGGGCATAAGGGGTAGAATGGGTGAGACACAGCATTGGGTGCAAAGGGAGGTGACTAAGTTAAGGATGGAGGTTTCATTAAAAGGAGTTAGAATACATCTGCATTCCTAACTACTCTGGGAAAGCTAATTTAACTTTGAAACATCCTGATGGAGATTGTTTATAGCCCCCCTTTTTAATCACAAGGAAAGCATGAAACATTTGTCCATCCTAATCTTGTACCAGACAACTCATGTCAGGGGCGTGTTCTATAATGAGGCAGGGTGAAGTGGTTGCTTCAGGCGGAAAAATTTTGAGGTGGCACAAATTGCCCTTCAAAACTCTCTATCCACGGCTGCCTCACCCTAATTATTTGATGGTATTTCATGTGTCTGTTGTTTAAAATATTTATAGGTATTAGGAAATTTTTTAAATTTTAAAATTTTGATTGTTGGATACTCTATTCATCAGCTGTTTTGAAATATTATTTGTATTAGTATGGTTTTAGTATTATAATGTATATTTTGTGTTTTAATTGTTCTATGTTTCATAAGGAATGGTGATGTTTTTCTTTCCCATTGTTATGCTGCCTTGTTCTGGCTTGTTGAGGTTTCAGTTCAGTTTTGTCTGCATGTTTCTATTTATAGTTTATGACCTCCCTAGTCTGTATTTGGTGAGGATCTGTCTATGTTCTGCATGTGTGACTGAGGTGAAGTATACTGCTAGCATGTGCTTTCTGGGTAGGGTTCTATATATTTATAAATGATCTTGCAAGGGGAATGACGAGTGAGGTGATCAAATTTGCAGATGACACAAAACTATTCAGGATAGTTAAATCAGAAGCGAATTGTGAAACATTGGGCCCTGTCTTACTATAAATAAGTTTCATATGTTAAGTGTCTCAAGTGCACATGCCCCTTAACTTTGTATATTAGTTCCTTTGCATATATAATCCTAACTGAATGCAAATAGCTGTAACGCTGCCTGTTGACTCTCCTCTCCTGTACTTTTGTATATCTTCCAGTTAACCCCTTCCCCTGTTCATTGTAATTTCCTTTCTCAGTTATTTGTAAACCGACATGATGTGTCCTACGAATGCCGGTATAAAAAGTTTTTAAATAAATAAATAAATAAAATACAAAATTTTCTAATCTACGCCCGATTTTATAACATGCGGGGTCAGCACGCGCAAGGGGGTGCACACTTGTGCACCTTGCGCAGGATGAGCCTAGGGGAGCCCCGATGGCTTTCCCATTCCTCTGAGGCCGCTCCGAAATTGGAGCGGCCTCAGAGGGATCTTTCCTTTTGCCTCCCCCACCTTCCCCCCCTACCTTTATTATTTAAGTTGCGCCTGCCTCCGGGCAGGTGTAGGATGCGCATGTTGGCCGAGTGCCGGTAAGCGATCCCCCAGCCTAGAGGGCCTTCGGAGGCCTCTGGCCACGCCCCCACCCCGCCCCTTTTTCGAGCCCCGGGACATATGCGCGTCCCGTGGCTTGTGGCGCATTGCCGAGCCTATGCAAATAGGCTCGGCGCATGCAGGAGCGGGTTTTTGGGGTTACGTGCATAATATACACGCGTACACCCTTTGAAAATCCACCCCATTGCATGAGGACCCTTGTGAGACTGGGTGACTGGGCGTCCAAATGGCAGATACATATCATGTGGACAAGTGCAAGATAATACATATAGGGAAAAATACTCATGTTGTAATTACACGATTTTGGGTTTCATGTTAGGAGTTACCACTCAGGAAACAGATCTAGGTGTCATAGTGGACAATACATTGAATTTGTTGACTCAGTATGCAATGGTGGTCAAAAAAGCAAACAGAATTTTAGGATTATTAGGAAAGGAATGGTGAATAAAACGAGAATGTCATAATGCCTCCATGGTGGAGACCGCACCTTGAGTACTGTGTTCAGTTCTGGTTGCCGCATCTCAAAAAAAAAAATAATTTCACTGGAGAAAGTACAGAGAAGGGCAAACCAAAATGATAAGGGGGAATGGAATAGCTCCCCTATGAGGAAAGGCTAAAGAGGTTAGGATTTTTCATCTGAAGAGGAAATGGCTAAGGTGGGATATGATGGAGGTCTACAAAATCATGAGAGGTCTAGAACGGGTGAATGTGAATCAGTTGTTTACTCTTTTAGATAATACAGGGACTAGGGGGCATTCTGTTAAGTTAGCAAGTAGTCTGATGTTCATTTATATGGAGGCTGCAGTGTGTAATAAGTGTGATGGTATTGTTGAAACTCCCAACTCAACAGTTCTAGGAATATGAACATTATTAAAAAGCATGCAATTGCCAGCTCCTAAAAATCATACATGTCAGATATACTGCCAGTTTTAAGCCCGCCTAGTTCATCCTGTTCTAGGAAATACAGAAAAAGCGAAAGCTTTGCAGCATAACTGCCAGACTGTTCCAAGACTGAGAAGTGACAGATCACTCCACAGCTGAAGCATTCAGAAAACCAACCCTGAAAAAAAAGCCTCCATTAAACAACAAAGCCAGAAAAGAAAGATGTAAGTTTCGTTTGTGTTTTCATGGAAAATATTTAGTAATTTTAGTTCATTATTTTCCACTCGACTTGTATGATTGACCTGTCAAAACTGTGAGTTTTCTTATTTGTCACATTTGAATTTTATACTAATATCTGACTTTTGGCAAAAAAAACAAACAAAGAAGTCAGCTTGCTGCTTAGGTTAAAAAAAAAATGAGATAGCAGGTGAATTCTCATTGTTTTCTTTATTCCTTCTGGGTTGTTTTTTTTTTTGCGTTGGAAGGTTTGTTGAAGTTGCCTGGATAATATGAGTGCTCAAGCTGAGCATTACTGCAGAGGTGGCACTGGGATAGATGCAGTGGGCTGGAAGCAGTGCTGGGCCACAGGTGGGGAGTTACCACTTCACGAGAATTTAAAATTTGCACACGCATTTGCGACGCGCTGATTATGGCATACGTGAAGGCGTTATCGTGCGCGATAACGGCCTATCGCAAATTGCGTATGCAAAATGTGTAATTTCTTGCAAAGTGGGAGGAGTTAGAGGCGGGGCTAAGGCAAATTAGGGGGCCGGTAGAGCTGCAAGCGATGAAGTATCGCACGTTAGCGCGGGGAATTTCACTGGAAATATCTATATCTTTTTCAAGTCTCTACGGGGGGGGAAAAAAGGTTAGTAGTGCGGGCCCGATATCGCAGCAGTCGATGCCGGCAACGCCGCGTTCCATATTTTGCCGATGCGATGTGGCAGGCTGCAAATTTGCCCAGCCACGACCCTTTTGATGTAAATATACCATTTTGAAGAAGCGGCCAACTGTATATCCAGGTAAACAGCTGGTTAAGTGAGGAGTGGGATGGGGCATTCTGGAAAGGAGCTACTTTGTGGGCAGACTAGATGAGCCATATGGTCTTTTTCTGCCGTCATGTTTCTATGTTTCTTATCCCGATAACTTAGCTGGATAAATGCTGACGTTCAGCTTTATCTAGCTTACACCGTTAGCTCCCGTTTGGCCGCGCGTTTTCCACACGCTATTTTACCCCTTATACAGTAAGGGTAATAGCGCGTGGAATACGCGCGGCCAACCCCCCCCAAAACTAATAGCGCCCGCAACATGCAAATGCATGTTGATGGGCCTATTAGTTAGTCCCGCGCAATCCAGAAAGCAAAATGTGCAGCCAAGCCGCACATTTTATGCTCAGAAGTTAACTCCTGCCAAGGCAGGGGTTAATTTCAGCCGGCACTGGGAAAGTGTACAGAAAAGCAGAAAAAACAAGCTTTTTCTGAACACCTTCTGACTTAATATCATAGCGATATTAAGTCGGAGGCCACAAAAAATTAAAAAAAATAAAAAATCTGCCCGCGGGGTAGAAGACGGATGCTCATTTTGCTGGCGTCTGTTTTCCGAACCCTTGGCTGTCAGCGGGTTCGACAACCGATGCCGGTAAAATTAAGCATCGGCTGTCAAACCCGCTGACACTTCACTGCATCGGCCCGTTAACTGGCTAAGTCTATGATGGCTATTTGGCTGATATAAGCAGCTAACTATAAGATAGCCAAGTACCTAGGAGCCAACTTTTCAAAATGATAGGGGGTGCTCCATGCAACTTCATTTCCCCCTCCCACCACTGCAAAAAAAAAAAAAAGTTTACTTTTTATGTTTAAACTTTTTATTACGCAACAATTCACAAATGCCAGGCATAGGTTTGTTCCTGATGTATGCTCAGCAGCAGCCTACAGATACATATTTTATTTTACAGTTAACTCCCGCCTCTCTCAACATGAAACCCGGACACTTCATACCACTTATTTATCATCCCAATCCTACCACTGCCCCCAACCCTCCCCTTTCCCCCTTCCCATACCCTTGTAGACTTATCTGAGCCAAGAGCATCTCTTCACCAACACTTTATAGTCAAAACACAAGGGCATACATTTGCAACGTATCTACATTTTGGAACAGATCATAAAGTGGCTCAGACCGGAAGTCCCCAAAGCTTAGCCCAGCAAGCCTGTTTCTGACAGAGGCTGATCTGGATCACTAGAGATATACCCCAGTTCCCAAAGAGCAAATCAGTTTCTTGTTCACTCCAGGGATAAGCGGTGGCTTTCCCTGAGCTCACCTGGCTAATAAGTTTATGGACTTTTTTCTCCAGGAGCCGGCCCAAACTGCTTTTAAACCCTGTTATGCCAGAGGTCTTGAGTACACCATCTGGCAAGAAATTCCACAGCTTAATTGTGAATTGAGTTAAAAAAGAAAAAAAGCACTTTCTTCCATTGGTTTTAAAATCTGCTACTTGTTAATTTTATGGCATGTCCCCTAATTCTTGTGGTATTTGAAAAGGTAAATAGCCGTTCTCTGTATTCATGTCCCGCCTCACTCATTATTTTATAAACTTCTATCATATCCCCTCTTGGTGGCTTTTTCTCTGAGCTGAAGAGACTTAACTAGCCTTTCTCCATAAGGGAGCCATTCTGTCCCCTCTCTGTTACAGTAGGTTGCCTTCTCTGTACATTTTCCAGGTTTTTGAGATGGGATGACCAGAACTGTACACAAGACTCTTCACAGAAACTGCATGCTAGCAGAATACTGCACGTCGGTCACGCACAAAGAACACACAGCCCCTCATCAAAAGCAGAATAAGTAACCACAAATTAAAAATAGAAAACGTGCAGACAAAAACTGGAGATCAAGAACCAAACTCCACAAACTGGAGAAATAGAAAACAGAAATGCATTGCCTCTTGTACCGAGCAAAATCCAAAATGCATATTACCAAAGCTACATTATAATCACTACAAAGAAAAGAAATGCTTCACTCTATCTTTAATCCTACCTTCTCCAGTCCTGTTTCCATCTTTCACCTGCCACCTAACTACCTACCAGTTTTCCATCTCCCACTCTACTCCCTCCCAGCCGTCTCATTCTCTCTTCTCTCACTTCAATCCCCAGCCTTGTATTCCCTCTCTGACTCCCACCCACCCCTAGGGCCCATTTCCATTCATTCCTCTGCACTCACCTCCTACCTAACCCTCATCTACCGCTGCTTCTCGTCCCCTAACTTGCCACATTTCCTTCATGGTCATTTGTCTTCCCCCCGTCTCCATTCCCCTTCTTATCGCCTGCCCACCTCCCCCTGCCCCTCTTTCACTGTCACCCAGCTCTCCATTTCTACTCTGTGTCACCCCCCCCCCCAACAGATCCATTCCTCTTGATTCCTCTCACACCTCTCCTGCCATACAGATCCTTTAACACCACTTAATCTTTAACCCCACCTTCTCACATTCATAGCCTCATCTCAAACCCCTCACTCGTACCCTTCCTGCCCACTGAACATCCCCCACCCTGGGAGCTTTTATATCTCCTAACAGCTCTCTCTCTCTCTCTCTCACCTTCCACGTCTATGCTCTGGTGCCTGTGGTCCGATGCTTTTAAATTCATCCACTCCTGTTCAGATGGCCACTTTATATAGGTAAACTGCTGTTTACTCACTTACAGTAATTGGATTTGAATACATGTCCATCCCAAACTTGAGGGGCGCAAAAGACCCCTTTGCTAACCCCACTGCGGGCACCCAGTCATTCTGTGCCCGACGCCATCCCAGCTCTTAAGGAGCTTTTTCATCCCAAATATGCCTTACTCCAATGCAAAAAACCTTGCACTCATGATAATGTCATAGACAGCAGACATTAAAGCAAAATGATTTAAAATAATAAAAAAAAAAAAAACCAATTAAAAAAAAAAACAAAAAAAAACCTCAAGTTATTTACAAATCCAATCACTTGAAAAGCTGCACACCCCCATAATTATAAATAACAAAATACATGCCAAATCACTTGTCGCTTCAGTCGGGATAAATTAACGGCAGGGCCCGTGCAGCGCTGTTCCCCGCGCTCTCTGCGGTGGCTGCCCGCGTCGCTAATGTGAAGTCCCCGGCAGGCTGCGGCGCGTTGCCTCTCAGTGGGCTCCTTCTTGCCGATGTCTGACTAAACCGTATCATTTTCAGTCTCTTCTCTTCTCTCCAGTCCCACTCGGGGAGAAACAAAATGCTCCCATCTTCCCTCCTCTCTCCCCCCCCCATCCCGCCCCCGCCAGCCGCAACCACCGCAGGCATTGCTGTGTGGTTGCTATCACTACTTCTTCCTCAAGTCTACTTGAATAAGAGCGAGCAGGAAAGGGCGAAGATCAAAAGGGCTTCAATAAGAGAGCTCCGCGAGCAAAGGCGCGGCTTAATAAAAGCGACGATGAAGAACAGCGAACCTCATAACAGCGATGAGATTAAAGGCCCGTGCTAATAAAGGCGGTGATGAACATGGGCGCCTCTAATGGTGAATGACGGCCAATTATTCTCCAATCTAATCTCTTTGCAAAGACAAAGCATGCACTGGAACTGTCTCAAATGCCAATTTTTCTTTTCTTGCTGTTACTCTAGCAATGATTACCCCCCCCCCCGTAGTTCCGGCTGCTGAGCGGAACAGCCGGAGGAGAAGCTTCTTTCGCCAGGTGAACGACGCACAGACCAGGGCTGCATTGCTTGCCGTGCTCTCCGCCTGCTGCCAGATCGGACACCTCCTAAAACATTTGCACTTTCTACCTGAGGTTCAGCACAAGCGGTTTGGTAAAAGTCGACAATTACAGCAGAGGGACATGGTTTGATTCCCCTAATCAGGTCTTCCATTCCTGGACCGGTTGGGGAGGCTACGGAGGCGCCGTTCCCGGCCCCTGGTGGCGGGGGTAGGAGTCTTAGTCATCGAGCATTGGCGAAACCCAGGGGATCAGATCTAGGGTCCACGTTACCCGGCTGCAGAGGGAGCTGTGGTTTGCAGCTCCTGGCTGAGGACTATCACGGCCATGGTTGAGGTAAAGGACTTTTTTTTCGGGGGGGGGGGGGGGGGGATATAAAATATGGCAAAACCCACCAAGAAATTGAAAAGGAAAGCTCATGGTGCCATAGCCCAACAAAGGCCGGGTCCGATGTTATTGCAAACCGAAAGGAGCAGAAGGAAACTGCCAGATCCCCCCCCCCCCCCCCAAAAAAAAAGCACGAGCTAAACTCATCTAGAAACTTTTCATCTGAAAACTTTGGGGCTCACATCTGCCACCCTTGCAGAGAGCAAGCACGCAGCACCGTCTAGGGCACCCATGTTCCTCGCGCTCGATTCCTTCTTTCAGGAGCCTTGAGAGCTTCCAAGGAACACCGTAAATGCAGGCAGCACTCATGCCACGGGGACTCCAGCTGTCGCTGCTCATGCTGCTGGCGTCTTGGCATCCCCAATACATGTCACCCAAATCGGAATGCCTCCTCTCTTGTGCGTGCGTGACCCCAGCCCGAGCCGTGCAGCGCTTCCGTGCCTCACAACAAGGGAAAAGAAAGGAGAAGTACTACAGAGGGGCCATGGCAGATGTCGGCAGATAAAGACCAAATGGCCCATCCAGCCTGCACAGTTATTCAGATACACACTGCTACGGATATACCTCAACTGCCAGCCATAGAAGCTTGACGGCTGGTAGGATTTCACTTCTTCTCCAAGTCACTTTATGTTGCCTTCCTCATTGGTTTCATACCATCTTGGGTAGATGAGGCATACAGTTCTCATACTTAATCCGAAGGCCAAAGCTCAACCACCCTCCATGTCTTACCACCAAGCTTTGCAATAATCTACCAACCTGCCAGCATTAACCCAGGTAGTTTCTGGGGAACTGTAAGCCTGTTCAGGTTAGTTTATTAAAAATTTCTATACCGCCCTTAACAAAACCATATTCTGAGTGGATTAGAAAGTTACAACATTCTCCTATAGTGCAGATCTCCACGCAGCTACCTCATGGCCTGTAGTATCACTAGCTTGGTCAGAGGAGAGGGAAAAATACATAATGGGAAGTCTGTTTATTTATTTATTTGTTTTTTTATTTTTTTTATATACCTACATTCTAGCTAAATTATATCATAAATGATAATAGGGCAGGGCTGTAATTTATGTAACTGGAAGATTCTTTCCAAGGAACATCCACAGCAGATTTCTCAATTTTTCCTTTCAGCAAGGCACTCTCAGCAAGCGATTCAATATGTAGCTGCAGTATTTTGCTGCCAGGGTGTAACTGCTCTCATCTGGAAAAAAAAAAATCATCAAGGGATGAAAAAGGAAATTCATACTAGGACAGAAAAGGGAACTGAGTTTGTAACTTGCTCGTTGCAAAAAGCAAATATGTTTAGCTATTAAAATTCTTATGCCCATATTCTTAACCTTCACAGAGTCTAAGCAGACTGAGTCAATTATTTTGGCCCGGTAAATAAAATTCTCTGCTTTGCTAAGTATTAGGTTCGCACTGCTCTACAATAAATACACTTCCACAGACTCTTGTTTGTCATGTATGTTTGTCCTGACTGTAAGCTCCATTGCGCTTTAGAAATTTTAAATAGTAATCGTAGTAGTATAAGGGAAAAACCCACAAGTTCTCAGTTTAGTAATGTCATTTATTTATCTATTTGATTTATATTCCACATATTGTAGTTCTTTCAGTTTAAAGGGGACTTGTGGCCCCTGGCAGTCTAGGAAAGCATCAAGGTCAGACATGGGGAAGGAAGGGTAGGATGCTACGAGTGATATAAGTGAGGGATCTTTTATGCTCTTCTGCCGAGGATGGTGGATTACAAAAGGAGGCAGATGAGAAAAACTATCCTGGATACAGAGAGAGATCTTGCAAGCAGTCACCCTCTGTGGCTGCAGCTGAGATATATCTTTCGCAGTGTGCACAGAAACAATTGGGCAGACTGAATGGGCTTGTTGGTCTTTTCCTGCCTTCAGCTACTATGTTAATATATACTGCCTAAGAACAAAAAAAGAATGGAATTTGTTCTGCATTACCAGTTGAAGAGCTAATATTAGATGATTCTGTGACTCATATGGTTGGTTCCTCTTTCTGGGTAATACTCATACTGTTGCATCCAAGCCTTCTCGTGGTTATTTAGCTGATAAAATGCGGTTACTCAGATATAAAAGTGTAGAGTGGTGAAAGGGTAATTGATTGATTCTTGGATTTATTTATTGCTTTGACACTACAAATGACTCTTTGATAACAGAAAAGGGCTGAAGACTTTGATGTAGCAATATGCTAAACACTGATAAGAATTGGCTAGGAGGTGCAGATCTCAGAGTTGCTGATCTTAGCAAAAATGCAGACAGCCATGTGTAGCAAATCTGTTGCTAATTATTTCTACATACATGCACTGTTCATATGGGAGATTGTATATGACGTCCTTTGTGGGAAATTAAACCTGCAGCCAATCAGTGAGCAACAAATATTTCTAAGTCATCAGAAAGAATATAGATGCATGTTACAGTTTTATCGTTGGATATAAAGAGAAGAACAAAGATCAAAGAAAGAAGTCATTTCTGTATAATCCATTCTGTATCCTCACTTATATTCCTGAGGTACCTGATCTGGCCCATCAGAAAAAATTTCATATTAAGAGTCAAAAGCAGAAATAAAAGACAGGAATTCCTAGCGTGTAGACAGATGGACTCATGACCAGTGGGTTTATTATGCTCCCCTGCCAGCAGATGGAGATGGAGCAATCTGACATCACAGTATTATATACTCCTGCAGTGACCCCAGCCTGCCATTATTCTCCGTCTCCAGCAGATGGTGGACATGCATCTCCCTATGGGGATTGCTTTGAGTTTTTTGGAAGGAGAAAATCTGAAATCTAAATTCAGGAAAAGAAATCCCCACTCTCCTGCGGTGATACCTAAAGGGTCCCTCCCCCAGTTGAGAATTCCTGAGATGATTTCCGTGGCCCCCCCCCCCCCTCAGAGATGTGCCTCAGTCTAGTAGCTGGGTTGCCGGCATGGATGTAGCTGCTAGTTCAGCTGAAAGGCAGCAGGTGCAGGAGGCCAAGAGCAGCAGTGACGGCAGATGCCCTCTGCCCCACAGTCGGAGACCATCTCAGCCGGTAAGTGCTGAGCTTAGGTAAGGTTTAAAATAAAATAGAGAAGTTTTACCTTTGAAACATAGACAGTTAGAGGAGGTTTCAGAACTTCCTCCGGTCTCTGTGCTCGGTTCGCCATACCGATGTTTGTTCCCACTCACATTGGGGTTGGGGAACTGGGCAACCTGGCGGTTTGAGCGACCCCTGGTGGGCTAGGCCCCACAGTTAGGCTTTTTTCTTGCATGCCAAATGGTAGGCCACCTGGGCTTTTTTCACGTGATCCTGTGCATGCTCTGCTGCCCTCTGCAGGCATTCCATGTGCGCAGTGCATTGGTCCTGCGCACACAGTTTTGGGCGTGCTTTTTACGTGCACAAGTTTTAAACTGTTCACAGGCTTAGCTTGGTGCACAAATTGTGCGTGCGCTTATTTTTTGTGCACATACTCTTTTTGAGCATGAGCCATTCAGACATATGTTTACTGCCATGAGGCACCAGTAAACAAGAAGCCTAAACATTTTCCTATTTGTGTTGCCTGTCATGTTAGAGCTTCTCAGCCTGACCTGGCTTCTAACCTGTGTCAGTGCTGCTCAGGCGGTCGGGGAGAGTTGTCTTTCTTGGATTTTGCTAAGCCTGGCTTCTCCCATTCTGATGATGGGTTGGTCACGGCCTTGAAGGAGGGATGCCAAACCTTGGTTCTCCCTTGACTGGCTCCTCTGCAGGCGAGGGCAGTTCTGTGGGATCAGCTCCAGTTCCTTCTGGGCTTGGTCTGGATTTGGCTGCTTTTTCTTGGGTGGAATTTTTCAAGGCTTGCAAGCTTTTCCTCAGGCGCAGTCCTCAGCTTCCCCCATTCCTGTCCAGTCGGACCCTCAGCCAGTGGCTCCTCCCCTTCCAGTCCTATGCTTAAGTGCTGGGGCTTGCCTCGGCTCCCTGCAGGTGTTCCTGACAGGAATCCGGATGGCACTGATGATCAGGTTGCTCTTGATTCCCTGGAAGATGGGGAAATTCCTCCAGGTCTGGAACCGAATTGAACCATGTTGCGGTTCTTTCATAGAGATGAACTGCCGGCCCTGATTTCCCAGACCTTGAAGCAGCTGGGTGTCCCTGGTTCAGATGCCATGTTGGAGCCGAAGAAGAATCCCATTTTGGTTTCCTTATGTAAAGCCTCTTGTGATGGATTCCATACAAGAATTGATTGATCTGGAATGGGATGCCCCAGAGGCAAATCTTAAAGGGGATCAGACATTGGAAGGTCTGTACCTCCTGGATCTGGCTGTGAGAGAGCGTTTAGATTTTCCCAAACTGGATGCACTGGTATGTGCTGTCTCTAAAAGCGGATGACTATCTCTGTAGAGGGAGGAGTGGCCTTGAAGGATGTACATAATATGATTGAGACTATTCTTAAGCAAGCCTTTGAGGCAGTGGCAATGAATTTATAGATTGCTTCCTGTTGTGCCCTAGTGGCACGATCTTGTCTGCTTCTCTCTCAGGAGGTTGATGAGTCTGGAGGGAATTCCAGAGCAGTTATGAAGCCCGCTGCCTCCCTTTTAGCAGACGCAGGCTGTGATTTGATCCGTATCTCGGCCAGAGGAGTATCTTCGGTGATAGTGGCCAGGCGTCAACTGTGGTTGCAAAATTGGTCAGCTGATGCAGTCTTCAAAGCTAATCTTACTAAGATGCCCTTTAAAGGCTTGTTCTTGTTTGGGAACAAGTTGAAGAAACTAGCCAGTAAGTGGGGTGAATCTCCGGTTTCTTGATTTCTGGAAGATAAGAAGCAGTTACAGTGCTCCTTTGGTATAAGGGGTCGTCTCCGGGGTTCCAAGCAGTTTCGTCCCTATAGAGGGTCAACCTTTTTGTGGACTTAGCCTTTCGGTAGGTCTCAGTCCTTTCATCCCCGACAGCCCAAGAGAGGAGTGGGCTTGGGTGGTAGATCTTCCCGAGCTTCCCAATGAAGGTGTGCCAACCCATCTTCGGAACAAGAGATAGGGGGACGTCTCTCTCTTTGCTCACTGATTGGTCTGACGTGATCTCAATCCACCTCTCAGTGGGTCCTGGAGGTGATACAAGAAGGATGTGTGTGGGAATTTTGCAGTATTCCTCAGGACGTGTATTAGTGTCCCCTTGCCTCTCCCCACAGAAGAATAAGGCAGTGAAGTTCACGCTTCAAAAGCTCCTCAGGCTGAGGGATATGGTTCCGGTGCCCACTTCTCAAGAAAGTATGGGGCGATATTCCATTTATTTTGTTGTGCCCAAGAAGGAGGGCTCCTTTTGTCCCATACTGGATCTCAAGAGG